>NC_054064.1:5572743-6172839 GCF_017639655.2 Falco naumanni | reverse complement strand
TCTAGATCTCCACGATACCAGTCCAGCAAAGGCAGAGAGTTGTCTTGGTTCTAGCATAAATGAGTGTTGGGCCTGTGCTGCTTCCTGAAAGAACTCTGGGTTAAAATGTTGCTGTCCCACCTCCCAGCCTGGGCATGTCCCAGCACAGTGCTTGAAAGGTCAGTGCAAAAGGTGGGGATGATCCCTGCCCATTAACAGTGGCGACTTATTTTGGTTAAGGAAAGCTGACGGGTTATGAGCGAAAGCTTCAGCTTCCAGGGCTCTTCCCCACATACTTCTTGTGAGGATTTCAGTGCTCAGGCTGTGCTGCTGCTTTGCCTTTCCATGAGGCCTGGGGAGCTGGGAGCCATGTGGCTTGTGGTGTTCCACTGTTCTCTGGGGTTATTCCCTGTCCCCCTCTCTGAGGACATGTTTGGGCTTTGCTTTGTGGGATAACTAATAGGGCTGTCAGACCCCTTGTCCCAACAACCTGAGAAGATAAATAGTCCAACATGTGCAGCTACCTTCACAGGTCCTGAGGCCCCAGCAGGAACCAGCACCATGACAGATGGGCTGACAAGCAAGGCTGACACAACTGGGTCAGCGCAAATGTCGAAGGGGTGGATGCTGTGTCTCTGTCTCCCCTCCGCTTGGCACCCCGGTGCCTCTGGGCCAGACAGTGGCCACTTATCACCACCTCCTTTAGTGACTGCTGTAAGCTGGCAGCATGAGAGCCTCATCTGGAAGACACTAGTCATGGTTCTAATGCTGCTCTGTGGAGCTGCCATCTGTCCTCTCCTTGGATGTCGCTGCCAGGGCAGCCTGGGAACATAACCCGGTGCTGATGCTCTGTCAGATAAGCATCTGGTTAGAGTGTGCTCTATGCCTCTACCTTCCCAGCACACTGTGGTGCTGCCTCCCCTCTAAAAAGGTGAGCTTCCTGTACCTGCATGTATAGATGTGTGTATATATACTATTTTTAGATGGCTCCAACTTTGTTCTTTGTGGCTTGAGGCCTTGTCCTTTTCCTGGCCTCCACAGCCTCAGCACCTCTCCTCTCTCACCCGGGGCCAGCTTGTGTGCTGTGGGAAGGGTTAGTTGTTTGGAGAGGGCTGTGCAAATAATAGCGTGAGTTTCTGCTTTTGTGGATGGGTGAGGAAAATTTGGCAAGACTGCTGTGAATGAGTCTTGTGAGTGTCCTGGAGCGGTGAGCTGAGAGCCCTGAGCCAGTCTTACTGTGCAAAATCCATTAGCCATGAGCAGAGCTGCTTCTGGGCTCAGCATTCAGTACCTGTTACGGGCTGAATTAGTCCTTAATTTCTGTCCCTTACCGTTAAAATGACTCAGACATTTATTTTTGAGATGGGGTATTGCTTTTGACTAAGTACCCTACAGCCATGGCTCTACTGACTATTAAATTGTTCTTAGAAATGCAGTGATCGTCTTGTCTCGGGGTCAGTGTAGGCTGGTGCTGTCAACTGCGTGTTGCTGTGAGGCTAGAAGAGGTGCTTTGCTTTGCTGTAGGAAAGCAAATGCTGAGACACATCTGAGGACTCGATGGCTGCAGGTTTAATAAGATCAATACCACCTCTGCAAAAGATTACATGGTATACTAGGCAGCAAATAGACCACTTCTGCTGGATTTGGAAACCATTTATAGCGTCTATTAGGGATGGTAAGGTAGAAGGAATGTATCCGGAGTGAATTGCACAGACGTAGTAGTTGAGACTCCCACGTTAAGGGTTTTGCAGTCTATTAAAGAATGAAATTAAAAGCAAAATAAATGAAAGTTTTGTTGAAGGAGCTTTACCTGCAGCCACATCATCAGCTGACATGGCAAAGCTGGGCTGTGGCACCTTTCTGGCTGCTTCTGCTGCCTGTAGAAGGGCTGAACCTTCTAAAGCCAAGGTGGTGGCTTGACTGTGCCTGAAGGCTGAAGCCTCACCCTTGCAGAAAGAACAGAGGAGAACAGAGCTGCCTGAAAGATCAATGCTTGCTCCCATATATGTTGGTCGGTGTTGCCTCCCTGAAGCCTTGAAAGGTGTTGGGAAGGGGGTGTCTTATCAGGCTTCTGCCATGACAGAGAAGAGCCATCAAGAGGCAAGCTTAAAGGTCCTCTCTGCTCCCACCCAGCAGGTTGTTGGGTCTTCCACCTCCCAGTTGGCAGGTCAAAAGGCATCTTGTGCTGTGGAACATCCCTATTTCCTCTGCTCCATCCCTTGTGCCATGCCACATGCTCTGCAGCCAGTGTTAATGGTGCCACCATACATGGCCCACAGTGGGCTGGCTTGAGTTGAGCAGCTTTTGGGAACAGCCTCTCTGGGCCCAGGCCACTCTGTTGGCCTTGTCTGAGCTGCCCTGGTGCTGCCATCACCTCATGTGGTGTCCCTTCAGAATAATTAACTCTAATAACACATGAGAAATAGCCTGCTTGGTCACCTTGCCTGCTCGTGGGGAGCGAGGCAGGGTGCTTGGCTCCTATCATTTCTCTGGTGTTCTGTCCAGTCTCATTTGAAATCCCTTCCAGGATGAATTACAGTGCTCTAAGGGAATCTGCAAAATAGGATCACAGGCCAATTGAATCCATCTGCAAAGTGCAGGAGGATGATGTATCACTGTACGGATGAATTCCAGCCCCCCCCCCCCCCTTCATTTTAAAACTCTTTAACCTAGTAAGAACAACAGATACTTAAGGAATAAGCTCAGTGGTGTAACGAGGAGCTGGATCAGGCTGTGATGACTGAAAGTGAGTGATGCAGAAGGGAAGTTGATGCTGAGAATGTACGTGCCAGCAATGGCTAGGGATTTACATGGCAAATGCTGCTGCCTGGCCTGGTCCCTTTGAAATGTTATGTGAGTCTCTGGAAGCAAGGCATGGAGTAAAGTGTGTAGAAAATGTTTACCACCTGTGGGAGGCTTTAGAGACAAATAAGAACTTGCCTAAGTCAGTTGAAGCAGTTTCGGTAGAAGTCATGCACGTGCTGTGACCAACAATGGAGATCTTGGGTACCCTGGACAATCTCAGGCAGCTCTGTGAGCCGACATGAGGGCAGCTGAACGCAGCCCTTGGGCTCTGAATGAGCGATTTCTGGCTGCCTGGCCTGGCTGTGCTCCCCAGGGAGCAGCAGCTCAGGTCGCTCACCTCTGCTCTTGGCCCTGGTGTGGTTGGACTGCTGAGGAAGGACTTGACTCCTGTGCAGTTGGGGTGGATTGAGTTTGGCCTGGTGTTAGCTACCAAGCCTCCCTTCTCTAGCTGCGATGCTCCAGCCATTGCCCAAGGGGGAAGGGAAATGAGTTAAACCCATCTTCAGACACGTTTGTATTGATTCTGTCACTTTCTTGCTGCTTGCTGACAGGTGATGGATGGCTCATAATGCAACCGGCACAGTACATTACGTTTCCCATCCAGGGACTCCTAAATCATTTCAAATTTTCAAATTCCCTAATCAATATTTTATCAGTAGCAGAAGAAAGCGGAACGAACCCATTTCTCACGAGGTAGAAGAGTGAGTGTGTGAATGCGTGCCTGCACATATATAGGCATGTGAGTTTGTATATTTATAATCGCAACTAAAGCACTGTTAGTACAACAATTATAATACCTGCAACCATAAAAATAAATATAGAAGTAGGACCAGGAGTAATGCTAACATTTAAATGACTTCAAGTTAAAGTAAATTAGAGCTTTGGGTTTCTGATTTGAACATGTAGGATTAATGCTTAATGGGGTTTGAACTGGTCTCTCAGCCACTCACTCAATCCCTCAACAGGGTGCAGGGGGGCCAAGGCAGATGGAAACATGCCTGGGTTTTGGGGGAAGGAAACTGGATTTGCAACCATCTGTAATGCAGTGGGGCTCAGATCTGTCACCTGCTGCTGAAGCAGTAACGGGGGAATGTCCCTAGCAAGCTTGTCTGGCATTAGATTATGTGGCCCAGGTGGTTGTTTGTGTGAAATTTTAACTGAGCACAGTGTTGCTTTCTTGGGACTGAAGTGCAGTGGCCGTGGTGTGCTAGCTCCTCGTGGATGCTGTGGCACTGGAAGACTGAGTGGGAATGTGCTTGCAATTGCGTGTGCTTGAGCTGGTCCTGGGCAAACACCATGTGTCTTTCTGCTTCTCTGCTGGCATTTGCTGTTGCAATAGGCTGTGGTCCAGGGCCAGGTGTGGTGGGACCCGGTGTGGGGGCGTGAGTGAGGCTAGAGAAAGAAGTACTGCTGTTCTTCAGAGGAGATGCAGGTGGGCTCTTTGATGTTAGGCTGAAGCTGCTAGTTTCAGACTGAGACCCAGGTTCAGTGACTTTGCATGTCTTCCACACTGGGGTACCTTCACCAGTAGCCCCCAGTTCCTTCCTGTCATCTGGCTTTCTGCCAGGCTGTGGGATGGAGGAGCTCAGGGAAGAACGGAGCAAATTCCTGTTGCTGTAGGAGGGGAGGTGGCACAGGGCTTCACTCCTGCCCCTGCAAGATGATCCTGCTGGGGTAGCTCAGCCAAAGGGAGCAGGAACGTGCTTGTCTGCCCCCAAGGTGGCTGCTTTCCCCAAATCCTCCCTGTGCTGGTGGTCCTGCATGTGTGCTCCCTGCATCCTCTGACCTCTTTTGTGCAACGGTCTTTCTCATTTGAATTGCCTATTCTCTTAGACTGGTTTTTATTTATTTATTTTTATTCCCAGGCTGGATGTTTTCCAAGTAAAAGGTTTATTCTTAAGATGTTCCCCCACCCTGAAGAGAGCCTCCAAACAGCACAGATGTGAGGCCAAACATAACCCTCCTTGTTACTGTCACCTCTCCTCAGTGTTTGCCTGGGTGATCTGGTGTTGTCTTTGTTTCTGAGTGTTGTTTCACAGCTCAGTTGTAGCTTGCAGCTGCCGTATGCAACATGGTGTAGCTTGCAAAGAAGAGAGCAGGTTTACTGGTCTTGGGATTGTGCAGCTGAAGCTCAAAGGAGGCACTTGCAAAACCTGTGCTGGCTTTGTGGCCCTGTCTCAGGCTGCGTGGGGACCCTTAGCCCTTTTGGGTGGCACAGACAGTGTAACAGGAGAGTCAGACTCTGCTGGCAGAGGCAGCTTAAGCTGTTGTGTATAGAAAAAACTTCCTGCTTTTCCATCCCAACCCCTACACAGCCTTTCTTAGGGGGAGAAACACATGCTCTTTCCTCAATGCAATAGCTGTCTTACTACCAGCAGGGAGGTATTGTACTACTACATTTCTTGTACCAATATTTTTCTGTATATTCAAAGTTTTCTGTGGGCTCAGTCTCGGAGACTGGATCCCAGCTGTGTGCTGCTGGGTGCCCATATGTAGGGGCAGTATTCTCTCCCCATCATTACATGCTCTGTCCTGTCTGGCAGGGATGGGGAAGGCCTTTGGTTTTGCTGTCTGGACTGCTGCCTTCCCCAGAGGCACTATGCATAGCAGGAACCAGCCCTTGGCTCTCTGGTTTCTCCGCAGAAAGATGCATGGAAATAATTAATTTCCTTTCTCTAAAAGCTTGGGCCTGAATCTGCTAGAGCAGGAATCGTTCTGAAGGGTTCCTGCATGCTTCATGCCCATCTGTATACCGGAGGCAGGTTGTAAAAGACTTTTTTTTTCTTTCCCTTGGTTAAAGAAGAAAGACTGACTGAACCAGGAACAGCTTACTGTTTGCTGTGTCATTTAACGGTCTTGTGGCTGTTTGGACTTGGATCTGAAAGGCCTGCAGTGAAGTGGAGCTCTTTCAGCCGCACTGTGCTGGGCAGTCTGTGGCTGTGATTCCTGGAGCAGAGCAGGAGAGAGGAAAGAAGTTACTGAGGTGCCTCCCAGAGAGACAAGGTGTTTGTCATGTAGCTGTCACCAGCTGCTCTTAAAGGCAAACTTTAAGGTTTTCAAGGTTTTTTTTAAAGGTCCCCAGACTACCTACTGCCTTGTCTCTTTAATATGCTATAGCATGGATTCAGTTTTCCCCGGCTGCTTTAGTGTTAACTTCTTATTTTGATGCTTTTTGAGGCTACGTCACTTGTTTCACTGTGAGCGGACAAGAGTCAGACCCAGACGTTGGCGCTTCACAGTTGCCACCTTTGCCACACATGTACGAGTCCCTGTCAGTAGCTGATCTAGACAACTGCTGCACTCAGCTGATAAACTCACTCCTTCAGCAGAAGAGGTAAAGCCCATTGTTTGGGCACAGATGGCCTTAAATACTGTCTCCCAGTCTGAGATGTTCTGAAAAACTGTGTACCTGAGAGAAAAAAGAGCCCTTAGCATCTGAAAGTTTGCTGTGGAATTGTTTGTTGCAGTTCTCATCTTTATGATTGCTGTGCCTGGGAAAGAGGTGAGAAGCTGGGAGACTCTCTGCAAGCAGCATAGCTCAAACAGGAGGGGATGGGATGAACTGGCTCCCCAAAGGGCAGTGCCTTACACCCATTTGTCCTTAGGATAAGGAGCGTGTTCAACCCTGAAACCCCAGGATACAGCTCCATCCTATCTCTTGCATGGTTTAAAACATACTTGGGAGTCCTGGAGGGATCTCGGGTTAGGAATGGGATTTATGTCCCTCAGGATAAAACCCTGTGGCAAAAAGGAGATCTCAGCTTGGCTCACCATCTCCCTTGGCTGGCAGGGCCAGCTTATCTTGTCCCTTGTGCAGTGGGACAGAGCTGCTTGTGATGGTACAGCTGTGGTAAGGACAGAGGCCTCTCCTTTTCTGAGTTAGCCCCGTCCTTTGTTGTGCTTGGGTAAGGAGGATATGGACTGAAGATACCCAGAGAGTTTGTGACAGAGCTGGCAGTTGTCAGCCTGACCAGGATATTTGGCAAGGGAGTGAATATTGGGTAGCTCAGAAACGCAACACAATGGCTCTGAGTGGCTTTCAAATGAGCTGTGGTGGCACCAAGGGGGAATGCCCAGCTGGTTTTAATAGCTGGCTTACAGAAAGTCCCTTGGTTCATTTAGTCTTTTTTTTTTTTTTTTTTTAAGGGGTTTGATGGGGGTGAAATTCTCCTGCCTGATCTGGATCTAAGCTGGGTGCTGATACACAGAGCTGTTTTTCCCTGCCAGCCACTTCTGCCAAGCCAGAAATAGCATGCTGGAATAAGCTCACCATAGCGGCATTTCTCATTCAAGAGTTAATAAGCTTTGAAATTGGATTTTAATCAACGAATCTTTGATCCTAGGCACTAGAGCTCGATTAGGAGGGTCTAGTAAACCAAGTTTCATCTCCTATGCTGTCTTTTTTTTTTTTTTTTCCCCTCCCCCTCCCAATCTAGTAAAGAAAGGGCTGGGAAATGTTTTAGCATTTGAGGACCTGCATGTTTTAGGGTTTGTGTTGCCTCTGCTCTTTTGATTTGATCCATCCCATGGATGAATGGAAAAACTGATCTTTGGACGCTTGCTCTTCCAAGGCTGAAGCCCATAAATGTGTTTTAACAGCTCTTTTTGACGAAAGTGCTGGAGTTTTTTGAATTCAAATCTTTGTCAGAAATCGGATGAGGTGGGACAGGGGATAGAAGATCTGCTGTGGCCCTAACCACAGGGGATAGAAGATCTGCTGTGGCCCTAACCATATTCCTCCTATTCCCAGCATCAAAATAGGGTACCATGAATCCTACATCCAACAGAATCATGAAATAGCTGAGGGTGGAGGGACCTCTGGAGATCATTTAGTCCAACCTGCCTGCTCAAAGCAGGGTCAGCTGAAGCAGGCTGCCCAGGACCACATCCCGTCAGCGTTTGAATACCTCTAAGGATGAATGCCTCTCTGGGCAACCTATTAAGGTGTTAGATTGCCCTTACAGAAAAATAAAAAGGTCTTGTGTTTAAATGGAATTTCTTGTATTTCAGTTTATGCCTGTTATCACTGAGAAGAACCTGGCTCTGTTGTCTTTACTCCCTCCTATGAGGAACTTACGCACATGGATAAGATCCCCCTGAGCACTGTCTTCTCTGGACTAAACAGTCCCAGCTCTCTCAGCCTGCTCTTGCATATTGGATGCTCCAAACCCTTCATCATTATGGCAACCATCTGGTCTGTCGCCCCTTTTCCCCTGTTTGGTATCATCTGCAGACTTGCTGAGTGTGTGCTGTATTGTGTTATTTTAAGTCACTGACGAAGGTCATTAAAGGCCCTTTCCTCCTCTCTTCCTTTGGGGAATTTTGCCAGGCAGCACAGGTAACTAAAGCTAGACTTCAGGATTATGCAGTTACACTTCCACTCAAGGTATGGATTCATTTCAGATATCTCTGACTTGTTATTTGGCCTCCTCAGAAATCTGAGCAAACATTCCTGTCTTGGTTTACCCTCCGAAGACTTTTCTCTTGATCAGATGTGGTAGAGGCTGAGTTTACTTTTTAAAGCCATATTTAGATTCTGGTGCACAGGCACCCATTTCCTATAGAAATACTGAGTTAGCGAGCTCCCTGGGGACTAAACACAGTTCTTGCCTGTGCTTGTGTAATGGTCAAATCAAATGGGATATATTTCTTTGAGCAGCAGAGTAACCACACAGAGGCACGGCACTGTATGCTGTATGCACTACAGGCATGCTGTAGTCCTGTTGTCTTGAGAGCTGTCCCAGGCACTGCTGTTTTGTTCAGGGTCAGGGCTAGACTTTCTAATGAGCACCTCTTTCCCTAACATCTCGGCACCAGGCTGTGGGAGAAGCGGTACAAAGGCCTAGGATGGTCCAAAACCAGAGATGGTTTTGGATTGTCAGTATATTGTCACTGATGTGGTGCTGGGCAAACCAGTCATGCTGTCTCAGGGCAGAGCCTCCATGTGTCTCTGCTCTCCAGTACTTCCGCTAGTTGTTACGGAGGATGTTTTATTTCCCTTGCTCTGGGCTATGAACAACTGGCTAGACATTTATCATCTTTCCTCTGAGGAAGGACAATGGAGGGAACGTAATGGTCCTTCCAAACACGCTTTACAACGTAGAATATCTCTATCCAGTATAAAACTGCCTTAATGGCCAGCTTTTACTATTTCTGATACTTTTAAGGGGAGTTAAGTCCTGCTGTGGTACTTGCCAGGAATATGAACTGTAGTATGTTAGCTTTAGGGGTCTGTCCAGCCTGTGCTAGTTGACAGGTAGCTTGAAGGGAAACTGGTCTACTGGACAGGACATAGCTGGCCCTATGGAAAACGTTGTGCTTAGGGTGAGTCAGCTTCCCCTGGAGGTGATGCTTCCAGCCAGCCAACCACAGCCACGTGATAAATTAAAACTGACATTAATCTAGCAAACCCCAGGCCAACACAGTTAGCAGAGCTGATTGTACCAAGTTGTGAAGAGTAATGAAGTTAGCCTGGTTAACATCCTCTAAGGGCTGTGGATGTTACAGACCTGGGGGGTACTGATCCCTAAACCTCCTCAAGCTGCAAGTGGGTTTTAGAGGCCCTCAGCCGGGCTGATCCTCAGAGGGGAGTCTAGAACAGGTTTGATGCCCCACAAAGTGGCAGGCAGGGTCCCAGAAGCCTTTCCCAGAGCACACTCAAAATAGAGGGGTCTTGCCTTACGGAGCCCCAGCAGTGAAGAGAGGATGCCCTTGCACAAGGCAGTCTGCGGAGCCTTTCTGAGGTTTCCTCCTCATTAGTTTTCCCTTCTTACTTGCTGTTTCTAGCTAGGGCCTAGTTGTTTGCTGCTTCCCTTCAGATGAAAAGCCCCACTGACAAACCTCAGTCCTTTCATGTGTTAGCAGAGACCGAAGCGGTCTCACTCAGGTGGCATTTGGTGGTCAGTTATTTTGCAAAGCTTTTTGGAGTGAGGTTGCCAAATCCCATAACAGCGCAGCAAGTCTGCTGTGTCCAAACAGCATCTCAGGACTCAGTTGTTCCCCAGGCTCTGTGAAATGTGTGAACGGGCTGCCAACAGCCATGGTGGTGGGTGTGAAGGCCAAATCATCCCACTGTCCGCTTCAGGGTGTGTGAATGTTGCTTTGACCTTTTTAGGGCTTCCCATTGTGCCTGATTTCTGATGGGGCTCTGTGTCCCCCAGGTTGTGTCCAGCTCTCTTGCCCACTTGACCCCATCAGTGATGGCTGAGCATGGAGTCTTGTTTGGACACTGCTCCTTGTGCTGTGGCAGTCATCTACTTGGGCATAGCAGAATGGTCATAGCTCAAAATAACTAGGAGAGGGTACCTCTCCCTATCCCCTCCTACTAATTGTCTTCTCCAGATGCCCAGGATCTTTTCTTCTTGTTACTGCCAGTCACTGGAAAGACTATAATCACTGGAGATGCCCCTCACTGGATATGTGCATATAGAAGGGACACTGGCTTTGGGGGAAGCTGTGGAATTAATCTGTCCTAGCTGGCTAAACTGTCCTCTATAACTTACTTTACAATTACTCTATAATTTACAGCCACAGTGTAAACCAGAGAGGTGGTATTTCATGTCTGCTGTCCTGACAAGTGAGGTGATACAGGAGCTTGTGGACACAAACAGCTGTTTTCTTCTGGAGAGTGACCCAAGTTAGAGCCAGCTGGTGAGCACAGCCCTGTTTTGCTACAACTTTCAAGGTTTTGAAATTTTTCAAGATGTTAATTGGATGGAAAGGCTTCATGTCCAGTGAGTTGTTTTCTCTTTTTTTAGGAAGGGGGAAAAAAAAAGCTAAAAGAATTATTGTGCTGGTAGAAGTAAGATACTGATGGTCATGGAAGTTAGAGGTCACTGGCATCTGAGACATGAGTTCAGAATACAGGAGACCCAATTTTGGGTCCTTGCTCCACTTGATTTGTAGCAAACTTTAGCTTTTTCTTCCTGCGTGCAGCCTAGGGAACCTCTGATGTGATCTGTGCTGTCAGTCCCCTAATCTTCTTCACCTAACATTATCGGTACATCTCCTTGAAAAAGGTTGGCAATATTGAAATAGCACTTTTAACTGTCTTTTTCATGGTTGTGTTGTATTGTGACAGGTTTGCATATGATTATGGGAACTAGTAGGAGGATGCTATAGAAATGCTATATGCTGTGATCGTGCAAGCCTCAGCGGCGGGGAGGAAGAAGGATGGAAAGCTATTGTAAAACCATTGCTCCGCAGGGAGAGGAAAGCAATTGCCTGGGACTGTTCTGAAGGACTGGTGCTCAGCATGCAGACAGAAGTCAGTGTGTCGTTTGCTGCAGTTTTGAGGTGGGTCCTAGGGGTCTAACTGTGATCGTAGAATCATGCAATCATTTAGGTTGGAAAAGACCTTTAAGATCATTGAGTCCAGTTGTTAACCCAGGACTGTCAAGTCCACCACTAAACTGTGCCTCTAAGCACCACATTTACATGGGTTTTTTAATACCTCCAGCAATGGTGATTCCACCACGTCCCTGGGCAGCCTGTTCCAATGCTTGGCAACCCTTTCAGTGAAGAAGTTTTTTCTGATGTCCAATCTAAACCTCCCCTGTTGCAACTTGAGGCTGTTTCCTCTTGTCGCTTGTTACCCAGGAGAATAGACCGACCTCCACCTGGCTACAACCTTCTTTTGGGTAGTTGAAGAGAGTGATAACGTCCCCGCAAGCCTCTCTTTGTCCGTGCTAAACAACCCTAGCTCCTTCAGCTGCTCTGCATCAGACTTGTGCTCTATACCTTTCCCCAGCCCCACTGCCTGTCTCTGGACACGCTCCAGCACCTCAGTTTCTTTCTTGTCGTGAGGGGCCCGACACTGACCCCAGGGTTCGAGGTGCCGCCTCCCCAGTGCCGAGTGCGGGGGCCGGTCACAGCCCCGCTCCTGCTGGCCACGCTGTTTCTGGTACAAGCCGGGAAGCTGTTGGCCTTCTTGGCCACCTGGGCACACTGCTGGCTCACGTTCAGTTGGCTGTTGATCAGTGTCCCCAGGTGATGCATTACTTGAAAGATTTGATTATGCTTAATTTAGACTGGGGACCCACCAGAGACAGGAGCTGTGCTTTTTCTTTTTTTTTCTCTCTCTCATTCTTTACATTTTCTTTTAATGAGGGCAGACTTTGTTGTCTATATCATTAAGGAGAAAGGCCAGATCCCAGGCGTACTTGTGTATGGACAGCAGTCCTGAACTCTTCCCTGGAGGGCTGGGGCTGGCCTGAGTGTGCAGCTACGTCAGGAGGTGATGTGGTCCAGCCAGAAAATTGCCTTGTGTTGGCACAGCCCTGCTGCTCTTGCTGACTCAACTCTTGTAGGGCACCACATATATCTCCAGGTTGGTCAGGAACCAGATGAGCTATTGAGTTTGTCTGCCTTTCTCCCTATCCCAGCATAGAGCGTCACCACCAGCCCAGCCCAATGTGTGTGGCTTATCCCTAGTGGAGGACACAGTCTCCTCGGAAGGAAATCATGCACAGGTGACAGTCCCCAGGGACTAGTTTGTAAAGATGTGCCAGAGCTCTGGGGGCCACAGACTCACTTAAATTCCAACAGTGAGCTCATTGGTGCCAAATCCCATTTGCATCACTGTGAAAAATGGTAAAATCATCGTTAGTTGTTCACTAAAATACTCTAAATTTTGCAGAACATGAGGCATGAGTCAGGCACTGAAACCAGCATCCAAAGGAGGGAGGGAGTGGGGAGAGGCGGCAGGAGTGCTTATGAAATATTTTGTTTCACTGGCAAAAGGACAAGAAATAATTGGGCCCTAAATCAAGGAAATGGGAGAAAAGGAACAGCAAATCAAGGGAAATAGTGGAAAATTAGGTCTTAGAGTAGAGAAATGTGTACACATGATCACCTGGTGGTTCTGGCAGAGAGATATGCCCATAAATCTTCTCTTTTAACTTTTTCCCTGCTTCTTTAAGGGGAATAGTGTAAGGTTTACTTGACCCTGTCCATCTTTTCTAGAGACTACTGGATCTGGCTTCAACTTGCTTGGTGCTGAGCATCCGCTGACTGACCCTGAACCCCCTCCAGAGCTGGAGAGGGACTTCTTGGGGCAGCTTGGAGGCTGTTACCCCCCAGGGATGGTCCATCATGTAGTCCCATGTCTGGGTTGGGGTGAGCTACAGAGGACTCTAGTGTGTGAATATTTTGGGGTTCACATCAGCAGGAGTGGCTGATGTGGTCTGCTCCTTGTACCCTGCAAATTGGTGTGGGTCTTGATTCCTAGAAGATGAGGTGGTTCTTAAGCAGCTGAGGAGAACATCTGGCCCTTACTGCAGACGGTCAAAGCTTTCCCTGTCGGACCATGACAGCATCTTCATCCCCCACAGGACCTGCTAAGGCAGCATGAGGCTTGTCTCCCTTCCACAGCTTCTTGAGACGTAGAAGAGCAAGGTGACCTCTAATGTCCCAGATGGAGACCCAGGCACCTCTCTGCCATTCATCTTTGGGCACAGGACACCCCAGCAGGCTCTTCCAGCTGCAAACCTGTATTTCTGCTATTTAAAAAAAAGAAAAAACAAAATCCCCTTCATGTCCCCCCTTAAGGTCCCTGGCTTATTTTTCTTATAAAAGTAATGAAATATAAAAATAAAGCTTTCTGTTTGCTTTCTCCCAGCTCTCCCTCCCACTGCACAGTGCTCATTAACTCCCCTAATGCTAGAGTCAGACGCGGCCTCTGGTTAAAAACAGCAACCGCCCTCATACCTCGCCTGTTTCCCAGGAGCTGGCAGCCAGACAATAACACCAGTGGGATCATCTTCATCAGAAGATGTCAGTCCCTCTGTGAAATTTAAGTATCTTAATCTTGGAGTCGGAGGGTGGGGAAAAAAAAAAAGAGAGAGGGAATAAAAGAATGCTACAAAAAGAAGCAGAAAGAGGAAAGCTGCTATCCAGGGAGAGGCTGTGGGAGAAATGGCCCCTCTGCCTGCTCTTTCTGGGGGCTGTTTTGGGCAGGTAGGAGTTTCTGCTCCTGGGATTGCAGGTGACGTGAGTTATGTTGCTGCATTCCCAGCCCCCTGGTTTGTAAAATCAGCATAGCCTTTCTGAATGGCTCTAATATCTGGGGGTGAAAGTACTGTGTGAGAGCGGGGTATTAAATTGTTCTGTTGGAAATGAAAGTCCTAGCTGAACATTGTTTTATAATAGCCAGCTTAGGCCACGTGGCTGCATGTGGTTTGAAGAGCTTTGTTAGGCAGATAAAAACATTGTCTCCTTGCTTGATATTTAAGTATAATGGGAGTTTCCAGAAATGTCTAATAAAACGTCTAATACTGCTCCCACAAAGCCTTTATGTATGTATGATTGTATGTATGTATGATTTTGTTTCGCTCTTGGCCCATCCTGGTGGGGACCTGGTGTCAGCCCACCTCTGGCTGCCCTAGGACAGCTCCCCAAGGAAGGCAAGCCCAAGCCCAGCACGTAAGGACTGAGGGAGTGCCATGAGCTTGAGTTAGGAGGGTGACACTGCTGATCCCTGATTCCTGCTTGAAATGGCTGCATGCTCAGGGCCAGGCTTCCCCATGGCACCCTGTGGGGTGTCCTTGTAGGGGAGGAAAGCTACCGCCTACTGCTTTGGTGTAGGAGGGCTTGCACCCTCTTTGGACGTCTGGGATGAGGGTCCTGAGCTGCCTGGAGGAAGCTCCTTCACCTCTGGCCATCAGGGGAGCTCAGTCTGGTGTTACATGGCCCTGGGGCTCAGAGTGCTTAGTGCTATTGTGGGTTCCCTTTCAAGGCCTGTGCATTGGCCTTTTTTTAGTTATCACAGCTCCTGAGGCTGCAACGGAGCTAACATTTGTGCTGTCCACAGCTGAGGGTATCGTTGGCTGTCTGGGGCCATTACATGGAAGTTCAAGTCCTGGCCAGCCTGCTGTGTTGTAATGATCCCCGGCTGAAGGCATGTTCAGGAGGTGTCAGGCAAAAGTTACAGTCTTTATTGGCTTCTGTCTTTTTAAATGTGGAGACTGCTGGAAAATGGTGGTGGTTTGGGATGTGTGCAGACACGACAGCATAGCTTTTTCTGCCTACTTTTCTGTTACCTCTGTCTCTGCTTGTTTGTTTGCTGTTGTTGTGCCTGTTATATTTTTTTCCTCCCCCCCCGCTTCATTTCTAGGATAAAAAGTTATTTAGTCTGCGAGTACGTGGGAACCTGTTGTGCATGGAGAGCCACAGCACAAAGGATTCCAGAGATGATCTTGTTCCCTCTTGCCACTGCAAGCCACCCGGCCAGATGATTCAGAAACAGAACATCTGTGAGTCTTAAAAGGAGTTAATGCTCTGTTTGGCTGCAGCTTAAAGCATGGGGAAAGGGGGAGGGAAAAGCTGCTCAGGAGCCTGGTGGGTTTTATCAGACCACTTACGGCCCTGTGTCACAGCTGCAGCCGAGCCCATGCAGATACGTTAATAGATGCTTGTGTTTGAGCTGGGGCTTTAATTTGCAGCTGGTCTGTAGATTAGTGATGGGCAGCCTTTCCCCATCAGAAGCCCTGGTTCCCAGGGTGAGGAGATGCTTCCCCAGGCAGGCTGAAACTGTAGCACCAGAATGGCTGTTCTGGTGTTGTGTCAGCACTCGTTAGTCCTGATGTTCAGCAGGACTCTGAAATCTGGATGCAGACCTCCTTAGTGAAGTGGGTTTGCTTTCCCACAGTGGCAGCTCTGAGTGGCACCATGCTGTAGGGGCAGACCTGCTTTCTTGGCAGTAGCTTTAGGTTTTCCAGTGCTCCCATTGCCCAGAGAAGTGTGTGTAGGTCCTCTTGAGATTGTCACTGCAGGGACCCTGGCAAGCATGTTGCCAGCCCAGGTATGTGGTGGCTGTCAAGGAGTTGAAGCATACGAGGTGAGTTCAGGAGACTGTTAGGTCCCTACATCTCCCAGTGCTGTTCCAGGTAAGCCTGCCTGAATGCTGTTTTGATGCTTGGCGTTCTCCTACCCCCACAGCAGGGATGGGAGAAGCTCTGAGCTTGGGTTCAGCAGATCAGTTTGATCTAAATTAGATTGGTGTTCCTGAGAGGTTTGCACTCCAGCTCAGTACAGCTCTGGACAGCTGGGGCATAATGGGGCATTTCTGACCAGGCAGACCCCTTTTGGATCTCTTCTCTGGATCTGCACAGACAGGGGTTGGTTAACCCCACCCTGCAAGCCATTCCCTCCAGTCTTGCAAGGCAAAGCATTTCCAAGTCCATGGATCCCCTCCTAGCTGAGATGTGCTCTGTAATATGTCAGGATTTGGGTGATCTCTTCCATCTCTCCTTGGCTGCTGTTGGAGTTCAGCACTGCACCTAAGTGGGAAAAGAAGAAGTGTTCAAAGCAAGTGGCAGGCACAAGTAGCTTTAAAAAAACCCCTGTGTTTGCAGAGTGCTGTTTCTTTTAACCTTTAAAATCTCCGCTTTGCTTCCATTCAAAGCCTCCTGCTTTGGTTTCCTGTTCACAGTTGTCATTCTGGCAGCCCCTGGAAGAAAGGAGACGTGCGTGAGGGTTAAAGAACAGCTGCGGGAACATAATTAATGCTTTGCAACATTTCTGAAGGCCTTTAGCACCTTGCCGTGACCCAGCCTGTAACATCTGTGCGTTGGCAGCAGCCAAGCTGTAAAATGTCCCTCCTCCAAGTCCTGCGCAAAGCAACTGTCGCCTGCCCAAGGCATGCAATCAGGGCAAAAACTTAACAAATCTGTACACAAGCCAGGCTGCAATGCAGATGGCAGGTCCTTGGGTGCTGGGATTGGCAGTGGTAAGGGGCTTCCACCTGCTAATCCTTGTAGGTGTCCAAGGGGGAAGGTGGAAAACTTCTGCTTTTGCAGAGATTTGATAGGAGAAATAGGACATACCCAAATCTGAGTGTAACACCACTCCTTTTGCTTGCTTGTGTTCTTACCCATTGAATGGATCTGGGTAGAAGTCTGTGCCAAAACCCTGCCTGATGCTGTCGGGATGATTGTCTGCACAGCTGTCACATACCCCAGGGGATGCTGAATGTGCCCCCATTTGGATCATGTTTTTCAAAGCCTGTCTTTTGCAGCACTTTTCCTTTTATGTGGCTAAAGGGCACCTTCAGGGCTGCCACCCTCATTTTTATGTGAGCTGTAACTCAGTACAAAGAAGATACATAAGTGACTCCAATTCCCAAGAGCTCCAGCTGGCGTTTTCCTTTCGGTCCTGGTACGCAAGGCACAGCTGGAGCTACCTTAGTGACCAAAGAGAAGATGAACGAAAACACTTTGTTTTTGAGGATTAACTTTTTTCTTCTTCCGTATCTCCATTTTCCTCCCTGTTTCACTGCAGCCAGCCCTGCTGAGTTTCCAACCTTCAAAGCCTGTCGTATCCAGCTGGACGGATTGAGCTTGCCAAGGGGAAGTGTTTGACTTTTGCTCTTTTTTGGTTTTGAGGGGCCTGTGGCTGTAACGGATGCCAAGCAGCCCTGACCTTCATCTGACTGGAGTTCCCAGCTGCTACTGTGTTATTACAGCACTCTGCCTGATAGAAATTCGGCTTGGTTCCTCATACCTGGAAATTTTATATGACAAATGGGTCTCATTTCTGATTCTAGTCTCCCTTTGATGGACCAGACTGCTATCTGGGAGAGGTTTGTAGATTGGAAAGGCTGGAAGGAAGCATTACATTTCTCTCCTTTGCCTCCTATTAATGGTGTGCCAAAGACGCTAATCCAGTATTTGAATTTCAGCCAGGTAGCTGGAAGGGACTGTGTCTCAGCACCTTCCTCTGATGGACTATCCAGCATTGCTTCGCTTCACGCCTTCCTGTACTTCTCTCACCTTTGGGCAGGAGGGAGGTGTTGCTGGAGAGAGGGACTTTCTTTAAAGAAATTTCTTGCTTCAGAAGTCAGATGAGGATGTTTTCTTGCATCTTTGATGAAATTTCTTCCCTTCAGAAGGAAAAGTGGTTGTGTTTGCAAGTGGCTCCCTCCTGGAAATAAAAATGATGAGGTTACTTCAGGGACAGCAGCTAGGGAATTAGGACTAAGTAACAGTATATTATAACATCTCAGACATCTTTGTTTGTACAGCTTAATGCATGAGCCACAGCGTTCCTGTGGGCTTGGTGAACCCTACAAGCTGTATGGTCGTCTAGGGCACTTCTGAGACAGCTCTGGTTTTGCAGCATGGTTTGTGTTTGACTCTGTGTCTGTTGCTATATGCTTATGTGCCACTTTCCTTGGTGAAGAGGAATACAAATTACTGTTGTGCTGAGATGCAGTTTAGTATGCTTAGATTTCTGGTGCTAAAATGTTTTTTTCTGGTAGTAGCATGTTGGGGTCCTCATTCATGACCAGTGCCTTTTGCTGGATGCTATGCAGTCACTTCTTCCTCGCTGTACAATAGGTTTTATTTAAGGCGACTGGAGGAAGCTATAGAGTATTACTTTAGTTTGGGAATCGCAGCTGAAATAAAGTGCTTTGCTCTGATGGTCTGTCCAGTATCAGGTGCATCCATGCTATGCTGGTTGGAAAATGGTAAGCAAGTTGTTGCAGGCTGGGTGAAGGTCAAGAGAAGAGAGCATAATTATGGAGGAGCGAAAGCTGAGATGACTCTGAAGATCTGGTATCAACAGTCAGGAGTATGAGGGGACCCTTTGGGCCCTGCAGCCGCACCAGAGCTGAAGTGGGAGAGCATAGGACTAGGCATATCACCACCACGTGCTTTGTCACCAGGGATCCCCATAGCAGTTTGTCCAGTAATGATCTCTCCATGCACACTTGTCACCCCACTCCACTGGCTTTTGACTGGCGTCCCCCGAGTGGGTGGAAGCTGGAGGAGAGCAGATTTGCTGCGGCAGCGGGCCAAGGACCAAAGCAGACCTGTTTGCCAGCCCTTGGTAAGCACTGGTGACTGCCAATGCAGTGAGTGGTTTGAGGATATGACCTGCAGCTCGCTGTGCTGCCCGGGCTGGCAGCTGACTGTGCCATATAGGGCTGCTGCATCGTTTAATTCTCCCTGCAGGTCTTGCTGGGCACAGAAAACCTTTGGATTGTGGTGGAGAGCCCAGTCACTGAACCGCCAGAGCAGCCACTGAAGCGTGGGCACAGAAGAGACCTGGTACTGTCCTGAGGGGCTGGTGCAAGGAGCAACCAGGCCTGCAGTGGCTCTTTTGCAGGTGTGTTTTGTGTGGGATCAGGATGGTAGAGGGGACCACTCTCTATCCTTGTGTGTGAGCAAAGCTTCTCTCACAGATGCATGGCTCTGTCTGTATGAGCTGTTCTCCATGATGAGCAAGAACAAGGCATGGTGACCAGAGAAGGAAGCTCTGAAGGGGAGGTGCTAGTTTGGGAGGATATGGTGCATGACCCATCTGAGGCTTCGCACTCCCAGCACAGCCTGCTGCCTCCTTTGGCTGACTGGGACAGGAGGGAGCAGCACACAGGAAAAGCAGCTTGCAGCACATATACCATTTTACTGGGAGACAGCATGTGGCCTGGGAGTGTGAGAGCTCCCCAACCAGCCAGGCTGGGTCTGCAGCATCCGAGCAAGGAAAAGGTCTTGAATGAGGAAACAAATGGGATGCAGGAGGAAAAAAAGGGCAGTAGATTAATAAGTTATACAAATCAAATTGCAGTGGCTCCTCTTCTTGGTCTTATCCCCCTCAACTCCAAGAGAGTGATTTTTAAAAGAAAATTAATGCCAAGATTTTATGTGGAACATCCACAAAATTCCAAGTGTTTTGTTAGGAAGCTGCTCTCTTCTCCCAAGGATATTCTTACTTTCTGGGCAAATGCATGTGATCTGGGTAAATCCCCTTACAGTTATTTTGTGGTGAAGGCCCTTGAATACTGGTGTTTGAAGAAGAACATATTTCATGCTTGCACCAGAATTTCTGATTGTATGGGGAAAGAAAACACGTTCCCAGCCAATTCTCCTGAAGCCAGGAAGCATTAAATTCTTCTCCTTTGCCTACTGTTAACAGGGTTTCTAAAGGTGCTGAGCTCCTGTGCTTCCCACCGAGGTGAGAAGGGCAAAGCAACTTTGAAAACTAGATGTGAGAGCTCTCCAAAGAGCCCAGCTTTCTGTTTGCTTTCTTATTATTCCAGTGCATCCTGCAAGACCCCAGATGTGAGACCTGGCATGTTTGCTACGTGCCGGCTTGCCTTAGGACCTCCTGTCTGCTTTATTAGCCCTGTGTGATGGGATACTCAGACAAGTGATTTGCTGATCAGGCCAGATGACGGGGACCTGACCAGAGCGCTATGGCTTTTGGGTGGTGGTCATCTCCCTTTGACTGCTGGGCATAAATCTCCCAGGGGCTGCAGGCAGATAAATACATCAGTGAGACCCTGGTGATGAAATCAGTCAGAGTGAGTGTCTGAGGCATTGCTTGTGTGTTTGTTCACAGCCCTGTTGATGTGGCAGGGTGCTAAGGACTAGTTAATCAAACTGGAGAAATTAGGTGCCACCCGGCCGTTTTTCAGTTGTCCGTTTTTCAGTTGTCACCTGGTGATCGGATGGAGCGGCTGCTCCGACAGCCCCAAGCGCTCAGACTGTGGTGTTTGACAGTGAATTAAACAGCAGGACCACGTTCTCTGCTCCTTTGCTCTTACAAATTGGGACTGAGTCCTCAAAACCACAATTTACCTGCGCGTGGGAGGAGGAAAAACCAGGGTTGTAAAATAAAATGAAACAGAGCAGTCAAGTAATTTAATTCTTAAATCTTCACTCTCTTGGGCTAATCTCCTCCAAGCCATTCTTTGCTCAGGTCAACTGCTTTTAATTAGCAAGCTTCATTGATCAGGGCAGGAGTGGGAGCTGGTGGGTTGCTGCCCAGGTCTTTTTAATTAGAGGCTTTTCTACCTTGCTGGAGGGATGGTATTACCCAGAGAGGAACCTGGCAAGAAGACCCTGGAATTGTTTGAAGGAGGCTGACCTGCGATCGCCTTTACTGCATCTCTTCTGGCAGTGTCAGGGGTTGGCTGATTTTCAAGTGGAGAAAGGGGGAGGAAAAAGGGAGAACTGGCCTGAAAGCGGGTTGTGGTAACACTGGGAATTACTGTATGGCTATAGTTGCAGGCAGGGCTGTGTGTGTGGGTGTGGGGTTTTTTTTGTCCTTCCTGGGGAAAGGCAAAAAATCCAAGGATCATTGCAGCCAGCACCAGTATCCCTCCAGTTTAGGAGGATGCTCTTCTCCAGTCTTTCTCAAATGTGGCTGCCCTGCAACATGAAGAGTTCCTTTGTGAGAGAGGGATCCATACCTGCTCCTTGCCTTGGGAGGGATTCCCTGGAGTTCAACAAGGTGGAGATTCCTACTGTGGCTTTTCAGCCTATTACAGTGGTTCTCTGGGGCGTTAATACTAGGGATGTGGCCCACCATGTAACTGTGCCTTTGGGCAGGGGTGGGGGTGGTGCTGACTAGTTTCTCTAGATGATGTTTCCTTAGGGTGCAAGACTGAAAAATGCACCCCTAGACTCTGGCACCCTCCTGAAGGAAGACACTTTAGTCCTCCTCCGTGTAAATGGAAAAGTACTAGTACCTGGTACTTTGTAACTGGTACCAGTCCTTCTTTAGTCCATTAGCAGAAGTGGTCAGACCCCTCTGTATTAGCATAGATGCACATACTTAAAGGGCGCGGATGCACAGGCATCTCTGTTCTCTGCCAGGTCCCCTCGTGGTACGGTTGTCCTGCCTTTTAGATGAATTCTGGCACCATTACTTGGTCGCACAATGACTATAGATGCAAATCTATGGGCTGTCGTTACGTGGTCACTGGGTGATAGAGCTCTCTGCCTCCAGGCCTCTTGCAATTCATAGTTAAAGAAAATACATCTGATTAATTAATTAGCACATTTGCTATTTTATGTATTTGATCAACTAAGCCATGAAAATTCTGAAATGCAGTTAAATCAAACAGAAAGGAAGTGGCTTTGTATCAAACTATTGAATTAATATAATTATGTTATTGATTAAATCATCAAATAAACCTACGACTTCTTTATTGGCTTTACTTAGCCATTTGGGAAGGCGACTGCCTGGTTCAGCGCTCAATCCCTGAAGCACCAGTCTCAATGCCAACGCGTGCCTTTATATTCCGGTCAGATAGCTGATCCCGCGGAGGTGATCTCTGGCTGCATCTCCCATGGAGAGCAAGGCTCAGATGTCCATTATAGCTGTCAGCCAAAATTATATGTATTTGGGTAAGAGGTGATCACTCGCATACCCGCTCCATCATGAATCACTGAGCCTGAGCTGACATTACACAGCTTGTTATGTTTCAAATTACAGGAGGAAAATGCTGGTGAGTCATGACTTTTCAGGGTTAAACACGCTGCAGGAACATGGACACCTGTCTTGCAGGCTAAGGGCTACATCAGGGGCTGCTGAGCTGGGGAGGTACTCTTGAAATATCTTCTCCAATATGTTGGGTGGATCTTTCTCTGCAATGGGCTACCTATTCGTGCATCCTGAGGGTGAAGTGTGTGAGTAGAAAGGTATATTTAGTATTATTAGGCATTAGCATTAATAAATACTAATGTGGGCTGGCTTAGGGAGACCTCCCCAAAGGACTGTTCTGCTGCAAGTAATTTTAACCAGTGTTTTTTGTTGCTCAGCTGTTTAATGTATCGGACTGGTTAGCTCCTGGAAGTAGCTTTTTTAGAGCTGTCCATTATGAGGCCACGCATATGGTCCTGCTTCTTGGTGGCTCACCAAAAAAGGGACAGGAAACAGGTATGTCAGAAAAGATACGTAAGGTAGAGCCTAGCAGTTGCAATGTGCAGCTGTAAAATGTGGGCTTGACTTTAAATCAGGGTCAGGTTCCACTGGGGTAATCCAGATCTTTATTAACCAGGCAGCCAGCCAAGAGTTGGGTGTGATTAGTCAGAGCTATTACAGTTTGTGAGTCCACCCACGTTGACCCTGCAGGACTCTCAGCTTGAAAACACTATGAACTTGCTAAATTTGGTGCTAAAATTATCATCGAGCCCTACAAAAGTTTTCTCCTCCATAAGCAGATGCGAGAGGCAGTTGCTGTCTCTGCAAGTAGATGTTTAACTTGGGTTTAGGCTTCAAAGCAATGCTGAACTCACGTAGGAACTGGGTAAAAGGTTGGGGCTTTTGAGAATGTCCCTGTTTTGGGCTCGGTGTCCTAATGCAAACCTCAGCCTGACTCAGGGGCCCTGCAGCCGCCTCCCTGCTGGCTCATTGCTGATAAGTGATGCAATTTCATCCTTATCATTCCAGCTGACAGCAGTGGAGATGACTCATCCACAGCACTGTTGTTGGAGTGTGAGTTTAGCCTCCAATTGTGCTGTGAAAAGAGCATAAGCAGGACGGGTTCATGAAGAGGGCTGTGTTGTTCCTTCCAATGTAAGAATTGCTGTCTTGTGGCTCAGACACTAACAGTATTGCTGGTCTGTCTGAAATTCACTCCTAACGCAGCTCGGTGGGGGAGAAGTGGTAAAAAACAAGAGTCACAATCCAGGTTTGGCTTTGTGCTCAAACTTCTCCATGGTTCCTCCTCCTTCAGGAAGCAGTCGCTCCACAGGTGAGGCGTGAAATGCGTCCACTGAACAAATTGAAAGAGACTGCCTCGGCAGGGGAGGGATTCAAATAACCTTGTGCTTCTGTCAGTTTTGGGGGAGAGGTTTCCAGCCTTCCTCGGATGCAGATTTCCCAGGGGTGATGCTTTTCGTCCTGCATGTGATTTTTGCTTTTGGCAAGCTGCCCTTGGTGCTGTGTGTTGCTTGAGATGAAAAGCTGGAGTGAAGCATGTTCTTAACACTTAAGGAAGCAGCTGCGTTTTCACATTCACCTTGAAATGTGAAATGCTGGCAAACAGCTTTGCAGGGGGCAGCACCCATGTTACCCCGCATTGTTAGGATGCTGTGTTGGCTGCAGTCCATAGAGGTGAGGAAGACCACACCCTCCCTTCCTGATGGAGATAACAGCAGGAGATAAGAGTTGATTGAAGACACAAAGAAGGAGCAGTTTGGTTCTGGCCTCAATTTCTGGAAGTCTGGTTCAGCATTTGAGATTGCACCCTGTGCTGATGTGCCAGTCGTACCTTGGCTGTCCCTGAGCCAACACCCTTTCTCCTGGTTCTCTCCTGGAGAGCTGTTGTGGTTATCTGTTGGTGTGGGTGTATGTCACTCTGATGGTGCCCAGCGTGGTCCATACGATCAGTCTGGTGCCAGTGCTCTGATTTATAACCCTGATGGTGCTACAGTACCCACACTGCATGTCGTGTGACCTCGCTGTACAGACCACCTCCCCTTCTCCTCCAATGCCTCGCTTGCTTTGCGCTGACAGATTTTAGGAGCCACTCTTGTAGATTCAGGTAAGGTTGAATGCCTTCTCTTCCTCCTCCTCCTCATTATTTGCAGTATGCTGTAACAGCGTGCACCTAACAGGTTGATCTGCCCCAATAAGATACCCATCTGTTCCTTGTTGGGCATCAAAATCCTTCCCTCTTTACTTATATCAGCTAATCAAGGTGTACGACAGGGGAACACTGAACCACTGGACTGTGTTGGTGCTCGAGTGTTGCTGGGCTATGCATGAGTTGCAGCTGGGAGAGTGCCCCAGGGTGTTTGATGCCTTGACTTTCCTGCACATCCAAATGGGGCATCTCAGGGGATGAAATGGGGCTTTGCTCCCCTTCCTCATCTGTATCCTTTCACTTGAAAGCAGATGCTCCAGCCCAGCATTTGGTGTCAGTGCTGGCACCGCTTGAAAAAATCACATGTGATAGCGGCTCTGAATTGCTCTAGTCCTCCTTGGGCTGCCCACGGGGCTGTTTGCCCCACGGAGGGCACTGAGGCTGGACTGCGCTTTTTTGGCAGAACAACAATCTGTGCTTAGGTCAGCTGTAATTTAATGAAGTGGTACAAAGGATTTAGTGCACTTTGCAGATAGAAATTGCCGTGGGCTGGACGGAAGAAATATACATGCCATTCCCTTTTTCTCCTTCTGCGACAGCTTAGTCTGTGAGTTTTTTTTCCCTCCTTCTCCCCACTCCATGACATACAACAGGAGGGTAGTTTGCATTTCAGTGTGTCTCAAAACGTTACGAGGCTTCTTCCCTAGCAATGATGAATTCAGTGTATAAAACCCAGACCCATGATTTCCCTCAGGGTCCCTTGTAATAATAATTTCTGTAAATAAAGGCTGGAATCAGGATCTCCGTTGTAATAGGATTTTGTTTGTGCAAGGGCTGGTAGCCGCGTCCCCCTGACGCTACCCTGTAATAGGATTGTGGGCTGTATCACAGCACTGCGAGCAGGCTGCGAGGGGCTGGGCTGGCAGAGGGCACTCTTGCAGGGAGGGAGTGGGGTAGGACTCACATTTGGGATGTGTTGGGAAGTTTGCAGGCCATGAACACAGAGCTGATGGGCACCTTTGTCATCTCTCGAATTGCTGGATCTTTCCAGGCTGGTGAAACTTGTGGTTTATATTCCTGACAGAGTGCAGGGGTCTCTGCAAAGACCCCGTGGCAGAGATAAATCCCCCGTTCCCTGTAAGGTGCCAAAGCCTGCAAGACTTGGAGGAGAGGGAAGAGCCTGTGAGGACAAGGTCTGAACTGGCTACAGCGTGCTCTTGCTGATGCTGTAACTGCATTGATCTGTGCGGAGGAGTGCTGCAACCTCTTCATTTGTCTCTGGACTTGCAGAACTTACAGTTCCATCCGCTGGCTACTGCAGTGACCCATACCTCAAAGCAGCTACCTTCCTGCGAAGCTCAAGTCTATAAAATACATACCGTTGCTGAGAAAGCAATTTGGCAGCATCCCTGAATGAAGGGTGCAAGAAAACGGTGTGCTTAATTGTGCCTGCTTGAGAGAGAAGTGGGTGAGGAGGCGTGTGTGATAGCAAGCCTTTGAGGCTGTTACATTTTTTTTCTCACCTGTTCTAGCAGTAAGAAGTGCATGGGGGGAAGCACATGCCTGTTCGCACATTCACGCTGCTACCCCTGCTGGGTGCAATAATTCTTCCTCTGGTGGTGAGCTGATGCTGGCAGAAACTTTTTTTTCGGCAGGAGGACTGGTAGTTGTGCTAGAGGTGATGGGAGTCTTAGTGTCTGGGCTGCTGGAGCGCTGCAGAGCATCATCGCCACAGGATCCTGCGTGGCTGTGGGTGAATGCAGCGTGTTTTGAACGTAATTGGTAAATTATGATTTCTAGCCTTGCATTGGCTGCATCTCAACTAAAATGCTGGCATCCTGAATTGGTCCTGTATACAGATTAGGTGGGCTCAGTACCACCTAGTGATGTGAGGAGAAGCTGAACCGTTTCCACATTGTGGAGGTGAGAGGCTTTTCCCCAGGCAATCGTGATGGCAAAGGGCTGGTGCTGAGTTCAGTGTCAGCAGCAGCGAGCTGTGTTCTCAAAAATAACCAGGTGCCAAAACCGTTTGTCACTGCTGCTTTGTGAAAGGTGTGTTGGCACTTTGCATTCCTCCCTGGCATCGTGAGGAAGGCTCGAGTTAGCTCTGACAAAGCCTGTGCACCATTCACAGTGTAATTAGCACTACAAGTCTTGCTAATTGCTGAGGGTTTTTTCTTTTTCCCCTCCTTTTCTCCAGCACAAAATTTCTCTAGTTATCTTGGGTTATCATCATGGCAGACAATGTGCTAAGCCTGGATGCTCCTTCTGAGGGCTGGTGTCAGGAATAATTACTGCTGTAGTAAGCTGATCAGCCCTTCATTATTAGCTGCTGTTGTTGTTACCCGACATTGATTAGTAATTTGTAGCTGCCGGTGCTTTCCTCTGCCCTCAAAGATGAGTGTTTGCTGGTGCTGTTCTGCCGAGGACAAATGAACGTCTCCCCCAACCTTGCTACCCACCCTGGTGCTCCCCTAACTGCACTTTGGTTTTTAAATATATGGTTTGTGGCTGGGAGAGCAGCACCGGTGTAAGCACTGACTTCGCAGCTGAAAATTACTCAGGGTCCCAGCTGGCTGTGGTGATGGAAGATCTTGTGGTGAGTGACTCAGTAGTGGGACAGTGTTTGTAATTTCAGGTTGAGTGCCTCACAGTGATGCCCTCGACAAGTGATGCCGTCATTCCTAGGTCCTGCCAGGTAGAGAGGGCAGCAGAGATGCCACCATAAGTATTACCTGGATCCAGAGCTGTCAGTGATGCTTGTAGGTCACTGCTCGCGTGTGTTCATGTCTGAACATGTGAGCTCATGGTGAGCGGCGGTGAAGGTGGGGGTTGGAGGGAAAACACAGCCGTAGACCCTGTCCTGTTAAGAGATGTTTAGGTTTGTTTTAAAGTAAAGCCTTTTAGTAACTTGAAACTGCAAATGCTGGGAGAAGGGGAGCTTCCCACCCGTGACCTGGGATGGCTGGGGGGCCTTGCTGTGCAGAGCTGCCTGTTTCATGGTGCTGACTCCCCCTGCACTCTCTGCACAGCTGGGTCTGTCTTCTCTGTGCTTCAGCTGCTCCTCCCCGGCTCTGTGAGCCATGTGCCATTGCTTGTTTGATCTGTGGATCAGTTGTGCCTGTCAAAGAGGGGTCAGAGAGCAGAAGGCAGTCTTGCAAGCCTGTGCGGACTTGGGGAGGGAAGTTTGGGAAAGGGATGTCGGGAGGCAAGTGCCTTCCGTGTGATCTGCATCCTGGCTGCGTCTCTTGTTCCAGTGTGTTGCTGGCTCTTATGTTGTCTGAGGATCTCAGCAGCAAACGTTTCAAGTGATTTGGGTTGTCCAACATGGTCTGTTGCAAGTGGCATTCCAGGAGATGGTCTCCTGTTACAAACATCTCCTGGGTGCAAACGGTAATCTACCCTGGGCAAGCCTGGCATCACTGGCAGGGTAAGGGGGATTAGCCCTCCTCAGTGGCGGGGGGATGGAGGAGGTCTTGGGCTAACGCAGTGCAGACCAGTCTTCCCACCCATTTCTGTGAGCCGTGCTGCCGCTGCTGGGAGGCAGCATGTGCAGTCACGCCAGTGTATGTAAATGTCTGTCTGACACAGCAGGTATAAATCATGCATGGGCAGCCAGAGACGGCAGGGAACGCGCCTCCTGTAACCCCTACTCTGACTAGCATCCTTGTGATGCCAGGGGGGGTGGCAAGGGGCAAAGCTTGATGTCACTTCTTGGCACTCTAAGAGGACGTTATTCAAAGAGACGGTGACCTCTCCCAGCGCGCAGAGCACTGCCGGGGACCTCCAGCTCTACGTCTGCGGCAAATCAAATGATGTGCTGCAGGAGAGGAGGGCTGGGATTCAGACATCTATCACCAACCTGCTGACCGTGGAGCAGAGGAAGAAAAAGCTGCCAAGAAGCTTCCCCTCCGTGGGTCCCTGGAGGCCCTGGTAGCTTTAAT
The DNA here is from genome assembly GCF_017639655.2 of Falco naumanni. Lineage (NCBI taxonomy): Eukaryota > Metazoa > Chordata > Aves > Falconiformes > Falconidae > Falco > Falco naumanni. Next base: position 6,144,795 of record NC_054064.1, on the reverse strand, counting down.
CCTGGGGTAACTTCTCATCCATTAGTGTGTACTAACCATGGCTCCCTGCGCAAGCAACCTTAATGGCTGCCTGGCCTGGACTAGCCTTAATTAAGACTGAAAAGTGGTGGTTTCTTTTCAAAACCTGTGCTCACATGTGTTTTTCTAGTTTCTCACCTTCCCAGATGAGATTTCCAAGGCTCAGGGCAGGTGGTTGTTTTTTTTCTTTAGTAGTTCCAGCGATTCACCAGTTTGAAAATGTGTGAGGATGGCCGGACACGCAACCAGACTTTCATTCTGATCAACACATTCAGGGGATTGTATTATCTTTTCTCTTCCTCCCCAGACAGCTCAAGCTCTGAGGTAGCTCAGGTAGAAAGCTGCAAACTGCAGAAATTAATCTTTGCTGACAAAAGCTTCCCGACTAAGCACTGGTCTGGGTTTGAGGGTGCGCTTGAAGCTGCAGACTGTGTGAGAAGGGCACTCCCAGGTGAGCTTGAAAAGGTGGAGGTAGCACCAGGACGTGTACCACCACTGCGGCGGTGGATCACACCGGCATGTGTACTCACCATGGGGCAAAGTTAAGGGCGTTCAGGCCACTTTCTGGCCATGACAGTGACTGTGCAGTGGCACAGCCCTTGCTATTGCTGGTGATTTTGGAGGGTGAGACAAGCTGAAGTGCCAGCCTGCGGAGATCTGCATCTCGCTTGCAGGCTGCTCTGTAGGGCTGAGAGGTTTTTTCAGCTTGGAGGCTGGGTGCTCCAGATCCTGTTCTTCACTGGTGCAAGCCGACCTACAGCTGCTGATTTCAACAGGCCAGCCTCAGTTTACATGATGTAAGGATGTCATCTTTCACCTCAGCCAAATTCCCCGGTGTGTCCTCTCCCCTGCGGTCTAGCCCCAGCTTTCCTTGCCTTGCTGACCCCCAGTTTTGTGTCCAGCTTGCCCCTGCTGTTAAGGGCCACCATCTCAGCCACAGGAGCAGTGCTGGGCCTTGGCTGCTGGCTGATGTGCCATTGGAAAGGACAGAGACTGCCATGCTCTTCCTTGTGTTTGTTGCAGCTCCTTTCAGGGCTGGACAGGGAGTGTCTTCTGCGTGCTTACATGCTCTTTGCTCTCTCTCACAGTCTGCATGACCACTTGCAGATCTTGCTCAGCCTCCTATGCTGCTGTCCTTCAAGTTTCCTGGGACTGGGATTCCCAGGGCCTTTGGTGTAAGTGTGATCTCTGCAGCACTGAACGTGGCAGCGGAGGATGCTGTGGGCAGCCCTTCAGGGGACCTTTGTTTGCTGCCTGAACCATACTCCTCTCCAAAGGACCTGCCTCTCTATGCTGACAAGGAAGTGCTGGCTGATACACCACTATGTGGCCTGACGTGCCTGTGGTCTTGTGCAATAGAGACAGAGCAGGGTGTGAGGGGCTGTTAACTTGGAGAGGAGCGTGGACCAAAAACGCTTGTGGAAAATGTTTCCTGTGGAGCCTGGTCCAAAGTGGGGTCTGCAAGGATCTGAGCCCACCTTTACAGAGGACTTTGCTGGGTGGTTGGCACTTCCTTGTGTGCATAAAGGGCTTGAGATCCCCAGCTGAGCCAGGTCACACCTGGCTCCGTGTCACAGACTCTCCAATAAGGCTCCACTGGTGTCTCCCCCCAGGACAGCTCGGTTGCCTGGAGCCGGTCTGCCCGTGGGCATAGGGAAGGTTCCCCAGCTCACGTCTCCCCAGGTGGGTTACTGAGGGCAAGGCAAGCCTTCAGACACATCAAAGCAGGAGGAACAGTTGCCTAAGCTCTGGCCAAGTTCTCCCAAGGAGGAAAGACAGACCCATGTGTTGCAACATCCCTTAAAACTCTCTGTTCAACGTTGATTGAAATCTCTGGGAGTTTGGCCCGTGCTGCACTCCTAAACCTCTGGTTCCCTGTCCCTACTAACAGCTCTCTTCTCCACAGGTGCCTGGGCATGGTGGAAATTCCTTCCAAGTTTTCGCAGGGCCTTCCACAAGCAGGGCAAGGGGCCTCTAGATGGCAATGTTTCTGTTCAGGAGGCCAGCAGCTGCTTTTCAGGCAAGCTGTACTGTTCCCTTTTGTGCCTGAGCTTTGGAGAAGCTCTGAGATTAACCCTGGGCTGAAGTGGACAGCTTAGCACCCTGCTGTCTCTTATCGCTTCCTCAGTGAAAGTGGCTTGGATTTTGTGACCTCAGGGGACTAGCAGTTTTAGCAGGCTGGACAGTACTTTTCTGGCTGTCCTTCCCCTCCGTGTGATGAAATTGGCTTGGGCTTGATTGCTCAGGCAGCTACCCGTTGATCGGGGAGGTACCAGGGTGTTTGGAGGTGATGGGAGTCCCTTGCTGGTACTGGTTGCTGCTGATAAAGGGCTCGGTGTTATTGATGCTCAGTGTGTTTCCCGCATGTGCTTGAGGATGCAGACCGAGGAGTCTGCTCCCTCCGATGCAGTCTCTGTGCGTGGAGGGTGCACGTGTGGAAAGAGGGCCTTGCTGTTGGGCTGGAGGAGAGCTGGGAGGCTGGGGAAGGAAAATGTTGCTGGAGAGAGGACTGTAATTGCTCCTCACGCTTAGAGCTGTCACTTGCTACCTCCTCCCTGCACCTACCTCTGCTCGGTGCCGCCTGAGTGATGAAGATGCTGGGCTTAATACCCTCAGCCTTTCCCAGGGCTTCTGCTGCGATGCTGGATGGAGACTCATACCTGAGAGCCTGTGCCTGCGTTTAGTATCTCTCCTGGTTGCAACAGGTATTTTCTTTGTCCATCAATGTCAAGAGAGAAAGGAAGGACGGAGGCCTGGAGGCCTACCAGAAGGCTGCTGTCCCTCACTGCACAGACAGCCTAGGTTCAAGCAAAATCTTTCTTTCTCGCACTGTGGTGCCTTCCAAAAGCAGTCTGGATGATGGGCTACCCGAGGAGCCAGCTGCCATGTGCCCTTTGGCCTCTCCCTGAAGTCCTTGCAGCTCCCAAGGGGACTGAGCCCACTTGGCTTCTCCTGACTATGTTTTATCACAGGTTCATCCTGCTTGTGGCTAAGAAGAGGAGAGGAAGGCTTGGAGATTGAGGGATGTCTTCCTGCCTTTGGGCAGTGTGAAATGCAGCAGATGTAGGCTAGAGTCCTGTAACTCTTCCCTCTTACCATCCTCGTGGGAGCTGGCAAGTACATAGAGCCCCTTGGCAAAGTCCCCAGGCGAGCTGAGCGGGGTGGAAGGCAAGCACCATATTCAGCAAAGGTTTGAGGAAGAGATCAGGTGACCTGTTGGTACACGTTGTGGCTCCTTGGAGTTTTATGAATCCAAGTATACCCTCGTCTTGGGGGGACTAGGTCTGTTTTGTGAACAAGAAATAGAGGCTAGACCCAGATCGTGCTTGAACTTGTCTGGTGTGGTGATAACAGCTGACCTGGGGTCTGGGGCTGCCTCCTCTTCAGCTTTTGGTGGTGGTTTGAGCTAATTCCTGCAGCTTCCAACACGGGGAGTGTTGTGGTGCGTGTGACAGTGTTTCCTATCCCTGTGACAAGGGTGGGAGTAGCAAGCCCTGCTCCTGAAGCCCTTCCCTTGCTCTCCATCCCTTCCCTCTCCCCTCGCCCCACGGGGCTGGGCTCTCCTAGCCCTGGTCCCTCACCTGGGGCCACTCATGCTTCTCTTTGCCAGTGCTGTGGAGGAGTCTGGAGCCAGTCCTGGGCTGTGGAACGACACTGATGGTGCAGAGTGTGGAGTGTCAGGGGCTGCAGGTTATGCTGATAGTTTCCCAGCTCGGCCACAGTAGGGGAGAGTTCCTTCCTCTCTCCCTGTGCATCCTTTCCCTCTGCATAAAAGAGAGAGTGATCCTTTTCTCGCCTTGTTGAGTTGATGCCAAAGGGGAGAGAATGAGACTGGCTCCTCCTTGCTGTTCCTCGGCCCCCCCCCCCCCCCCCCCCCCCAGGCATGAGTAATAGTCTCTTTGGAGTTGGCGTGCCCATGCCTGGGCTCTCCAATCCACCAAGAGACCTTGAACCCTGGCTTTACCAGAGCACGGCAGCAGGGGTAAGCTGGCTGCCTCCCAGCCTCCCCGTGCACTCAAGGCCTTGTGAGAGCTCACTGGTGTCTCCAGCAGGCGCAGAAGTTTTTTCTGCCAGTCCTGCACCTGCAGCCCTGGGAAGATGGCTGTAGTCATGCTGCAGCAGGCATGGACAATTGATTATAAGCGGTCGTAGATTACCTGGAGCAATGCTATTAAATTTAATACAGTTCTCTACTGGCTCTTGGGGCACAGCCTTGGGTTGTGTAACTGACATCTCGCTGCAAAGCATTTTGAGGACATTGCTAGGGGTGTGAGGCAAAGAGATTCAGCTGCAAAGCGGGAGAAGAATGAGTTTCTGTTGAGATTTATTTCCTGCCCAATAATTGCCCAGAAAAGCTGTGTAAACCTTCTCTGTTTGTGGAACAAATACTGCAAGAGTTACTGCTCTGACCTTTTTTTTCTTTTCCACCGGACAATTGTCTGTGCCCTTGCTATTCAGAAGCCTTGATATGTTGCTGGCAGATTTATGCTGTGTTGAAACCCACCTCTTGTTGCCTCAGAGTTGATTGGATGAAAGGAAACTTGTTCGTTGAAAGATAAACCCACTGCCACATGCCCCGCATGCCAAGCTAGGGTTGAAGTTTAAAAGAACAATTTGGAGCACTGACCTCTTTTCCTTGTCAGCTTCTTGTCTTCTGTCACCGTGTCATCTGTGAAAGGTGGGTGACCAGCTCTGAACAGGATCACCACTGGATTTAGGCAGGAGTGAGATACCTTATGAGTAACCCACGCTGTGGTGGAGCGAGGCCACTGCTTGCTGTGGGCTCAGTGCCTCTCAAGGGAAAGGCTGTTCAGTGTGCAATTCCTGCCCTGTCTTAACAAAAGCTTGTGGCAAATCCCCATGTGAACACTCTCACATTGATTTGGTGGCTGCTAAATTTGGGAATAAATCCACCTTCCTCGGCAGCGATAGTAAATCAGATGAGGCATGTCCAGCAAGAGTTTGGAATCCACCGCAAAATGCGCTTTGTGTGTGGTTCAGAGCTTGCCTGTGCTGAAGAGAAGCTGGTGCTAAAGCTCTCTGGAACAAACTTCCGAGCTGAAATCCTGTCCTGGGTGAGATCCCAGCAGTCTGTTAGGGCTTTTTGGGGACTTCATTGCTCTGTGACCCTCTGACAGTGGTGTGAAGTGGCCCTCTTCCCTCTGCACCAACGTAGAGCTGCTAAGTCAGCAGGGTTGTGTAGTAGCCAGGTGGCCCAGAGAGGCTGTATGAAGAAGGCATCTTAGTCATTGATCCTCCCCTTGGATGCCACACAAGAGCAGATGCCACTTGTAGACCCAGCCTCAGCTCCTCATATGCATTGGGCGGCTGTGCGGTCCCTACAGTTTTCTGCACTCCATCACTACTGGGACTGTTGGGAGCCTGTGCCCCCGCCTCTGCCCCGCTGGCTCACTGCCAGAGAACAGCCCCGTCCAAGCAGGGATGGTTCTGCCTGGAAGTTTTATTCTTGGTAACGTAGGATCTGTGGTAGTTGGTAAATGTCAGCCCTCATTAGGAAATGTATCTCGTGGGTGTGTTTCTCTCGTGTGCAAACCTGTTGGAGGCTGCTGGTATTTCACCAAGGGTCTGAGCGGAGAATCGGGCCCGTATGTACGTATGCGTGCACTTCTTCCTGCAGGTGACAGGAAAGCAGAGGGTGCGGGTTTTAATGTGTGTGTGTGTGTGGGCAGCTCTGCTGATGCTGTTTGTCAGCTGGAATCCCAGCACAGGGCTCTGCGGCATCAGCCGCGGCTTCCTTTTTGCCTTCTGTCACATTTGGAGGGAGGGAAGAGGTAGCTGAGTCTTGCAATAGTAGGTCAAAACATACTGCAGCACTGAAGATCAGAGCAAAAGCTTTCTTGTACAAACACAGGGTTTTATTCATCCTGTTATTTTCTTTATCAAATGCTTACTTGCCTTTATAGAGCAGCTTTCAGCCCCAGGGAAAGCAAGCATCTCGTTGGAATGGCAGCTAGGCTAGTGACTAGAGTTGGTCACGGTTGTGGAAGCTGGTCAATATGGACTTTTATTCCTGGCTCTTCTCTGGCCCCTTGTCCTCCAGATCTCTGTGAAGACCTTAAGAAATGAAGAGCAGGGTCTGTCACTGCATGTGTACGCAGCACATAGCATGGTGGCACCCCCAGAGCATCCTGGGCACAGCAAGAAATGCTACTTGTTATTGTTATGCTACTGAAGTGCAGCTGGTTCTGGGTGGGTAGCAGTCTGGTTAGGGTGCAACCTGGTTAGGGTGCTGGAGCGAGCTCTTTTATCCAGACAAAGCTCTGTCTGGGATTTTTCAACGTCCAGGCATGCAGACAGCTTATTTTTAAGGTCTCATTTGAGAGATGTCAGTTCCCCCTCCCTACTCTTCCCCAGGCAGCGAGAGCAGAAAACTGAATTTATCTGCATTGGGACAGAGAGAGCTGGAGTAAACCAGCCAGGCGCTGCTCTAGATCTGCTGGGTAGAACAACTGACACAGAGCTGTCTGTCTGTCCGAGTCTGAGATGCTCGGACACTGCTGATGCTGGGGTTGCAGTGACAATTACACAGCATTTTCCATCCCAGCCCCTGGGTTTCAGAGTTTACTGGAAAGTTTGCCTTGTTGGGGTGATCTTTTGTCTGACTCAGTCCCAGGGTTGATTTTTTTTTTTTTTTTTTTTTTTTTTCCATATGTGAGGCAAAATGGTACCTCTACTTTCTGGGAGAAAGGTGAGGAGCCCACACTCCTTGCCTTCATTTGCAAGACCTTATGAAGACCCCAGTGTGGAAACAGTGTTTGAGAAGAGGTTGAGGCACAGCCTGCAAAGAGCCCTTTTTGCTCAGGGGCTCTTGAATATCCTGCAGTTAGTGCACAGGAATTGTGAAGGGCTCAAATATTTTCAGTTTGAGTGTAGATGCCCACAGCTACATCATTATTGACTGGTGCAGGTTGGTGGAAGGGACCATACGACAGATATCTGAATGGGTGTGTGCTACACTGGCTGCTGTGTGCCTGGATTAAAGAGGAGACTTTTCAGTGTGAGTCCCTTCATGGCCCTGCCAGGTGGATGCACTGCGTCTGGGTCTTGAGCAGGTGGGGATGGGGTGGGATCTGCTTTTCCTTTTCACTTCCTAAAACCAGAGCATCCGTCTCTGTCAGGCTGCTGCTAATGAGTTAGTTAAACAGCATCTCCTTACTGGAAACTCTTTTCAGTCCAATTAAGAACTTGCAACATGTCAGTTGTGACAATGAAAGTGAATTAAGTCTCATTTCTCCTTTTTTATGATGTTTATTAGAAGATGCGAATGCTCATTTAGAGGAGCTAATCATGGTTATTTATTCGTCAGTGGTACCAAGAAGCCCCTGCTCAGGCTAGGAAGGACCCGTGGTGCCAGATGCTGTGTGTGCTCATGGAAGGCATGGGAGCAAGCCTTGGAGAACAGATTGACCCCGTGGGAAGAGCCCAGGCAGGGTAGGCAGGCTCCCATGGCCATTCAGCCCCAGCTGCAGGACTTGCTGCTGCTTGGAGGTGCCGTGAGAGCCAGGTGAAGCCAGTGGCTATCTATCTCCATCATGCTGCTCAGCAAAGATGACTCTGAACAGCAGCAGAATCTCTTCTCTGATCACTTGTCCTTGTTGCAATACCTCAGTCTTCATCAGCTGGTCCCAGAAACGCTGGAGAGCGCGTGTTGGGGAGAGAAGTGGGCAGGCATGGCTGTATAAACCTCTTTTCCTGAGGAAGCCAGGGCATAAGTGAAAACTGAAAGCTTTATCTTTGGAGTACGGCTTGACGGGAAGGATAACTTGTGGCAAGAGGCGTATCTGACAGTCCTGTGGGTTACTTCTGTTTCAAACGCCCTCTATTCCTCACCCCCAGCCTTTGCAGGCAAGAGGAGAATGCTGAATTCATCTTCCCTCTCAAGCTGTTTTGATTCAATGGCTTGGCCAAAATTGTAAGCCCTTCCAGGGGCTTGGGCTGCTAGTCCAGATGCTTTCCAGCACATCTAACGGGAGAAAAAAGCTATTTTATTGCTGTGAGGAGCCCAGGCAGGAGGAGGCAATAGAAAGGGCCTGTAGGAAGGTTCAGTGCACCAGCTTGTTTTTAAGGGGAGTTTGGTCTGTGCTTCTCAAAACCAGTTAACTCCATCCTTAACTGATAAGCTTAAAGGACAGAAATCCAAGGAGCAGAAATCCAAGGACACTGAGGCACAGGGCCCAAGAAGCAGGCCAGGAAAGAAAAAGCCACATGCCAAATTGCTGATCTTCCCCTCCTGTCTGTTCTGCAAAGAGCCAAGACTAGAGTCAACTCTTAATGTTTCTCTCTCTGAGGAAGACCCCCACACCATTGCTGGAGGAAGGGGTAAGGGTCTGGTACCCCTTGCCCTGAGGTTTGGTAGGGTTGTGTGGTGAGGAATGTGCCACAAGAAGTCTTCGCTAAAGGTAAAGAGGAGGTGCTGAGGGCAGCAAGACAAGTTGCCCTGTGCGTCACTGCATTCCCATGCCAGGATCAGTCACGACTGAGCTGTTGGCTGCTGAGCTCTGTCCCTAGCCTGTGTTTTGGACTTCCAGACATCCAACTTTCAGCCTCTGCTCCTGCCTGGCTCGTGGGCTTGTTTGCCAGGATTTTGCGCTGTTGATGCTTGTGAGTGTCATCCAGACTCTGGAGCCATCCTTGGCTCTAACCTCATGTAAACAGGGGTTTGGGTTGCCTGTGAAGGCTATCATGTGGAGGACAGAAGCAGGAGGCTTTGAAGATCACACCGCAGGTGAGAATGGAGAAAGCTGGGGTAGGCAAGGCTGCAGCAGGATGTGCCAGCTGGTTCTCCAGCTCCCTTGGCAAGGTGGCCAGGCTGGGGTGAGCCAGCAGCAGCCAGCCTACATGGGGAACCAAGCCCTCTAGGCTGGGCTCCTGCTTACTGCCACGAGTACGACGCACCGGGGCTCTTCTCTGTTCACCAGCCCACCATGCCGTATTGCAGCGGGCTGAATCTCTGTCTGTGTCGGAGGGAAAGCATCATTGTTCTTCGTAGTCCTACAGCTGTTGATGTTTTGAAGTTAAGAAAACATTTAAATGATTAAAAAAAACCCGTAACACAGCCTTGGTTTATCAAGGGAGCTTCTAATGAGCAGAAAGGGAGGGGGAACAGGCACAGGAAGGGCAGCAGAGACTAACAGCCTGGCAGAGCACTTGTCATCTTGACAACACAATAAGTTTCAAACTGGGCTCACTTTGATGTTTGCCTGAAGGTATATTTAACTAGTGTGGGAGATGCTGGAGCAGAAGTGTGCACCTTTGAGCCCAAGGAAGCCTCAGTGGGGGTTAGTTTTGGAAGGGGGAAGATGGGCTCCAAATGGAAAACGTGCCTCTTTCCATCCCTCCCTGTCTGTGTGTAGCCAGACTGAAAGGCTGTGCTCGCAGCTTGGTGAGAGAGGATGCTAATGAAGCATGAACTGGCTGCGCTCAGCGGCGGCTCCCGTGCTATCTGCCACCAGCCTGCCTGCCTGCCTGCCCATTTCTTCCTTCCTTTCTTTCTGTATTTGCATGTTGTGTTTGACGAATGGAAATGTGGGCTTCTCTTTGAAGCAGGAGGGCTGTCAAACAAGCGGATAGGATGGAAGCTCAAATTCTCCTTTCCTGGGGCTAGGCTAAATTGTCAGAGGGATGCGCAAGGCATCTGGGGAGGATTTATAGTCTTTGGGACCTTGGGACTGATTGGACACCCTGGGTGTTGCAGGTTCAGTGGGGTGCAAGGAAGGGATCTTTGAATGGCTCTTACTCTGCCCAGAAGTCCTTACTGGTTTGTTTATTTTCAGTCCTTGACCACAGGCCCTGATTTGGGGTGCTCTGTGCTCCAGGGCTGCCGCTGCTCTGTATGTGGTCCTGACCCAACCCTCCTTACCCCAGAGCTTCCAAAATGCACCTCCCACCTTCCTCAAACCCCCTCTAGCTCTTTCTGCCAGAGCAAGACCTGCTCCATCTCTCCTTGGTCAAGTACCCCTGCTCTTCTCCCCCACAGCCCCTGGCTTTTGCCTCCCTTTCTTCTCCCAACTTCCAGTGCGTCAGTCCCTTGCTCACTTTCTATCCTCATTCCCTGTGCTGTGGGATTTCAGAAACAGAGATATGAACTGTGTTTGCAGAAATCCGAAGATGGTGCCTACAGACCACAGGCTTGTGTTGCATCTGCATTACATGCACGTGGGGGAGCGGAAGGCATCTTCTCCCCAAACTTGCCTGCTACCAAAATAGTCCAGGCAGTGACAGGAGTGCAGGATGCTTTATGTCTGGTTCTGTGTCGTCATGAGAAGTTTCTGTGGCAGAGCCTAAGGCTGATGTATTGACATCAGATGCTGCTGAAAATGGATGTGTTGGGTTGTTGGTTTTTTTCTGTGTTGTTTTTTTTTTTTGTAGTGAGTGACTTTTTGGCATTTCTGAGAAGCAGACTCCTAACTAGGAGGCAGAACAAGCTGGGCACGTGAGATGGGGGTCATGCAATGAGCCAGAGCATCTGCAGCCTTGGAGGGGTCCAAACTGTGCCCCTGTTGTTTTCATCGCATCCCCAGGCATCTCATGGCATGTCACCTGTGTGCAAAGAAACATCTGGAAAGGGTGCAAATGCAAATCTGCATTTGTATTCACCCTGCAGAACAAAGCCAGCCGCCTTCTGACATCAGTTATAGCAGGAGGAGACTGAAATACAGTGTTAAAAACTGGAGTGGGGGCCCTGTCCAGGAGTCTTGCTTGGAAGTGTGTGTCTGCAGCAGTATGGAGAATGGGCTAAAATCAAGGATTTAGTCCGTGCTCGTCTCTTGCAGCAGTATGGTTTTATCTTCCTTTCCAGATTGGCTTTAAAGATATGGGAAAGTGTTGACATTCTTCCCACAGGAGAGATTTGCTAAGGTCCTTAGCTAGTACAAATCAATCAAGCTCTAACTCACAAAGCACCCTATGGGGATGCAACTTCGATAGGAACCTTCCCTCTGAAGTTTGATGTGATTTCCTTTTCTTCTAGCCACATCATATTTGCCTTTCTTCATTACGAAAATAAAAGCCTGGCGTAGCCCAGGAGCCCCACCTCCCTTGTCCCAGCCTTCGTGCCCTCCCTCAGAAAACCTTGAGTCATCACCTCTTGGCTCCACCAGCCTTGTAAATTTTTTTTTTTTTCTTCTCCTCATCCCCCCCACCCTAGCTGGGGTGAAGAAGTGAGAAAGCAAATAGGAATAAATACCTCCAGCCATAAAAGTGAAATAAATCAATACCTCTTCTCTGAAGCCAGAGATGCTTAATAGGCAAGGATCACTGCCAGATTGTAAAAAATGTGTTTAGTGTGCGGCTGGGGCAAATTTAACCCTTGGACATAAACAGCTGAGCAGCTTCTCTCACCTCTGAATTAAACAACTTTAACTGTGGACGGCTGTGATTAATAGGGGTGCCTCTGGTTGGGCTGCACCAAGTATTTTGTGCCCGTGGATCATCTTGGCAATTGCCTGAGAGGGAGAGGTTGTTGCCAGGTCCCTTCTGCAGGCACAGCGATGCTTTTTTCATGAAGGGACAGCTCTATTTGAGGTTGAGGTAGCTCCTGGGCTGAGCTGGTGGGACTTTAGCTGCCTTTCCCAGAAATTAAGGACCTTTCCAGCTCTCCACCCTGCCTTTCTGTGGTGGGAATGCAGAGGAGCAAAGCTAGGGTGAGGCAACCTTGTCTAAACAAACTCAGTATTGTCCACGCTGGGGAAGAGCTGAGGGAAATTCATGCCCCAGATGCCTGGGGCTTTCTCAGCATGCAGGTGAGGGTGCCTGAGTGTCACCGCGCTGAGGGAATAACTGCCCTGGAGGGATAATCTGCTTGGGGGGGGGGGGGGGGGGGGAAGATGGGAAGTTTAGTCTGTTTTCTTTGCAAGGACCAGTCTCCTCCAAACCCTGGAGATGGTTTAGTTGTCCTGTCCAGCTCTCCAGCATGTGTTTCTTCTTTTTGCCTGGCCAATGGAGCTGGAAGACAGAGTAGAAGTAAAGGACGCAGTAAAGCTGTGGTGAGGGAGGGCTGGGACTCCAGTCCCAGTCTCTAGGAATTTTTTTAATTTCTTTTTTGTTTTCCTCCCAGGACAGCCCATCCTGGGACCTTCATAACTCTCTGGTCAGTGTTTTTGCCAAAGAGTATGGGGCACCAGGATGATGAAATGCAGCTAAAGTTGAGTAACGGGGATTGCTGGAAGCCCCAGTGAGATGTTCCTGGTGGGCTAGGGGAAGCGTTAGCACTGCTGTCAGCTGGTTTGGTGAGATCACATCAGGAATAACGGGGATGCTCTGGGCACTCTTTCTGAAGACTAATGGAGTCAAATGGGAACAGGTATTAAGGAGCCCACAGAGACATTCAGGGGTGCGAAGAGCCCATCACACTTAAGGTTTGGCTTCAGAAAATCAAGACTAAGAGGTGATCCACTGTGTGTATATTGAAGCAGAAATAGTTACTAGGGAGAACTATTTAGAGTAAACAGATATTGGAGTAAGGACAGTTGGGTATGGGCTGGCCATGAACTTGGGAGGCTGGTGACAAGCAGAAGGCTCCTTAACGTTAGAGCAGAAAGGTGCTGATCCCTTCCAGTGGCTGTGGAGCAGGGAAGCACTGGGACTGGTTTGCAGAGAAGCTGAGCAGGAGTGATTATTTGATGTAACTCCAGCACTGCTCAGAGGCTGGATGCAGGGACGTGGTGTTTCATGCTAGTCTTATTTTTGACGGTTTGTGTGCCTTTTGTTGGGGCTAGGAGCTCAAAGGTAGCTAAGATATTTCAGAAGAGGATTAGGGTTAGTTTCCCACAAAGCCTTCATGTACCTCTACAAGCTATTTGTTCTCCCGGCAGACAGTCTCGCACTTGCTTAAGTGCTGCCTGGCACACAAATGTTTTCCTGAACTACAGCAGAAGCCTTTTGCTGAGCAGAGCCATGTGATGGAAGTTAACTTTGTATTTAGGAGCTGGGGGCATCTAGCACTGATTACAAAGCCAGCTGGTTTTTGCGTGAAAGGCGGGCAGGCTGTACTGGGAAAGGTGATGGTGGAAACACTTGTATTTGTTTTGATTTTTCCTCATCTGTAGAGAAAATTACATCTCTTGCTAACATACCTGTGGCAAGCAGAGGTTATGGGTGTTATTAAAGTAGCAATGGAAAAAGGTTTTCCAATTGGGTACAATTTTGCTGTCCTCCTGTGGAGGTTATTACCCTTGGTTGGGACAGGACAAACAGGTTGAGGTCATGATTGGCATAAAACGGGCAGAATTTGTCCCATCGCTTGAGAGATGGGACTTGTACAGATATGAGCGATACGGCTGGGTCTTAGGCTAAAAAAAGGAGCTTTTACTGCCTCTTGATGCCTTGCCTCTACCTTGCTGTGCTGTCCGTCAGGCAGCTTCTACTCCTCTTCGCCAGGTTCCAGGCTTTCCAGTTTGGACTTGAAAGTCCTTGTAAGTTAGGGCAGGCGGAGTCGCTGGTTATTCTCCACACCTAAATCTACCTTTTGTTCTCAGTCTCTCGATCCTCTCAAACAGGTACAAAGGGTGGACAGCACTGGCTGACCGAGGTCTGTAACAGCCTACTGCCTCCAAGACCCCAGTTTTTAGGGTGAGGTGCTGTCCCATGGACATCAAACATCTGCGTGGTTTATGTGTGCATCAGTCCGTCCTCCTCCACCTCCAAACGTGGGAGAAAATACTCCTGGTGGTGCCCGGAGAGCTATCTGCGAAAGTCAGACCACGGAAGAGCTGGTGAATTGCTTTTCTGCCCAAGGCAAGTGAAGTGCTCCCGGTGGGGTAATCAATCTCCCCGGGAGCTCCCCCAGCTGAAGGCGGTCGCCCTGACTTTATGGAGTGTGTCCTGTCTCCCCTGTAATGGCCATGAGTCCCGCTCCCAGCCAGCAGCACGCAGCAGCTCACCCGTGGGACGGGGACCGTATGTGCCTTTGTTTAAAAGCAGTAAAATGCTTGGTGGAGGAAAGCTCCGGCCGTTACACACGCCAAAGGGAGACTCCCAGCACTTCAGCTTCCTTGGCATAAAATCACAGCGGCGGGTAAATCCTGGAGAAATAAAGCAAACCCAATCGAATTAGCCCAGAACTATGTGCTAGGAGGTGGGGAATGTTTTTTGCCGTGTTTCATCCTCTCTTGTGGGTACCAGACCATTGCGGGTAATTTTTCAGCTTGCCGCAGTTCAAACCAGCAAGGGGTTCTTGTTGATTAATCCGAATGAGGGAGAGAGGCCAGCTCTTTGGTGGCCGAACAGTACCATGTTATGCTTGCATCTCCTGATGTGGTAAGAAAAGGCACTTGGTGGTTGGGTTTTTTTGGGGGGGTGCCCTTTTACTTCCTCCCCAGACTTTCTGATGCTGTGTCTGAAGGCACATAGGGTTTGGGGGAAGGATGCTCCTGATGTCAGCCAGCGTTGGGCTGGGTAAGCTCCGGTTTGATGGCTCCCACGGGGCAGGAGCCGTCACCCAGGCTGGGATTTCTCTGGAGGCTGGGAAGTAGCTGCCAGGCGGGATCTGGGATGGGGGAAGGGAAAGAGTTTCTTTGAGCATCTGAGGGTGGATTAAGTCGAGCGTTCCTTGTTAGCTAATTGAAACAGTCAAAATGTCAAATGAGGCATTTCAATAATAGTGATGTTAGGAGCTTTACGTTTTTATTTCTTCCCTTCTCTCTTTTGTACTGTGCCTTCAAGACATAGGACCTAAGTCCCTGCCTCTACAGAAGCACTCTTAAAGAGGTGCTTCGGGGGGATGGGGCAAAGACAGAAGCTGTTTTAATCCCCTCCAATTCCAACATTATTGTGTTTCAGCAAATATTTTGCAAAAGGCTTTTCAGGCTGAACTTCAAACAGGCAAATGCCTCACTCGAGTGACTCGGGGAGCTTTGCAAATTTAGAAAAGAAAATGAAGATTGTTTTAGCTGACATTTAAACCTCTTCTCTTTTCCCAGCCTGTCAGGAAGCTTCATACACTTCAGGTCAGATGCTCTTTCCCTGAAGAAGAAAAGGATATTTATAGATGGGTAGGACCATAACGGAGGAAATCTCCAGGCTGCAATACCTGTCAGATGAGGTTACTTATGGCCCCAATAGTAACAGCCAACTTAGAACCCACTACAGGGGAGCAAAATGATGAGGGTCCAGCCCTGGGCCACACAGTGGGGTCTAGCCCAGGTAATTTGGCCTCGTTCCTTGAAGGTGAAGGTAGTCTTGGCTGGAGCATGGTATTTTCTGGGCAAATGTTTCCCTTATGGCTCGCTGTGCTTTGTTGCCCTTCTGAATCTTGGGGAGTGCCAATATATAGAGATCTTGAAGTGTGGTCTGGATCATTCCTGTCCCTTGGGGAGGTAGGGAAGGGGTTAACTGGAGATGCCAAGTCGAAGAAAAATAGCTTATCACACAGAGAGGCTGTGGCTTGTTTGCCCTGGGTGGTTAGGAGCTCCTGAGGGGATGATGGAGCATCTGGCTGCAGGTCTCGGTTCCTCCTTGCTCCTTCTCAGCCGGGGCTGAAGCCAGGCCAGCAGTGCTGAGCAGTGAGCAGCTGTCTGGGCTGTGGTTGGAGCAGTTTACTCCCAGCAATTAGAGTCTTTGGGGTTTCTTAAGGTAAAGACAGCTTGCAAAGAAAAAGCAGTGTGTCTGGGGACAGCAGAGCTCTGCTGCAACCTGCTCTTATCCACAGCTGGTTCTATACAGGGTTTTTGTTTGCACATTGCCTCTGATCCACCACTGGTCCAGAAGGAGGGGAAGGGGCTGGGTGGCTCTGCTGCAGCTTGGGGGGAGCTCACTCCGTGGGGCCAAGGCTGGGGAGTGGGCTTGGGCTTGTCTTGTGTGGCTGATGGGGCTACACAGGAGGTTTTGGCATAAACATTTCTGCAACCCAAGCCCCGGGGCTTGCGCTGGGGCCCCAGATGTGACACTAAGGACGTTTGGAAGTAGTACAAGGTAGCTGGAAACTGGATGAAGGTTGACGTCAGGCTGATGTAGTCCTGGGGCTGTTCTTTCTGCGTGGTGTTGGCTCACGGGACTATAGTGTGGAAATCTCTGATGAGATGTAGCTAGAGCTGGGAGCATCTCCCATGGCATAGGTCCGTGCCTTCTCCTTTTGGTCGGCATGGGACAATCTCTTTCTGTGTTTTCCCATGTCTCCATAGATTTTAAGGGAAAGAAATCCAGGTGCAGTGCCTGGAGAGGGAGCCATGGTGTGGTTTGGCCAAGTGTTCTGATTTAATTGTAAGGGTGTGGGGACCCATTGTCTGTGGAGTGGTGGTGTAGATACCACACAGAGCTGTGTGGGGTGCTGGAGGCAATTTTTCTTGTAGGAAAACCTCCCAGGGTGAAGGAATAACAAAAAAGTCCCTTACAGGCCGTGTCTCATGGAGATGAGACCCAGAGAGATCTTCCCTGGAGATCACAGGCGAATGGTGACTGATGCTGCTCTTCTGGGCTGTGTAGAAGTGGAAGAGCCCAGGGTACTGTGCAGGATGATGTTCTGGGGACATCAGGCTTGCTCTGCCCATGCTCCTGGCTCTTCTCCTGTGTCCCTTTTGATAAACAGCCCCAGCAGTGTAGTCTTAGAGCCGAGCTGCCCAGATTTTCATGATCCCCAGAAAGGAAAGCAACAAATTCTGTACGCAGTGAGCTCTCCACCGTGGTTTTCCTGCCATCTGCCCACCCTGGTGGATGTTAACAAGCTAGTAGATCTAGACCTGCTGTGCCTTGATAGAAAGATTTATTTTTAGGACCTTGATATTTAAAATGATCTGTTATAATTTCATGCTTAAATAACACTAAATAATGTTCCTTGTTTGCACAGTGTAATTGGAAGAGGCAAATAAACCAAACAAACCAGCTATGACTGAGCTTCCTTAGTATTTTTGAACTGAAACAAACAGTAAAAAACAAGGGCTTGGCCAATTTAACACTTTGGAGGTATTTTCTAGTTGGCATTCCACTTTTTCTTTTTCACAGGCCAAGAAACACAAGAGCTTTAAAGAGCCAATGGCTTCTTGCCAAAGAAAACTCAGTTGGTCTTAGATTGGAAAAAAAAAAAAAAAGAAAAGAAAAAAAATTAGAAGTGAACTTATTGTTTGTTTTTTAGGAACTGGCAGGGCTAATGACTCTGGAAGTGCCATGGGATTTGATGCGAGTGTGGAAAAGACTTAGAAAATATTCAGCAAGTTCATTTAGGCTCCTTTCATGCTTCTCAAATCCTGAGGCTTCTTTATTGCTGCTTTATGTCAATTTGACACTGCTTGATTTCAGCGCTGCTCTCGATTTTACTGTGATGGCATTACCGTGCTCCGTGTGGAGGGGGTCCTGCACTGATCGCATCTGTAACATCCCGTGTAATCTGCGTTGGCTTTAGGTGATTGAATTAAAGCTTCTGGATTCGGGTGACCCCGTCTGGGCATAGGAAGTTGAGGCCAGGCTGACATTACCCATGTGCGAAGCCGCAGGTGTATCATGTAAGTGAAGAGATTTTGTGATTAGTCATGAATGCGTTGTGTTCCCTCCTGGAAAACGGCCATTGGAGAGGGAATATAGCCTAGGCTTTTGAAGCTGCTGCACATCAGCTTTAGCTGGAAGGATTCCTCTCGTTAGAAAGGTGAGAGTAACTTTCCCCTCTATGTTCCTGTGCTTAGCTGCCCCATGGAGCAATGTCCCTGCAGGTTCAGGCTGTGACAGTGATGCTGCTGGAACCCCTTAGCAGCCCTGCATCCTGCTCTCAGTTCTTCCCTTTCGCTCCAGTGCCCTGTCCTCCCTCCGTCCCTCCTGTCCTGGGGGAGCTGGCTTCCCCCCAGTGCCTCTCCTTCCAGGCTGGCAAGCCCTCCTCCATCTTCTCCCTCTGCTCCTCCACCCCTCCGGTCCACACAAGCCTCGGCTCTGTTTGTGCCCACATTAGCATTTCTGCTGACTGCAAGGATTGGTTTAATTTCATGGGTGTCATTTCCTTCAAGAAATCTCTCTCTGAGCAGCAGCCCGACGAATGCCTGATAAAACATATTTTCCTACGGTAATGATTTTATGGACCCATAAGTCATGAATTTATTATGATCTCAGCCCCTGCTGCTGATTGCTGTAAAATGCAAAGTAATTAACAGCAAGCGGTAGCAGCTATTCCCACCTGGTAGCGTGTTCTTGGGTACGCTGATGGGTTTGATTAAAGTAATGGCTAAAGTGTACAGCCCGGCTGTAAAATATTAGCATGATTAATGCAGTATCCTAAATAAGAAACAAAACTAATGGGCATGGTTTAAGGAATTAAATATATATATATATTCCTCTCCCTCCCTCTAGCTATTGTTCTGGCTCATTTATGCTTTCTTTTCTGTTAAATAATGTATGGGCTTGAGGACCAGGGGGCAGGCTGGAGATGCATATTGCAGTTTCATAACATCTTAAGTGCTTGTGTTAATTTTTCACTCCTCCCTTCTCTTCCCCCTCAACCTGCCATCTCCCATCGGATAGGGGCAAAAAGATAATCAAGTTTCCTGAACTTGGCCTGAAGTCAGATGTGATCGGATTTGGATTGCAGACAGCCTGGGGAAGTGGCTTGGAGGCAGCTTGGAGGGTTGGACTTGGTTTCTGGCTTCGCAGAAGAGAAACCCTGACGCTGTGTTCGTGTTCCCATGGCTGGGGGTGATCTCCAGCCTGTCTCAGCAGCCTGCAGCCCCGAAGTTTTTCGCACATGAAGAATAACCACGTCTGTCCAGGAGCTGCAGTGCTTCTGCTGATAAAGGAATGCTTTTTCTTTCCTTTTTCTGAGCAGCTTAAAAAAGCGGTGGCTGGATATGAGTGAAAAATTAGCAAAAATAAGACTCAATATAAAGTAACCCGTGTCAGATTTTTCCCCACCCCCTGCTCCCAAAACCATGATAAATTTGATTTCTGGCATTTTTCAACGAGAAAGATCAGAAATTACTTGGGTTTGGGGATGAGAAAAAAAAATACAAAATAGGCTTTTTTTTTCCTCCATGCCAAACGCCTAGAAAAATTTATTGGAAATGGAAAAAATACCTGATTGCAAAAAAAAAAAAAAAAAAAAAAAAAGGCTTTTTTGACCTACACTTTTTGATCAGCTCTTCTCTTCCAATTTCTAAAGATGCATACACCAATGTCATCTAATTCCCTCTGATCTGCCTCTAAGTTTTCAGGTGTATTGATCTGCTCTAGTTTATGAAGCTACTGACTATTGGAAAGAAGAGTTTATAAATAACTACAGAGAAACGAGCTTCCATATCACAGGGGTTCCAGGTGTGGTGCTTTTGTTTATCACACAACACACATTTTATTTTTTTTTTTTGGAACCTTTCTTAACCAGGAGATTGCAGAAGGGGAGCTCAGCATGCCAATGTCACTGAGAATTGTTGTGTTGTATTGTACTGTGCAAAAGACGCTTTCTCCCTCTTGGGATGGAGAGGTTTCTGGGTTTCTTTTTATAGATAAAATATAAACTCGGTAGTAGTTCTGCTAGTAAATACAAGCAGCCCCAAGCTCCAGAATATGTCTTGTTGGTCCCTCCAGTAATTTGACAAAGTATTCGTCCAGCAACCCTCTGAAAGGACAACATGAACAATTTTTTCAGTCCTTCAGTATCTGAAATCGTTGCGGCAAGGGGATGCTGGGCTCTGTCAATGACTGCGTGGTGGCCAGCTCTCTGCCAGTGTTGGCATGGGGTTTAGACATCTCACCCATGTTCACTGGTGATCAAACCCAGGAATCAGACATGTTACCAGGAGGGTGAGAATGAAGTCCTCTCTCTGAAATTTCTACCACTGGACTTGTGATTACCTTCTCTTGGGAAGGCTATAGGAAACCTCAAAAAGTTACAGACCGTGATCAAAGGTACAGGGGAGCTTCCACGCAAGGAGAGATGAATCAAATTGAGATGTGTTGGTTGAATAGAGAGGCAGCTGGGAGAGGGGTGTGATCAAGCCACGTACAGTCCGGAGTGGAGTAGAAGAGATGGCACAGGTGATTGTTTGCAGTGTCTTGTGATTCAGGTTCTGAGGGTTACCCAGTGAACTTATTAAGCAGAAGGTTTAAAGAAAATGAAGGGAAATCCATTTTTCTGAAGTGCATAATTACATAGGTAATTCATTGCCACGTGCTGCTGTGGAGTCCAAAAGAGGAGAACAGATGTGAAGTGGGACTAGATGTTGTGGAAGACAAATCCCTGGGGATGCTGAACGTAATGAAAGGGTTTGCAGCAAGAGGGCAAGATATCCCATTGCTCTTTTGCTTCCTCCCTTCTCCCCTTGGCAAGACTGTGGCCACGTGCCTATGCCCACTCTATCCTCTTGTCTTGAGACAGGGACTCAGAGGCTGAGCGCTGGAGGATGTAATTGCTGTGGTTCAACTGACAGCACTTTCTGTCCTGAAGTGTGGATCTCCCCAGAGTCTTCTTCCACCACATAAGACCTTGTGTACTGGATGAGAAAGCACAGGGCAGGTGATGAAGGAAGGGTGATGATGCTGGACTACATCACGGTTCTCACCAGAAACATCTGGGCTCCCAGAGCTGGAGGACAGCACAAACCCATGAGGCTGAGGCAGGCGGTAGCCTCGAGAGGTAAGAGCCAAATGTGTGAATCTCGTCCCAGCTATGAGGTACGTTAGTGCCACAGCAAACACTGGCGTGTGAGGATGGCGGGTGATGGCTGGGCAAGGGAAGGCAGATCCTTTTCATCTCTCGTTTAGGTGCTGTTTGAGTCGGCCGCCTCAGTCAGGCAGCGCGGCTGCAGGGTCATATTTGGAAGGCTTTCTCAGCGGTGCACACATGTTAATGATGTTTGAGGAGTAGTTTCTGTGGGAGACCTGGGAGCCAGGCAGCTCTGCAAATCAGCCCATTAGTATTTTTAAAAGAAAACCTCCATCCTGCAGGAACTGCTTCGGCCTCTGGAGACGTGCCAGAACCATATCCCAGACTGCACCGCATCTGCTTCTCCTGTTAGATCTTTCCCTCTCTCCTTTTATCCATCCCTTTTCCTTCCCTCCTGGCTAAAGCTTTCTATTGCTATTCTAGCCAAACCACACTTCAGCTATTGCCTTCTGTGCTCCTCTTGTCTGGAAGTTTGTACAAGGATAGGTTGGTGGTTTTTTATTTATTTTTTGCTCTCCTTTCTCCTTTTAGAGCTAATCACCCTGGTGAAATTGAGCTGTAATTCAGTTGGCAGTGGTCAGATTGAACTGAACGTATGGGCTCCAGCACATACCCAGATTCTTGCATCAATAAAAATGAACACAGACAGCCGCAAAGCGAAAGAGATACTGCATGGCCTTGTTTAAAACACATTCGCGCAAAAGCGTGAGCAACCTGAACAAAAGCTCTTTTGAGGTGGGTGAAAGAAGTTGTTATTGGGCTTGATGTGCGCAGCGAGAGGGGGAGACCGTGTTTCCCTACCTCCTCCCCCTGCCATCTGCAGCCGTGCAGCAGGTAGAGGAGATTGCATTTGGTGGGGAGGATTTATAGCTGTCATGAGTCAGTCAGAGTGTCAGGGTAAATCAAGCCTGACGTTTTTAACATCTTCCCCACACAAAGGAGGGGCAAGGGGGAACAGAGGAAGCAATTGTAATTTTATGTCTATATCCTGCTCAACTAATCAAGGTGAGCAAGAGACATGCCAGCCAGAGGAGATTTTCCTCTCATTAGTTTGATCGTTTCTTTGCTTTGGCTTTTCCTTTCCTTTCCTTTCCTGGACTACTATAGCAATCTCCTCTGTGGGGGAAGAAAGATCCAGCTGATGAGTGCTAGAGGCTTGTAGACAAATGTTTCTTGCTCCTCTAGACTGTCTCCTGTAGTGTGTCTTTAATCAGGTAAGTGAAAACTCAGGGAAAAAGACGTTTTGGCAGAGGTTTGACTGCCTTTGGCCTGCCTCCTATCTCCTCATCCTATTCAGACACCACACCTACTGCTAGCCCTGAGACGGCAGTGCTGTGGTGTACCATATCCTCTCCTGGTCCCCTCCTACCCCTCTCAGGAGCACCTTGCTCAGGTTGGACAGGCCTACAGGTTGAGCTATGGAGCGAAGGAGTACCTACATCATGAGGGGAATCTAATTCCGGGGAATTTCCAGCAGCAGCAGTTGTGCTTGGTATGCCTCTTGTCTTGCCTCAGGCATATGCTGCTGCAAAGCCTCCCTGTGCCTTTTACCTTGCTGCCAGCGCAGGCTGCCTCCGCTCAGCCCAGGTAGGCTAATTCCTTCTGGTGAGTAAGGAGAGGCAGGGAGGCAAAATAAATACATGAATAGGTGCCTGTTCCTCACCCTTCCTATGCCACAGTCCAGAACATTGGTGTACCATATCGAGAGCATCTTGGTTTGAGTACTGGGATTAGCAGGGTGGCTCTGCCTTTTGCTAGAAGCGAAGATCCAGTAGACTGGAATGGCTCGTGGCAGTGGAAAGGCTTGTGCCTCAGGGAAGGATGGTGGCTTCAATGTCTTCTAGCCCATGGCACGGGGTGTCCCAAAGGAGAGTGAGGCAGAGCACGCACAGTTCGGAGCTGCAGCTGTTGAGCAACATTAAAAGCTGCATGCTGGGTCCAGGTGCCATCAATGCAGGGTAGCATCATTAAAATTCTTTGTGTGCACAAAAGTGGGCTAAGTCATCGGCAGAGGGCAGGGAGCCTCTGAGCTCCGTGGGCTCGTGCTGATTTACACCAGCTGGGGAACTGGGCCAAATCTGTCTCATTCAGTGAATGATCATTCAATTTTTTTCTCCGCTACCAAGCCCTTAAACAAAAGCCAATTGAAATCAATGGGAGACTTTTATCATTTCAGGGTTATAGGCCTAAAAAATTGGATGCTTGGGGAAAAAGCAGGCAGAGGAAGAGAAAGGGAAGAAGGAATAAATGCAGCTGTAACATTATGGCTTACAACGTAAACAGATGGGAGCGAGAAATGCTTTAGTTACGATTCTCCAGCAGCCACTATTCAGTAAAGCCGTACATGGAAATGTGTACATTGAAGAGCATCCTTCGTTATGTAAACTGCTCTATGGGCGCAAAGGGAGCCCATCCCTCTGTGAATCCTTTTTCTGCATGTCCTATTTCTGTATGTGATTAAGTTCTCTGCTCATCCATTGCATTTAGGGTTCTTATTAGTGGTAAGCATATGCTCCATGGGGTGCCTGTTACGCACAGAAATGCAGGTAGAAGTGCTGCCTTCTGCTCCCAGAAACCAACAGGATATTTTTGCAATAGCTGGAAGAGGGGGATGTTAGTATCTTGTCCAGCCTCTGGCTGTATTTTGATAAAATCCTTTGTCCAATGACTGCAAAATATTTTGTGACTATGGCAGGGTAAATCCCCTTCAGACAGGTATTATCTGGCCTATTTTTACAGCTGAGAATTTGCAGCCTTCAGAGCCATCTAGGCGATGGCACTGTCTTCACCTTGTGATCTCCTCGGCTGAATGAATATGTCAGGATTGGTCCTTGCAAAACCAGCCCCGGTTCGAACACAGCCCTGCAGTACATCTGGGTACAGTTAGATCCTTCCTACCTCAGCCTCCCCATCCGTATAACAGGTATGACAATCATCCTTTCCCCCGGGTAAACATTTCATTATGCGATGCTGCTGAAGTACCTCGGAGGGGAGAAGACCTACAGATAAGCCTGCATTCTCATTTTGGCTATATTTGTGTGCGTGTTTTCTGCTTTAACTGCCGTTCTCTTGCTTTGCCTGCTCATTAGTTCTGCCTGAGTGCAGGACCTCTCCAAAAAATGCAGCATTGGCAGTGGGCATGAATTCTTAACGACTCCTGTCTCTAATGACAGAAACCGGGGCCAGGCAGTCAATTTGCTTGCTGAGAGCCAGAGAGGCAGACTAGACCGTAGCTCTGTGCCGCTTTTTCTCGTCATGGGGTGAGTTTGCGAAATCACAGGACCATCTGCAAAAATACGCTCAGGTGTTGGCCTGCTTCTTGTGCTGCAAGGAGAATTGCTTGGCATGACAGATGAAAAGAGATGCCTCTCAGGCTGTGGAAGGTGTTGAATTTGTTTTTAAAGCTCGCTCTGGCCTCCCGCTGCAGATTTTGGCTTTTGAGCCAAAACTGGAAATCCTGAGCCTGACTTGTCCAGTGCCCTGTTGTGCTGTCCAGCTTTAATGTACAGGGAAAATATCAAACTGGTAAAAAACCCCAAACAAAACAACACAGCGATCAACTTAAAGAAAAAAATGCCAAGGGTTCCACTGTACCGAACAGGAGAAGGACTTCTCTTAATGAGAGGCTTAAAAGTTATTTTTAGTAATGTTTTTGTTGTCTTTCATTTCTATTCTGTACTTGTATTCAAAGATTCCTTGACTTTTGGCAAATGCTTTTTTTTTTTCGTGTGTCAGCATTTCTTTTCACTCTTTATATTTGTTGAAAAACAGAAGGAAGTCTTGGCAAGTTAGAATAGGCGGGAAGGGAAGGGCAGGTGAATCCTCCCTGGGTGACATTCTTTCTGTTTTATTTAATGGCAGGAGTAAGAAAGAAAGAAAGAAGAAAAAAAAGCATTCAAAGTCTTGACAGTTCTTTAATTTTTGAGTCTTAAAAGCCAACCCAGAGAAAATGACAGTTTTGGTGGTGGCGGTGGTGAAATTCTGACTTTTCATTTTGGTGGATTCCTGCTGAAATGTCATTTGGTGGAATTGTTTTGTTTCTGATGAAATCTCAGTACAGACTGAGAAAATTTCAAGTCGATTCTGGGCTGCCCACTCCCTCCTAGAGCTGTGGTTATTTCTTTCAATTTGTCCTTGTTTCTCCTTTCCAGCTCCATCTTTGCTGATGCCTTTTTCCCACTCCTACTCCCGTTCCACTAAAATTGCCACCACCAAGACAGTTAAACTGGCCACGAGGCATTTCCTTCGTGGATGGACTAGTTGGGGTCGAGATCTTTGTGATTCCCAGAGCTACTGGCTCGGGCTGGCAGAGTTGCCTCTGTTTCACACGTTGTCGCTGGAAAGGTTTCATTGTTCATTGCTCTGCGTACCTCCCTCCACTTCTTGTATACGGAAAGGAAGATTCTGGCACTGGGATATTCCATGTGGCCCATGGAAGTCAGTCAGGGAGGCTGGATCTCTGCCTGTGTTGACTGGAGAGCCATTCTGGCTTTGCAGTAACTGAAGTTCAGCTTCCCTGCTAGCTTTCTGTTCCTCTCTAGCTCAGATCCACTTAAATAAGTAAATAGATTAAAATGGTGGAAGCCACTTGGGGAATCTTCAGAACCACAAGCTGATCTTGGATTTGGAGGAAAGGGAAAACTGGGAGGTGTCTTGACCAGGGGTATACACTTTGGGCTTTGCTGTCCCAGTCCCTTCTGTGTCCATGGGCCCAGGGAAATGAACTGGTGTTCAGCCTAGTTCTGATACACAAGCGCTTGCTGAAACACCAGAATTTTGCATCTCTGCTAGTAGTCTTGGCAGAGTAGTCTGAAAATCAAAATATCTCTGGGGTCTGGAGCTTTCTTCAGAGCTCTGGGGGAGCTTCTACGTGAAGCCTGTGACCTGACTTGGAGATGTGACCTGCCCATCCCTGGCCCAGAATGATCTACAGAAATGTGGAGCCACCAGCTTTGTGGCACCTCGATGCTTTAGACTGTGACTGAGGAACGTGATGCCTGGAGGTGCTCTTTTGCTATGACTTTCCTTTTGCATGTGGGGCTGAGCCACAGGTGGAAAGTACCTGGCTGTATCCTTTCCTGGAGCCACAGACCACCTTTGGCAGCATCCCACCCAAAAGGGTGAGGTATGGCTGTAGCTCCTGGAGGAGCTTCCAAAGCTACCTCAGCCCATGGCTGAGGCAGCCTCATGGCTCCTTTAGGCTCAGGTTGAAGATCACTTAAACCAACTCCACTCTAATAAGTGTCGAGCTGCCCTGTCCAGTGAGCAGCAGAGAGGACACTGCTGGGAGGAGAAGGCGGAAGCAAGAGGCTTAGAGAAGATGCTCAGCCACCCTTGGCTGAAGTGTTTGAGATCATGTTAGAAGTGGCTGCGGTCTGGCCAAGGTGCAGTGCATTCCTGACAGGATCCACAGGTCCAGCTCTGGGATGAAATATCCAATATCCGTTTGTAACAAGGTTTTTGGGGCGCTGTGCTCTGTCTTGTTGGCAGGCAGTTCCCTTCTTGTCTATGTACTTCCAGCCTGGCGAGAAGGCGTGTTGATTCCACATTCCACTTGTTCTTGAGGGCGGCTTTTGAAATCCTGTCATAATTATTCACGAGCTGTGATTGGAGCCCACGCTCAGAAACACTATTTGCATCCAGGGAGGATCTGATTATAATTGTCGCAGGGAAGTTTGTTTGAGACAGATTCTGTGTCAGCTTGAAATTTCTTGATGATGCTCCCTGGGCAGGAGAACTGTGCAGGCACAAGGTCCAAAGAAGGGTAATGAAAAGGACTGGGACTGTCAGGTTTGGGTATGGAAATTGCTTTTTCTTCAGAGAAGATGGATGTGGTAGGACTGCTTAGCTGAAGAAAGAGCAGAGCGGTAGAAACTAGATTTATCTGAGGGATCTTCAGGGTACCACTGTCTTCTCCACCGTAAAGACTTGAGAAAGGTGCATGTTTTGTTCAGGATGGTTGATTTAAATCACCCATTTTAATCATGATTTAAATCAACAAGCAGGAAATCTTGATTTAAAAAACACATTTTAATCTGTATTTTAAAGTTCATTTCCTAATGAAACATAGTTTCTCATTGGTTGGCATAATTTGGTACTATTTTTGGCAAAGCAAAAGGGGACGCGACACCCATACATATTTATTGGTGCGACTGTATAGTTTAACTTATATATCTATTCAGATCTGGAAGTTTTACATCTTTTTATTACATTGGAGAAAAGGAAAACATGTAATTTTTGATTTATTAGATACAGCTTCTTTTTTTTTTTTTTTTTTTACACTTGTCTCAAGCTATATGAGGACAAAAATTAAAATGCAATTAAAAATGCATGAAGAAAGCATTTTGAAAGTTTGTTGTTGGTATCACGGAGCAGAGGGCTGGAACGAACCTCTGCAGATAATCTACTCTGTATGTTGGCACTGAGGCAAGATCAATTACACCTTTCCCCTCCGCACAGGTGTTTATTTAATCTTTCTGTAGATTTCTCCGGTGAAAAATTCTGCAACTTCCCCAGTATCTGTTCTAGTGAGAGAGGTTTGTTGGCGGTTTTGGGGTTTTTTTTTAATGTCTAAACTTAAGCTTTCTTAGCTCAAAGTTAAATTATTTCTTCTTCTCCTGCCGCTGAACACAGAGAACAATTGACTGCTGTCTTAATAACCTGCTAGCTACTGGAAGATTGTTATGCCTTTGTGCCTTAGTCTGGGTTTTTTTGGGGGGTTTTGGTTTTTTTTTTCCTCCTCTCCCTAGGCTGAATGAACCTAGTTCATTTAACCTTTCCTTACCAGTTCTTCTTCCTAAAGTCGTGATGGTTTTATTTCTTCTCCTCTGGACCGCCTCCTGCTTTTTCATCTCATTCTGCATCTGCAGTGAAATGACTTTGTGGATGCTTCAAAAGGAGAAATCGCTTGCTGTGACATGTAGGCAAACTGTGGAACTCATTGCTACGGGATACTGTGGATGCTAAATATTAAATGGGTTTGGAAAGCGTTTTAAACAAAATAATGAAAGATGTTCCTGAGCTGTGTGTTGCTGGAAGGTTGTGTGAGGCTGGAATAAGCAAGACAGAGGGAGGAGGTGTAAAATGCTACCGCTCAGTCCTATAGCTTCATTGCTGGTTTTGGGGCACCACTAGTCCCATGGGGGTCATGCTGCCTCCAGTGCACTGCTCTGCATTTGTCCCATGCTGTTGTGACATATCGGGAGCCCCTCCCACTGCTCTGTTTTGGAGAAGTGCTGGGACATGCTTGTGTCTTCCTCCCGGAGCTCCTCCTTCCAGCCTTTCCAGCTTGTGCCCTCCAAGTAGCTGTAAAAATGGAGTCCGGCTCTGACTCTGGGGAGTCAGAGCCTCAGAAAACCTGGATGGCAGCAGGGGATGTATGAGTTTGCTGGGATTTACATGTTAACCAGAGGCTGTTGGCGTAGTGTTCTGCTCTTTCCTGTGGCAAATCCACCGCCCTGTGTGGGGTGGTGGTGGTAACTTTGCTGGAGCACCACGGTGGTTAATGCTATCCCAGGCAGGCTGTGCTAGCGCTGTAAACAGCCGTCGGGAAGCAAAATCTCTGTGTTCCCCAGAATGTACTGGATTCAACAGCTCTCCTTTTATCTGTTCAGAAAGTGCTGAAGTGTTTCTAGCCGCTCTTCAAAAGCAATTCTGCACTGCCCAGAGGGGGCTGTAATTCACGTGGGGAGCCAGGAGAAAATGATGCTACTCATCTCAGCAGAAGTGTGTAAACCACTTAACTTCTGGCTTCAGCTCCTGAGTGAGATTTAAAGGTAAGGATGAGAATGTGGTTACAAAGAATCTGTGGGTCACCAGCAAGGTAAAGGTACACTGAGAAGCCATCCCTTTTGGAAAGACAAGGTTTGAGGAGAGCACCGCTTAGTCTTGTAGCATCTTCAAGGGCGTTCAAAAACGGCAATTGCAGTCTTTGGGTTTCCTGTTTGCCGAGACCTCATGATGCTCTGTGATTTTCATGAGAGTGCTCTGTTACTGAAGGTCTTTAGAGAACAGTCCCTCTTTGCTCCTGTCTTGTTCTTGGGCTTCCAAATCCCCCCCTTTTTTTTTTCCAGCTCATCTTGCGGAGCACTATCTAGGAAGATACTGCCTGGGTTTAACCCTGCCGAGGCTACTGGAGCGCAGCACCGATGGGGTAGGTCCACCGTCCCTTGGGTGAGAATGAGGCAACTTCAACATCTATGGGGAGAGCTGCGGTGTGGCTGCTGGTGGGCTGAGGATGAGCAAAGCAAAAAAGTTGCTTGTCATCTCCCAGTGATGCTTCCAAGAGGCGGATGGGTCTGGGAGAGGCTCATCACGGGTGCTGCATCCCTTGTAGCTCTTGAAAAATATTTTCACTAATTGATGTCTTTGTTTCAAGAAATAATAAAGCTGGGCAGCTTGCAAGCCGCGGGCTTGTGCTTGCCTTCTCCCTGGTGTTGATGTGCTTGGCAGCATCTTTGCTTTTGCTGAAGGAGTGTGGATTTGGTTTTAACTCTTGCTGCTCTATGAAAGTAGAGAGCATGCAGAGAAAAAATAGGTTTGCATTTTGCAGGTAGGCAGGGGATGGGCACCAAGACCCACTGCTTTTCTTTAATCTTGGGTGCTGAAGGTGATCAGAGCTTTTTATACAGACCTTTATCTGTTGGCAGCTTAATTAACTAATGGTCCCAGAAAGCTCTTACAGAACAATTGATTTTATCCACTTCAGCATCGTTATCTCTGTCCTATTGGCACCCAGGCAGTTGCACAGCTGGTTCTTGGTTGGTGAAAGCCGGGCATTGCTTCCTTTCCCAACCCTGTTTTTTATCTGTAGGGTTTTGGATTAGAGATTTAGCTTTAGAGAGAATAAAATCCTCTCTGTCTGTAGCTGTTTGGGGAACATGTGGCTGCAGCTGTAACAGCCTTAGAGTATGAATGGCACAGGGCAAGGAAAACACGATCAGTATTGTTTCATTGCTGCCTTGCCTCACTGTCTCTGCTCCACACCTGACCTGAGGACACACGTGAGAACAATACGAGATGTTCAGCCCCTTGTAATGCTGTGTCTTTTCTTTGCCTCTGGCCTGAACCTAGGTCTTTTGGTTGCTAGTTCTTGCAATTTTACTGGTAGCCCTCCTGGTGATACATGTCATGTTGAACTCTTGTGTCGTGGGAGCATGTGACAGAGAGAATCATAGCCCTTATTTTAATAAAACTTAATTCCCCTGTCTTCATAAAAATATCTATGTAAGAAGACACAGCTGAGCCCTCAGGTCTAGATATGAGAAGGTAGAGGGAAGATCTCCCCCCGGGGTGTGTATGTGTATGTATTTAAGTGCTTTCCCAGTGCAGAGATGTGAACTCCTGGGCTCGTTGGATTTGCTGAGACTGCTGCAGTGGGGGTTGCTGGGGTGAACTGGGGTTGGAAGAGAGCTGAAGTTGGCTGGGGGTGGGGGGTGGGGGGGGGGCAGGAATAAATAAATAAATAAATACCCGAGTCATCCTCCAACTTCATACTAGGTTGGGGTTTGCAACTTTTTTTTTGCCAAGGGCAGAAGAAATTCATAATGGCAACTACAGCCAGAGCAAACAGCTTTAAAACGTGATAGAGGTCCTCCCCTCTCCCATCCCTCCAGCTTCTGCAGACACCTGCTCATTCCCCCTTCCACCCACCCAGCACAGAGCCCACCATTAACCCAGTGGCTCGTCACCTGGCCAGTTAAGCACATCCACCTCTGATGCCTCCATCTGTCCCCCTGCCCTTCCTACAGCATCTGTGACCCAATAGGTATCATGGCAGACTTCTTTCTGGAGCTAAAGGCGATTGGGTCAGCCCCTCATCCGTGTGATACTCTGTAGAAGAGGGAACTACTTCTCTTTTTAATAAAAAAGTGATAAAATACACCAGCACACATGGTGGCATCTCCATACAGATGAGTTGATGGTTCCTCAGGCCCGGCAGTGAGCTGAACCATCCCCTCTGCCCCCACAGACCTTGGGGCAATCAGGGTTGACTTTCTTACATGGTGTAGTACCTTAGTGGGTCCTTCTGGGCTGCTGGTGGTTGGGGGGGATGCTGTTGCTTCGTTTGAAACCCAGAAAGGGTCATTAAATCAATCAGTTTGGCTTCCTGCATGCTTAAGTGAGAGGGCCCCAGAAAGGTATTGGGCCGCTCTTGTGGGCAGCAGCTCATCTTTGAGATTTATGGAGAAATGGTGCTTTGAAAAGGCCCCATTTCTTAGTCTCTCCTGCTGTTCTCTAGCTAAGGCTGAGCCTTGCTGTTAATAAGAGAAATGCAGACATCTCTTCACAGTAAAGGAAAAGATGAAACCCCTTTGCTTTCCTTCCCCTCTTGTCAGGAGCACCCTGCTGTTCCTCTCTGCTTTCTTCCCGTCTCACAAACGGAGTGGATTCTGTCTCTCGGTTGTGCTCCTCCCTAGAGAACTGGTTGTTGAGCATGTCCATGCAGCCATACTGTATCCCTTCAGCTGGCTTTTAATAGCAAGCAGGAAGAAAAGTGCAATGGTCTGGGAGAAAAGCAGTTTGGAAGACCTGGGGTTAAGTCTCTGTTGTGCTTTGGATTTACTGTATAGCCTTGGAAAAGTCACTTCTGTGCATCTGCTCCCTACCTGTAAGTGCAGCCTCTGCCTGCATCAATGTGGTCTGGTTGACTTCTTTAGTATTAAACGGTAGTCATGTGTTGCTTTTAACCATATTCCATCCACGGAGGAAAGTATGCGGGTGTTGAAACAAGGGTCACTTTGAAGCTGAGCCTCAGACATTTGTGTTTCTCAGGTGCTTTCAGTAATATGACCCATGCTTTATGTTCCAGGCTGGAAATACTGCAAAAGGCTATTCTGAGCCCTGCTAGCTTTAATTGAGATCCAGGCTCCTACCAGTCCTTGCAAAATGAGTCTGACACCTTGCACTCTGTTGTTCTAGTGAAAATGTATTTCTTAAGCTTTTTGGCTGTGCTTTGGGTAGGCATTTGTGGTCAGAGTTGTGCATAATCTCCATTACCAAAAGCATGGGGGCTCCGGCTCTGCAGGACTTGTCAGATGTGTGTGTCAGTTCTGCTTTCATTTTCTGCTCTGGGAAATCACTGGCCGTGCGAGAATCTCCCATGAGAAAATGCTTGGTTAAAAACTCAAAGGGACGCTTTATGGCGAGCCCGTGGGAGAATCCATTTCCCGAGTCTCCTCCTGTCTGCAGGGGCTATTAGGAGATTCATTTATTCTGCCTGAAGACTGCAGGTTTATAAGCACTGGTTCTTTTCTTCAGCTGAGTTGAAAGGAACAACTTCCATTTGATTTCCTTTGGGACTGGAGCTGGCTGTCTCTATTCCTCAGTTCAGGACTGTAGCAGTGGGGAGAAGAGGGGAGGGTGGAAAGCCGGGAGTGCACCGAGAGGGTCTTGGTTGGTGCTGGACTAGGAAAACCTGCATCATGGTGAGGATGAGTAGCAAATCTTGTGATTACACGCCCAGTAAAACTTGTGCTGCTGCAGCAGCAGTTTCCTGCCAGAAGGATTAGCTCCGTTAGAGCTCTTGCTGCAGCATCCCTGGTGTAGGTGGGTGGATGAGGAAAGGGCTGAGGACATGATTTGTCTCTTGGGCTTAAGCTGAACTACTTGGCTTTGGAAGGGGGTGAAGGGGCAGTTTTCCTGGGCTGGCGCAACACTCAGAAGAACACGCTGGCATTTCTGGGGCCTCTGAATGCCACCAGTATGTTGAAGATGGCTTTGGGCTTGTTACTGAGAGATGCTATCACAAGGAAACTCACAGTGTTTGAGAGTTTGCAGAGCTCGATGCAGATCTGAGGCTGGAAAAAACAGGTGGGCTGGCTTCTCTTTCCAGTGTTTTTTTTTTCCTGTGCCATACTCATGACGATTGAAATACTCCTCTGGGACCTGTTCAGGTCTGAGGCTTCTCAGTCACTCTGTAGCTGGTGGGGTCACTTCCACCCTGCAGAATGGATTGAAAGGCTTTTCACTGGAGCTCATCGCCCTCCTGCACATGGATCAAAGGGTTGTGCTCCTTGGCGTGTGAGACAGAATGACGGCAGTTGCTGTGAGAGAGCAGGAAATCATCTCCAGAAAGCCGTCCGGAAAGCCTTGAATTTGGGTACAAGCCTCATGTTTATAGGAACATAAAAGGAATCATGGAAACTAAACATGGGTCAGAGTCCCTGCTCATAGAAAAATCAGAGGGATTGCAGAGTTACCCTGATTTCTCTGCCTTTGGGTTTGCTGTACTGGTTTCAAACCTGCCTGGGATCCCAGGCTCTGAAGGAGTCCCTGGGATCCATATGAGGAAGGAGTTTTCTGGGGAAGGCAGTAGGCGAAAGACCTCATCTAAGTGCCTGTTCTGTGAAGGTCACGTGCTGCTGAGTCGTGTGTGAGATGCTGCTGGCTGTGGTGTTCCTGTTGAGCCCCGAGGGAGGTCAGGTACCTGGAGAGGAATGAAGAGCTTCGCATGCATTATTTACATAGAACTTAAACTTTTCTTCCCTCTGCTCCCTTATCTAGAGGATTACCCTGTGTGGCTCTGCATGCTTTCCTGGGCCCTTAACAAGGATTCAGCTGCTCTGCAGTCCTCAGCTTCATCACCAGGAAGCTTCTTCACCTAGCTGCTGCCAGCATGCTTTTGGCGACCCTGGGTGTCCCGTCAGCTGTTACAGGCCATTAAAGGATTTGTTTCTTGGTGTATGAAAAGGCTTAATTCAATTCTCATTCTCTCCTGGCATTCCTCGGAGGTGAGTGCGTCCCCTCGGCATGAATCCTCCAATGCTGCTAATTGACTTGAAAGTAGCTCGTGTCTCCTTGGAAATGTCACCCAGCCCTTTTCAAGTGCAATTCCAGGCAATCAGGATCAATATGTTTCTTCAGCTAAGGGTATTAGCACATGACTGACAGTGCTGCAGCATTAGCTTATTCCTATGGACTTCCAGATGCTCATTTTTTTCCCCTGTCTCAGCTCCAGTCCCAGTAAGGGGGGACAGATCTTGGAGTGGAGCCATCCCCTGAGCTGTGGTCGTTCATGGAGCACCATCGGTGCTGGCTCTCCCATGCCTGCCCCAAATCTATAGGGCGCTCTGGTCTCTGAGGCAAAATCAAACTGCATCACCCCATCCACGTGCTCATCGCATCATGGCCTTGAGATGTTTCGGAAAGGCAGGGGCTGAATTTTTCTGCCCGTGTTAATCAGTGCATCGTTTTCGTTTGATATAAGAAAAGGTGTCAGCATATTTTTGCAGTACCTTTGCACAGAGAATACTGTCAGTGTAATTATCTTTCCTCAGATCTTGTGCTCCTGGGGAGGCTGCAGTCCACAGCAGAGGACTTCCCCTGCATTCCTCATCATGTAGTGATGCTGGGGTAGTCCTGGTGCCCAAAACATTTTGATTTTTCATTAGATCCTATAGTAAGTATACATTCTCCTGCTTTCTTGCCTCAGAAATATTTGTGATTTTGTCTTCCCAGCAGCGCTGTGAGGAAGGGGGGTGCTGTTCTCTCTGCTTAGAAGTAAGGGGGTGGAAGCACTGGGAAATTAATTTAGAGGAACTCACAAAAGTACTTGAGGCAGTGCTTCTGTGAGTGAATTTGATCTGGGCCCAGGTGCCCTCTGCCTTTCTTGCATCCCTCTCTAATAAGCCTGCCACAGCTGATGCACCCGCACTGCTCCTCTGGAGAGACCTCACATCCCTTTTGCACCCCAGCTGTGCCTCTTTCCTTGGGAAGCAGAGGGGACCTTGCCCCCAGTTTGGGTGACAGCAGCTCAGGGGACTTAGGAGCAACAATCCAGAAGCAGATCAATGAATATTTGAGCTTCTCAAAGGAAGAAATTGAGATGCTGAGGAACCAAGAGCCATATCCTAAGCAAGATGATGTTTCTCAGACACTATTCTTCTGGGTGCCTGCCACCCTGCCTTGCAGCTAGTGGTGCTCCCAGCTCTCAAGAAAAGCTGCTTCCCGGCATCGGTACATTAATGTTGCAAGGAAAAAAACCCTGAAGTTAGCTCCCAAGCAGCAAATATTAACATAAAGAGGAACAAGGTGTGCTGCACTGTGGTACTGGGGAAACTTTGAGGGCTTCTTTACCGTGCTGTGAATTCAAGTGTCTCCCTTGCAGGGCTGGTGAAGGCATGTTATCTGCCACTGCCTGGGATTTGTAACTGCTATTGAGGCAGAGTTGGGGAATCTGTGTCAGGGAGCTGCTGAGAGCATGTTCCCAAAAGGCACATCAAGAAATAAACAAGAAAGCCTGGGAGTTTTCATCCCTGAGGCTGCCTGGGTACCTGCAGGTGCCCCTGGCTGAATTTTGTGTCCTGAAATTAGTCAGGAAGGAGTTAATGTGTGTGCCCTGTGAGACAGTCAGAACAAGTGCATCCGAAACTCCAGCAATCAGAGGCAAGCAACAATTACTAACGCCTCGGCATTTAATGTGGCAGATCGCTTACGCCCCCAGTTATATTGTGTGTTCAATTCCAGAGCACTCGGAGTTGTCAATCAGTAGGTCCATAGATCATGGCGACCTTAGCATCATGTCAAGGGGCTTCGCTCCATCAGGGATAATGAACATCTCCCACCGGTTTCTTCTCATCAGTCATTTGAGATCCAGAAGTTCATCATGCAAATGACAAACAATGTTAATTTTCTGCAAATAATTCCTCCAGATGTCCACGGGATTCCAGCACTCCTTGCCCAGAACAGTAAAATATGTTTGTCTTCCTCCCTATAATTCATCACCAGGCCCACAAATCTCCCCAAAGTCTCTATAAACAAAGCGGGAGGCAGAGCACAGAGGATAATAGTTCACTGCAGATGTGTCTCGCAGTCTCTCTGTGATGCACGTGGGGAAAGGAGTGGTGGAAGAGGTCAAGAAGTTTCTTCTCAGGTGAGCTGACTTTGGCTGCACTTAGTCTTGCAAATACAGTGGGGGTGATGGTCTGAGCCGAGCTTCACACAAACAAGTCAGTGTGGGAGGAGAAACTGGGGAGGAATATTTATGGGCTTAAAATTTAGGTCTGGCATGTAGGAATGGCTAGATCTGGAGTGAAACCTGCTGCAAACGTTGTCTTTGTCACTAGGGGACTCTCCATCGGATGGTTAGGCTTTATCATGGATCTGTATCGAGCTGTGTTTTCCGAGGAGTACCCAGGCAAATAGGCAGAATTTGGTTTCTCCAAGTATCTCTTGGCTCCCTGAACTCCAGATCCAGCCAAAAATATACGAAGAGCTCAAATACAGGGAGGTTTGGGCCACAGAGCACAGAAGACGTTTTGCCTTGAATAAATTTGAAGGTAAGATGCAGGAACTGGCTCCAAGCAATGTATCTGGAATCGAGCAGGCCCACGATGAGGCAGGCAACAAAGTGGCTGTATTTTTCACTCGCGCAAGAGGTCAACAGGCTGCCAGGACGCAACTCCAAGGAGGATGGCATGCAAATCCTGGGCTCCTGCCCATGTTCCGAGGAAGGTAAAGTTCAGGAGAGCCTGGGGGCACCCCCGTTTGCCTTAGGCTTGAAAAGCTTCTGTACCTGTGATTTATTTGGTTTGATGTATAACAATATTTAACTTGGTTGGATATAGGTATTGTTTTATTTGGTTGGACATGGACAAAACCATGGACATCCCCAAACGCTTTCTCCCCTGGCTACTGAGAGCACCCAGCTGTGTGCTCATGCCTTGTGTTAGCACCCATGAAGTTGTGAGTCAGCCTGGAGGCTCGGTCTTCAGTTACAGCGTGGAAGTGGCCTGGCCTGGAGACGGGACTGGCTCGGCACGGGTGAACAGTGGAGCCAGCAGCTAAAAGCAAGGCTTGCACGTGCCAGAGGAGAGAGAGCACCCGAGCCTCCGTGGGAGGTCCTGCGAGGGCACGAGGAACCTTGCCGATGGCACAGGGAGCAGCGTGCAGTGGGTGAGTCACTTAGCAGAGTACAGCTTGGAACGCTCTTGGAGCATCCTCTTGACTTCAGCAGGGCTTTGCTTTGACAGGTAGGTATTGCTGCTCTGCTCTTCCTGATCTCTTTGCCACAACCCTAGCAGGCCCAGCTTTGATGTGGCTTTTTCCTCTCCATTCCCCGCCACTCCTGCCAGCCCTCAAAGCACGCGCCTGCTCTCTCCCTTGTTGGCCTTTTCACACTGGAAGGGCTTTTAAAGGTCCCTCTAAGCAGCAGCTGCTGTGTGGCTTTTTGGGTTTTTTTGGTGTTTTTTATGATGAGCTGGAAATTAATTTCTTTTTCACTGGCATTGGACTATCTGTTCCCTGTGTCACAGTGCAAAATGAGCTCGTAACTCTCTTGACTGCCTCGTGGCTGAGTTATAGGGTCTTCTGTAGCATAGCCCAAAGGGTTTAATTTAACTGTGGATGTTTTGAAGAAAGCAGTGGAGATCTGACAGCTGTCTAGTGCTTTTGCTGTCTGTACACTTGGAAAGTTTTTTCGTAATGTTTGACTGAAAGGTTCCTTGTTTTAAATTAAGCTTAGAATTTACTGTCCTTTCCACAGGTAGGGAAGAGTGGTTTGGTTTTTTTCCCCTTTCCTTTTTCGCTTTTCTGAAGAAGGTAACCATGTCTCTGTCCTCACTAGACCAAGCATCGCAAATGCTTTCCATCTCTCCTTGCCAGCCATCTCCTATAGATTTCCAGTCACTGTTGTCTGCCTCCTTTGGACTGGCTCCAATTGCTCTTACTGTCTTGGAGATCAGCATCCCAAACTGGACAACATGTTCCAGCTGAGATCTTAACAGTGCAGGAGGCATGTGAGCACGATTTGGATCGCCTACGCATGACGTCCGTTTTGTGCTTTGATCCTGGTTGCCCTTGGCATGATCTTGAACCTGGTTTGGGGCAAGTGGGGTGAAGTGTTTCAGTTACTGTCTAGCCCACCTGTTGTTGTCTCCTTGTCACTACACACAGACACTAATAAGACCATCTGTTGTAGGAACCTGTGTCGTGGATCGGGGATGCTTGGGTGAGCTAATATGAAAGGACAAAAGACGCGGTCTGCTTGCAGGAGCTGAAGCTCGTTAACCCCCCTGCAGATGCTCCTCCATACAGGCTCCTTCATGAGACTATTTACAGGGTGGTTTAATATGCCTATTAATATGCAACCTGTGTTGAGTCCCATCTTAGCTGATTTGCCGTAGCTTTCCCAAGTGTCTGCTTGCAGGTGGATCAGTGCCATGTGGGTTGCTTGTCTGCAAGTCTAGAGACTGGAGGAGCCACTGGTGACTTGGATCTAAACCCCCTGAAGGGTTTGGGATTAGTCCCCGGGCATGACACCAGGGCCTTTGCAGCCTGTTTAGTGTTCCTTCTGTATGGGAAGGAACTGGTAGGGTTGTGTCCACTGGAGCAGTCTTTGACTCACAGAGCTGTGGAGGAGCCATGGGGAAAGAGACAAAGTCCTTGCTCTTCCCTCGTCCCTAGCTCTGCCTTTTTGTAATTTCTCCTTACAACCGTCAGCTGACTGGTGTTGGGTTTTTTTAATGCCTAGTTTGGTTTTGGTCCTCTTAATGGTAATAACATCTTAACGACACTGTCCCGTGGCATTGTTCCTAGCAGGGAAGCATCTAATCCTATAGTATTTACTTAGTTCAATGGGTCACTGGTTTTACTGGACTTGCGTGAAGGACGTGATATGGATCCAAGTGCAGTTCAGGGGCTGGGCTATGTCTTGGGCTTTTGCAAGTGATTCTGTTTCCTCCAGCTTGACTTTGGGGTGTGGAGAACAAAGCTGAGATACCTGGTTGTGAAACAGGATGGCAGTGACAGCCGTGAGCAGGGGAGGGTTTGATCCCAGCCTGCCTGCTTGCAAAGCTAGCCCAGCTGGAGGCAGAAGGGAGGGCAGGTCCAGCCAGCAGCTGGAAAAGATGAGTAGGAGTCCTCAGCCTCCTGAGGGAAGGAGGGACTGAGATCCTCCAGTTGTTCTCCTCCTCCTGTTCAGGACTGGGCCCAAACTAGAGCGTGGTTCTGACAAACCCCGAAGGCCTTACGGCACTCTAGCAGCAAGGATGGAAATGCAGATTTGTTGTGATGCACTGGTACAACTCCTCAGGTGCTGCTTGTGTGAGCACCAGATGTGCTGCCTTTGATGTAACCTCTGCTTCGGTGGAAATGACCAAAGAGAACCTGCAAAATCCCTGGTGTTTCTCAGGAGTTTACCCCCAGATGTGAAAATAAATGAGTGTAACTGGCTTGTCTGACCTTTACCAGAGTGTTTTAGGTAATCATCTGTTTCTGGCTTCACGTGGATGCTGTTTGCACTCCAAATACTGACAAGCTCTGTGGGACAGCCCCATCTCCACCTCAAGCTCATCTCCCGGAGTCAGGCGATTAGATGAGACTCTCTTTCATCTAAGTGCTTTTTTTATCTTTCTGATTTGCAGAGGGACGCTGGCAGATAGCATCTTTAAAGGTAAGGAAAACGGAGCCAACATTTTGTGTTTCAGAAATCTCATTATTTTCCCACTAATGTGCTGATTTTGGATGCTGGGCTTTGCCGGTGACACAAGGGTCATTGCTGAACAAAGCAGAAGCAGGTCCCTCCTGAAGAAGCCTGCGCAGGTAAAATAGGTGTTTTCTATGGGTGGAAAACATGAATTATCTGGGTCATGTCAAGGAGTGAGGCACTGTGGGTAATTTCCCTTCGACTCTGACTTGATGGTAGCTTTCACAGGAGGAAAAAGTGTGTTTTAAGAACTTACTTGATACTGATCTGTCCGGAGTGCTTTTCCCAGGCTGGATTTGGGGAGGGATTATCTCAGATTTTCATTTAGTTCTGAAATCCTGCGTATTGGTTTTATAAACTAAAACCTCTTCGCAGCAGGTTGCCGCTTCTGTCTTGTTGTTTTAGCTTGATGCATAGGAAGGAATTTAAATTTTCTGGACGGACGGGGCCCGTACCTCACCGGGGTAAACTGGTATCGTTCAAATATTTAAAGGCAGGTGCATCAATACTGGCAGCTGAGGATCTGGCTGGCTTTGATTAAAATCTGATCAAGATTACTCAGCCTTACCAAGGGACTCAGATTACCAGTCTATAAAAAGAAGAGGAGAGGACATTAAATATAAAAATAATCCAATGAAGGACACGAAGCTAAACTCATTGCAAATTGAACAATAATGAAAACATCCTCCTTAAACAGGCGGAGGGCAGCAGGGCTTGCAGGTGAGCACTGGGCTTGGAGCTATGGCTCAGGCAGAAATATTGCTGTCGGGTTTCTTGTGGCTGTGGCCTTGTCTTTTAAAAGCAATTTTTTTTTTTTTTTTCAAAGGAGGGCCTTGCTCATTAGAAAATCCCCAAGGAAGTATTGCGGGAGGAGATGTGGGTGACAAATCCTTTGGAAAATCCTTGTCTCTGCTTCCTCAGGAGGCCTGGGCTAGTGCCAAATCTCACTAGCAAAGAGGCGATTGAAGCTGAGGAACAGAAAATCAACTCTTACGGATTTCAAGATGTGAGATGTGCGTTTGTCTTTAGGGTTTCTTAGAGTGGTTGAACTTCAGCTCTCCCCTTCCATCACAGTATGTTTTCCCCTTGGTTCTTCATTCTTTTTGAAATATAAAGCATATTTAAGGAATACTATTATGCCATGTGATTAGACTTTATGGCCGACGACTGCTAGGGACACTGCAGCAAGCCCTTTGCTTGCTGGGTGGTCAGCAGTGGTGGCCTTTTCCAGCAGTCTGTCAAACCACTCGGCACTTGTCTAGCTTTCCCAAGATTCCTTACACATGTGGTCCCTAAACTGGGTGAAATCTGGTCTTCCCTGTGCTGCTTTGAAGTAGCTGTGTAGCTGCTGGTAGGGTAGGTAGACCCCCAAACCCTACTGAGGGCAGCAGATGTCTCTCTGCTCTTTGTGGAGCACACTGGCTTGCTCAGTGGGCTGCCTTGGATGGGAAGTACACCCCTTGCTGTTCCCCGTTGGAGACATGTGGAAGGAGATCTGTGGGGACTGCAGGGCTCGTGACCAGCGTGTCCTTTTGTATCCAAGACAGGCAACGCTGAACAAGATGCATGGTGAGCTAGCTGGTCTGGGAGTCTCCTGGGGTGACTGGGAGATGCTTTGACTATGTGAGAGGACTCTGGAAGCCTGGAGAGTGAGACTGAGCGGACTTAAAAATACCGGTGGCTTAAACTGATGCATCTTAAGATGCCAGAGGAAAGGCAAGGGGGTGGTTGTGGGACCTCCTGGGCAATTATATACATGAATGGTCAGCGATATCGCCTGAATGCACCAGCAGCCTGTCCAGCTTTCTTTACTCGGAATTAGGGTCAGATGAGGATAAGATTGTATTTTAATAAGTATTTGCTAGCAAGAGCTTTCCCTTTCCCCCTCCCCCCTAATATTGTTAATTTTCCTTGCAGTAACACGTGCATTGTTCAGCTTCTGTTGCTCCATGTGTTGTGCTCCGTTACTCCATCTCACTCGCAGCCGCAGAGCGGGGGGAACGCTGCCAAGGCTTTTTCTGGGAATTTGCTCTGGTCCTGCTACTTCCCTGGGTGTGCTCAACTGATGTGTTTTATCTGCAGGGGAATAAAATGTTCAACTGTCAGCTTCTGAGCGGACTATCAGAGACTAAGGCAGGGACCAGCTGCTCCTTCCTCTCTGTGCGTGGGTGCCCACATACACATCATGGCCATGGCAAGTTTGGGGTGGTGACTTTTTGGGAGAGAAAAAAGTTGCTAAGCAGTAAATGTGACCTTCTTGCCCTATTTTAAAAGATGTGAGACTTTGCTTAAACAGCCTTAAGATAAAGGTGCTTCCCCCACCTCAGTCCTTTCCCAGGTACAAAAACGGGGGCTACAAGCAGCTGTGATACCCTGTGGAAGGGCACCCCATTCTCTGTCTGAGATGCAGTTGTATTTTCTCTTGGGCTGGGTGTGAAGAGTGTTTAAAAAACATGGTTAATTGAAATGCATTGGTGAACTTTTAAAACACCTGCTTGCTTGTTGGAGACACGATTACACTTGCCCAGACTAAACCGCTGCAGGAAAGGTGGGGATGCAGTGCTCTCTGTGGCTGGCTGGGCTGTTCATTTGTTAGCGTGGGGCTGAATTTCTGATGACTCGGAAGGGAGCTCAGCTGCCTCTCAGTTATTTGCAGATCTGAAGA
The DNA here is from genome assembly GCF_017639655.2 of Falco naumanni. Lineage (NCBI taxonomy): Eukaryota > Metazoa > Chordata > Aves > Falconiformes > Falconidae > Falco > Falco naumanni. Next base: position 6,103,098 of record NC_054064.1, on the reverse strand, counting down.
TCAGTGATACTGTGGTTACGAAGCAGGGCTCTGAGCATTGCATTGAGCAGAACAGGGACCAAAAGCCACCTCAGTCTCAAAGTGCGTAGAAAAACAAGCAGCTGAGGGTTCCCAAGTGTCAGGTTTACACAGGGCACTCGCAGCCAAGTCCTAGAAAAATAATAAAGTGGATGCTAGATATGGGGTTGTTGCTGCTTGCCTCAATTTCTTTCAGGCCATGGGAGAGAGCAGGGGGAATTAAACATGTGAAGCTTCTGTTTGAACCACCTGAAATAGGTAGGAATAAGAGATTAATATTGTGCAAAAACAGGGGCTTGACTACCTGCAGGAGCTGGTGATACTGAGTATCTTATACTTTCTGCCTTGTAATTCTTTCATCATGTGGAATCTTCTATCAAATACCTTTGTACCTAAAGCCTGAGGAATATTTGACGGGAAAGCCCCTCTTCTTGTGGGACATGCCTGCGAGCCTTTTCTACTGTCTAACAACAACTGCAGAGCTCTTGGCCACCAGAGCGGGCCAGAGTTACACTGGCACAGGACTGGTAAGCAGTGGTCACTAGTTTGAGTTGCTCCATGACCCCCTGTGCCTGCGGCACCCAGGGTTGCAGAGCCTGTGTGCGCGCACTCACGATGTTGAACCTCAGCTCTGGGTGCTGTAGGTATCTCCAGGCCATGCTTTGAGCTCTGCAACTATCTTTGACCCTCTGTCCTCCCTGGGTTTCCTCTCTGAGGTCTCTAAGAGGTGGACAGGTCAGATGCCCACACCCAGCTGTAACACCCTTCCTTCTTGCCTTTCATTTGCTTCCCTGAGAAAACAGCTTTAATGTGGTTTTGGCTCCTTTCTTGCCCACCCCTAATAACTTTCCGGCCTGATGGCTGATTGCAGCTGTACGTGCCAAAGATTTTAAAGATAACGAGTTCCTACCAGCTTGATATAAATAGAGGGCCAGGGAGAAGACTTCATCTTTGCCCCTCTCTGCCAAGGGAGTTCAATCCTTATCAGTCCAAGAGCATCTGTGTGTGAGAGAGCAAGGAAGAAAGAGATGTTGTGAATGCCTGTGGGGAAAACTGCTTGGAGCCGGTATCCTACTGCACCCTGGAGAATCCCTCCGTGATGTGTAACTCCATGGGAAATGGAAGTATTGCTGGCCCTGCTACAGGCTGAGCACTGTGTGAGACTTTCTGTTGCTTGCTTTCACCGCAGCCTTTCATCGGAGGCTGGAAGCAGCGACGTGTGTGGTATTGCTGGCCTGACTCGGAGCAGAGAGCTCAGGAACAGGAGCCTGGCACTGAAGCAGAGGGTTGCAGCCTGCTTCCCAGGGGGATGAGGCTGTTTTAGGCTCTGGCTGGTTGTCGGGGCAGCTTTCTCCTGCAACAGCACTTGCTTTTTCTGTGCAACAGCTACCGTTTCTAGGGTGGTTCTCTGGCTCATCACCCAGCTCCTTTCCTGCCCTCTTTGGCTTCTGCAGAAAGCTGTTTAATCAAGGGTGTATCAAAATCCATCTGTCTACACTGGTGTCAACAACTTAGCTTCAGGGACATTTTAAATAATTTTCTTTCCACGCTTTATAATGGATTTCATTGCTGAGGGGAGGGGATGGAGAGCAGGGCAGAAAAGGTATTTTAATTACGTCTGTTTGTGGCATCTTGCAGGCTTGCCCTGTCAGTTGCTCCGGCACAGCACCGTTTAGAGTCCACTTTTGCCAGCACAGTCGTGTTAGCTGGGGGTTTACTGATCACAGAGGAAAATATTGATATTTTACTCCTGACATCACCTTGGGGCTGTGTCTTCTTTCTCTGCCTTGCTTTTGTGGCATCAGCTTCTTCCACATTAGAGGATTCCAGTCCTTCCATATCATGTCACTTAGAAGCAGGAAAACACAGTCGCCTGCCCTATAGTGTGGGACTCGTATATGGGCAGAGCAGAGGTGCTTTCCTTGCTCTTCCGAGAACCGGCCTTACTGCAAGGGAAGTGTTCCTTGGAACGCTTTCCCTAGCTCACATCTTGGTTTCACAGCCTGACAACATAAAAACAGCTTCCCTTTTTCTCATTTAAGCAGGGGAAGGATGAAACTCTGTCTCCAGCCAGACTGTTTGGTGGAAGAAGGAGGGAATGAGACAGGGGAAGCTGTTGGTCTTGCTGTGCTGAAACACCCTGATCAGACCCATGAGGCTGGATCAGCACGTGCAGTTAAGTCCTGGGACAGGCGGGAGGGCGGCAGGTGCACTACAGCACGTGTTTGGAAGCGCCTGCTCACCAAAGAAGAGGAACTCCAGCTGGGTGTGCATTGAAATGCCAATAACTGTTGTACCTTTACATGGCTTCAGGTGTATTTTCACCAGCGCTAAGGGCTAGTGGTATCTGCAATGCTGCCTGCACGTTTTCTGGAGCATTCAGCTGGGAGCAGCTCCCAGTGCCCATACTCTGACCAGTCTCCTTTTCAAACTGTTTAGCACGCAAGAGGCAGAAGCTGTTCAAATCTGGCCTGGGGTTTGGAAGAAGGAGAGTCCAATGAGGAGGAGGGGAGGTAATTTTTTTTCTGTGACTGATAATATGTGTTTCCATTCTTGCAAAAGCTTTTGGTTCTGATTTAATAGGAAACTTAATCCTCCATATCGACAATTTTTCAATGTTGGAATGTGTTTGTGTTCCTAACAGCACTCATCTGTGTCATTTCCTCCTCTTAATAGATATAACCTCAGCTGCAGATTAGAGAAGTGTTTTGTTTGTGATTCCTAGGTGCTCTACACTTGATGCATTGTCTTCCTACAGACGCAGGGCAAACTCTGCTCCTCCCTTCTGGCTTGGGTTGCAATGATGGATTAAGTAGGTAAGTAATAGAGTGGTAATGAGATAACCACTGACATCAAGCATTAACGTGGGAATAAATGAAGTTACCATCCAGAACTAATGGCCTGAACTATCACTGGGTTGTAATTAATGAATGTGGTGGCTGAGATTTACAAGGATATTTTAGGATGCTGCCTGCATGCAGCTTTGGGTTTTATGGCTTGGTTGGAGAGAAATCAGTTAATGCCAACAACTTAATGAATGGGCAGAAGCTGTTCTTTGTCAGTTTGTAGTGCCCCTTTTGTGCAAGAGGCTAGACTGGCACATGTGGAGTATCTGCCTTTTCTTTACTTCAGCGGGTGGAAGAAGTTAGGATGCTCTGACTAACTCTTTAGTGCCTAGTAGAGGTGTTGCAAGGTATCTTGAAGGTCTTGTTTCTTCTGTTTTATTAGGGCAGGGTAGCAGGAGTCTTGGTGGAAACAGTACATTTGAAATGAACCCTCACAGCAGGCTGACAAGCTTGTTTCTACATAGAGGAGACTGTGGGTAGTGGGGATTCTCCAGCCAGGACCTCTGAACTGCGCGGTGACAAGCTGCCCTGTTCTGTCCCATGAAGGTAGGGCATCTAGTTCCTACTTCAGGTCTTCTCCTCCCTGCAGCAGTGGCTCCGTCTCCTGCATGTCACCCCCTCCCTCGCCCTGTGGTATCACTGTGGTGTCCCGTGTGGTCCGATGGCTGCCTGCACCCAGCGTGTGAGCCTCCTGGAGCAGGAGTGGAGATGTCCAAGCTGCATACGTGCAGTGTGCCCAAGCTCAAGGGGCCTTGTCTGGAGAGGTATCCCTCGCTCCTCACATCGCTTACTACACATGTGACCCTGCTAAACACTTCTCAGATGTGTGAATAACACTTTTTGTGGTGGTTGCTAGGCTCTTGCAGAAAACACAGCAGAGCAGTCAAAATTCTTCATGTTAATTAGAAGGAATACTCCAGCCATCTCACTGCTGCCTTCCTCATCTTTCCATGGCAACACTCTCGCTACAGCAGCCCAGGTGCTTGTGGTTGGATATAGTGGGATTTTTTGAGTCCTCTGTCTTCCAAATCGCCCCTTGGAGCATGGAAGGAACATCTGTATGTTTAAAGTATGGGCATCATGTGATACATCAAATAGCTTCCCTTGGTGTAACCATATTCCTTTTTTATGCTGTCAGGGACAGAAAACTTTGGAAACGTGCCTGAATCAAACCCTTGCAATTTCTTTGGTGGGAAGAGCTGTTGCCCTGTTTTTTTAATGGGAGAGAAAGGCGCTGAAAGAATCCTGAGTGTTTCTCTTCCTTCCCATTGGCCTGAGCCATCACACTTTCCTGTGAGCTGGAGAAAGGAGAGGGATCACAGGTCACAGCATCTGGCGAGCAACGGAAAGGACAATCTTTATTTCTCCTGCAGAGCCCAGCCTGGATGGAGCTGTGATGTCTCCTGAAAGAAGCCGAGATGGTGGCCGGAAGGAGCTGGAGGTGAGAAGAGGGAGAGTGGACAGGAGAGGGAAAGCTCAGGCATTGCATCATCCCCACCTCTGCTCCCTGCTGCGAAGGAAGGTGTGCGGGACACGTGAGACAGCACAAGTGTGGCCACTGCCTGCTGGGCGATGCTCAGCTCCCGGCAAGGGATGCAGTGTGCATCGCAGAGCAGAGGGCTGGCGTGGAGGCCAAGGTGTTCTCTCTTCTGCTCCCCACCTCTCCGAAACATTCTCCCTGTGTATTCTGGCACTGTTATTTCTTTCAGGACCTGTTGTACAGGCATTTTTGAATGATTCCGGGGGAAAATGAGGCTCAGATGTCCAGTGATGAACCCAGCCCAAAGCTGCTCAGACATGGGGTTGCCGCTTTGCCTGGAATCGTCACGTTTCCTTGGCGCAGGCTCGGTAGTTCCCTTCGGAGCTGAACAGGAGGAAGAAATTTCCACCTGCTGGATCAGCGCAAACCAAGACCCAAACTGAACAAAGAAAGGACAGTGTGTTCAGGGATATGTAAATCCTCCTCCCCCAGCTTTGGGAAGTTTATTGCCCTCAACAAAGTACACAGTGTGGCTGTCATTCCTGAGGAGCCCAGGTGGGCCGTTATGTGACAAGGGAAAATTACCCAGGCTGTTCTGCAGAAGGCAAGTGAGCAGGAATTTTCCTCCGACCGGTTCAGGACAAAGTTAATGTAGGGGAAGCCATTAAAATTAATGCTGGTAAACAAGAATAAAAGCCAGCAGGGTTGTAACAAAATTTGGACCAGATTGGGTTTCCCAGCTGTCGTGCTGCACGCCGTCTTAAAGGCAGCAGGCGGAGGGAGTGGGAAAGCCGAGCTCAGAAAGCTTTTGTTGGAGGGGGCTGTGAGGTAGGGTTGGGGACGTCTGGGCTCTGGTGGCACCAGCTTCGTGGTCCAGTCTTTTTCGGGGAAGCAGCGATGCCGTTTTGTGTGATGGTCATTACGTTTTGTAATGGTTACCTCCTCTCCTCCGGAGGCTGCCCTCAACGTTCAAGCCCTGCTCCTGGCCCCTGGGAACGTGCCTGCGTGCGGCTGCTGGCTGCCGGTGTTTTGTGTGAGGATCTCTGGGAGCATCCCCTGGGCGGTGACTCGCGCCAAGGAGCTGATCCTGAGGTCAGCAGGGGCACGCTGATTCCCCTCTCCGTTTCATCTGCCCCGGTGTGAATGGGAGCATGCTCAGGCTGGGCAGAGTGAGGGTTACTGGGGACATCGGTCCTCTGTACTGGGAGGAAGGCTCAGGTTTGTTGCCTTGCCTCATCCTGGTGGTGGGTACGGGCTGAATGGGACCCGGAGCATCCCAGGGAAAATACCTTGGCGCAGGAGCTGTGTGTTACTGCAGTTTTCTAAATAAATGGCTTTTTCCAACCCCACACATACTAACATAAGCCAGTCAACTTCTCCAAACCTCCTAGCACCAGATAGTCATCTGATTTGATGCTTTTGAATAGGTCAAACCTAGTATAACCAAACCAAAATTTCTAGCCCTGGAATGGAAGTAATGGCTCATATTTTCAAGTGACCACTGATTTGATGGTGGTGGCAAGAAGGGAGAGGTCCAAAAGCAGTTAGCTGCTTTCTTGCAGTGCCTGAGAGACCTGGATAGTATGATTGAAAAGAAAGAAGGCAACAGCCTCATCTCTGAGCACAGCCATCTTCAGCACAGAGGAGCAACGTCAACGCCAACAGCTATAGAAAACTCCTGTCAGTGTAAACAGCAGCAGAAAGATCCTCCGGTTCCTCAAGAGGCATCATATACCTTGTATCTCCCTAGTGAGGCTGTGTTTGCTCAGATGTCAGTGGTTTTGATGGCCCTGACCTGGATGGTCAGGTTTTGCAGGATGGGTTCAGTGCTGGTGGATTCCCAGTGCAGCAACTCGCAAAACGAAGCTGCTGAGGTAAAGGTCTGTGGTACCTCCAGCCAAGTGCAGGGAACTAGGGCTGGATGTCTGAAGTCTTCCTCATCAAAGAGATGAAGAAAAGTCTGGGCAGGTCAAGACTAATGCTGGAATGGAAGGCAGCGTGGAGAGAGGCCCAACACACAAGTCTTCTTTTGGAACCCTCGTCCCTGGGGGAATCCACAGGCTGTCTCCATGGGGAGACATCAGCGCTTTTCTCCACTCAGCTGGCAGGTTGCTGTCTCAGAGGTGCTGTAGGTGAAGTGGGCAGAGATGGAGAGATTGCTTTTGTTTTTTGTGAGGCATCACCAAAGAATCAAGGTGACAGAATTATTTTTGTGGAAGTGACTATGTGAAATATTTTTTCATTTTGATTATTTGAAAACTGAAACTGTTCATGGGTTTTAAAATTCATGTCCCCTCCGGGTTGCTTTGTTTTGTTTTGTTTCTTATTCCCTCCGCCTTGCTCCTCAGAGGGAACCATCCAAACCTACACAGTGTTATTTCTTGAGGAAATGCAATCGTTTGCCAGTCAAACCTAGGCTGCAAGTGCTTCTGGTGATTAATTTGTCTGAGAAATTTAAAAAAGCTTAGATGGAACAGAAACCACGCTGGTTCAGGGAGAGCTTTCTTGTGTTTGAAGACCCACTTGAGTGGGGGAGTTGTTTCAAAAGCTTTTTATTTGAAAAAGAAAATTTTTATAGGCTTTGTTTGGGAGTCTTGGGCTCCAGCCATTCTTCTGTTGCAGCTTCTTGTATGATACCAAGATCTGGAGCCTGGCCATCCTGGTCCCAGCTTCCCATGCCTGCCTCATTGCACTGCATTGCTTCACTCCCTCACAGAGTCCTACGTCTGGAGTCCTTTGCTCTCTAGAGACATCACTTCTGCAGACTGGGATGGAGGTGATGCCGTCTTTGCCTTGACTATACTTTGTACAAAGTCTTCCTGAAGAACGAGGGTCATATGGGTGCAGAGCTGTGTCTCTCGAGTGCAGCAGGGACCTCCTGCTGTCGCACAGCGAGAGGTCCAAGTCCCCCTATAACGTTCATCGTTGTAGTCTGCTCAAGCTCCTCACCACCAAGAACCTCTTTCTGAGGTTTCCCAACGTCCAGCAAGGTTCAGGGCCAGGCAGCAGAAAGGCCGATTCAGTAGTAACCACCACAAAGTCCCCTGCAGAATCTCTCCTTTGACCTTTGGTTTCCCTGTCTATAAAACAAGAATGTTTTAACGGTGTGCTCTTGGAAACAGGGCTTTCTTTTCCTTCATACGACAAGGAGTTGTGGAAAACCACCAGGCAGTGACTGAAATCAGATGAGCTGACCTGCCACATCCCAAGAGTAATCCTGGGTTTCAAGGCTTATCGTCTTCATGGCTGGCCCAGAGAGCTAGCTTGATTTTGGAGGCAACGTGCCCCATGGAAACAGGACTGTGCTGGAGAGGCTTGGGCAACGGGGATGCTTCACGTGGGACAGGAGCGGTGGCAAGTGCCTGTGGGTTTGGAAATAGAGCAAGAAGGGGGCCGGATAGAGGAGCCTACCTACTGCTGACTGCTCTGTGAGCTGCCGGCTCTGCTGCCTGGCGCCGGCCAGATCCACAGCGTAACTGCTCATCTCCAGTTCCTGCCTCCTCTGTGCCCCACGTGCTGCTTCTCCTATAAATAGCCCGGCGGGAAGCAGAGCACAGAGCCACCGCAGATGGCCCCCAGTTCCACGTGCAGTCGGGTGTGAGATCCCAGACAGGGGCTGTCAATTCCTTGCCTTGAGCCACCCATGAAACCTCATTAAAAATGGTGTCCTCTTCCTTAACCCCCGTCACCCTCCGTTCCCACTTCAACTTGCCTGCATTCAAGCACCCTTATTAAACATGCACTTCTAAGCAAGGAGCGCTGACTTTCCCTTAATTGAGGCATAATAATTAGAGCATTAACACATTAGGAGGGTGAGACAGCATGTTTAGCTTTTGTGATTAATTATCTGAGGATTGTAATAAGTTGTTAAGACATTAATTACTCTGGCATGTTTATTGCTCTTTATTGCAGAACAGACACTTGGTAGCAGCAAGTGTGGGTTCGTCTGGAAATACAGCGAGAAGCGGGCTGGAGGAGGGAGCCCACCTACTCACCCACGGAACAGGGAGCTGCTGGTGGTGGGGACATCTTCCTGGGTGGACCTTGGTGACCAACTAGGTTTATTTTACGTCCATCTCCAGGAGGCCGCAGATGGGTAGAAAAGGTATCTGAGTCCCTTAGGACAATCTAGGATTTGAAAGGTCCTTTCTGATCTTTTCACCTAGATTTTTCTCCTCTTTCAAATGAAGTGCTTCCTTCCTGATGGTTTGAGCTCCTCCTCGTTTGCCTTTTTGCATTTCCAAGTGTGGTCAGTGTGGCTCAGTCTCTGTTTGGAGCTTACCAGGAAAGTCGTCTGTAATAAAGACAGGCTGAAGTTCAGCGTGTCAGCAGGGGTCAAGAAATGAACCAGGACTCCAGTGCCCTCCCTTACCCCTCCACTGGATAAATTTTCTTCTGGAGAATTGGGACTTAGGTTAGGGAGGGGTGTTGCTCCAGTGGCAGGAGAGGTTTGGGCTGCCATAGCCTGCTCTTTACACCACAAGCTGCTCTGTGGCCCCTAGACAACTCCACGCTGGTGGGTCACATTGGGTCTAATGGCAAAATTCAGGCCTGCAGGGTGGGTAGGTCTTGTATGCTCCTGAAATTCTGAAATAGAAAAAGCAGCCAAATCAATAGGAGGACATGGTGGGCCTGTTCCCAGCCTTCTGCTGTTCCCCTAAAATATGCATGGTGCCGGGCCCTCCTTGCCCCAGCCTCCCTCTGCGGTTATGTGGGCAGGGGACAGCACAGGAGACATGCTGGCAGCCCCACCTACTGCCATGGATAAATAAATCTGGGAAGATGATGAAAGACGAGAAGGTGGGGAAGCTGCGGGTGTGGTACGTTGATACAGATTTCCTTTGGGACCCCTTGGACCTGATGTCTCTGGTTTTCTAGGCTGTCGCTTTGTCCTGTTACTGCAACACGTGCTGTCTTGGGACAGCAGCTGATGGATGCAAGGGGCAAGGAGGGGGTCTCCTCTGTTGCCTTTTGTTAGAGTTAAAAGACGTAGTGACAGTCTTTGCCTCCCAGGACTGACCCGGTGGTCTCTTTCCCCGTGGCTTCCACCAGCTTGAGCACCCGGTGTCACTGTCACTCAGTTGTCTGGGTGGCTGGGGAGGAAAAACCCCTTCCCTGTGTACAGGCTGGGATCCGTCTTGTGTCAGCTGAAGGCAATCTGCTGCCTTCAGCCCTCTGAAGCCCCTGCCTGCCTCTCACTCGCACAGCCTGGATTTGGCATTTGCTGTCAGGTACCTGCTTTCTGCATTCAGAGTATGGAAAGTGTCAGCCCAGCATTTCCCACTCAGCTCCTAGGGACAAAGCAGGTCATGACTTATGTGTTTTATCATTAAAAAGATAATTTCCTCTAGATGTGTGCAATAAGACAATGGCACTGACCTGTGATCTTGGCATTGTGCAGAATTAATGGTTTCCCTTTGCAGGTAATAAGCAGCAAATGTACACATTTTGGGGATATCTGAGTTGGCTTTTTTTTTTTCCTTTTAAGACTGCTGTCGTCTTAGGCCAGACTTAATTAGCAGACCTCATTATTTCCTGAAATGTAACTTGACTTCCATTGAATGAGAATTGTTCAGTGGATGGGGAGCAGCAGAGCGGTGCTGCAATATTCATATTGTTTTAATTGCAACATTAACATTTCATGCCGCTCTTGGCATACTTTCATGTGCGGCCCTTTAGCTCAATGCAACACTGAAAGGTTGGATCAGAACAATTAGGATGGAGTGACTGGATTTCTGGATTTTCTTTCTTTTTTTTTTTTAATGAACGCAAGCCTGGATTCAATCCCTATTACTGCTTTTGTGGGGCAGAGCAGGGAGTCAAGCACCCCTGAAGTGTAAATCCTTTTTTTGGAATAAAAGATGTGCTGTAGTGCATGTTTAAATTCTCTTTTTGTAGAGCTGAAGCCCCGCAGGTACGAGCGATATGTGATCCACCAGGCTGATGGCACCTCCTGGGACTTGACCTTTACCGGGTGAATCAGAGAAGTCCTAAAATGCGTCTGGCCAGCTGAGCCAGCGTCACGTTATGAGCTGGAGGGAAAAAGACTATTTCCCACTTCTCAGTTACTTCCAGGGCTCTGGAATGCCTGAGGCTGGAAATGACACGGTAAACAGATAATGACTGGGTCAGTGCAGTTCCTAAATGAGCACAGGGATTATACCCTGCCCTGTCCCCAGAATGCGGCGTCAGAAAACACTGAAATGCTGGGCTCAGCCTCAGCAAGCGCCGCTCCCCTTCGCTGCCTTGCTGTGCACCATTCTGTTCCAGTACCAGAGAGTGGTGATGAGTGATGGGAGTTCCTGTCGAGGGCAACTCCAGGTTTCACCCTGGAACAGCCCAATGAGGGTCTCCTAATTGGGTCACTGAAAGGAGGTGAGGAAGGAAGACCAGCCAGCAACTCTAGTAAATGGCTTCTTGGTGTTGCTCTCCGAAAGCTGTATCACACTGCACGACGTGGGCACTGTTTGATTGTCTTTAAAGGAGAACCAAGAGGCTGTTGTGTCCCCTTCAGCCTTTAGGAGGAAGAGGAAGGATCACTGGGGCTTCCTCTGTCCTGCTGGGGGAAGGCTGAGCTTTGCGCCCATCCTGCTGCTTGCCAGCCCTGTGCTGGCACCAGCTTGCAGGTCTGTGCTGAGCTGGTGAGTGGCTCTGGTCTGCAGCGAGGACCTGTGTGCAGAGGAAGAGGCCCCCTCTCACTCACAATAACAAGTACCACTAATCAGTCAACCTGCTAATGAGTAGCTTGATGTCTAGGTGATGCTGCTGTGAGCTCCCTGGACTCTGGGCTGCCTTCCTGGTGGTTGCTGGCAGCAGCCCGTGGATGAAACATCTGGCTGGAAGGTGAAATCTCTGTGTGGTGCAAAGGCAATGGGAGGGTTGTGGGGGTGAGGGAGCTGCTCTGCCCATCAGTGCTTCCCCTCGGAGCTGGGCATGTCTCTTCCATGTCAGGGAGTGTCTGAACTCATCCGCAAGCCTGAGATGGCAATTCATGCTGGACACGCAGTGGGACCTCAGCTTGGTCACTGGAAGAATGGCAAGGGAAGAGCACACAGCCTGTTTCCAAGGGCTTTCCCAAAGGCAAATGTGCCATCTTGGCTGGCTGGCTCTCCTATCAGCCAAGCAGGCTTGAAACCTTCTCCCATTAGGACTGTGTGGAGTGGGTACATAGCTTGGGTTTGGATTCTCTGGTGTCTAGTAAGCTGCTTGTGCTGAATGGAGCATCTCCCTTTAACGGGATATTTATAGCATCTCTCTTTCCCCCACGCAGATTGTCTGATGTCTAATAAGGGATGATACACTACAGTTGGGAAGGTGCTAATAATGTCTCTCCTCTGTTTGACAGTCTGTTTGCATGAAATTTATAGACTCTGACTGTCTCCAAGACCTCTGTCTGTCAGATCGGGTTGAAATCTGTTCGCGGTGTCAGAAGTTGCTGGGGAGTGGGCAGAGGACAGACTGATGCAGCGGGACTACATATGCTTTGCACTTAGGAAATTAGGCTGAAAACGTGCCCTGCTCTGTTTCCTGCAGATCTCGGGGGGGCAGTTGTGGCTCAGATCACCAAATTGTGAGTTTGGGAAAGCAAGCTGGTTGTGTGGGAGGAAGGCGATGAGCTCAGGGACTATCTGGGAGACCAAGTGCTCTGCCCCCAGCTGCCTTGTGCGGGCTGCTATGCTGCGGGCGCTTCAGGCACGTTTGTTCGAGCTTCCTGGGGTGACAAGCGCCAGTGCAGAGCGTGGCCTCTTGTGGAAAACAGCCCCTGAGGACAATAAACGAGCCAGCCCAGAGCTCCTGGCTGGTGTGAAGAATTGCCCGGCTAAAGGATAATGAATGCCACGGCAGGAGACAGAGCATTTCTCTGAGGCCATTCATCCCCTTTATCACCCCGCTAACAAGCCCCAGAGCAGCTTCAGAGAGACTTCTCCGGAGCAGCACCATCCCTCAGCTGTGCTGATGGCTGGGTGCTGGGGTCAGGAGTATGTTGGGTGGCAGGAGCGCTTAGCTGGAGCCACAGCCCACCCCCCACATACCAGCCCCGAGTTTGGGTGCCAGCGGCAGGGACTATGCAGTGGCTCTGGCTTTGCTGGCGTGGAGGTCATGCCCTCCTTCGGGCCGTGTGTGGTGCCACCTGAGAGAAACAGACATGAAAGCCAAGCATCCATCTTTTTTAAACTACTTTTGGGCAGCAAGAGCCCTGCAGCACCCTTAGCAGGATTGCTAGATCCTGACTCCCAGCTTGTCTAAGGTTTAAGATTTATAAGATTTATACAAGACCCAACAGGAGTCTGGGGCCGCTGGCACGGAGGTGAGTTGGTTCTGCTTCACTTGCAGCACAGCTGAGTCTGTGCATGAGTCTTATGCGAGGAGGAGAGGGCAGGAGTGATGTGCTCTTCACAAGAGCTAATAAAAGCTAATTCATCCCTTTGCTCCAAGACAGTAGGAAGCATTAGCGGCTGGCTGAGTGCCTCCTCCACTGCGGCAGCGTGCTGGGTGCCTCCGCCTTCCCTGGCTGGGAGCAAAGCATGTCCTCCCGTGGAGGCGAAGGCGGCTCAGTCAGCAAGAGCTGCGCCATCTGCGACTGTCTCAACAGGCAGCCCATGGTGCTATCTGTAGCTGGCATCCCTCCTGGGGAGAAAAACTGGCCAGATAACCTGGGCAGGTGAGGCTGGGAACGAGGATGATGGACATCCCTTGGACAATCACCCACGCTAGGATTCAGCTCTGAGCAAGTACCTTCGCCCCAGGGCAAAGCTCCTGGGAGCAGAGTGTAGCACTGTCCCTGGTCTGACTGGGCTACGGGAGGCCCCCAGATTGTGGCCATTTGTGCCCAGATAGGCTGGAATACCTTCAGAAGCACCCTGTGTGCTCACTGGTGCACTGTGTGTGCAGGTACGTGCTGTGCTGCCCTGCACGCTCACCTGCCGGAGTGGTTTGTGTCTGGGGCACGGTGCACAGTGGGTGAGCATTAAGTAGAGCTGATTGCCAGTAATTGGAAGATTTTTCTTTTTCCTCCTGTTTTCTTCATTTCTCCTTCTCCTCCAGGTTTAGCTGTAGGAGGATGCATTTTGTGTGGTTTATGGTAAGCATCCCACATCCAGTGCCGGTGGCAGGCAGGGCATGGGAGAAGGGAGGGAGAGGGGGAGGAGGAGAAGAGAAAGCAAACAAGGAGAGCCTGTGTTGTGTTTGGGAGTCCTCAACTAATGCTGGTGATTTGGTAGAGGCAAAGAAGGAAGAGAAAAGCTGCAAAGCTTTGCAGGTGGAGGGTGCAGAGTGCCATGATGGGTAATTGGGTTGTTCCAGCAAGGGCAGAAACAGCAGGAGAGCAAACAGCTGGCGGGGTTGGTTTGGAGTGTGTTTGCAGAGCAGCGGCTCTGGAGCAGAGGAGGGAGATTGGTGTGACATGGAGCCAGGCGTCCCCTTGAGTGCGAGCAGCACAGCAGCAAGAGGATTATCATCCTAATTTTTTCTCTCCGTTCTTAGTTGGTAGGTCTCGAAGCATTTAAAAGGAAGCTAATACCGCAGATTGGAAAACTTCACACCTCAGGGCTTCAGAGATTAGCTCAGAGCCAGCCCAAGGAGCCAAGGCCACCGCCTGTGAGTGCTGAGCCCCCGTCTCATGCTGTCCTCCTGGTCCCAAACAGGCTGCGCTGCGGACCTTGGCCCTTCTCCCAGGCCCGTACGCTGGCCAGACTGATGCTGGGGAGCTCGTTGGAGGCCAGTCATGTCCCATAGGGTGGTGGCAGGACACGTTGCCTCCTGTGGCCACATGTGAGCAGCTGGACTGCTTCTGGGAGGCACGCACCATGGCAGGTGAAATGGCCCTTCGAAGCGGGGTTGAATTTACAGGGGTGTGCTCTGGTCCCAGGCTGGGACGTCTGGCGCCTGCCGTGACCTCTCTCTGCGTTAAGGGAGGAGTTCACTTACAATCTAGAAACATCTGGTGCTTTTTCTTCTTTTCCCAGCACCATTAAATGTCGAGTTGAAGGGAAACACAATACATCACCTTCTTCATGGGCTGCCATTCAGCCAAGAGTAGCAGAGATTAGCCTTCAATCACACGGGGGCTGGAGCTGAAGGAAACCTTCCCAAAGACACACCAGAGAAACATTTTCATTAGCGGAGGAGAATCTGACAGAGCTGAAGTGCCCCTTCAACCTCAGCTGCCGGACCTCTCCCCTGCCTGGCGTTAACAGGATAAGGAGATGCTAACTGAGGAGCTGGTGCCAGCTGCAACACTTTAAGTGCTGTCTGCATCCAGATGTGAGAAACAGCTGTGACAGCAAAGCTTTTATAGCCTGGTGGGAGTGGCTCTGGTTTTTCTCGCTTGTCCATGAGCACTCACTGCTGAAAGCAAGCTGGTGCTCTCCATGCTGTCAGTTGAATGGAGGATGTGGGTGTGCTAGATTTCGAGCCACTTACCTGAATGGGTACCCTAGCCAGAAAAAGATATGCTTGGGTGATGAGATCCATAGGTCCAAGAGGCTCTGCCTCCTGCAATAAGTTTTGCAAATTTAACAGGGCTGCCTCTCTGGTAGTGGAGGCTTTAACTGCTTCGAGGAGAACTGTTCCACAGCCCACCGTTGCAGGCATCTGCTCTTAGTCAGCATCCCTCCAGGGCAGTCTCGATGCCCAGGATTCACTTCTGCTATTGATGCCTCCTTTTCGTGGGAGAAACACACCCTGCACCCCAGCTTGGTGCCTGGCACAGATCTGTCTGTCTGAGTTACTGGGAATTAACCAGTAGCATCCCTGCAGTGGCGTCTGCCATCCCCCACCTCGCCTCCCTGGGGCTGGCAGTGCTCCTGACAGAGGCAGGCTCTGTCTCTTTCACTCACAGCTGAAGGATGCCTTGCCTGGTCCTATCTCCCAGGTTGGAGGGAAATCGTTTTAATTTGTGTGGCACACTCCTTTAGGGGGTGGGGCGGCGGGGGCAAAAAACCCAACAGAAACTGGCCATTCTGGGTATTTTTAGCTCTTTGCAAAAGACCACTAACATCTCTTTCTCTCTCCCTTTTTTTTTTTTTTTGTTTTGTTTTGTTTAACTCCCTGAAGACTGTCTGCTCTTTGGGGCTGCCTTCGATACTGCATCATTAGCATCACATCTCTGCAGTGAAGGTAAGCCAGTGCTCAGCACTCCCCAGGACTGACTCACAGGGAGACTCATCTCCTCTCCTTGCTCTCTGGGTGCCCAGCCCTCTGAGAAGAGACTCCCTGGCTGGGAGGATGACGGGCTTAGAGATGTTCACATGTCCTGGGATGGGTTTTATCAGGAAAGGAATTTGAGCTTCCTGAGAGGGAGGTGACACAGCCTGGCAGTAGGGCGTTGGTTTGGGACACAAAATTGGGTGGCTTCTGGTTTTGGAGCGTTCTCACAGTATGGTACCTCTCATTTCCCCCCTCCTCCCTTTCAGAATTGAAAACAGTCAAAATTAGAGGAAAACCTGGCTCCTGAGCATTTTTCCCCTCCGGTCCCTTCACCTGGCTTGTTTTTCTTGTTCTCCTACAATTTCAGCTGGCTGAGTTTCAGTGCCAGCCTATTGAAAGGAAAGGCACGTGCTAGCTTATGGAGGGAGAGAGACCCGAGACAGGATAAATCTGGAGGCAATGAGATTGGGGGGAGGCAAGTCAGCTGCTCTGACACTTTTATTATGGAGCCAGGCTGCTTGGGAATGAATCTTTGTTGAAGCATGTGTTACTGGATGACATTTCTACCAGGTCTCGGCAGTAACCTTCGCCAAGCCTCACTGCCCAGCCCTGCGTTCGCCTGTTCCTGAGACGAGGGGAGCAATTGTCAGCTGGAAATGCCACAGGCAGCAGGGCTCGATGGTGCTCGATGTACCTCTGATGAGTCTGAAAGCACCTGGACTTTGGCACCGCAAACTCTTCAGGCTTTGGTGACTTCAGCTTACAGATACATGTGTTGTTTTGCAAAGGAGGTGTTGGCTTCTGCATGTGTTTCTCATTTCAGAAATGGCAAGGATACAACAGAGACCAAAATGAAATCCTCCTTATTGTCCAGAAGGATGGATAACTGCAAGGAAAGATTATTCCACAGCGCTGGAAAAAGAAGATCTACTTGCTCAGTGACCTGGTGGTGAGGTACTGGCTCTGCTTCATACAGAGGCTGGAAGCCAGGGGAGATTTTGGGTTACAAAGAGGGCTGGGCAGCGTTTGCTGCCCTCCCTGCTCCATTCCTGTATCACTGTCAGCTTAGATTCCATATCAAGAGGGTGATGTTGTGGCTGGCGGCGACAATAGCAGAATGTCACTGGCGGAGGTGAAATCTTTCCCTCCATGAAGGTACTTTTTCCTTTCCCTTCCCCATGGCTTACACCAAGAGCCGCTGGCTCCCAGTGCCAAGCGGGACATGTGCACGTGCTTCTCAAGGGACAGGGTATACTGTCCTGAGCATCACTTTTCTTGCTGCGTCGGCAAGCCGTTCTGTGTCATCGATGCCTCTTTGTGCAGTGACCTGGCACAGAGGGAAACCCCTCGTTACTGTCTGAGATAAACCGGGAGCATTGGGAGCTGCCGTGTCTGCCATCATGGCAGCATTGCACAGAGCGGCCCTTTGCCATGCTGGTGCTCTTGTACCAGCGGGAGGTCTGCCAGGGATGTCCCTTCAGAGCCCCAGGGGCCATCTGTGCTCTTCAGGGGCCAGGCCTGAACTAAGGCAGGGTCCGAGGGGCAGGCAAACGTGCTGATGGTTCCCATTGTCTGCAGGCTGTCTCTCACCTCCTCTGAACAGGAGCTAATCTTGTAGAAGAGCGCCTGTGCCCACACTCTTCCAGCAGCTCCTCTGCCAGCCTGCTGTCCTCAAGGGCTGGTTCAGCAAAGCCTTAGTGCTGTTTTGGGTCCAGCTTTCAATTTCCAGCGGGTTACGGAGGAAAGAATGAAGGTAGCTGCCACTGCCAGGCCATGCTAGAAAACAGAGGCAGGGGAGACAGGCCTCTGTGCACTTAAAGATCCAAGAGCTTAATCTGAATCTGGTTCTCTATTAGACCTGATCCTGTCTTGCATCTTTTCCAGCTGATGCCTGAGCCTGTCTTTGGCTTGGTGTTTGGTTTTTTTTTTCTCCTTTCCCCCTTTTTTCCTCACCTTATGAAAAATGGCTTTGCCATCTGCATCTGTCAGGAGTCCGCTGAGCTGGGTGTACGGCTCAGTGAATATACAAATGTGTGGTTGGATCACGGCCCTCCCTGACAGGCCAGAGATGAATACCAAACGTGCAGGGAGAAGAGTGCGTTCCCTTCCTCTGCTGCTGCCGCCTCTGATGGTTGTTTTTCTTATCCCAAGGAGGCGTAAGAATCGCCTTTGGGAGCAGTGCTTCCTTCTGCTCCTGTTCCGCCTTGCCAAGGATCAGTTCTCTGCCATCCGTCATCAGATGAGTCCTCTCCTTGCTCTCACATCTCAGCTGCTGATGGGAATGCCAGGGAAGGGGTAACTGGTTTACCCTGATTGATTTTTCCTACCACCTTCTTCCCTCTCCCTTTTGCATTCCACCACCTAGGCCGGTTACAAGGCCATCAGCAGGCTGGAGCTTGAGGACACTTGCCTTTGCTTGCTGGTCCAGGTGCTTTTTAAGAGAGATAAGGATGAGGTAGAGGGGAGGGGATTGTTCGGCTTTACCCATGTGGCTTAAAATGTAATTTTGAATGGGAGTGTTCAGCAGTGTCATGCATGACTCCACGTAAGATGTGCTGAGAGCACCCAAGCGCTCCTGCATGCCTGGGCTTCACGGTGGCCCCTTTCCCTGCTGTAGGTGACCAGCGTGGTGGGGCTCTGCAAGGAGGAATGCTCCAGCTGTGAGATCAGCAGTTGCCGTCACTCTGCAGGCTCACTCAGGTACCCAAAGGGAGCTGACAACCTGCCTTGACCCCTGTGGATTTGCTCAGCTCCTCCTGCTTCTTGGATTTCTGCAGTCTGGTACATGAGCTGCTTCTCTGGCCTTGATGTACTAAGCAGCTTTCAGCCAGGTGGGCTCAGAGGAGCGGGCAAGCAGAAAATGCAATGAGTCTCTCCATGCTCGTGCCACAGCTATCTGGTCAAGGAGGGGAAGTTTCAGGGAGGGCATACCCCTGCTTTGGCAGGAGGAGGTAGCAGGCAGCTTGAGCTGAGCTGGTTTTTTGACAAGCAGATGGATGTTCAGCAGGGGCCCAAGAAAACCCTTTTGCTTCAGGCTAGCTGTGCGCCCTCCAAACCGCAGCATTGTGCTGATGCGAAAAAAAGCATCGCTCCGTTGACGCTCAGCCTGAATTACCTCTTCCGGCACCTGATTCGGGACTCGGCGACTGTCCCCTCCAGCCACCGGCTCCCAGCAGGAGCCCGTTGCGAGCTTGCAACCAGGCAAGGATGCAGCAGGAGCCGGTGAGCAGTGAGGAAGGCGAGTGATAGCAGATTCCTCTGGTGTCTCCACACCGCGGGGCTCTTGGCGAGTGAGCGCTCGGCTGCTTTGAAAGCTCTTAGTGCTCCTGCAGGTGGGAGCCAATTTGTCTGCTTTCCTGCCCAGGTGCCATCTGCTTGTAGGATTGCCTGCACGGTGGATGAGCGCGACGGGGACGGCAAAGGGAAGGGGCTGCTGGGGTGGGAGAGATGAGCGTAAAACTTTGCCTGGGTAACTTCAGCACTTCTGGCTGCCGTTGGGCCCCCTCCCCTGCATCGCGGCGGGGAAATCACAGCCTGTCAATTGCTGTTCCTGGAGCGTGATGGGGAGCTGAGGCACCGCTAATAGCAAGTTATCATTTTGATGCTAATTTCCTACCCTTAGCTCAGGCTGGGGGAGGCTCAGCCTGGGCGAAGGGAAACCGTTAGCAGATGGAGAAGCGGGGGCATGTGTGGGGATTGTTCTGCACCCCCAGAAGGGACTTCCAGCGGTCAGATGGTTAACCACCACTGGGAAAACTGGTAGGCAGGTGCTGAGGTCAGTCACGTGGATATGGGAGGGGAGCAGGGAGAGGGATGCTTTTTTCCAAATTTCTTGTAGGGATTTCTCTAGTGCTTTAGTCTTTGGCTTGAATTTGGTCTTTGCTGCTTGTTGCCAGCCATCAGTCCAGTGTGACCCAGGGGATACTCGGGCGCTGGCTGGGCTGCAGCTGGTGGCGTGGTTGCCCTTTTAACAGAGGAGCCGAGCAGGGGTGGGTTTAGCTACTGCCTTTTTGTGAGGAGCTCCCCAGGTCAGGAGCCTGGACATATGTGCTGGGCAATGCGCTTCAAAGCAGGGTGATTTTGAAGCCATTCTTGAGATACCCAAGAGCAAAAAAAAACAAACCTTGCCTTTTTGCCATGGGAACAAGGTCTGCTGCCCCAAGCTGGAGAGCTGGCAGGAGAAACCAGTGGCTGAGTTTGGGGTCACGGAGGAAACTGAACCATTTCCCAGCCCTTCCCAGAGGTGGGAATTCCCACATCCAACCTCCTGGTCAGTCTCCTCTAGCCATGCTCAGCAAGTGGAAGAGCCTGTGCTGCTCCCCAGGCTGGTGTAGTTGCCTGGGAGCTTCTGGGGAGTTTGAAGAGAGGTGACTGGTTGCAGTAGGAGTGTGGGGCTTGTTTGGGATTGTGTTGGCAGGAGTCAGGGAGGTTCTTCTACCATTTCTAGACCTGCTTGGACACCTTAGGACTAAAGGGACATGAGCTCAGATGCTGTGCCCGTCTGGGAAGAAACTGGTTGCCTGCTGCTGAGGGACAGCGTTGTTTTAAGGCAAGGGCCCAGTAGTCTCCTTGTCTGTGGCGTGACACATCTCCTGAAGACCCACCAGCCTGTGCTGATCTAGACCATTGGCTTCATAATTTCCTATGAAAGGAATATGTGGATTTTAAAAAAAAACCTTTCAAGACCATTTTAAAACTCTTTTGGCATCTGGTAGAGCGGCAATGGAGCGACAAAAGCAGCCATGATAAAGGGAAGGAAAACCAGCAACCGGTTAAATGGTGAAGGGATGGGAAGCCAGGAGGGGACCATCCTGCCAGGAGGACACTAAGGCAAGGCTGTGTTAGCAGAGCAGCGTTGCTCGCTGTGGCTACCAACTATCAGATTGTGGGGTGGAGCATGACTCACTTTTTAAAGGAGTTATTTCCATCTGAAAAAATGGCTCCTATCTTTCTTAGAGCCTCTCCCCTGCCTTGAGTGAGGAGAGAGAGGAGAAAGCAAAGGGCTCCTTTTTCTTAGGTGAGGAGAATCAAACAAACTTTCCTGCGAGTAGCTCAGCAAGGAAATCAGTGCCTTACGTTTTGCCAAGAATAATACAGCCAAGTAGTGTGTGTGTGTGGGGGGGGAATAATATAAATTGTGTTGCTTTTCCCAGTTCAACACTCTGAATAATGAGCCTGCAAGCCAGAGGGAGAGCTCCTGGGAGAGGCGCCTGCGTTGCAGAAGGACACAACAGGTGTCTCGGATGGGCCAATATCTGAAGCGATTTCTCTCTAATTTTCTACATCAGTGAGAACACAGCGCGGTGCCATCAATCATAGTCAGCCTCCCCTCGGAAAGCCACCTCCTGCCTCCCCGTACTGCAGCGTCCCCTCTCCTCTTCTGCCCCTGGTTGGGGACCACAGGTGTCCTGGCCAGCAGTGCCTGGCAGGCGTCTTCTCTCCCGGGGTGGAGGGTTCTTTTTTGTTGTGTTTGAGCCTGCTTGCGTTTCTGCCGTTCTCCTTCCTCCACCCCTGGCACGTGTTCCTAGCCAGTGCTTTACTTCCAGGCTGCATCTCCCCTGCCTGGAGTCAGAAGAGGCCAAATACCCCTTTTATCCGCAATGAGGAGAAGGTGTGGAGCTGCTTCTCCTGGGAGAAGCACTTCTCCTGCTGGAGGAGTGATGGGGGGTGGTTTTGGTGGCTGTACTGCTCATCTGGGGACGGGTCGGTTGGGCTTTACAGCTCCCCTGAGGCTGCTCCTGCAAGCAGTGACCATCAAGGCATGTTCTGGGATTGCTGGTGCCTGGCTTCTTCACCCCAGCCCCAGCTCTGGGCGTGGAACACCGAAGAGAGCCATCTTTCGTGTTGGACCAGTGGTGCGATGCAGCAGCTCTCAGTTTCTCCTTTTGTGAAGTCCTCTGCTCCTTCCAGGCCTGGCCATTTTTCCAGCAGGCCCAGGGGCACCGCTTTGGCAGCAGTACTGGTGGTGGATGTCCTCCTGAGCAAGCCCGGGCCAGATGCACTCTGCAGCTGGCCAGAAGGCTGGTGGGCCATGGATCTGCGCTCGTGGCTTGCTCTTCTACTGGAGCATGGACATAGCTGATGGATTTAATGGCTCTTGCTTCTTCATCTCTCATGTGCTAGACTGGGTGCTCTTGTTCAATTGTGGTGGCTCTTGAACTTACCAAAACCTGGCTAACTGATGCCAGCTGTCATGACACAAAAGTGGTTTGCAAGTCCCGTTTCTGGCTCCGTGGGCTCAAGCACCAGCTAGAACCAAGAGCGGTGCTTCTTTCTTGAGCAGAGCCCTAGACAGAAGCATCTTCTGAATAAAGCCATGCGTTGCCACCTGCCTCTCAGCCTCTTAAACTGGCTTCTGAGAGCTGCCAAGGATCCTTGACCTCTCTTTCAGGCACGGTTTCCTGCATGTTTCAACCCTGCTCCGGTGCTGTGGAGCTGTTGCTGTCTTCTGTAATAGCTACTTTGTTTGCTTCCTGATTGCCTGCCCTTTCTGTAATGAGCTGTAATTCATCCTGGTTTATACGGTGCTCGGAGATACCTGGAGCAGGGAAGGTGTACCATTAAACCACCTTCTAGGCTGCTCTCTGGGCCGGGGTTGCTGATCTTCTGGAGATGTAAAACAGGGGGGACAAGGGGGACTGGATTGAAACGGGGAATAATTACCTAGCAGGGTAAAAGGGGCTGACTGGGCTGGAAGCTACTGGGAGCTGACACACAGGTGCAGATGAATGGCTATGGCAGGCAGGCAGGGCGGAGGGATGAAAGTCGATTTTTTAAAGCATCTGCTTTCCCCTCTTCCTCTGCTTTATAACCTGTTTTTATAGAGACTGTATGAGGAACGCATTTTTTTATTAGCAGCTTGGGAGTGGAGAGTAATAAAGATTAATTTTTTTAAATAATTCCTTGCATTATCTTTTAATTTCCTGTGGCAGGGTTTGACTTTTAAATCTCAGAGTGAACTGCTAACGTGCTCATCAGTTTGGAAGCAGCAGCCAAAGGAGCTCGTGACTCAGTGAAGGTGGGAGAGGTCCGAGTTGAGCCTGGAGTCCTGGCCTCTCCGGGGCTGGCCACAGTCCATCCCCTGGCCAAAAGGATCTGTTCAGGTCTGCAGTGCCGGGCTGGATCTCCATCCCAGGAAAACTTCAGGAGATCTAATCCATACTGCAGCTCATAGTGTCCATCTTGCTTCCTTCTGCTGATGGTAATGATGAAGGTCCCCGGTGGAGGAAGGAGGGAAATGTGATGGTCCTGCTGTGGGTGATGCATCCTTGCTGGCCTCCGCCCAGGACAGCGTGTGCTGCTGGGACCTGTGCTGAGCTGCGCGGGGTGGTGGGCCTGGGGGTCCTCCAGACCAGCTGGGATCCTTGGTGGTCTTGCTGGCATTCAGGGGGAGGTGGCGGAGGTATTAGGAAGAAGTAACAAGGGAGCTGCTGAAGGAGAAGGGGGTGAGGTGAGAGAGAAAAGTGACAACACTTGTGACAGAAGAGGGCTCTCTGCCCCCTGCATCAACACTCTCCGCGAGCACAGAAGAACTGATGCTCTGCTGGGCTTTAGTCTACTCAAAGGACTGGCTGACAGTGGAGCTGGGCTACCTTCACCGACCCAGGGGAGCTCTCACATGCCCCGTACCCGTAGCCACGGTAGCACTGAATCTGGGCAGAAGTGATGTCCAGCACGCAGACGCCCCAGTCCCTGCTTGCTTTGACCACTGACGACCTTTCCATAGCTTGTTCTTTTTCATATGGCCGTGCTGGCCACTCGAGTTTGCTCTGAACTGGTCTCTCTGGAGAGCAAGTGGTGGAGGCAGAGAGCGGCCGTTACGGAGAGGCAGCCGCTGTGGGCACGAGCGTTTTGGCTCACGCAGGTATGAAAGCAGCTGTAGCTCAAGTGCCTGGTGTGGGCTTTGGGAAGGCAGGGGGGAAGCTGAGTGAAGAGGGGAGCGCAGTGGCAGTATTGAAAAGTGTCCTGAAAAGGCATTTTACTGGATTACATCACTCCTGTGTTGGAATCGGGACTGGGATGAGGGTACTTGGAGATGTCTGGGGATGGGGAAGAGCCAAATGGTGCATGAGGAGCGCTGTGACCCAGACGGCTCCTGGCTCCCTCTGACAGATGCCATCTGGAGCAGGCTTAGTGCGTGCCTGGGCGTCTGTCCTTGTCCTGGTTCTGGCAGCCTTCTGATGGCCAGCTCCGCTGAGCCGGTGTGAGAAGACTGCTCCCCCTCCTCAGAGTGCTTCTCTCCATGGTTGGAAGGTCACCTCTGCATCATGGTAGAGGGGTTCCAGGCTTGATCCAGCCTCGCTTCTGCTCTCCCACATCTCCCCTTGCTGGTGGGGAGAGGAGCACATCTCAGCCCACCCCCAGCTGTGAAGGTTGGCTGTCCCACGCCAGGTCATCTGGGTTTGCTGGCGCTTCGCAGGGCAAAGCTGTCCCTGGTGAGGTCTGGGTCTGTGGGCACAGCGCAGATCTTGGTCTGCTTTTGGAGGCTGTGCGCTGCCTGGCACCAAGCGTCCTGCTCGCAGCAATACGTGTGGTTTGGGTTCTGGGCTCGTATTTTGGCAGCAGGCTGGGATCTTGTCCTGCTGGCCTGGCTTCATCTGACTGGATCCTCTGGTATCCCAGGGAGCGACAGAAAGCTTCGGGGTGTGTGGCTTGTGCATGTTTCGGGTGGGAAAACACATTCCTCAGCGCTCTCTTTGGATTCTCCATTTATTTCAAGTCTTGGACAAAGAAAGGACCATGCCCTCTGCCAGGAGAAGATGACAGAAGTGCCTTATGGATGTTCCTGATCTCAGGAGGGAAACTGAGGCACCAAGAGGTGGTTTGATGCCTGTACCGCTAGCACCTTGGTCACACCTGCATCCATCCCTCTGTGCACGGCTGCCAGCCCCGGTGTCCCGACATGCTACGAATGAGCACAGCTTCCAGTTGTGTTTCTCGGCCAAAAGAAGCATCATTTGCTAAAGTTATCAGGCGTCAGGAAAACCGAGGGGGCAGTTCCTGGTTGTCAATACCTGTCCAAAAGCAGAAACCTCTCCTGTTGTGGTGGGTTCTTTTTTAGCTTCTGAAGTCTCAGAGAAAAATGGAAATAAAAAGCAGCAGGGAGAGAGCTGTTAAAAAGCTTAAAGCTGTCACAAGGCATTGGTTAGTTTATGTGCAGTGAAGTATACAAACAAGTTTTCAGCTTGTTGGTTGGAGCCGAAGAGCGTGTGTGTGGGGGGTTGTGTGATAAATATGTTTTATAGGTCTTTTATGGGATTTTTTAAAATGGCTGTCCCAATAAATTATTTACCAGGGTAATAAAAGATCAAGGAAATTGTTCCAACGGTATCGCTGAGCATCTAAATCCCAAGCTTTTACTGGGGGGGAAGGACCCTCTGAATTCCTGTGGCCTTATAAAAGATGGTCCAGGTGTAGTGCTCCTGGAGGCCGGGTCCCCAGCCAGCCCCAGTACTCAGCGTATCTCCAGGAGGTCCTGGAGGGTTGACACTGCTTTTCAGCCCCTCAGCATCTCCTCCTGGAGATGGATGGCATTTCCCTCCACTCCTGGCTCTCACAGCTGCAAATCTCTTGATAGTCTCTGAATATTTAAGTTTCCAAAAGGTCTCAGAAGCATAATGGTCCTTCCTGGTGTGAAATGGTGGGTAGAAATCACTTAGAAAGCAGCAAGGGGGTTGGAGAGTGGCCTGAGCCCCTGCAGCACAGGCTGGAAAGGCTGCCCCGTAGTCCAGCAGGTAATGGGGACCTCCTCCCACCGCAGACGTCTGGATGGGGACGTTTCTCCTTGCTTGGTATCAACCGCTGCGCAAGGGAAGGGCCGGGTTCTGCTCGCTGCTGGCCTGGCCTGCGTGGCAGACAAGCCCAAAATAGTCCTTGCAGAGGTGAAATAAAAAGTTCTGGTGTTCCAGCCGCAGAGTCTATAAATACATCTTTGGGGGCATGGGACCAGGCTTTAAGAAGTTCAGTCGCTCTCCTGCTTCTCCCAAGGGGACAGAGGAAGGAGAAGGGTGGGGGTCCTACTAAGGATCCCTGCCTCAGGACAGGGCAAATGCTTTGGCTGCATCCCAAACTTTTTATAGTAGGCAGAATTAGGTTTAACCCCCGGTAGGGTTTAAAAGACATCCAGTTGTTAATGCGGTGGCTTTTGTAACGACTCTGGCTGAGAAAGATGCATCCCCGTGTGGTAAGCTGGTCGTAAATAAATTCAGACAGGATTTTAGAAGCAATTTCTGAGGCTTGAAAGAGATCATTCTGGAGTGGCCTTCAAAAGGAATGGTGGGTGGGAAGGGACAGCCACTGTTTCAAGGTAGCTCTCAATATTCACGGGAAGGATTATTCACTGGGAGCCTTTGCAGAGGGGAGAGTTCTTGGGTATCTGATGTGTTGAAGGGAGACTAGATTGATCTTTGTTTGTGCTGTCTTTAGCTTATGTTAACCCCACGCCTCAAGGTGTCTGCTGGCCTCTGCAGGGTCCAGGGAAGAATCCTTGCCTCCATCCGTGTCTAATTTGGCTCCTGGGTTTGGTGGTGGTCCTGGCTCTCTCCGAGGTGGTGGAGAGAGGCCACATCTGGGGACAGGGAGCAGTTTTCCTGGTCAGCCAACAAGGAGCACGGGGCTTTATTTGGCTTCCTTTGGGTGCCTGCAGGCTTCCTCAGATCTTAGAATTTTCTGAAATAATTCCTCTGCTGTCACAAGGCAATAGGAAACTCATGAAGCCACTGATCTTCCTCATTTGCTTCCCATGCTGTGTTACTGTGGTGGCTTTTGGACTTTCCTTGGGCCGGTCCTGCAGCCTTGGGGCATGGCTGTATCTCCAGCCCCTTTGGTCTAACAGAAGCGCTGGGATGGAGATCCTGGGCAGCTCCTGGATGTCCTGAGCTGTCCTTCTGAGCCGTCCTAAGCCTGGGGAGAGGGCAGGCGGCAAAAAGGGGGCTTGTTCCTCTTGTCTGGGAGCTGGGCCAGCAGGAACAGCCCCATAGCATCCTCTCCTTTGGCTGGTGGCTACTAAAATTTTGGGGCACGTTGGCTGCACCCTAGAAATATCGGCGCTGGTACCCACCGCTGCAGTGCATTCCCGGTGAGTGGGCTAAGCCGGGCTCAGAGCTCGAAGCCCATGAACCATTAAGGTTCTAGTCTGGGGAAGGTTTAAACTAGAGTTGTGTGTTTTAATGGGTGGTGTTTGCTGGTGTGGTTTGGCTTTTAGGCTGGTGGCTGGGGACTAGGTTTCAGAGCAGGCTTTCCGTTGCAGGGAGCAGAGGCCGGTACGGCATCTGATGTTTGGCTTTAAAGAAAAAAGGATACATCTCCTCATGTCCCTCTTATTAATTGTAAACGTGTCTTGCCAGTTTGGGAATGGATGCCATAAATTTACATGAGGGTTGAGCCAGCATGGGGCAGGCGACAGAAGCCCAGATGATGTGTGTAGGCCAGGCTTAGCGTCTCTTCCCGCTCGCTCCAGACTGTGCAGCACGACTCCAGTGACTTCAGTGGCATTTCCTCCTGGCTTGCCTTCTCCTGACGAGAATTGGACTGCATGTAATTGAAAAGGATGGGGCATCTGCCAGCAGACTGTGAGCCACGTTCCCTTGGCAGCTTGAGATTGTTGGTGGAGGACAGGGGAGACAGGCTGGGGCAGACACCTGCGTCAGGGGGGAGGCGAGCCTCAGCATCACAGGGATCCCAAATCCATCTCCATCTGAAGCTCTCTGGATGCGGCTCCCTGTTGCACAGCGGTTGCCCATGCCCAGAGGGGGACTGATGTCTCCAGCTGCTGTTGCATGAGTAATAATTTGCTTTCGTTCGTGATCTCGCCCTCGCTGGCACCAGGACAGAAATGTGAACAACTCCTCCTCTGAGCAGCTTTCCTTTTCTGAACCAAGGACTTGATCTTGAAAAGCATTCTGTGATCTGGCCGGCTGTCGCTGACCCTGGGCTTCGCAGCACCGTATCTCCCTGCCTGAGCATCAGTCAAGAGAAGCTGAGGGAGGTAAAAGGCTCCCGGGGTTTGCGCTGTCCCGAACACTAACGAGAGCGTGGCGTACACAGACGGTACAGCAGGCCTTGGTGTAAGGCCAACGATCAAGATGCGAGGGCATTGTAAATCCGGCACCTACAAAGATGCGGGAAGCAAAGCAGGGCAGGATCTGCATTTCAAAGAGCGTTGTTTCTGTAACAGCACCGCACGGGGAGCAGATGTGCCTGCCTGCCGCCAAGGCAGAGGGATGAAGCTGTTTGAACTACGGTCTCAGGGAGCCCACAACCACCAGCTTCACGTTCAGGGCACGGTTAAAGGAAAGCTTCGTAACCCCGCACTAATTGCATGGTGCTGAGCCTAGAGGAGGTGGTGCCTGCTGGGCACGGCTCTGCCTAACACGGGCTGCATCAGGTGGAGATGTCTTGAAACCAGGCTTTGCTTTCAAGTGTACAAGGGCCCTCACCACTCGGCTACTAATGCCAGAAACATTTCTGCTGCTGAATTGATGCTGGCCATGCCAGTGCTAGGAGATCCCCTTAGGGAGAGCCAGCTCCTACCTCTAAAAGCCTGCGACCCAGGCAGGAGAGACAGCTGTGGGAGCAGGAGGTGAAAGAAGATCCAGTGGTGATGAAATGATTTGGTTTTGTCTTCCAGTTGTAGCAGGGATTGAGTCGGAAGCGAGTGGACAGAGCCAGGGCTCTAGCCTGGGCACGGTCACTGGATGAGGTGGGCCCCCTTCACTGCATGTGGCTTCTTTAAAAAAAACACACGGGGTTGCTTTGGCTGTCAGCTGTGGTGGTTTTCTTTTTTTTTTTCTTTTTTTTCTTTTTTTTCCCCCTGTTGGTAGTTTCTGGAAGGAGAAATTCTAGAAGGTGTGTGGTTTTGGGCAGCATGGCACAATTTCAATTTCTCTGTCTTGGCCAAATCTGTGGGAGATGGAGCATCTCCCCAGTGCCACTGGCTGCCGCTACGCTCCCAGGGCAACTGTTTTGCTGGGGGAAGAGGGAGCACCAGCAAATCCTGATTTCTGAGTGACTCCAGCCTGCCCTGCCTGGCAAGGGGTTGTGACAGGTTCAGTTTGCCGATGTCCCAGGGTGGTGGATGAGCACACCTCTGCATTCCTTGGCAGCCCTGCCGACATCTAGACCCTCCGAGCTGAGACCAGGAGCAGGATCCTGATGCCTGGCTTGCACTGAGACCTTGCATGCCTCAAAGGGGCTGGGAGGAGGGGCAGCTGTAGGGGGAGATGCTTCTAGGAAGCAAAACAAGATAGTGCAAGGTGGTGGCTGGACATAGCAAGGAAGACAGCTTAATGCCCCCCTGGTTCACCAAACTGAGTGGAGAGCAAGGATGGCTTTTATGAATGAAACTGCTCTGTGTTTGTCCAGGTCAGTCACATGTCCTGGTCACCGCTGTGCACTTATTTACATCTCAGAGGGCACCGTCAGGCCAAAATAAAAAAAAAAAAAAAAAAAACCAAACAAAAAGAAAGAAGCAAAATCCCATCTGTGCCACTCAAAATGCCTCAGTTCACTCGGGCTGTAGTCCAGAAAAGCACTTAAGCATGCGTGAACACCCCCCCGGGCGGCAGCGTTCGGCGGAGGCTTTGCTGTCCCCGTCAGGAGCCAGGCATCACGGCGAGGAGCCAGGTAGGACCTTGCTCTTGACCCCTGCCTTTGCAGCATCCTCACGAGATGCTCTGCAAGGCAGCCCCTCTTGGCGATTCCTGATCTGATGCGGCTGAGCCTAGGCTGGGAAGTCACTGTGGTTTTACTTTTGTTCCTTAATTGAGTGACCCTGCCGGTGAGAAATGGAAACCTTCCTGGAAACAAGGACTTGCTCCTTCCTGCTGGGATGACTGGAGGCCTGCAGGATGTCACCCTGAGGCAGGACATCTTTTCTCAGACAAACAGGTACTTTGGGGTCGCTGGGATGTAAAAGTGAAGTCCTTTGGCGGCGGGTCTGACCTTAAGCCAGTCTCACTTTCAAGACTGCATCCATGAAGTCTTGCTTCTGGACCAGTGGAGACCTCAAGCCCGGTTGCCAGCACTGGGGTGGCTGTGGGACCTGTGTGAAGCTCTCCTGGGAGCACCAGAGCCCGCCTTTGGGGTTCCCCTCCAGAAACGCCCACATCAGCAGGAGGGTGGTGGGGTGGGATGGGCTTCTCCTACGGCTCAGTGGATTCCTACAGAGAGCAGAAGGATGGTGAGCAGCCCCCCATGGCTGAGACCAGAGCTGGACCCAACACAGAGATCTTAAAGGTCTTTTGCAACCTAAACAAATCTATGATTCTGTGGTCACCACCACTGCCAGGCTGCTCTGGTCTGCTGCGACAGGGCATGTGGCTGAGGACTGCCCCGGCCGCCACCACCACCGTGGAGACCTAGTGGATCCTACCTCACGCCGGCTGCCGGCATGCAGGGCATCACATCATCGGCACGCAATTTTGCATTTGCTGTTTTACAAACCTTGGCTGGGTCATTAACGGAGGAAGGAAATAAAAAAGCAAGGGCTCCAAATGGATCCCAGAGGGATTCCCTGTAGCAATTAGCTTTATACTTGAAAACATATTTCCAATCTTTACTGCCTACTCTCTGTATTTGAAATAATTTTCTACCCAATAAACCTTAGTAGCCCCCAAACATAATTTTAGCGATGCATTAATTAACGACAAGGCTACCCAATGGTTCAAAAGCTGAGCAAAACCCAACGCATATATCAGGCAGCGAGGCAGTATTTTTGGGATGCTTCCTGGGGCACCGCGCGATGCAAGTGCTTTATGTAGGACGTCACCTAAGGCTTGGCTGGCCGGAGCAGAGGGCTGTCTGGGATCTCAGCTGCTGGCAGGCACCTTCCACATGGGATAACCGCGCTGGATTTTGGGATGTACTTCTTTCTCTTGCAGAGCTCTTGTCTGTTTTTCATTCCCTCGTAAAGAATGATTTTGGATATCTCTTAGGCTTGGGAAGGTCTCTAAACCTGACCCCCCCCACCCCGCACCCCCCGCCCAGCCCTTAATGTTCCTGGTGCCTTGTGGCTGGGAGTTTCAGGGGTTAGACACGGGCGATATATCCTTTGCGCTGCTGTGCAATCGCCCGCCTTCCCTTTGCTTTGATTCACGTCCCCGTGGGTGCATTAACCAGCAGGGCTAGCTGGAAATCCCTGGTGACTCCCTGCCCACAGCTCCCCTGGCAGTAATTCATGCCGGAGGGAAGCACAAGCCTTGCGTGCCCGGCTGCTTCTGAGGTGCGAGCCACTTGGTCAGAGCCTGTGACAGCTCCTGGGCTGGGGAAGGCATCAGGCCAAGGGGGAATATGGACTCAGCGTGCTGTGCAGAGCTGGTGCATGTAGAGCTAGGCTCCCCCGAGCCCAGTTAACCCAGTCCCAGGTCCCTCTGGGACCCACTCCCATCCACCTTCTGCAGAATGTGGGCGTGAGGAGGTTGGATCTGCTCATCGCAGGGCTTTACACCCGCAGGTCTGGAGCCGGCTGTGGGCTGGTGGAGGATGATGCACTGGTGTGATGCCTTCATCGGGTCTCAGCTGGCCACCAGGGAGATGGCCAGCTACTAGACCACAGTGACCATGACGGTGGGGACCCTGCTTGGCTGCCAGCATTGTGGAGGCCACGGTGGAGGCACCGGGAGCACCGATCTGGTGCCGCCCAGTCTCTGTATGCAGGGTAAGCTTGTAATCTCCTGCTTAAAAGATGGGAGGTAGCATTACAAGGCGCTGCCTCTGCCGGGGCTTTCAGCTATCGTGGGCTCATCCCGCTTTATCTGTTGCATGTGAAATATCCCATGTAAAGCTACGCAAAGCTGCAAAGCTACCGTAATCCTTCCTAAAGCCACCCTGCCCTTCTGTGCGAATATTATATTAGATGATATGCTTATTAAACTCGCTCAGCAGAAGTTTTACTTCCAGCCGGTGGTGATAGTCTTGAAATGCCATTAAGGTAATAATTATATCACGTTGTCCTTGATCCAGATCTTGGCTGGTAATTGTTCACGCCTGCTGCCAGCTATTTGAGTAATAGTAGGTGCAAGGGGAGGGTGGTGGCATAGCAGGTGGTGTGATCAACTGGCACCTTGGGTGGCAAGCTGGGTAACGTGCTGGGGGTGGGAGACCTGTGCTGGCTCCTTGGGGACGTTTTGTCACTGCTCTTTGCTGTTACGCTAGTCCCGGTCGGAGCCACCTCAGAGCTCCTCTAGCTTCTCCACTAGAATGATCTGGAACAGGGGGAGAAGGCATAGGGCTGTGTGGAGGTGGGACCTGGGACACCTCTCTGGCTCTCACGCTCTGGTGGAGGACCATTCCTGCCCACATATGAATCAGTGCCTCTGGCTGGGGTTGGGTGATGGATGGCAGGTTCCCCGTCCTGCCCTCACACTTCTGGGTTGTCCCCATGCCCTGGAGATTATGATGGTGCAATTTAATACCTTCATAAAGTACTACATAAAGTTCTGCTGCCAGACTATGATGAACTTCATGAAACTTCATGCTCAGAAGAGGAGAAAGGGAAGGGAGGTCTTTGAAATGAGACTGCTGTGACTCATTCTTAATATTGATCTGGGTCCCTCTGGTTTGCCCAGTGTATGAAAAGCAGCTGGTTGGCCAAACCCCTGTGCTGGAGGTAAGAGACAGAGCCATGGATGCCTCTTTGCTCCTGGCTCCGCTCAGATGGAAGGCTGAATTAACTTCAGTCATTCCTATGAAGTTTGTATGTTGTATAGAACTTATTTGTGTCAATTCCATGTAAATCCTTGGGCGGGGTTGTGTGTGTGTGTGTGTGTGTGTGGTGGAATGATGCAATTTAAAATTTAGCAAAATTGCCATAGGTGATTATTTTGTGAGTCAAGTGAACTCTATTTATCCTCCAGTCAGATGTAAGCCCGCTGCCTATCATTCATCCCGCCCCGCTCTGCCGCAGCCCTACCGAGATGATCTGTTTATCTGTAAGCCCCGTGAGCCCAGAGCGCGTTGGTTCCTGGGTTATAATTGGATTTAGGAGAGATGAAAGCTTCCCCTCACTTTGGTGGTATCGAGTAAGAGCAGAGCACAACCTGACATCCTGGTCCAATGGGATTTGTAAGGCTAAAGAATCCAAAGACTTGTTGAGGTGTCTCCCTGGACTGCAATGGCCCTTCTACCAAAGAAATCGGTTCCGATTTTGCATGAAATGAGATTGCTCGGAGTGACTTGGGTTGCCAGCCCCAGCCGGAGCAGGAGGCATCCTCCTTGCTCAGGGAGATACCAGGGAGCCTGCCAGGCTGCTGGGTAGCTTGGAGAGGGATCCCGCCTCTCCTTGAACACACGTGGAGTGGAGGAAGCTGTGTGGTAGAGCCCTGGTGCTTTGCAGAGGAGGTTGGGGCTCTTCAGTGTTAAGAAGGAGCCCCAGGAGGACATGGCAACCCAACCTGGCTGTACCCCTCCTTTCAAAGATGGGATTGGAGTCTTTTCCCAGAAGCTTGTTCAGAGCAGCGCTCCAGCAAGGCTGGGTCCTGCTTCTGTGCTGTCTCGGAGCTGATGTCAGAGCATGGACGTGATCCCAACCACTATAAAGTCAATAAAGATCCTAGTCTTCTTGCTCGGAACTGGATCAGGAAATGAGATGCTGACCAGGGGGTTTATTGCCCCTTTTGAGAGGGTAAACCAGGAGTGACGACAAGCCAGGAGAATTCCTTATGGCTGCGGGAGGAGGTAGCACTTCATTCCAGAGGTCAGTGTGAGATGCTGCACACCTGTTAGCTGGTAGGAGCCTCTCTAGTCTATGGCAGAAGAAAATGAGCTAGTAATCAATTCCCAAAGGCAGCTGGCTGGGTGGCCACTGAGATCATTTAGAGGGCAGCTAGACCACCTTCCAGGTCCTCAAGCCTCTCTAGCACTGGTGGCTACGCAGCAGGTAAGGATGTCTAACCCCGTTGGCAAGGCCAGGTGGAAATGGTGGCACGTGTCTCTAGAAACCTCTAGATGTGCCCCAGCTCAGCCAAAAGAATTAGGTTTGGGATCTTCCTGCCTTTGCCGATGTGTCCTCCTGCCTCCAAGGCTGAGCCATCGGCTGAAGGCGATTACACAGAGGGGAACAGATGCACGTGCCACGGCCCCGCACTCCAGTGTTGGCCATCCCGTCCCCTGAGTTCAGGTTCCCACCTCTCTGAACCTCTGGAGAGCAAGGAGCAAGCTGCTGGCGGGCATCTGCCATCAGTCCTGGGTGCGGGAGGATCAGCTGGCGTAGCATGACACTGATGTAAATTTAAATCCTTCTTTTGCTCTCTCTGCTAGCAGCCCTGTATTTTCAGGAAGAAAGAGAATGGGAAACAACTTTTTTAATGAAGTAGAGCATTTAAATTCTCTTTATATTTAGTCCTATCTGGAGCTCTTTACCCAAATGAAGCAGAAAGCATTTACAGCTGTATTTTCCATCACACCAACCAAGGAATATATTCATTTGCAGTAACATGGCACTCAATGAAGTGGAAAATAAGCTCCCAAAATTGCTCTTGCTATGAAACGGTCTTAATGACTAGGAAAAGCCTGTCTGGATTCCACTGACCAGTCACTTCGGTTATGATAAAAATTAATTTGGTCAGACACCTGAGCTGGGGCAGAGTAGATGCTTGGCCCTGAGATAGCTTTGTCCGGGATCAGGCTTGGGGTGCCTCCTCCACCGCAGCTCCTGCCACCCCTGCTCTTGGCTTTGCTTGCCCAGGAGACCTGGCTGAGACACCAGTGCCAGGGCTGGCCATCGGCGGCACACGGATGCACGGCAGCTGATGCTCCATGCGTCCTGCTCCACGTCTGCCACACGGCCGTCGGAGGGGACTGTGCCAGCACTGTGGCAGGGCTGGCCTAAGGCTGGTGGCAGCATCGACGCCCGTGGCCACCACGCACAGGCCAGACGTACAGGATTCCCCGTGAGCGGCAGGCTACGAGCAGAGCAGATGTAAATGGGTTCCTCCTTCCCTCTGCAGCGACCCGAGGAGGACGTGAGCGGAGTGTTAAGCGGGTACCAACTGAACACCAGCGGAGAGTTCTGCTAATTGCTTGTGATGTCTCGTCCAACTCCATCGGCACAAGCAACAATTGCTACTGGAAATGCAATTAATAATTAAGCACTCGATGCTGGCAGGTGTCAGCAGGAATCCGCGGGGCCTGGCATCCCCCGCGCTGACACCTCCCTCCGCCTGCATGGGAGCAGGCAGCGCCGGGCAGGATGCAGCCCTTTGCTGCCTGGATCAATACTGGGTAGGACGCTGATTTATGCCTTGAAGAAATAACTTGCTGGTGGTACTTCCAAAGCGTGGACCATGGCTGCCTGCTGGTGGGGCTTTGGGCAGGGGGACGGGGGCCCAGCACCGCCTGCCCAGCCATTGGGACTGGTGCACAGTCCCCATCAGCATTGCAGTGGTGCTTTCCCAGCTCAATCAATCCCTGCCAGGGATGTTCTGCAGGTGTTTTCCATTCTCGCTGTACAGACAGAGTGACTTTGGGTGGAAACGGCTCGGCAGTGCTTCTCTACAGTGTCAAAGACTGGGAGTGTGTCCCCACCAGGGAGGGTGCAGCCACCACAGGGGTGACCAGGGTGTCTGGGCAGCAGCTGGCTCAACGGTGATGCTCTGTAATCAGAAAAGGAGGGCGCTGGCTCTGTCTCTGGCCGGTGTGTCCTCCAGCCAGGGACCATGGCACTCAGTGGAGCCATCCCAGCCCTGGCTAGCAGAAAGCAGCACCCTGATGCATTGAAATGTCTTGCTGAGATGTCCTGGCTTCCTGCACCCTTGGGACCCCCCTGCACCCCCACTTGCAGGCACAGCCAGCATCGCTTTCATTTGCAGCTCTGGCTGCTGCTTGTGATGACTTACAGCCTTCTTCAAGCTGGCATTTGTTTTTAATTACATTTTGCCTCTGAAGATGGGCTGCTTTGCTGGTTTGGTTTTCCCCCCACCTCCCCGCTCTTGTTTTTCTTCTCCCTTTTAAAGACCAACAGAGTTTAGGCTCTTTGAGAAATAGCTTCAGCTTTTAGGAAGGTGCAGAGCCTCTTCCCTGGGTAGCAAAGTGTTGATTTCCTACCACAGGGTTGAGTGATGGTGATTCCCTTATTAAACTGCACTTAGAGGCTGTGACTGTCAGGCAGGGACGGAGAGCTTCTCCGATAAGTTGGAGCTATTCATTATTAAATTATCTCCATTCACTTGAACATCTCATTTTCATTGAATTAGATGAAAAGTGCTCTAAGGCAGCTGCTGCGGCTGCTTGGAGGCTGCCAGGAGCAGCCTGCAAATATCACTGCTGGCCTTTCCTCCTGCGCTGGCTGCATTTGACCCTTTCCAAGGGGTGGATGGACCTTGCAGCTGGTGTAGATCTGCTAGAGGTAGCTGGGGAGTCACACCAGCTGATGGCCTGACCTTGGAGACCCGGACTCACCACTCTGAGAGCTGCAGCTGCGGGGGATCAGCCTCACTGGGGAATGAGGTAGTGTGGCCCCAGGGCTGATCTCTGCCAGCTTGGGAAGGGTGACCAAGGGGCCTGTCCCCAGTAACTGGGGCTGGTGTCACTGCTGGGGGGGTCTGCCCTAGTATTGCAAAGGTTGTATGTCCTGTTGTGGGGGGCTGCGACTGGGCTGGGCTGAGTTATGCTTTACGCTTGGCTTAAAGGACCCGCCAGGGCATCTGAGCTCGCCTGAGGTGCCCAGGGAGCTGTGCTGGTGGCACAGCAAGAAGCAGGCAAGTAGCACAGGGTTGGCAGCAGGGACCTGGGCATGAAGTGCAGGCAGCAGCGTGCTGGCTTTGCCCGCGCCTAAGGGAAGAGATAGTGCGTGGCGTGGGGGTTCATCACCTCCGTCACAGCAAAATGGATGCAGGAGCTGCCTGAGGCTGAGCAGGTCTCAGCCTGTCTAGAGGGGCTGCCTCTTGGTGGCAGGTTGTCCAGTCATCTTACCAACAGCAACAACCCCGTCCTTTGCAAACCCAAGAGCTTTCTCATCCCACCACCACTCTTTCCCCACTTTCACCCCTTTTTGTCACTCCCTTTCTTGGGCAGCATGATCACAGTCCGGGCATAAGGGCATGGCTCGCACCTAAAGGTGAAACCAGCCGGACTCTGGATGCTCTGGAGAAACACCGGTGCTGGCCCGGCTCCCTGCCTGCCTGTCCCTGCAGATGGCTTTACCCCTGCTCCTGCTGCCCCCTCCCTGCCTGGGCAGCAGCACGTCCCCCCTCGGGGCAGCCATCGGCTGCATCAGGCCCAGCTTTAGCCCTCAATTGCAGATGAGCTGGTTTGAGTCCTGGTGGTTATTTTTGTGGGAGGATGCCATCTGGCTGCCTGATCTCTCCGCTTTCACCTTGGCATGAGTAGCTGGCACCCAGCCCCATCGCTCGGCACCAAGCCAGGGGGCTGCTGTCTGAGCTTGCCAGCCTGCAGCTCTTCAAGGGGTTTTGTGAAGCCTGGGCCGGTTTAAAGCTGCCCTCTAGGAATGGGAGACTTTTGTCTCAAGGCAAAAGACCTTGGACATGGCACACTGTGCCCAAGCATCGTTGATCTCTGTCCCAGTCGTATGCAAAGCTGCATCTTTCCCTAGGAGAGCTCAGAAGTAGGACATCTGGCTGCTGCTGTCCCCAACATCGCAGGAGCAGGCAGCATCCCTCTCACCTATGGCAGCCTCCAACCTCACCGCTCGGGGAAAATCCCTTTGCTTTGCTGCCCTGGGCCCCGTCAAGCCCTTTGCACCCCCTCCCCACAGCTACCATCTTCTTCCCGGCGAGGAGCCACTGGCCCCTTGGACCAGCTCCTCAACAACTGTTGCTTTTCCTCGCCAGTAAATCTCACCCGAAGAAGCCGCTTTGATCAATGCACTTGGATTTCAGCCTTCAGCCTTGATCAAGGCAGGGGGAGGGACGAGAGCGAGTACTCCCAGGCTCTTTGGGGACAGTCTAGAAAACGAAGCTCATTCTCCAAGAAAAACCTGCTTCAAAGTAAGAGGCGGTGCTGTCAGAATAAGAGTGAACCAGGCAGGCAGAGGAGGAGAAGGAGGAGGAGGAGGAAGGCTACTGGGTTGGGGTTGGCAGGGCCCCAGCTGGGCTAGGCCAGGTGTGGGTCCAGTGGTGATGGTGGCATTGCTGTGGGGCTGGAGCTGCTGCTGGGTGAGGGCAGGAAACCATAGCTTGGGAGGTGCAATGGGGAGGGGGGCCCTACACCTCCCCCCCCCCCCTGCTTGATTCTGCTGAAAACCTGGTTTTCTTTATGCCTGAGCTTTGTGGCTCTCCCACCTTCCCCAGCCCTGGGGGCCTGGTGTTGAGAAAGTTTTCTGAACTGAGAAGGGGCTGTGTTTGCTTCCTGGGGTCACTGGTTTCCTCCCAGTCTTCAACTGGTGCTGGGAGGTCTGGTGTTACAGACCTGAGGACAGCTCTGGGATGGGAGCAGAGAGGAAAATGACATCTTGTTGTTTCTCCTTGCCAGCCACTGTCTGACCATCTCAGCCGTAAAAGCCCTTCGCTTTGGATGAGGGGATGCGTAGACACCGCTCTAGGTTTGATCAGATCAGCGCTCCTGACTAATGGTAATTAATGGCCGGGAGGAGACCTCCGGGAGCTCGGCGCTCCTTTTCCCCCTGGGGTGCATGCGGGAGTCCTGCATCAGCAGCTCCAGCAGGAACCCCTCCCCTGCAGGCTGCATTGCCTGGGAGGGGAGAGGTGCAGAACCTGGGGGTCCCTGTGAACAGGGGAAATCACCCTCCAGCACTGACCTTCCCCACTCCGGCAATCCTCCCTTCCTGCTCCCGCTCCCCCCCTCTCCTGCTGCTTTCCTCAGGTGTGCACACATGCACCTCTCGCCTTTCCTTTCGGCTACACGTGGTAGGCAGCAAAAGCAGCCAGCCAGATGTGTTTTTCATAGCTCCCAAGCCAGGCATAACTAAACATTTACATTTATTACCAATTAGAGGGGAAACAGACTGTAGTTTTATGTACTGTATGTGTCTGGATATAATTCAGTTTGTGACCTTACTTATGCTCCCCCCGCCCCACCCCAGCAACTAAATCTCTCTTGGTTAGGAGCAAACCCCTGGAAAGCAGCCGTGGCACCGGATCCCATCCCAACATCCCATCTCCCTGCGATTAGGAGATGACGTGGGGGCTGTAGCAGCTCCTGGCACTTGGTGGGCACTGGCCACTTTGCAAGCAGCTGCAGAAAGCCTGTGCGGGGGTTTGCTCCTGGATGATGCCGAGCATGCCCACCCAGGGGCAGGGAGTGAGTGCCATGGTGCCGGCTTCCAGCAGGAGCCGTGTCCATCAGCCCATTACGGATTTGCGCTCCGTGCTGCTGTCAATTCACGGCTGGCCAGCGCCTGAAGCCCGCGGCTCCTGAGCCAACGTCACAGCAGCTTTTTAGCGATGTTTGAGCCGACAGCAAAACCCAAATAAATCCATAACCAGGCTTCAGGCCTCGCTGAGAGCAGAAGAGGTGGAATAAAAAGTGCATGGTGGTGGTGGTGCTGGCCCAAGCTGTTACCAGCATCGTCACGAAGGGGCTGATGTCCGAACGAAGACCGGGCACTGCCTGGCGATGGTGTGGCCCCAGGGTGGTCACCACGGAGCGGTGCCATTGCACTGCTGCTTGCTCATCTCTGCGAGGCCAGCAGCTCACCCAGCGCTGCCTGAAGCCACAGGAGCTCAGGACAGCATGTGACCAGCTAGCCTTGGACCAATGGAGGGACTCCCAGTCATGTGGGGATGAGGACTTACTGGTTCTCTGGGGAGACTGGGGTTGCTACACTGGTTCACTAGCTCTCGATCCTGCCTCTGGGCAATGGTTAAAATGCAAAGAAAAAAAATCTCTGTCCCCTTCTTCAGGCCACCATCCACTTGACAGGAGAAGAAGGGAGAAATGGGCTTGTTGCCCATCTCATGGGGGTGAAGCATCATCCTGCTTTCATTTAGAGAGGAGGCATGAGGTATGGGCAGGACCTGCGTGAGAGCAGGGCACGTTGGACAATGGTGTTCTTTAAACAAGGTTGTCCCACATCCACCCTGATACTGGGAACGTGCCCACCCCATGCCACCCCCGCAGCAGCCCAGCTGGGATGCAGGATGCTGCAGCCACTGACTGACCCCGCTCAGCCTGCCCGTGCCTCCCCCACCCTCCCCTCAGCTCCTGGCAGGTACCACAGCCATCAAGCCAAGCTGCAACATCCTGATGCCTTCCTTGCTCCTGCTTTTTTCCCAGAGGGTGTCCTGAACTCTCTGGCAATCGTGTCTGAAGCTCACCTCTGGCTGTGCTGCTTGGATCGCTGCACCCACCTCTGCTGTTGCTCAGGCAACAACCTCTGGGTTGGATGCAGGTTTTTATTTCCCTCCTCCCTCCAGGATGCTGCTGCTGGGGAAGCAGCCCAGATGTGGAGGGGAAGCCACAGGCGATGCCACACAGTGGCTGCGCGCATCCCTCCAGCTGCTGCTGGGAACACCAGGGGGGGATTTATTCCATCGTGGCGGGGCTTTAGAAATACAATATTTTATTAGAACCCTATTAAGCTGTTCAAACAGGTGATTAAGAGAAGGGTGATGTTGTGGCACAGGGTGGCAGCAGATGCAAATGGAAGCAAGGTGGGGGCGGATTTCCAACCTGAGCAGGGAGAGACATGGCCTGGCACGGCCGGAGGGCCAAGGCCAGCCCTGTGAGGCCAAGGCAAGGAAGAAAAACAGCTGAGAGGCTGGAGGCAGGTATGATGGGCTGCAGTATTTAGGCAGAGCTATTGGAGAGTGGAAGGGATCAGCCCTGATGTGGAAATGGTCCGACCCAACCTCAGTCCGTGGAGGACCTATGGCTTGTTACCCATCTCATGGGGGTGAAGCATCATCCTGCTTTCATTTAGAGAGGAGGCATGAGGTATGGGCAGGACCGCGGGTGCCACCAGCCTTTGGTCCCTTGTGGAAAGGAGCCGACACGGGATGAGGCTGCCTTGGGGAGCCTTTATCCAGCAAAGGCTGGAGAGGAGCAAGATGGCAGGTGTAGCATCTACAGCTTCATGCATGGATTTGTTCTATCATCCTGCTAATCAGTAAATGCAGGTGATCGTTGAGCTGGAGAGCTGGGTTTAGGATTTAAAAATAATATTTTTTTTATTCCCTCCCCTCTCCCTTAACTTTGCTGGAGCATGACAGGGTGGGAGCTCTTGGCAGCTGGGATATTAAATGTTTTTCCACATGGTCTCTTGATTATTAATGGATTTTAGTACTTGACAAAGTAGAAATTAGGAGATAAAAGCTATTAGAAACTAATTTGGATAATCACTGATTCTGTTCCCCCAGGAGCCTTTCTTGAGAGCATTGCTCCCAATGCCACTGCCAAGGCTCAGGAGAGAAGGAAATCTCTGTTTAACTGAGCTTCGGGGGCTTCGGGGGAGCCCCTGATTTACAGCAGAAGAGGAGATGGCTTGGATGGAGCAGGCACGATCCGAACATCGCTCTTCTCCCAGCAGCCTCCAGGGATTTATAGGATTTCACATCCCTGGACACTATTTGGGGTGGTTTATATGCTGTATTTTTTTTTACTGTTATGTCGGTGAAACAACCCTAGAAACTAGTTTGGGAAAACAACTTGGGAGATAAATCCTCAGTGGCAGGGGCTCTTCCAGTGATGAAGTGGGCTACGGGTAGAGAAATTGGTCCCTGAGACCCTTTTCTCCTTCAATTCCCATCTCTCTGAGTGGATTGATAATGCCAGGGGCAAGGAAAGGGCAAGGAACCATCGTGGGGAATTGTATTAAGAGAAAAGCGGGAAGGTGGCAACTGATGTAGTAACCACTGCTGGTTTCATGGCAGATCGGCTGGGAGGGTTTGTGCATCCTCATACGGAGCAGAGGCTGCCTGTAGGCTGGGAGAGCTCTTTTAAGAATAATTTGACTGATCTCTCTCCTTCTTTCTTTCCATCCAGTTGGTCTCTGCTCCCGGCACGCATAGTAGGAACAAAAGATCTGTCTCACAGCTTTGTCTGGGTTTTGGTTTTTTTTTTTTTTCTTCTTTTTTTTTTTTTTTTTCCCCACAGAGCTTTGTCCTCCGGGGAGATCCCTCCAAAATCCACCGACCATCTCAACCTCAGTCCAGGAGCAGAGCCACGATGTCCCCTGGGAACCCTGTCCTGGGGGCAGCGGGGCTGGGGGGGCTTCAGGGTCCAGCTCAATGAGGTAAGTCCTGCAGCCAGGCTCCTGGCCGTTAATCAGCGATGGCCCTGGCCCCAGCACTGCTGATTTATGCTGGCTGTGGTGGCACCCCGGGGCAGGGCACGTGTATTTAATGGACGGGGGTACCGCTGCTGGCAGCAGCAGCTCCCAGCCCTGAGCTCAGGGTGGAGAAAGCAATTTGCCGTCGGCATCCCTGCTCCCCTGCATGTTTCTCCACCTGCAGAATGGGATGCTGTGAAGATATTTTATTTGATGGTGTCTAAAGAGGTCTTCAGGTTCTCCTTCAGAGCCGGGAGCAGCTGGAGGGCCCTTGAGGAGGTCAAGGGCTGGTGCAGGTGGTGGGGCTGGGTGCTGATGGGTGGGTGAGGTTATGCTTCTCCATCTTTGCTTAAGGAGGAGTCAGTGGGGAGGGAAGAAGGGAGATGAGGATCTTAGACTGGAGCCTCCCAAGGTCCCCACCAGCTTGAGTCATCCCAGGTCCTCACCAAGCTCCCGGGGGGGCCACAGGAGGGTGGCTGGGACCTCTCCCGCATGCCTGGGCTGGCAGCAATCTGTCCCCCTTCTTCAGAGTCTTCTTCAGAGGCTGCAGCAGGAGGCTGAGGAGGAGGAGGAGAAGGAGGAGGGAGGAAGAAGCTGAGGTCATCATCATTTCAAGAGCCTGTTAATTGTTCCCCCGTGCTCCCTAAGAAGTGGCCATTTACTGCAGGCCTTGTAAATCCTCTCCAGAGAGGGAATGCCACGGAGCACGGCATGGGAGGATGAGAGCCCTCGATAGCTTTGAAAGCGCAGAGAGATGGAGCAGAGAGGAAAAACCCAGCTCACCGTCAGCGAAGGGAGAAAATAGACCAAAACAGAGAGAAACTGAAAATGTGCTGAAGCAGCTGATGACAACCCAAACAGCAGGAGAAGGCTCCTGCCTGCCAATTAACGAGGCTCTGGTGCTAATTTGCCACCTTGACTGCACTTCTGAGCTTGTCAGGAGAAGGAGGGGAGAAAAAAAAAAAAAAAAA
Source organism: Falco naumanni (assembly GCF_017639655.2). Classification (NCBI taxonomy): domain Eukaryota; kingdom Metazoa; phylum Chordata; class Aves; order Falconiformes; family Falconidae; genus Falco; species Falco naumanni. Next base: position 6,060,453 of record NC_054064.1, on the reverse strand, counting down.
GACAAAGCTAAAAAAGAGACAGCGAGGTTTTGGTTGCCTCTAGGCTGTGCAGATGTCACTGGGCTTTGGAGAGGCGGGGGAAGCAAGGGACACGCGTGGTGAGCCCCCCTCCCAAGCCTGGGGTGGGAAGAGAACGATGACGGGTCTCTGTGGGCTTGTGCTGGCAGAGCAGCTCCAGGCCACGGCACTAGCTGACCTGGGGATCCTGGCTTTCCAGGGATCGCCTGTCACAGCCTGCTTGGTTGCAGGAGCATCTCCGGTACCTGTGGCAAAACTCTGCTCTAAGGGAGAAGCTGGAGCAGCCCCGTGCTGGGGCGGAGAGGTCCGCAGGCAGCTTGCCATCGCCTGCCTCCCCCAGAAATGCTGTCAAACAGCAAAACAGCTCTGTTGGCAGCTGCCTGGTGGTTATGTGCGGCTAACGAAGCCGGAGGAGCCCTGAGCAACACGCTCAGCGTGAAGCCTCCTGCCAAGCAACATGTCTGCTTTCTACTTCTTGCCCGCCCTGCAGCCCAAACCAAGAAGGCAGAGACCACGGGGATGAATTTCAAGCAAAATCTGCACCAGTGTGCTGTTCATGTGGAAAGAAAAGGAGTACCTGCCAGCACGGCGTGTTACCTGGAGCCTCCCCTGCACCCCCTCCTCCCCCGGGGATGTTTTATCCCCTGTGCATCCCATTCTCTTGGCAGGTAAAAGGGGGGAAACTGAGGCACGCTGGAGCAGGGCTGCAGGCAAGGATGCAGACTTAGCCCCATGGCCTCTGTCCGTCTTGGCTTTTTGTGGCAAAACTGTCCTTGCTATTTTGGCGCAGCCTGAGGTGGAGATGCTCTCGGCCATGAGGCCAAAGGCACCACCTCATGGCATGCAGGGCTGGTGAGTCAGCAGGTGCTATGGAAAATGGGTGAAAAGACAGGAGGAGAAGAAGAGTGCAGGTGAGACAGCTGGAGCTGTGAGCTGTTCGGTTCAGGTGTAGCTGATCGCAGCCCGTCACCAGCTGTCTTGGGGCTGGGAGATGGAGGTGGGACCAACCCACACCTGGAAGCCATGAGCCAGGATGCTGGTAGGCAGAGAGCACTGTGGATAATCCTGTCCTGCTGCCAGGGCTTGGGGCAAAACAGCCCAGCCTTTCCCCAGCCTCCTTTTCCCTGGCAGAGCTGCTAAACAAACGTGTCCGGAGGGAGCCGGAGTGTCTGCGATGAAGCGAGTGAGGAGCTCAGCTCGTTATTTAAGAGGCAGCTTTCTGGCTTTCATGCTGCGGAGAATATTGTATAAATGCAGGGGCTTGCAAGCCAACGCCCAGGTAAGGATAACCCCAAACGTACTTTTAAAACCTCATGGGTTTGACCGGGAGCTCCCGGGTCAGGGTGGCACGCTGGCTTTTGGCATCCAGAGGCCAGATGCTGCCAGTGCCGGGTGGCAGCGCATCTCCAGCCGGCCCCGCTGGTGCTGGTCTTTGCAGGGGAAAGTGCTGCAAGGTAATCAAATGCTGACCTCCGTTATTAACCTCGTCTTCTTAATCACCTCCATCGAGTGCCTTAATTGCTGAAGAGGGACAGGAGGACCTGGCTGCTTCTACCTGGGATTAACATGCAGCCTGGCAGTCCCCTCCCTCGGGGGGAGCACACTGCTGCTGCCACCTGTCCTGTAACTCGCCCACTTACCCCCCAAAAGGGTGGAAGTGGTTCTCTCCCCAGATAAGCAATTTATCAGCAAAATTCAGGGAACCGCTCCCACCTTTTCCTCCACTCGGTTAAAAAGGTGGTGCAGCACCCCGGGGTGGGGAGGGTTCAGCATCACTTTTGCTCCTTGTCTGCTGGCACCCGTGTTGCCTGACGGTGGATAGTGTGCTTTGCTGGGAAGATGCCGTGCCAGCTGCTGGGCTGGGAATGTCACACACGGCCTCATTCCTGACGGGAATCAGCAACTGGGGCCAAACTCAGTGCTTTTGGGCAATACACAACGAAATCTGGATCTGGGTGGGGGGGTGGGGAGTGTTGCAGGGCAGGGAGTCTGCACCACTGCTCTGTCTGCCAGCCTGAGGGGCAACCACTGAGGATGCAAAGTTGATGATGCATCCCTCCAGCTGCCTGCCTGCCCCTTTTTGCCTTTTTTTTTTTTTTTTTTTTTTTTCATAAATTTAAAGTGGACAACCTCCATCTGCCTATGTCCCCCACATATGGGACTGTTGTGCTCAGAGCATCACCTGCCTGCCTCTGGAGCCAGCACTGAGGCACAGAAACCTGGGCCTGGGGTCAGTCCCCCGCCGGTGGAAGCTGCTCCACCATATCTTGGTGGCTCCTCGAGATGCTGCCAGATGTCCCAACAGCTCTTGCATTCCTGTTCAGGTGGCTTTAGGATGTGTGACTGGTTCAGGGCGCTGAAAAGCATGGTAGGAAATGCTTGGTCCAGAGGAGGCAGAGGATGGAGCTGAGGAACAGTACCCCGATGCATGGCCCACGTGACAACAGGGACGAGAAGTGATGTGGTGACCCAGAGAGATGCATAGCAGAAGCTGAAATGGTCTTTCTAGCTGTGAAGCCTGCGGCTGGCCATCCCGCCTGTATCCTCCTCAACCCCAGGCAGATGTCTGCCGGCTTCCCCCAGGGAGCAGAGATGATGGCTTTGACTTCTCGTTTCCTCCGGGTGTGTTTAATCGCCTGATTATTTTTTTTCCTTTAGGACAAGGGAGGAGATGTGGGCAGAGGAAGACAGATGTATGGAAAAAGAGAAGTCCGGGTGACAGGTTGAGGCATGCTATAACCACAATAGCTAGCCTGATGGATTGATAGATTAGACAGACAGGGAATATAAATAGCAGTCATGGTTTATCTACTCCTGTTTTATTTTTCTCTCACCTATCTCTTTATCTCTCCCGGTGTTATTTTCCTCCCGCTTATCTCTTTATCTGTCCAGCCCCAGAACGGAGGAGAGGGGGGGGACAGGCGGGTGGCATAAGCGGGATGGATGAGTTTGGGTTACCACGGCTTTTGCAGCACCCAAGCGGGCAAGTTTTGCCAGCCGGGGAGAACTGGGAGGCGGACTCAGATCTACACACCGATATGCTTTTTCCGCTCTCCCCTTTTCCCTGCCCATCCCCTCTGCCTGCACCTCCTGCTTTGGGGATGCTGCGGGTCGGAGGGTCGGCTCCTTCCTCTCTTTACCCTGTCCTCGGCCAAGAAACGAGGGCAGCTGCTGAAGCAGTGAGCTCTGCTTGTCTGGATGCCCAGTGTTCCCATCCGACAGCTGGGCAGTGCCGCTGCTTGATATTCTGGTCAGGCACCCACCGAGCGCAGCAGCAGCAGCAGGGAAGGAGGGAGGGGAGCCACACAGCGAGGGAAAAGCCAGGGCCAGGGATGACAGTAACTGTTCTCTTTGGGCTTTTTTTTTTGTTTTTTTTTTGTTTGTTTTTTTAATCTCAGTTGGTTTTGGTTGCTCTTTTGCTCAAAAAAGGCATTTTTTTAAAAAATATATTAAACAGATACATTTTACTAAGATGTCTCTTGGCTGGAGCCACTGACAAGAAATGACACTTCCCCAAATAAATAGGCTTAAAAAAACCCCTCCCAAACAAAACAAATAAATACATAAATAAAACTTTTTTTTTCCTTTTTCTTTCTTTCATTTTAGGTTTATGGGGTTTTTTTTGCAAGGAATTGCGGCCCAGAGGTCTCCGCCGGTGTCCGTGATGGCAGCGTCCACAGGGCAGGTCCTTCCCACACAAGGGGTGACGATGCCTCGGTACCGCAGCGGGTGCGAGATGCTCATGGAGAGGCTCCAAGGGAAGATCTGCCAGATCTCGAGGGCCTGCAGGGTGGTTCCCCTGGCGCCGTGTGCGACGGCACAGCTGCAGGAAGGATCGTGGGGGGTGTGAAGGTGCCGGTAGAAACCTCTCTTAAAAAGACTACAAAAGTTGGGGCGCTGAGCAGGCAGCCACTGGAGGATCCTTGTGGCAGGTTGGGCATCTGCTCCTGTAGGACCACCAGTTGCCTCTGGCTGAGCCACATCACCCCCGCCCATCAGCACGTCCCTCCAACCACTGATGGGGTGGCCGTGCTGGCATTGTCACCACGCTCGGAGCCAGTCTGCGCTGCCTGAGCCATCCCTCCTCCGTAGTCCCGCTGGTGTCCTCCATCCGCTCGAGCCCTGCATCTCTTTGGCCATTCGCTGGGGGTACCATGGAAGCACGTGGTTGGCACTAAGGTAAGGCCTTGATTTATTTTTTTTCGGGTGGTTATTTTCAACCCCTCCCAGGGAGTCCTTTCTCCCGCCCCCCTTGCTCTGAGATGCCAACAGCCCCGGCCGTTAGCTGCACAGCTTGCCCATCTCCTGCTCTAGTGCGTTGGGCAGCTTGGCGTTGAAGGCCCTCAAGGAGGACTGGATCCTCGTCACCTCGTTGTTGGCTAGCTTGAGCCTGTGGCGGAGCAAGCAAGTGAAGAGGTCGAGGCGGGTTTTGCCAGGGGGTGACAACCTGTTCACCCGGTCCCTGATCTCCAACAGCTGGAGCATGGCCGAGTCCTGGGAGCCCTGGGTGTAGGGGTAGTCCAGCTGAAGGATCAGGTCACGAATAGCGTCTGGTTCAAAGGGCAGGCTGTAGCCAAAGACTTGCAGACTGTTGATTTTCATGTACCCCAGGTTCTTGGAGGGATCTGCCATCTCCAAGGGTTCATAGTAGATTGTCTCGTTGGAGCTGTCATCTAGAGACTTGATGCGGCTCCGCAAGTAGACATGGACTGTTTCAAAGAAGGTCTTCCACTTGTTGCCCAAGGTGAGCGTCCAATTTTGGCACTGGGCAGAGGCATCTACGTTAGTCCTTTCCCAGTCTGGGAAGCTGCCCTCATTGATGGGCATGAACCAGCTCTCCGAGTGGCTTCCCCCAAAGGGGTTGACGTAGATGGCCATGACGGGCTCCAGCGTGCTGTTCTTGGTGAGGCAGATCTGCAGGGAGAGGGCCAACATCACGTGAACAAGCCCGGGCTTGTACTTGTTGCTCTTCAGGGTCAAGAGCATGCGTTTCCTCCAGGAGGGGTCGAACCAGCTCCCCAGGCGCATGTCGTTGCTGATGAAGATGGAGTGCACCTCGATGCGGCTGTCCCGTTTCTGCAGGAGGTACTTGAGCTCCAAGTCTTGCAGGTCCGTCTCCAGCCCCAGGTAGTGCTCCAGCGAGTCGGCCACCTCGGGGCGGCAGAAGCCTTGGGCGAGCACGTAGCCGTGGTTGCAGGTCCCGCAGCGGGTGCTGTTGTCCTCGGCACAGCTGGCGCAGGCCGGCCCCTCTCCCAAGGCACACGGTATGGACCCCTGGCAGGAGGGCTGGTCAGAGGGACACGTGCAGCTGTGGCTTTCTTCCAGGAAGGTCCCAGGCGTGGTGGTCTCACTGCAGTACAGCAGTGACTGTGCACGGCTCCACCAGTAAGGGAGGGACCTGGTGGAGAAGAGACACGGGAGGAGAGATGCTTACATGGCATCCTTTGGGGTGTGACGGGCTTTCCCTAGGGATGGAAGAGCTGCCCACCTCGTTGTTCATTTTTCTGCACTGCTGGTGGACCCTGTGAACCCCCATTTTCCACCTCCAGGCTTGGACCCAATCTCTCAAGGCCACATCCCAGGGTGGCACAGCTGCCCCTGCTGCCTGCTCGCCCCCCAGCATCCCTCCAGCCAGGTGGGAGCTCCTCCAGTCCCAGCCACGGGAGGTGTGCCGTGGGTCTGAGCCCTCCTCGGGGCTCCAAGCAGTGTCCTCGGCGTGGGATGGGGATGCCATGGCACCCTACCTTTCCTTCGGCAGTTTGAAGCGAGGTTGCCGGTGGCAGCGTTTACTGAGGTTGAAGAGCCGCCGGATAAGTCGGTGGGTTTTCCTGGAGAGCAGCTTCAGGCTGGTGCCCAGCTGCTGATAGCGGTGCTGGACGTCCAGGTCCATGGCCCAGAAGTGGGAGATGGCTGTCCTGTTCAGGAAACGGTCCCCAGGGAGCCTTTTCACCAGGGCCTGAAACTCCTCTGTGTGGGGAGACAGATGGCATCAGCAGACCCAGGAGAGCAAGCAGCGGAGGTAGGGCTGGCAGCAACCTCCCTCCACGTAAGCTCTCTTCACAGGGAGACCACCACCCTGGAGCCTCACCACCCAGCCTGGGCTGCTCCCCAAGGAGGGTTTGCAGGGAAGGAGATGCTTGGTGGGGTCTTCCCAGCCTCACCTGACTCCTCGAACTGGCCGTGGTGGCTCTCCCAGGCTCGCTGGAGCTGGACCAGGCTGCTCTCCAGCGCCTGGACGTCGGCCTCGGGGCAGTTGCAGCGAGGGAAGGCGGGCTGGCACTGGCAGTGGCAGTCGCTCCGGTGGCACACCAGCTCCCCGGCCGAGCTGCAGGCGATGTAGCTGAGGGCAGCCGCCACGAACCTCTCCCGCAGGTAGGAGGGAAGCACCGTCTGCAGCCCTGCGAGCGGGAGACAGACCCGGGAGCATCAGGGCACCGGCAGAGCCCCTCGAAAACACCGCCCGGGTGAGGAGGGAGTGAGCCTTCCCCCGGCTCCCACCCTCACATGATTATCATATCAATTTGCTGTGGAGCCGCTTGTCTGGGCTCTGCATCGATCTTGGCTCCTCTTGGCAGACGAGCAACAACCTCATCCTGCCCAGCTTTGATTATTTTCATCCCCTCTCCTCCCCAGCCCTTAAATTAAAAGCAGCATCTCAAGCCAGCATCCTCCCCTGCGGCTCGCTGCGCACCCGCGAGCATCCCACCGTGGCTCCTGGCTGTCCCCACGTCCCCACCAGCCTGGTCCTACCTTGGAGCTGCACTTTGTTCTCAGGGCTCTGCACCAGGACGGAGCTCACCGAGTCCAGGTTGTCGTAGTTGCTGCAGCCGAGTGGTCCTGTCCGTGTTTCGGTCACCTAAGTGGGGGACCCACAGGTGGTCACACAGGAGGGGACCCAGGGCGCGTGCCACCCCACCAGAAGTGCTGCAGGTAACTCCTGGCCAGGCTTGCCATGCTCCACTCCTCGTGGCAAGGCGATGCTTGGAGAGGAGAACTAATTGCCTGCTAATTGGCTTGTTGACAGGCAGCAGCCCTGCCTGCAGCCCGCTGAAAAATGTGCCTTCATTAGCGTGCCCAATTTCCCATAAATAATGCGGATGTGTTACCTTTGCCTGCTGTTCCCCTTCGTCTCCCCTCCCCGGGGGATGCTTTAGGGTCTTGGCCAGGTTTGGGGGGGGGCTGCTGGCGAGGCCCGGGGCCACCGTCTCCCCGTGCTGCCCTCTCCCTCCCACCCTCACCTACCTTGATGGCAGCCGTGGCGATCTGGATGTGGTGGAGCCGGCGCAGCGTGCTCTCTCGGTCGATGAAGTAGGAGGCTGCCAGCTGGTGCAGGGTCTCCAGCGAGACCCCCGAGCTGTTCCCAGCCCCCCCGGCAGGCTCTGCTCTCCGGCTCAGCTTGCGCTTGTCCACAAAAATGGTCAGGGACTCTTCTCCTGGGGGGACATGCAATGCTTTGGGTGGGCTGCCGGGCTCCCCCCCTCCCCCTTCTTGGCCATATTTCTCCTGTAGTGCTTATTTTCCCACCTCCCTCCTTTGCACGCTGCCTTGTGCAAGGGAAGCGAGCGCCCACCAGCACTCACCTCCCAGCGTAGCAGCGAGCAAGAAGTGGGTCCCATACTTCTTGATGAGGCTGTCGGTGATCTGCTGGGGGCTGGGTCGGCGTCCCAGCAGACGGATGTTGCGGATGAATTCAGGGGCCAGGGGAAGCGGCAGGCTGAAGAAGTCTTTCCTCTCCAAAGCCAAATTATTCACCTTCCAGCGAGCAAACTCTCTGCAGGAGGAGCGCAGCAGGACAGGATTGGTAGGCGGAAAAACTCCTGTTGGGACCATCCCGACCTGCCCATCGACGCAGCGGAGGTGAAGGACCCACTGCATGCACTTGCCAGCTATAGATCCAGCCAGGATGAAAGTGTCGTCCCTCCCTAAGCCGTCAATGGCAATAATGAGCTACAAGCGGCGGAGATGCCTGATATTGATTAACCAGGCACCTCCGGCAGGCATTAATCACAGCCCGGAGCATGGCTAGAGCTTTTTCCAGCCCACTGGTCTGGATGGGACTCATCCATCCTCCATCCTCATGTCTATGGGTTCAGGTGAAAATCAGACATCTGGGGGTTTCATGGTTTTAAGTATTGGCAGCTTTTTGTAGGAAGCTGGAGGCATTGGGATGTGGCGGGGTTGGTGGCAGGTCCCCTCATAGCCCTGGAGGATGTGAATGAATGTGCCTCCCTCCAGCATCACCCAGCCCCCAGGTGGGGAGCCACCAGCCTGCCACTGCCTCAAGCAACCAATGCCCTGTAAACAACCAGCGGCCAATTTCAGCCTAATCTTCAGCATTTTGCCCTAATTAAAACCAGGCAGCAGCTTTCAGACAGTTTAATTAGGGCTGATTGGGAAAGGAGGGAGAGGGAGGGGTGGATGGATGGGTTCAAAGCAGCTGGAGGGCTTGGTGGATGCTGAGTTGCCTCCCATCGTGATTTTTGGGCCCAGAAAGTGGGATGTTGGGGCCAGGAGCGGAGCTGGGGGTGAGGGAGGAGGGGATGCTGCCTTTCCCCTTGCTCGCGTGCTCCCTGGGTGCTGGGGCATGTGGAGCTAAGGGGCCAGGAGCCCTGCACCAGTACCCCCCTATCCCATCCTACAGAGAAAACAAGCCTGGAAGGCTGCTAGCTGGTTCTCTGCCTCAGAGGAGGTGCGAGCCAGCTGCTGTCCCTGCGGCTGCTCCTTCCTGTCCCACCACCGTCACCCGCAGCATCCCCAGAGGATGTGGGTCCCTCAGCATGGCAACGTCAGCATGTAGGGAAGGAGCGAGAGGAGGTCTCCGGGGCTGCATTACAGGGCTGCCATCCTGGTACCCACGTCAGCTCCCCTGGGAAGCAGCGGCCAGGCTTTGTACCACTGCCAGAAGCCCCCGGGGCTTGGCACCAGTGAGAGGAAGAAGGGAAAAGGGCTCGTTAGCAGGAGGTGACAGTCCCACTTAGTGCCGAGAGGCGGTGGGGTGGGTTTCCCACACCGGCTGTCAGGGGGCGGCCCTTTGCCAGTGGCAGTGGACCCCACTGCTGCCGAACGTGGTTCTCTACTGGCAGGAAAGCCCCTCCAGCATTGGCTCCCATGTGTGTAGCATCCCACTGCTGCAGTCTGTATGGTGACGGCACTTGGGGACATGCCAGGGGGTCAGTCGCGGTGGCTTTTTGTGAGCTTCTGCAGCATCCCAGCCCCAGATGGCTGGCAGCCCAGGGAGGCTCAGTAATTCGGCACAGAGGTGTCTTTGTACACAGCAAAAGGACAAGGGAACATCCCTCTGTGCCTCCCATTGTAAGGGCTGACCACACATCAACCTACACACGAAATCACTCCCAGTTCAGGGCAAATCCTGCCTGGAGCCCATCCCGGCCATGCCATGAGCATCCTGGGGAGCTGCTGTTCTATTCCCTGGGAAAGCAGCATCTCGCATTCACCCACCCACCATCGCTCCCGATGGGTAGCCTCCTCCTCCACGCAGGGGCCTGCTCGTACAGATTAGTGGGTCGGTCTCTGCTCCGCCGTGCCCCCCGCAGCCCCCCACACCACAGCTCCCTCCCGGGGTGCCCAGGGCCTCTCACCTGTAGATCCTGTACCTGGTGGTGAAACCCTGCCGGTAGCGCTCCATGAAGTCCACGTACTCCTGGGCTCGGTAGAAGGGTCCCCGGTCGGTGAGGAGCCAGTCGAGGGGTGCTCGGCCGGATGAAGAGGAGGATGAGGAAGAGGAGGAAGGGGTCGCGGGGGCAGCATGCTGCTGGGGCACTGTGCCGCCCGCCCCGCCGGCCACCCCCCAGCGGCAGCACGCGCTCAGGGCCAGGAGGGCCAGCGGCCATGGGAGCATCGGCGGTGGCCCGTCAGCTCGCGGGAGGTCCTGCCGCCCCATCCTGCTGCTGCCCGGCTGGCTTCTTCATTCTCTCACCCCACGGCGATCCTCCAGGACAGCCCTGCCCTGCAACGGCACCGCGCGAAGCGGGGAGCCCCGTGAGGCCACTGGTACCGGGTGGCCACGCTGGACGAGGTGCCGGGGGGGCCAGTTCGGCATGGATCTACACCAGGTGCTACCACAAGCGAAGGGAAGGTGGGGTTTGATTTGGAGAGGCTGCTGCTGAAGGGAAAGCTGTGCTCTGGGGAGAGCCATGTGCTGGGCATGGACCAGTCCTGCCACAGGAGGTAAGAGTTTATGGGTTAGGGGTGCTGCCTGCTGCTGAAGTTAAATGAAATCCTCGCTGGTGGCTGTTTGAGAGAAATTTCTGGCTTTCTCTTTCTGTTTTTCTCTGCCATGCATCAGCCCAGTGAGCCAAGCTTGCTGCTACAGGGTGCCCACATGGTGGGGAGGGTGGGCTGTCTCTGCACCTTGCACCTTGGGGATGCCCATCACAAGCATGTGTAGCTCGTTTCAGGAGGGGTTAAAAATAATAAGCATAGGAGACTAGGAAAAAATGAGCTTCTCCAGGTATGGGTTGAGCCACATGTGGCTGATGTTAGACTTTTCTTTGTGTCCTGCTAGTGGCTCAGATGATGGATGGATGGACAGACGGATGGATGTCCACCTCAAAGTTAGATGGGCTGATTGCAGTGATGTTTTGAATGCAGCTTGTGTTTATTTTAAGCCAAGACCTTTCTGCTTTTATAGCCCAGCATATGGTGGTATCTGCGGCAGTAAAGATGGAGCTTTGCTGGGAGCAGCAGCGCTGGGGCCAGAGCCTGAATTTGCAAGTGAAGGTGGGAAATGGGGAGTTGCAAGCTCTGGCAGAGCTGGGGCAAGGTGAGGTGTCCTGCCAGGCAGCAAGAGCTGTTTGCCTTAAAACAAGGACCCTGTCACTGCAGAGCTTCCAGGGAAGGTGATTTTTATTCCGGGAAGGTGGCTGATGGGGGCCCAGAGCCCAAACACTCACCCCTGCCAACCACACACCAGCCCTGTGTTCTCCCAAGTGGGGCTTTGCCAGATGAATCATCGTGCTTTAACATGTATTATTATTTTTTTATATTTTTTTCTCTCCCTCTCTTCTATTTTTAAACCCTTAAGGGTGCACTTTGGTTACGCTTTCTCAGCTTCTCACTCAGCCCTCAAGGCTGGGGCCCTGTTAATTTTAAACAAAACCTGAGATTGTCACATCACCAGATTGGGGATGCCAGGGCAGCAGGGCAGGCAGAGCAGCATGCAGGGTTTTTTTCTGTCCCCCCTCCTGCACCAGCTTTCCCTGTGTCACCCTGGTTTCTCCCAACCTTGCAGGCAGCCATGTAACACCCTGGTCATTGCCGTCCTCTCCTGGCATGTGGAATCCCCCGGGACCACGACATGGCCAAATCCTGGCTCAGGTGAGCAGGCCCCTGTGCCGGGGGGGTGGGGGAGGGCAGGGGGACCAACAATATCAGGCTGGTCTCCTCACTCCGCACCTTGAGTGCGGGGGGCACCTGTCCCCCCTGCAATGCAGCAGGACCCGATGCTGGCTGCTCATGGAGCTGCCTGTGCACTGCCACGCGTGGGTGATGGCTGAGGCTCTTTGGCTGCTCTGAAACCCTCCCTGCCTGCAACCAAAGCTGGGCCAGGGGGAAGCAGGCAGCCGAGGCGCAGGCAAGCACCTTGCTCTCCTCCCCAGGAATAGCTGCAGTTAAAATGGAGGTGGCCCAGGGACTGAAGAAGCGTGCAAGGCTCAGGATCAAACCCTCCCAGCCCCCCCACTGCCTGCAGCTGTGGGTCCCTGCTCCTGTGCTGTACAGGGTGACACAGGGAGCAGGGACAAGCTGCCGTGCCCAGGAGGGCATGGTGGGAGCCAGGGCCTGGCAGCAGACCCTATGGATGGTTTAGATACTGACCATGGGCTACATCCTCCATGACTTGGTCCCTCTCTCTTATACCAGGCAGGAAAGCAGCGCTCTGGCTCTCAGCTGAGAAGCCGAGGTGAAAGCACTCCTTGAATAGCATCTTTCTAAACCCTGCTCTTGAAACACGCTGCTTGTAGCATTAAATATGGCTGTGCCAGCAAAACACCTTGCTTAAATAGGTGGTGTGCCAGCTAGCCTGCCTGTTGCACCACAAACAGGCTCGGCACGGCTGATGTCCTCGTCCACTGGTCATTGTCTGTGGCTTTTAGGTGACTCCTGACCACCTCCAGCCAAGGTGGGGCTGGGCCAGAGGCTGCTCCCTGGCTGCCTCCCTCTGCCCTCTCCCTCCACCCAGGTCCGTACAGCCAAGGAGATGCTTTTCCAAAAGCGCCATGGGAGACTGGACTCATCCATCACCACTTCACACCACCACAGACCAGTATGAATGGTGTCACACTGGTCACCCTGCTGCCCTCCCTGGGGCTTTCCTGGTGTAAATCAGGAAGATATAGGAGTATCCTTCCTTTGATTCAAAGCATGGAAGGGATTCTTTTGGGGGACATCAGGCAGAGCACTGTCTCTTCCAGGAAGCCCTCCTGGGTGCTAACACCTTCCCACCGGCATTGACCAGCCCCTTGCCACCACCAGCATGGGGGGCACCCCCACGTGCCTTCCCCAGGAAGGGCTCCCCTTGCTGCCCTTCCCCTCCAAAGCCCCTCTCCCACCTCCCCACCCAGCACTGCAGCTCAAGGCAGCAAACCTCTTCTGGGTGACCATTGTGGGGACAGATATTAGGGATGGAGCTACCTTGGGCCACCTCTTCCTTAGGCTACAGTCCCCAGCCCAGCTAGAAACCACTTCAGCCTGCTCTGGTTCCTTCCCTGGGGAGCTTGTTCTGAGATTCCATGCTGGGCATGGGATGCTCACTTATGGCCACCTCATGTTTTACTACAAAGCAATAAAAAGTCAGAACTGGGTATTTCCAGCACTTGACTGGGGCAAACCGGCACAAACCCAGTGAAGGTCCCCTCCTGACGTGCAGAGTCCCTCAAGAAGCAAAGTTTCCAACCTTGCTAAATGAGCTCTTATTTACACCTGCTTCTTATTTACACTGTGACTGCTGGCACCTCTGAGGCGGGCTCTTGCTTGGGGACAGGTGCTGACGCACGCGAGCATCCTTGCCAACAGCAGCTTGAAGCCCCAAGTCAAGCAGGAGCAGGCAAGCCACCACAGGCAGGAGAGCCTGCATGGGAGCTGCGCCGTGTGACATGGCAAACTTATCCCTGAGGAGCAGCTTTCCTGCACCATTGTTAGCTGGGCTAATTTATTTGCTCATATCGATCAGGGGTTATATAAAATAAGTACATGCAGAAATTGTTATAGCTCCATATAGCCCTTAAACCACGCAGCTGGGGTTGTGGGGGGGGGGCTCAGATTTTGCTGGAGGACTGCTGCTGCTGCTCTACAGGGTTGAGGGCCATGCGTATTGGGGTGCACCCCCACCTGCTCACACCAGCATCTCCTGGGATGCTTGCATCCTTCCTGGGATGCTGGGGAGAGCATAGCTTTTTGGAAGCAAGTAACCCCCTTGACCTTAGTACTAAAGCTGGAAATAACTTTCTAATCACTTTTCCTTGATCCAAAAGAATGAAGATTTGATGAGAAGCATCTGACTACTCATCTATTTTTTTGATTTAGGGTTTTGCATCATAGAAGTTGGAAAAATTCCAGCTTGTTAATTTTTTTCCCTCCCCCTTCTATAAAAACCTTAAAGTGAAGGAAGAAGAGTGCAAAGGCAAATATTCTTGGCAAACTTTCCCAGGACCACAACCTCCTCCCCGATCAAGTCTTCCTGAGCTTGTTACAGCCCTCTGCATCCCTGTTGCCTGCAGCAGAACACCCTGCTGTCCTTCCAGTGATGGCCGATACACGGCCCAGACTGTCACTCATCACAAGCTGCATCTTAAAAACAGCTTCTTGCAATTTGTAGAAGTGCCTTCCCACCCCCGAGTTGGCAACGGGATTGCTTCTGTGGTGGGTGTCCTCACCCAAAATGGCTTGAGAGGCCGAGGCAGCTCAGCATGAGGTGCTGACAGCGATGCTCGAGTGCCCGGCGAGCAGCTCTACTGAGCTGCAAAAGCTTTTCTCTACTGCCCTTGGAGCAGACTGCAACAGTGGCAACATCCTGCGGAGTTATGCCAAGGTCCGGCTTGCTTCCATGCTGATGGCATCTCCGGAGCCATGCGCTCCACCACTAATTAGGCAGAGTTCAATAATTAAGACGTTAGCTAATTGTCAGGGACATTAGCATTGATTTCTGCCCTTTCATGCTGCAGGAAAAGGATCTAGAGATATATAAACTGGGAAGCGTGTGCTGGGAAGAGGCTGCAGCGGTGTTTGCTGGGTGCTGTGGGGAAGCACAGCATTCCAGACAGACTCTGGCACTACCACTGTAAATGCTGAGCTGAACCTCAGAGCAAAAGCAGCACCCGATGTCTGCGCCAGGCAGCACAATACCTGCTGGTGGCAGAGCTGTGGGACATGCCCAGCCATGGGGGGCTGGTCCCTGGGGCACAGCAGGAGCAAAGGCACATCTGTGCAGGAGCAGGGAGCGATGAGGATGGGTCTTGAGCTCCCCGTGGATGCCTTTTAGTGGGAATTAATGTCAAACTTAGCAGCTGAGTCACCTTCTCATTAAACGTGGGAAAGCTTTATCAAATTAAGGCCACTTAAAAGAGCCTGGGCAGAGGCTAAGTGCAGTTTAGTTTCTGAAGTGGATTGACTCAGCCGAACTGCGGCTATGTGAATTCACGCAGGCGCCCAAGGCACTTCTTACTCTGCCACTTGCACCCCTCAGGACAGCGGATCCCAAAGGGCTCAATCCTGCAGGATGCTCAGCTCCTTGCTCAAGGGCCACCAGCCTTGCTTGGGGCTTCGTGGGACCCACCTCCCTTGCAGCCAGCCCTGCCTCTGCCCGCCTGCGCTGCTGCCTCCTCAGCTCTGTGATGGTTTGCAACAAGCTGCAGCCACTGGCCTCGCGTCCGCACACTCCCGAGGAAGCGCCAGGGCCTCATTGATCTGTCGGGGTAATTAAGAGACCGAGCCAGGCACCACCGGAGCGACAGCAGCATGGTAATCACTGGCAAAGTGGGCCCGGCAGGGTGCTGTCAGCCGCCTGGCACCCAGCCTGCAGAGATGTGGCTCCAGGCAGCGAGCGTGGGGACAGCCACCTCCGAGCCTTCCATCCCTGCCCGAGCAGCAATGGTAAAGACCACGCTGGCAGCTGTGAACCAATTCTCTCTACGCTCCTTCAGACCACCCTCTGTGCCTGCTCAGTCACTATTGCCAAGTGATTTCACATCGCTGCCTTCCCCCCTGGCCCCAGTTCATGAGAGTGGTTTTAAAAAACCTGCAAGACTTGATGACTTGGGTTCCTTTTATTAGCTTTTCTCCACATCCTTGGGAGCAAGACACTTGAAGACAAGAGTAAAGGAAAATAGCAGAAAATCCCAGGACTCGGGGAGCTAAGGATTTGCATAAGACATCAAATGATACGAAGCCTGGGCTGCCATCAGGGGAGATGGCAGCTGCGTGTAGCATGTCACACCAGTGCCATGTGTCTGCCCTCTGGCTTTGCTCACCCGAGACTTTCACACCCACAGGCAAAAAGCTTCTTAAAAGAGCAATGTGCCGAATACAACTCCCCCCAGTGCGGTGATGGCAGCAGCAGCGCTGGCTTCCCCTGCCTTGTGCCGAGCTCTCAGCCCGGAGCATCCCTGCAGCTGGGTCTCTGGGGCCGGGGGAAGAGCATCCCTGCAGTCCCCTCCCCAGACAGGATGGCTGCTCCCCCCCAACAGACCCCACAAGCTGAGTACCAACCTCATGTAAAAGCTGGAAGCAGCGCAAGGTGAGGACCGCTCCCTCCCATCCCTCCCTTGCCTTCACACAGGTGACAAGTGTCACGGGTGGGCAGTGATGCATGGCAGTAGCTCAGCATTAGCAGCACAGGGTAAATAAAGCGGTGGGTGGCAGGTGCTGGGCAGGGAGGAGGAGGAGATCTGGGGTGTCACAGTGGGGCCACCCCCCTTCCCAGCACCCCGCTGCTTCCCAGGTCTCAAAACCTGTCCCTGACCGCCCACCAAAGCCAGCTCCGCTTGGAAAAAGTGCAGGGGCCTCCTCACGACACCTCCGGGGCTGGCAGGGACCCTCGTGGCTGCTGACAGAGAGGGGACACTGACACCTGCCGGCGGGTCCCCCCGGCCCCGCACACCGGGCTCGCCGTGCCCAGCCCCGGGACCGCGGCGGGGACAGCGCGGGCACACGCCCCCCAGCCCCGCTCCAGGGCAGCGGCCGCCGGTCCCCCCGGTCCGGGGCAGGGTGAGCACCGCTGTGCCGAGAGCTGATGCTCCCGAGCCGGGGCTTAAAGAGCCAGAGTTTTGCTGCCTACTGAAAATATATATACATATAAATCAGCGTTTAGCGAAGGGACTCGAGCCCCGCAGCCGGGACCCCCCCTCCCTCCCAGGGATGGTGACAGGGCGCGGCGCTGGGAACCGCACCGCAGCCTTGGAGGCGAGCAAACCCCCGGGAGAGCGCCGGCCCCGCAGCAGGGAGCGGAGCGGAGCCCTCCCGCCCGCACCCGGGGCACCGGCTGCCGAGTTACGCGGGCCCGGCGCAGAAGTGCGGGTTCCGCAGCTCCGGGGGCATCTCCCTCGGCGGCTCCCCCCGAGCCGCGCACGCTGCGCGGGCAGCGGGTTTCCCGCTTCCCGGGCATCTCGCTCCTTCAAGTACCCGGTTCCACCGGGCCGGTCGCAGCACCCGGGCCGGCCCTGCTGGCCGCCGCAGCTGGGCACTGGGAAGGGCTCGTTGCTTTCCTCTACACCCGTCCTAACCGGGCGGGTGGCGAAGCGAGCCCGGAGCGAGGCGGCAACTTGACCAAGGTCACCGAGCGAGCCGGCGGCGGCCGAGCCGCCTCTCCACCGTCGCGCACGGCGGCACCCGGGATCCCCGCCGTGTGGGGTCACGGCTCCCCCCGCAACGCTCCTTCCGCCTCCCGCCGGCGGAGTCTCCGCGCCGGCTCACCCCCTCCTCCCCCGGCCCCGCACACTTACCGCAGGCTCCGGCTCAGCGCCGGCGGGGCGCCGGCCGCCTCTCCGTCCCGTGCCGTCCCGCTCCGCTCGGCCTTAGCGGCCCCGGGCCCTGGCCCGCCGCCTCCCGGCCCCCCCGCGCCGCCCCATCGCCGGGCGGGCAGGCGGCCCCCGGCAGCCCCGCCACCATCCCGCGCCCCGGCCCCGCCGCCACTGCCGGGTCCCGCCGCGCTCCGCGGCCGCCGCCGCCGCCGCCCGATAATATATGCAGGGGCTGCAGCCAATAAAAGGCGCCGCCGGCCTCCCCGCGCCTTCCCATTGGCGGGACCGCCTGGTGGGGCGTGGCGGCGCGGCGCGGCGGGGGACACGCGTGGAGCGGCGCGGGGGCCGCGCTGCGGGGGCGCTCGGCTCGGTCACCGGCCCGCCCGGCCGAGGGGGGTCCGAGCCCTGCCGGGCCCCCATCCGCCTGTCCCCTCAGAGGGGCTGGGGGGGGGGTGCTGGCACTGGCCTCATCCCAGCTTGAAGGGGTCCCGGTTGGGCCGGTTGCACCATCGATGCCGGTAAATGATTAGCGAGTTTCGGGATGCGGATGCCACGCGTCGGCCCTTCCCAGCACGCTGGGTTTACCGTTCTCCGCTGTTTTCTTTTTAAATTTTTAATTTCTCTGTCTGTATTACTGGCGCCTCCTCCCAAGCCCTTCCTTCGCTCCCTGTCATGTGGTGGTAGGTGTTACAGGGGCGCTGCTCCTGGGGGTGCTCCATGTTCCCAAACGGGAGCTGGAAGGACCTTCTTGGGGACACTCCGACTAATGCAGTTGCACCTCTTTTTCATGAAAAACCCCTCCTTTTATATGTCCCCTTGGTGAATGAAAAGCAGTGAAGGAGCCTGCTGGAGGCTTCCCAAAAGAATTTCCCCTGTGCTCCCAAAAAGGAGGGCCGTGCCCCATCCCACAAAGCACCGCTGCTTGTTTTTCCTAACTTTTTTCTTATTTATTTGTTTATTGTTTCTACTGGCAGCTGCAGCCGGTTGGTGCTGGGGGGGGGACAGTGCTGCTGAAGCACACCCTGCTGCATCCGCACCGTTCCATGCTTAGTTCAGTGCTTGGCTTTGGTCACCAGTGAGGCTGGTGTTGAAAATAGGTAGTTCCTGGTGAGCGTGGTTTTTCCTTCCTAAAATATAGCGGGCGATTGGGAGGGTTATTATAAATCAGAAAATCTTGGGGGTAAGCACCCAGTGTGGTGTGTTTGGGACACAGCACTGTCCCCTCGCTGTGCCCATGCTGGGGCATGTTAAGCTTCACAGCTGGCACGAATGAGGAGGAGAAATTTGGGGAAGGTGCTGCAAGGTGAGGGGGAAAGCTCTGTCAAAAAAAACCCCAAAAAACACCAACTTTTTTTTTTTAAGTAACGGTTATCTAGTGTGTGGTTTTCTTTGGAGGCGCCAGGCGGGATGGAGCCGTGCCCAGCACAAGGAGCCAGCATGGAGCTGGGGGGGTGTGGGAGCTCCGCTTCCAGGGCAGCGATGCTTCTGCACCCCTCCACTCCAAGGGGGAAAACCAAACCGGTGTCGCCGTGGCTGCGTGTTTCTGCTGGCGTGGGGCCTGGGTCTTTCACCCCACACTGGGAGGGGAGAACATTTCCCACCAGAACGTTTTGGCTGCAGAACCACAGGTCTCTGCAAGAAGGTTTGGTGTTTGGGCAAAAGCTGCTGATGCTCCTTTGAGTTCACTTAAAAAAGAGTAAAAATAAAATGCATCCAGTGCAAAAAGAACCAGCAAGTTTGGGGGCAGCCCTTATGCTCTAATTTTTTTTTTCTTTTTTTTTTAAAAAACACACAGGCTTGTGGGCTTTGGAGGCTCATGATTTCTACTGGGATTGGGAACGTCTGTGACTTCTGCTGGGAGTCTGGTGGTCTGGGACTTTGGAAGTCCATGATTTCTCCTGAGATTTTGGATGTCTGAGACTTTGGAGGTCCGTGACTTCTGTGGGGATTTTGGAGGTATGTGATTTCTCCTAGGATTTTGGAGGTCTGACACTTCTCCTAGGGCTTTGGGACCTGTGGCTTCTGCTGGGATTTTGGAGGTCTGGGATTTTGAATGTCTGTGACTTCTCCTGGGAGTTTGGATGTCCAAAAATTTGGAGGCCCAGGTCTTCTGGCATTTGGGATGTCTGAGACTTCGGAGGTCCATGACTTCTCCTGGGATTTTGGATGTCTGGGACTTGGCAGCCCATGACTTCTGCTGGGATTTTGGAGGTCTGTGACTTCTCCTGGGAGTTTGGATGTCTGAGACTTTGGAGGTCCATGACTTATCCTGGGATTCTGGAGGTCCGGGACTTTGGCGGCCTGTGATTTCTCCAGGGGGCGGGTACCTGTAAATTAACCTCAGTGCAGAAGGGGGCAAAGGTAGCCGGGCTGGGCTGGGCCGGGCAGCACCGGCACCCCTCCGCCCCCGCAGCCCTCCCGGGTTTCCAAGGGGTGCGGGGAAAAACGGGGCAAGCGGAGGCGCGGGGCTGGGGAAACCGTGCCGTGCCAAGCCATGCCGTGCCGTGCCGAGCTGCACGAGGAGGCGCGGGGCCGGGGAAACCGAGCCGTGCCGTGCCGCGCCGTGCCGCGCCGTGCCGAGCTTGCCGAGCCGTGCCGTGCCGTGCCGAGCCGCACGGGGAGGCGCCGGGCCCGCGTCCCCGCCCCTCGCCGCCGCCGCCCGCCCGGCCGGCCGGCGCTGGGAGCGCGGCGCGGGGCTCCAAGATGGCTTTGGCCGGGCTCTGCTCGCTGCTCGCCGGCTGCTGCCTGGCAGCGGGCAGCGGCCCCGCCGAGGCGGCGGCGGAGGCGGCGGCCAAGGAGCTGGAGTGTAAGCTGAAGAGCATCACGGTGTCGGCGCTGCCCTTCCTGCGGGAGAACGACCTCAGCATCATGCACGGCCCCTCGGCCGCCGAGCCCAAGCTGCTCTTCTCCGTACGCAACGATTTCCCCGGCGAGATGGTGGTGGTGGATGATCTGGAGAATACGGAGCTGCCTTACTTCGTGCTGGGTGAGCCTGCGGGCGGCGGCCGGTGTGTCCCCCCCCGTTCCCCCCCGCCGGCAGCGGGCCCCGAGCATCCCCGGCTGCCGGGCTCCTCCCTGCGGCACCGGCGTGCGGGTCCCCTGCGGCTGCCCGGCGGCGCTTGGCTCCGCTGCAGCGCTTCGGCACCGGGCGGGGGCCGGGGGGATGCTGCAGGCCTGGGGTGCTCGGTGCACCCCGCCGGGGCTGTCATCCGAGGGGGTTGTCCCCAGTGCTGGCAGGAGGCCCCTGGTCTGCCGCCAGCCTGGAGGTGAGGCTTTCTGCTTTGTCTGCCCCCGAGCAGAGGAGCAGAGTCACCTTTCCCGCAGCCAGCTGGAAAAATACGCCGTTGCCCAGCACTTCCCACCCCGCCTGTGCTGCTGCCTCCGGCGCTCCCGCTCCCCGGGTCCGAGGCTTTGGCCTGCACACGGCTGGGGTGGCTCCCACCGGCTCTAGCCACCGGCTCTAGCCAGGCCTCGGTGCTTCGCCTGCCGCGCCAGGCTCCCCTGCCCACCTCCGATGGGTTTCTGCAGTTGTCTTCCACCAAAACCCTCTGACAATTTGCCCCGTTCTTTACGCTGGGGTCAAAGCAAGGCCTCTGCTGCTTGTGCACGGGGACCCGCTTCCCTCCTGGCCACCTGGGACAAGTCACCAAGATTTCTAATTTTCAGTAGCATCGGTGCAGAACACCCTTTTCCTACCACCGCCCGCATGTAACCCCCTGCCCCGCGCAAATGCCACCGTTGCTTTCCTGGCAGCCCTGCAGTGGCAGTGCACACCCCCTGCAAGCTCTGCCCACCCGTCACTGCTCTGGCGGCACATTGGGTGCCCTGAAATGCCACCCTTGTCTGGATGTTGGCCCAAAAATGAGGCGCTGGCACATTGCTTTGTGTGGCATCGCCCCCTCTGTGCCACCCTTGTGTGTGGGCAGAGCATAGCGGTGGCCCCCGCCTGGGTCTTTTCCCTAGTGTTTCATTGCCTCCGTGGCCCCTGGACTCCTCTGTGCACAAAAATGCCCCCAGCCCACATGCAAAAAAGCCCCTGGCCCTGGGTGCTGCGTGGGCTGGGGGCAGTGCTCACTGCTGCCTGGCCATCCCCCTTCTCCGGTGGGAAAGGCAGAGGCAGGCAGGGGGCTGTTGATGCTGTGGGGCGGGGGGAGGGGTATGTGGGGACACCCGGTGATGGTTTGCTTGAGGCTGGGGGGCTGTGCAGGAAGGGGGGCAGCTGGCTGTGCTGTTTCTTGTGTCCTGGTCCAAGCCCTGTGCTGCGGGATGCTGCAGCAGAGGCCGGAGAGCGTTGCTGTGGCAACGGGGCGGCAGCGCTGCGGATGCAGGGGGACGCGCAGGCATGGCTGCCAGCCCCATGCCACCTTGATGCCCCAAAAGCCACCTGGCCACTTGTCCCTTGCCTCCTGCTTGGACCCTCTCCCAGGGAGTCAGACCCCAGTGGGCCCTGGGATGCTGCCAGTGGGGAGCATCTGGGTGGGAATGTATGGCTTTGGTTGGGCGGGGGGTCCCTGGGCATGACCCCTGGCTGGTACTGTGGGGGTTTCCCCGAGGGTTTTTCAAATCCACGATGTGCCGTGTGCTGGGCAGTGCAGGAAAGCCCCCACTGCACCCAGGGCTTGCACTGATGATGCCAGGCAGGGGTTTGCTTTCGCCTCCTTCTGCTTGACCTGCCATCAGACAACTAACAGGACAGCTGGCCCCATGTCAGCAGACCCAGATGTCCCTGTGGTGGCTGGGCTCTCCTGGGCATTGCCACCTGGGACGTCAGTCCCCGGGAGCCTGTGGGTGTGCAGGCCCCAGCATGCAGGGGTTTGGGCTTTGGAGGCACAGAGGTGGTCCCAGTACATGTCTCCCCACCCAGGATGCTGGGGCTGGGTTGGCAGGAGGGGACACCTTACAGCCCCCCTGTGTGCCAGGGTTTTGACTTTATGACTCCTTGGAAATGCTGTGATATATCTCCCTCCCTCCTGCAAGGTAAGGGCTGGCTTTGAAGCTGGCATGGCCACTTTGCCATGTGTGCATATTATTATTG
Organism: Falco naumanni; assembly: GCF_017639655.2. NCBI lineage: Eukaryota > Metazoa > Chordata > Aves > Falconiformes > Falconidae > Falco > Falco naumanni. The sequence goes on along the minus strand of NC_054064.1, from coordinate 6,038,427 downwards.
TTGTTATTGTGCTGCTTTGCCATTTGTGGGTCATATTATTATCATCATTATTATTATTATTATTGTTATTATTATTATTGTTATTATTATTAGCCTGGGCACTGCTTTTGCATGGCAGAAGCCCTGAAGTGCATAGAGGGCTTGCAAGACTCAGACTTGGCAACTCAACTCAGGGGCCGCATCCTCTGGAGCTGGAGAGCCCCCAGCCCGAGGAACCAGAGTGCATCACTGCTGGCACTGCATACTTGGTGGGGATGTGGCCATGCTGGGTCGATGCATGGAACCAGTGTCAGCAGCTGTTTGCATTTCCACAAGCTCTGGTGCGTGGGTTGGAGGGTGCATTTGAGCATTCTTCCAGGAACCTGGCTTCACGCGGTGCTGATTGCACCATCCCTGGCAAACCCCAGACCCATTAACTGTGCCCACCTTGTTGAGTTCAAACAAATAATAATGTGTCAGAGCGGTGAATAATCTGCACACCCACATCTGTGCCTCTGAGCCCGGTTCAGTGTCTCAACCTGGGGGAGCTGGGCAGCTGTTCCTTCTGCTTGTGATGGTTTTCAGATCCAGGGCCTATGTGCCAGGAAGGGGTTCCCGAGAGGAGGGGAGCTGCCTTGCTGGTTGGCAGGGGCTTGGCCCAGACCCCAGGGCTGCCCAGGGGCCTGGGTTTGGGCTGGGGGCACCATGAAGGGCAGGCGATGCTGCACAGCTACTCCTGGCAGTGGCACCTTGGCTCTGACACACGGGCTCTCAAGCAATTCTCTCAAGGTTGCACCGTGCCTCAGTTTCCCCGCAAAGAGGATAGGAGCATGCAGGGAGCTGGCTGTGGCAGGCTGAGACCGTGGCAGGGGAAGGGGCACCGCTGGGAAAAGGTCAGATAGGGGAGCCCAAGGGTGGCTGTGTGTCACCCCCACCAGCCCTGGCTGCCCCCCTCAAAACCACTGCAAATAATTCAAGTGCTTTCAAGCTCGGCCAGCATTGAGGGAGACTGGCATGAGTGGTCTCTCCTGCCTGGCTGGCACCTCCCTGCCATGGTGGCCAAGCTGGGCATCCCATTGACGGGCACGTGGGTCAAAGCTTTTTCCCCCAGCTAGAGATGTGCTGGGGTCTTTGGAGAGCCACGTACGGTGCTTGCTAAAAATAAAGTGCCAGGGGCGTGTGTTGCACTGGGCACCCCAAAACCAGCCGTCACTCCTGACCCCTGATGACATAATCAACTTGATGAGCATGGAGGTTGTGGGCATCTCCTCGTTGCTGGTGGGTAGTGTGGCAGGGACTTCGAAGGACCCCTCTGCTGGGGTTTGCCTGTGCCAGTGGGGATGATGGAGAGGCGGGGGCTGTCCTGCCTGACCTGGGGGTCTGTGGGGGGAAAGTCACGCAGGAGGACTGCTGTCCTTCCCCTTCACGCGTTTGCTTCTCCCTGCTGCGGGTAGCGATGAGCTGTGACTCTGCTGGGGCCTTGGGGGGATGCGCTTGCTTTGGCTTGCCTTGATCCGCTGCCCCGCAGCTTTAGCTTTATATTTGTCTTTACCCAAGAGGGTGAGGCATTGCTTACTGCTCGCTTTCCATGCACCGTTTTGGGGTCTCATATCCCCCCCCTACCCCACAGCCGTCCCGGTGCCAGAGGCAGCTGTGCAGTGCTCAGCCCTCCCAAACGTTCCCGTGTGCCTCCAGAAGCAGATTGTTACCCCTGGTTTAAGGAGGGGGGGAGGCGCTTGGGCATCCTTTCAGCTGCTTCGTAGCTCCCTTTGCTAATGAACGGAGCATGTTTTAATTGTGCTGGCCACCTCCTTGTGCACGTGCTGCCTTGCTGTCTGCGTTTGCTCCGGAGCGGCTCGCACGCGGTCCCCACGTGCGTCGCTTTTCATGCTTGTGTCCATAAAACCCCACATTGTTTTATGTGCCTGTCTTCAAAGGGACTCTGACACCATCCCCCTATTTTGCTGTGGTTTGTTTTTTTTTTTTTCCCCCACCTCCTGAATTTTTGGGAAGCGGCGAGGGCATGGGAGCCAGGATGAGGCTGCTCGCTGCTGCGCGCCGGGCTGCCTGCATTTAAAACCACCCATTTTCATCCTGCTTTAAATCAAGGAAACCTCCATTTGAAATGGTTGCCTTTCATCTTGTTTTGTGTTTGTTGCACTAGCTGTACTTTTTCCTGAAGGGAGGCTGAGTCTCGCTAGTCGGTGGCCATTAAGAAATGCTAATTAGCAGCTCAATATTCCCTGTCCACTAACCTTCACACCCCCTTCTTCCTTGCTGCTTGGCTCGGCAGCATCCAGCTGCATTTGATATGTCATTAACTGGATTCACACTCCTGCGGGCTGCTAATTTTTTTGGGCCTCATCCTTCGCAGGTTATAAACTGGTGAGCAGGGTATTTATTAGCATCCTGGCTTCCCACGGCCCCTCGGGCTTGGCAGAGATTTGCGATGCAATTAAAAAACGCGCAAAAGACAGTGTCTTTGACTCCTTTGCCTCTTCTGTAATGCACTAGATATTTAAAAAGTGAAGTCCTGAAATACCTTTTTGCATGTAAAAATCGACCTGAGGAATGAGAAAGCGGAGCCGATGGGTTGAACCCTTGCTTTCTGGGTGCCAGATGATTCAAGATCTTGAAATACTGGATGGTTTTCTGTGTCCTGTTTTTTGGGTTTTTTTTTGGTTTGTTTTTTTTTTTTTTCCTGAGTGTGGAGGAGCCGAAGGAACTTTTTCTGCCTCACTGGGTTCCAGCCCAGCTGCCGTGCCATGAAACGGGGGCAGCACAGCCCCTCTCCCCCCAACTCCCCCCGCTCCCCATCGCCCTCACGGGAGCCTTGGCAGCAGAGGATGGGAGAAGGTTCTTAACTTCAATGACTTTAATAGATTATCATAAACTCAGGCCTTAATACAAGCTGTCATGATTTCAAATTATCTTACTTTTAAATTAAATAGATTCCTTTTTAAATACAAAATCAATTCTAATTTTTTAGAGGGGTGAGATTTTTCAAAGGCACCGGTGAGCTGGGCATATTCAACTGCTCTTGAATATCTCCCCGAAATATCTAATCAGTTTTTTTTTGTTAAATCTCAGCTAAGCTCTTGGCTCTGCTGGTGGATGCTCTGGCCATGACTTCCCTGGGTTACTAATGGGATTGCACTGGGGAGGGGGGGAATGTGAGACAGGCCACCACGGGGATGTGGGCTGCCACTAATCAGGGTGACGGGCCACCGGCACGCCTGCCCGCCCCAGCTCTCCTTCCAGGCTGCACGGGGAGGCGGTGAGATGTGACACCTGTCGGCTCTCATCCTCATCCCACATGTCTCCCCGCTGCCGTGGACTGTGGGAGGTGGTGTCCCCCTCCCCGTCTGCCCTCACCCCCAACTCCTAAATGACCCTGGAGGAGGGAAGCAGGAGCCAAGGGGCTGCAGGGTTGCATTATCCCTTTTTTTTGTTTGTTTTTTTCTGCTCCCACTTTCATGTCAAGTGAGAAGAACGTCCCGTTGGGTTTTGGTTGGGGATTGCTTGGCTTCGCTCCTCTCATCTGGGTCTGGGTGCTGGTGGCGTGCAGGGCGGCTCTTTGGTCTCGCCTTTCCGTGGTGGGAAAGTGGTTCTTGGGGTGTTGTGGAGCCAGTCCCCAGCTTGACTCAGTGATACCCCAGGATCACTGGCAGAGCCCCCCTTCCCTGTCACACTTCACCATCTCGTGAGACCAGGACAGCGTGGCAGATGGCTACGGTGGGGCTCGTCCCACTGTGGGACCCACAGCATCGCTCCAGTGTGAACCTTGCACCTGGAAATAGGTGTAATGGCAAAATAATGGAGCAAATATTAAGAAATTCTTAAGTACCTAGAGAATAACCAAGTTAAATTATACCAGAGGAGCTCAATTGCCTTGCTTAGATTGATTGAATTACTAAATGAGCCTGACTAATGGAATGGAGTGGATATATCGGACTTTTACTCAAGATCCTGAAATAATTTCTCTAATAAGATTGTGAGCCATTAATTGAACTTGGCTTTGATCCTGGACACTGTCACATGCACTGAAACCCGGCGGTATGATCTATGCTCCCGTGTGCCTGGACGAGGGGGAGGCCGCTGGCACCTCCCCGATGGGTGGCTTGGAGGGCAGCCAAGGTTTTACCAGGGGGTTCCCAGCTCACCCACGCCAGGACCTGTGGTGTGGAATGGACCCCAAAACACCCTGTCTTGGCAGCCCTCCTGCCCCTTGGCAAAACCCACCCTGCCAGTGGGATGTGCTTCGTTCCCCTCTGCTGCCAGAAGCTGATCGCCTGGCCAGGGTCCTAAACCCGGTTCCCGTTGCCGCGGGGTGAATTTGAGATGGATGCTTGGGGTTTACATCTACTGCAAACCCAGGAGAGACACCTTCTTCCTACATCCTCCTGGAGTGGTTGCTGCTGGTGGTGGGACATTGTCTGTAGCATCCAGGGTGCTGCTGGCTGCCCCATCTGCTGTGTGAGATTCTTGCCACCAAGGCCCAGGGGCTTAAGGAGCTTCCAGCAAAGTGGAGGGACCTGCATCCCTCCATACATCCTGGAGCACCTGGTGGGACAGGACAGGCTCATCTAATTGGGTTTGGGTACAAACCACTGGTGGGACCTTGTTCCTGCCCTTACTCTTGGCCTTGCAATGTAATCTGGACCTCTCCACAACCCTTTTCCAGCTGAAGGATGAGGCCAGAGTGGATGAGGTGACCTGCTCAGAGCCACGGAAGCACTGAACGTGCTCCCATGCCTGGTCACACCCCATCCTCCAGGCAACGGAGCCCAGCACCAGCCCCAGCTATGAGCAGGGACAGCCCTTACAACCCAGCAGCCAGGCTGGAAAATGTTGCAGGGAAGTGGACAAAGTGCCCCTCAGCTGAACAGGAGGTAACTGGTGCTCAGGAGGGAGGCACAGGGTGCATGTCCCCATCCTTATGGACACCTTGCCCCCACGCCGTGCCCATCACCAACCCGCTGTCTTACTGGGAGCGGAGGTTTCGGTGGCACAGCGGATGTAGAAGGCCTCTTGTATATTTTTTCCTTAACCAAGGAAAAAAAATAAGAAATAGGGATTTTGTCTCTGGGAACCGGTTGCCACAGCAACCATGCATCCAGCTGGCTCCAGCGGCAGCGGGACTGGGAGGGGATCTCGCTGACCCAGAAAGCAGCAGGGGGGAGCGGGCCGTGGGGCTGCTTGGTGTATCCGTGGTGGGTACTGGGGTCTGGCAGTGCCCGGCAGGGCAGGCGGAGGACCAGCCCTCGGCCAAGGGGGCTGCAGGGGGCCTGGCCCCCTGTTTTGGCTGGATGTGCAGAGCGATGCTCCCGGCTCCCTTTAATCACTCGCAGCCTTAATTTCTCAGACAGCATCCAAGCAGGGGTGCTCAGGCTCATTCGTGTTCCCACCCTAAGACTTGTCACAGTTTTGGGGGACGGGCTGCCTACACGGGTGCTCCTCAAAGACCCTCAAAGCTTTGCAGCATGTTTTACCCCCCGGAATTGGCTGTGGTCCCAGGGGTGAAGGGGAGCCTCGGGCAGCCGTGCGCCTCAGTGACGCCGCTATTTTTTACCTCTGCCCTTCTCTTCTCATGCCGGCAGCATTTGCTTCTGGGCTGCATCTCATTTCTTACTGTTTTATTTTATATTCTATCTTATTTTTTTAATGGTTGCTTAGCTAGCTAAACGGAGGCTCTGAAATTGACTCTTTTGGAGTCTTGCTGCAGAGCAGTCCTTCAAATAAAGGAATTTTAGCCTGGCAGGATTAAGGCAGTGTCTGGATGGTGACGGCTCTGTCATTTAAGACTGGTTGTCCTTTTGCTTGCAAATTGCCAGGCTCTGGGTTCTCTGCAGCCAGCCTGGCTGTGGCCGGTGGCTCACCCCAAGCAATAGCGCTCCGAAGGCTGGGGGATTTGTCTGGATGAGGGAAGATCTTTTGATTGCCAGGTTCTGGCTGCCCTGCTATGGCTTAACGCTGAGAAAGCACCCGGAGGAGGGAGAGCTTCCTCCCTTCTCATGGGCCATGCTGGTATTTCTGATCTTGTTTTGCTGCCCTGCAGCGGGGGGATGCTAGGGATGGATGCTTACACCACAGCAGAGGCGCTGGGCTCTTGGTGGTCTGGTTTGGGATGTGATCTAAGCTGACCCCGTGCTTTGCTCTGTTGTGAGGTCTTGTTTGCTAGTGTTGGGTTTGGACAGAGGACTGAGCCCATCGCCTCCACTGTGTCCTGTCTGCAGAGCCTGAGATCTGCTGAGGAGCAGGCAGGGGCTTTTTTCACCATTTATAATTGAAGTAGGGCTAAAGGATCCTTGAGGGACCCTCTAGCTGGTGGTGGCACATCAGTCACAGAAATTTGGCATCTGCAGCCCCAGTGCAAGAGGAGACACAGTCCCTTTCCTGGCCAGCTCTGAGGCATTTCAGTAATTAGGATGACTAACGAGCGTAGCAGAGCAAGCAGCTATGGGGAATGCAGAGAGCTGGCTTTGCTCCCGCAGGGAGCTGATCCAGCTGAAAACTAACCTGGTGGAGGAAAGAAGTCGGAGAAGGAAGCAGGAGATGTTAAGGAGACCCTGCCTGTGCCCTTGCTTGGACACATCGCTTCTGCTCAGCCTGGAAAGGGCTGTGTTGCCTTGGGAGCGCTCCCCAAATTGGGTCTGCGGTCCAAGCAAAACCATGGCTTGGTTGCCAGAGCCCTCTGGTGTGGAGATCTGCCTGATGGGCAGGGGAAACCAGGTACAGGCAGGACGCTGAACGTGTTTTTTTGGAAGTGGCACCTCTTTTCCTCTCTCCTGCACCCCTACCCTCCTCCCCTGCCAAAAATCCCGGCCACGATGTCACTGTCACAACACGGTGGCTGCTTGGGAAAGCAGATATTAGCAATCCTGAAATATCCCGGGCACAGGCTCTTGTATGATGGGAGACAGTTACCATGGAAACCTCCTTCAAATAAAAAAAAAAAAAAAAAAAAAAAAGAAAAACCCCCGAAATTTAAAGCAGCCCTTGTAGCTCAGAGGAACTGTAGACCTTATTATGGGTTTTGGCACACCCCCCCTTTTCTTTTATTTGTTCCAGCTAAAAGCTCCGGGAGACAAGGCAATTAATTTGAGCATCCCAAGGGGAGCAAGAGAGGGAGGGCACAGCGCTGGGAACCAGCTGCCTGGGCTGGTGGGCTCCCGGTGCTTCCCAGTGCCGCTGCCCCACAGCTGCCAAATGCCCTTCCATAACGGTGATCCTCCAACACGGAGGATGCAGCAGGGTGTTTTTTCAGAAGAGGTGGCTTAAGGCTTAAAATCTTTCCAGCTTTGTAGGTGGAGGGTTTGGGGGGAGCTTTAGTGCAAGCAAAGGGTTCATGGCACGGCAGGAGGAGTGAGGATATGGGAAACGACTACAGGGCACATCTCCAGCTCGGGGACAGGTGGCTCAGGGCAGGACAGGGTGGTTTGTCTTTAAGTGTGTGGCATCTGGAGGGTAGTGCCCTTTCTCCTGCTGAGAAGGGCAGCGTCATGGCAGGGGGGCCTCTGTGGGGAGTGGTGGAGCTGGCTGGCTTCAGTGGGGAAGGGGAGATGCCTGGGAGAGGAGACACTGTGCTCCCTAATTCTCTCGCCAGGGTCAACTCCGCAGCTGTGGCCACAGGGTCCTGGGGGTGCTAAGTCTGGCTGAGTGCACACTTTAAATTGCTGCAGTGCTGTCAGCCTGCCTTCTCCCCTAATGATGTCCCCAGTGTCCATAGCCACTGGGAACTCTCCTGCAAACAACAAGTTTGGACTGGAGAGCCCGCCATGCCTCCCACTGCCCCGGGCTGGCCCTGGGCTCCTCTGGCCGCTGCTTTCCTGCTGGCAGTTGTGCCGGTGTGGAACTGTTTTCCCATCCCAGAGCTGCATCTCCCCAAGCTTTCCTCTATTGCTCAGCCAGGAATAGCTGGGCTCTGGCTGTCACCGCTTTGGGAGGGCTCTGGAGAGGAGCAGCGGTGGGACTGAAGAGCTGACACACTGCCGTGGCTGTCTTGCTGGCAAAAGGGACAAAGCAGGGAGTTGGTCTCTGGAGATGTGGCACACGTGGCCTGGGAATTTGGGGGAATTACAAATGTCTCTGCTGCCCCATGAGTGGGGAGGTGCAGGGGTCTTGTCCCAGCTCATGCCATGGCACACAGCTTTAGCTGGGCTGGGATGTGTGCCCAGGCATCCACAACATCCTTCCAGGCAAAAATCAAACCAATTTTATTGGCTTTTCAGCAGGAGCCGCTCTCTACCTGTGTGTGCCATGCTGCTGGCGAGCTCTGACCTGGTGGGCAGGAGAAAGAGCACAGCCCCCTCAGGAGATGGTGGAAATGCCTGTGAGCTGGGGAGGGGAGTGCATCGAGCCTGCTCAGTCAACCTTGGACCTGGGCTGGCTTCCACAGCTTTTTATTGTCATTTTCCCCTTTTTCTTGCTTGTTGAATAAGACACATTGCTGGCTAACAGCTGGAGGACTCAGCCTCAAGCTGCCAGCCCTGAGCATCCCCCCACAGTCCCCCCACACCTACTGGTAGAAACTGGGGTGAAGGGGTACCCACGGTTACCGGGGCTGGGGGCTGAATGAGTGATGTGGAGGTCGCCAGGATGGACGTGGTGCACATCGCCCCATGGGATGATGGTGGGGTGATCAGCCCGAGCTGGAGCCGGCCTCCCTGTAATTAAAGCTCAGCGCTGGGGAAGAAGGGCTTTTCACGTGCTGTGGGGCAGAAGGCACCATGAATTTGAAACACAGCCGTGCCAGCACCAGGAAAGCATCGAGGTGGTGGGAGGGAGACAGGAAAAGAAGGACCATGGAGTGGGAAGAGAGATGCAATGGCAGGAGATAGTAAATAACTGGAGGGACCACACGAAAGCTAAGGGGTATTGGGAACAGTGGTGGAGAGTGCTGGTGGAGCCGCTCGCCGTGGGTGTGAGCCACAGCATCCCTGGTGACTTCTTGAAGCTGCCATGCATGGAGCCCAATGAAGTGCCCTTTGGTGCTGATTGCAGCAGGCACTAACTACTGGTTTTGCAGCGGGTGGCAGCACCTGTGTCCTGGGAATAGCACTGCAGGGGCCATGGCTGTGTGTTCAGTGGGTTTCTGCCCAAGGAAGGGAGGAGGTGGCAGACTGGCTCACTGAGCCCTGGTCTTGGCAGCAGCCAGAGCCTGCAGGGTTAAAGCAAAGATCTGGCCATAAATGCAGGAGTTTGCAGTTACGCTTTCGAGATAACGAAAATCCAGCTCATTCCTTGCCTTGATTTAATTTTGTTTTCTTACAGAAATGCTGCTTATTTGCTAAAATGGGATGCTGCTTTCCTTTGGCACAAGAGGAGCAAGAGGCAGCCACCCCTTGCTCAGAACCATCCCCACCCTGGTCACAGGGATGCTGTCCTGACCGGGGCAACCCTCAGCACTTGGCTGGGTAGGAGCATCCCAGCTCCATCCCTTTTTTATGGACGTCTGAGATTTTGGCACTGGACCAAGAAAATCACTAGATTTTCCTCCTTTTCTCTTTTTCATGTGACTGCAAGGGATCTTTTTGCTCATGGTTGTGACATTGGTGTTTCCTTTTCCCTACCAAGGTTGTGAGCCCTGCCTGAAAAGACAGGCAGGTAAACACCGGCAGGGCCCTGCTGCTGTGTGATCGCGTTAAAGCTGATGGGTGCTGAAATCGAAGAGCGGCGTTACATAATTTGGACTGCAATGCAGAAGTGCTTGCTTAATTTTTAATTATCCAATTGCCGCACATACGTTGTGCTCGACCTGGGAAGCAGGTTGACCCATGGGCACATGGGAGGGGGCTTGGCTGGCAAAGATGATGGGAAAGCCTTCCCTGGTGTTCCTGCCCTTGCCGGCACGGTGGGAAGAAACGTGTCCCCGTGGCACTGAGGCACAGCAGGAGCAGGGCTGAGCTGTGGTGGCTGGGAAGGATGCTCTGAAGCCACCCCAGGGACCAAGGGGTGTCCCACTGAGCGCTGGGAGAGGGGATGCAGGTCTGCAAAGGTTGTTGAGGTTTCTCTGGTCCGCCGTGTTAGATAAATGGAAGACATCGTGGTTGATTTGCATCCAGTTTTCCTATAGCTGCTGGTAAAAGAGTCCCAAGTGCCTCCTGGTGTGGGTTTGTTGGGATGTGGGAGAAATGGTGAAGGAGCTGTCATAGGCCTCAGCTGTGAAACACTGTTTCTTCCCCTCCCTATTTCTCCCCCTCTTTCAAATCCCTGCTCTGCACTTTCTATTCTTCCTACAAAGGCAGCTGCCTCGGAGCAGCTCAGGCTTCAAAGTTCCCAAAATAACAAAGGTTAAAATAAATAAAAAAAAAAAAAAAAAAAGAAAAAGAAAAAGACTTGCCACAAGAGCAAGTCAGTGCCCCACTTGCATCTGGGCTTGGAGCTTCAAAGTGGCTGCAAAAAGCCCCTCACAGCATCCGTGGTTGGGCATCTCCATGCTTGGAGTCGCATCTTCATCCTCCTGAAGTCACAGGAGATTTTGCAGTAGCCGGGATGAGGCTGTAGGTAATTGCATCCACTGAAAACGGCGGGGGGTCCTGCTGCTTTTGCTGCCTGTGGGGGCACTCTGGAGAAGGTCTTTCACGGAGGAGAGGGTTGTGGTGGCTGCTTTGATGGGCAGGTCCATTCGAGTGAGGTGGGTGTCCCTCGGGGATGTGTCCTGTGGCTACCAGCCCTGTCTCCTGGCCAGGCAGGTGGGCAAACAGCTCATCAGCTCCGTGCTCAACGTAATGCTTTGTGCCTTTGCTGGCTCCGCTGATTTATATAGATCATCAATATGACAATTATATACACCTGCAGATTTAATTACCTCCATTTTTGTCAGGCGGTGCCAGATTTATGCCTCTGTTCAGTTCCTGTAAATCTGAAACAAGCTTGACTAGACCCAAAAGTCCTCCCATTGATCACTGTGCACTTGCTGGGCTCTGGCCCTCTTGACAAGCTCTTCTTTCAAGAGTGATAAATTCAAGATGCGCAGTTAACTTTTTCCCCTTCTACATCTTTCTTCCTTCTTTTTTTTTTTCTCTTTTTTTTTTTTCTTCTCCCTGTTATCTTTCAAAGCCTCTCCACAAACTTGAAAATGGAGCTTGAAATCAGGTAGGAGCTCCTAAGCACTGAGGGGTTTGTGACATGAGGCTGCAGGCGGTAGTAGTCCAAGCCTGGCTTTTCCATCCCAGTATGGGGATGGAAATGATGATGATCCACTGGTGAGGATTCGTCCTGCCCACAAGACCAGCATTGTTCCCTCCAGGGGAGATGGGAGGAAGAGGACTACTACCTCTTGGGAAAACTCTTGGCCCTGCTGTTGGCAGGAGAGCGGACAGGGTTATTTTGTTTCACCCCCTAGGAGGGCCACCTTGTTCCTCCCATGGCCCAGAAGAATTGCAGGTCCTGGCTCTCCCCCCAGGAGATGAGCAACGAGCAGTCGTGCTTGTTTCCTGTGCTGAGCGTGAGAATGCCAAAATAATGTCTAATTTCCCTGACCTCTTGGCCTTGGTGCAATAAGCACTTAAACAAATTAGTCTGCAGGAGCGGGCTGAAATTTACCCTTGAAGTGAAGTCCGTGTCATCATATAATGCATCCCCCCCGCCTCCCCTGCCTGTCCCACCACCGCCGCTGCCTGACCTCACCTGTACGATATGCTCCGATGTCTTGCTAAGTGCCTGGCAGATGGGCTGGAGTGGCTGGCCATTACCTTCCCTGCCAGCCCACGATGGATATAAATAGCCCTTTGCCTCCCCATGAAAATTGCTGGCTGGCTTGGAAAGCTGAAGGTAATCTGGGCAGGTGTCTTGGGTCTGTAGGGTCTGACAGCGTGGAGGGTGGGCATTTGGAGAGGGTGAGTGGCCGGCCGGGTGTTGAGAGGCTATCTCAGTGGAGGGAGCTGCCCTGGGGTCTCCTTCCCCCAGCGAGGCAGTGCCTGGAGGAGCAGGGGTCTCAGCTGCTCCTGAAGGGGCATGTGGCTGCGAGATGCATCCTCGAAGGGTGGCCTGGGGAACACCTAGCTGGCTTTGCAGCCACCCTCCGTTTCCAAAAGACTGGGCAGTGTGGAAGGCAGTGAGTCTGCGGTCCCTTGGCATCTCCAGCCATGGAAAATAGCTGTTAATTTGGGGAAAAAAATGTTAAAAAGGCAGCTCATGTGGCGTGGTCCTTTCCCTACTGCTGAGGTCTGTGCTGCAGGGATTCCTCCAGCTGGGATTTACCTCTGGGCTGTCTGGCTTGATAGGCACTGGTGGCTCTGTCTTCCCTGAATTTGGTTCCTTTCTCAGGGCTTTCACACCCTAGGGTGGATGAAACAGGGCCCTTTGTTTGTTTTTACATGCCTAATCTTTGCAAAGTGAGAAATAGTGAATAATCATTGCCTTTCCCACCACTCCACTGGCTGCATGATTTTACCTGCTTTTATCATGTCCCTGCTCAGTTATTTGTTTTCCTTGCTGAGGAGTCCTAACGGAGTCCATTTCTCCTCTCTACAAAGTTGTTTGCAGCATCTCATCTTCCTTGTACCCCTCCTCTGAACCTCCCGAGCTTCGTCTCCCGTGTTAGGAGATGGCTGACCTGAATTACGCTTGCAGGATTCGAGATCAGCTTGCTTTCACCAAAGTTGAATTTCACCTGCCCACTTCCTTGCCCACTTTCCTCCAGCACTTCACAGCTTTAGCTTTGAGGAGTCTAAATTTAGCGTTGGTGACCAACTTTATCATTCGCCTCCACTTCCAGAGCATTTCTGAACAGCCAAGGTCCTGACAAAGATCTCCGTGGGGCTTCTTGGTAACCTCCTTTTATTGTGAAAACTAACTTCTTACTCCTCTCCCACCTGGTGGGCTTCAAGAGGGCTTTCCATCTTATCCCATCCCCACTTCCACATTTTGGGAAACTTTGAGGGTGGATTTTGACAAGAACTCTTTGAAATGAGTCCACCAAACTGGATCACCCTTATCTACTAGCTTACAGTGTTGAGCGACCCATATTTACCCACGCATCGACCGGTTCCTCTAACAAAGTGTCCAGTGCAGAAGTAGAATTTACTGGTCTGTAATTTACATGATGCGCAAGAGCTATTTTAAGAGCTTGGGGTCTCCTCTGCTGGCTTTCGCTTCTCTGCTTGCTCACCCTTTCTGAGCGATAGCTGTCGCATCGGTGGAGTTCAGCTGCTGTCCTCCTCTGTTGCTCATAGGTGAGCACCATCTGGGCCGAGGGCTTCATGCTCTCCAACTCACTGATTTGCTTGGAGATCATTTAGCCAGGACAGTAATTTTCCATGGCTGATTGGGAGCTTCTCCATCATTTGGGCTCTTTGCATGGGGACCTGGGTTTCCCTCTGGAAGAAGTGATGTGATGGCATTGCAGGGTGGGATATCGATTACAAATGTCGTCCTTTCTGGGGTTTACATATCAACCTTGCATCTTGTAGGGTTTTTTTACACGTTCTCTTTATTTTGCTTTTGCTCACTGTCATGGTGTGGGACTTTAGGTTTTTCTTTTTAACATGACCATGTCTCCCAAGTGTTGGTCCAGGAGGTGGATTTGCTTTTCTTTCCACATCTCCTCTGTAGTTCACGGTTGTGGCAGATAGGACCAAACCAATAAAGCAGGAGCAAAAATCAAACCAGTAAACATCCCAGCCTGCCCATTGTTTTTCCCAGCTTTTGGTCAAAACTGACATACGTGGTGGAAAAATAACCTTGGAGGGGATGTTGCACAGGTGCGGTTGGGCAAGTCTTTGTGTCTGCAGGGAAGAGCAGGGCAATGGGGCACATCACGCTGTAAGGTCAGCAGCTGCAGAGCAAACCTGGTCGACTCAGGGCTATTCATGATGAATCAGTGTCCTCTGCTCTGGAAACAGCCACATGGCACAACGTCACTCCCAGAGCGATGAAGGGGTTTGTTGTTAAAGAAAGGGATGGATTAGGGCCGTGGCATATTCAGGACAAAAATCCCAGTTCAAGGCTAAAGCTTTGAAATGTCGCTCCATGACGACCTTCCCAAAAGCAAAGGCACCCTCTGTTCCAAGCAGAAACCTGGTTAGCTGTCAGCCTGCCCGTGACAGCTCATGGCTTCATGTGCGCCAGCCCCACGTGCAGACATTGCCGTGGGGTGATCTCTCTGACCTAGCCAGAGCGTGGCTCCAGGTACAGCAGGTGCCTTTTCCTTGAGCCTTTAGGTTCTCCCATGTCTATGGGTGTTTTGGAAATTTTGCCCAAGGTGCCCTCTCCCATGAAGCATGTTCCTAATAGGTAAAGTGAGGTTTGTGTTTGCTGGTATGGAAAAGTGCTGGTATGGAAAAGCTGGATTGTCTTGAAAAGGCAGAGTGACCTACAGAATGAGCTGGTTTTCCTACCTGAGATTGGAGACAGGGGAAAAAAAAAAAAAAAAGAAATAAAATACAGATAGTCAGTGATGAATGGGATTTTTTAAAACGGGCCCATAAAAACATGAATATTATCTCATGAAAGATGTATCACTAAAACCTTGGAAGTAAAACCGAGTTAAATATCAGGCTATATGCTTTGACATCTGAATTGATAGGAATCAAGGCCTGAGGTCCCAGCAGAGTGCGACTGACTTATGGTGGGAAGGTTTCCTGAGTTACTCCAGCCTTGGAGACCCTTGGAGGAGTGTGAGGCCGGAGCTGGCTTTGGCTGAGTTAGAGCCCTTTAAAGGATGTGCGAGGTTTAGATACGGAGCGAAAGCCTTAGCTAACGGGGAACTTAAATAAAAACACAGTCAGGTTCCGGATGGAAAATAAGCCAGGTTTAAATGTTAACGAGGAAATCTAAGTCCAAGTCAAAATCTGCGCTCTGCTGTCTGAAATGGGTCTGCAGAGACTGGCATTACGGCAGAGTTCATTTGACTAATCGAAGGCGTCTATTAGTGCAAAACGCTTCCAAATGGAAAGGGAAATTGTTTTGCTGGGGTTTTGTTGGGGTTTTTTCCCCATCAAAATGCTAGTGTGCATTTTTTAGAAGAGTTGCTCTCTTTGTGTGCCACAGTGCCGGGTCTTGGCAGGGGGACGAGGACACAGGAGCGGGTCCATGTTGGTGCTGGGCTCGGGGACTATGGGTTCAACATTGCACCCAGTCAGGTGCAGAATTGGGCTGTGACAGAGCTGTCCCCTCCCCAAACTGGGAGATGCAGAGGTGCTGCCTCCAAAATCACTGGGTTTGCTTTGCGTGGGGCAGCTGTCCCTAGGGAAATGAGGTTATTTGGGATGATCAATAGTGAAGCAGGTATAAACCCACCCACCTCCAGCAACTTCATCTGGACTTTTGTCCTCTGCTCAGTTTGCTCCTCTACAGCCTTTCCTTCCCCCATCCACTCCCTCGCAGATGGTCTGGGAGGAGAGTAGCCATGGCCGTTATGTTGAAAGCATCAGCCGGTGTCTTTTGGGGCTGCTGCTCCTGTAGATATGAAGGACCTGGGCCACATTTGATACCAGGTGAAGGCGGCACAGCCTAATTAGTGGTCTCCTACTGTTATTAACCCCTGACTCAGGCAGGCTATTTTTTAACAGGGGTGCAAGAAGTTAATGCTAGCACTAATGGCTTCATATCCAAGGCCTTAATGAAAGCCATGCTGGGACCAGGCCTGTCATCAATATCTTTCAAACTTTGAACTTGAAGTTACTCTCTCCCACCCTGCCCTTTCTTTTTGGGCTCTCTGCCCACTTCCCCACCTCCTCTGGGGTCTCCTGGCCTGGCGGTACAAGCTGGCTTGGCAGGGGTGGCACCTGCCAGCCCCATGGCAGAGCTGAGCCCCTACGGCATCCAGATAAATGGCCCCACGGGTCACTGTGGTGGCTCCCACCAGGCGATGAGATGTTTGCTGGAGAGCAAGACAAAGATACAAGTGGAATGCAGTGGACTAGGAGAAGAGAGAACGAAGAGATGCTGTGTTAGGGTGGAAGCTTGGTCTTGGTCTTGGTCTTTGTGTTGTCTTGGTCTTGGTTTTGCTTGAGCCAAACCGCAGGAGAACTTCACAGGCACAGGAAAGCATTTATGCGTATAATTTTTTCAAGCAGAAATGGAGTGGGGTAGGGGCAGGTGGTGTGTTGCTAAGACTGTCGAGGAGAGGAGGAGGAGGTCCAAGGATGAAGCTCATTTATCTGGGTGCTGCCTCAAGAGCCTTGCCCCAGGGCAGGAGGAGAGATGGTGGGGCAGCCTCGTCCTGTCGTGTGATGGAGGGGTAGTAGCCTGCCAGTCTGGGGTGGTGGTGGTTGATTTCTGGGATGTTTTGCTCCATTTCTAACACTTTTGACTTGTGTGTGATGCAGCTGCAGGGTCGTGTCGTGATGTCTGGTGGGAGAGGATAACGCGCTCAAGCTCTGTGGCTGGATTGTGCTCTTTTTAAAACAAGAATCCATTTTTTATGGAAATACATTTTACTTTTTAAAAATAAGCTGGTTTAAATAATTTTGAAATTATGACAACCTATTTTAAGGCTTAAATTTACTATAATCTATTAATCATTTAAATAACTTCCATCAAGAAGCCCTCCTCAAATATTAATGAGCTGAAGGGTGCTGCTTTTTCAATGATGTGTCAGATCAGGGGGAAAACATCTTTAACTCTAGCTTTCTAAATGTCACAATGTCATATACTTAGTATCTATTATTTTCACTCTTTACAATGGAGCAAATGCTGGTATTTACATTTTTCCAAATGTCAGTATGTTGAGTTCCTGTTGTGCGTAAAAGCTCTTGCCTTAATTACTCCTAATTTCACGTTAGCAGGCAGGTGCGGGGAGAATATTTTCTTCTATTTGAGCTAGTTCATTTGAAGTCGAGAAGCCGTGGGGAGCTGGGGAAGCAGGAAAGCTTGTTTTCCCCTTTCAGCCCATGAATAAAGACCAGGTGGGAGAGGAGGAGATCTGCTTTTTCAAACCCTCCCGGCTCCCAGAACCAGCTTTTCAAAGGGATCTGTGTGCCTAAACACACAGCTCAGCGGTTAGAGGGAATTTCAAAAGTGCTTCTGGCTTCCTAGATGCTTTAACTCCTCCTGGTTTTACTTCCCGGTGGCATGGAGGAGAGCTCAGCATCTCTCTGCTTGGGACACTTGAAGCACACTGATTACCACCAGAAATACGGCCCGTGCTGAGCAGAAACAATCTGCCAATTCACTTGCTGCAGCTAATGTTTCTTTTGATTAATAAAATCACTTTGGGAGGATGAACCTGGTTGCTGATGCAGATTCCCCCCCGCTCCCCCCTCCCCGGTAGCTAGCTCACTTAAAGGCAGCCTAATGAAATTAATTAACAGTAAATTTAAAACGTTGTTTTTCAGCACTGTAATTGAATTCCAGTTTTCATTTGAAGGCAGCATGAAACAAGCAAAATAAAGATGACAATTTGCAAATTGAGCCGGGCTCTTTCCCCTTGCCATCCAAACACTCGGCTACAAATGGGATGGAGGGGATGGGCCTAGCTGGACCATTCTCACCGGGCAGAGACAGGAGGGAAAGCTGCATCTCACTGGGAAGCTCATCCCATTTATAATAGTCATTCCAACAAATGCAATTGAAACTTGTATTTTCAGGAAAAATAACTAACAGACAAACAGCAGGCTCAAGGTGATGGCTGGGATCAAGGTGATCCGAGATGGTGATCTGGTCTGAGATGGAAGTGGTGGTTAAAACCCCTCTTTCCTAGGGATGTGCTGGTGTCACCCTCCATTTTGCTAAAACCCAGCTGTAGGATGTCCCCGAAATGTTGGAGCTGGCCAGGTGAATTCAGTTTGATTTGGCATTGAGCGTCCTGCAGCATGTGTTGTGTTCCCGTTCTCAGCTGCTCCTCCTGCCTGGGTGTCCTTTGCTGCTGTCACTCCTCAGCCCAGCTCTGTCCATCTGTCCCACGATCCCCAAACCCTGAAGGTGAAGGTACTTAGGGGAAGTTGGGGTGTTTGGGCAGAAGATGCAGTATGTCTGCAGATCTCAGGGCTGGGTTCTGTGTGGGGAGCTGTAAAAAAATGGTTGGAGATGGAAAACCTCTGAATGCACCTCAATCAGAGCCAGAGCTGCAGGTGCGATTGCAGCCACGTGCATGTTTCTCCATTCACAAAGGATGGGAAATATTTTCTGTCTGCAATAATTTGCAACATGATCCCCGTGATCCCACTGGTGCCGCTGAGAAGTTGTCCTATATCCTCTGCTCCCTGCAGCTGGAGCTGCATTTAACATGAAGCACGCTGGTGTAACCCATCCAAACTAGGGCTGGAAGGATGCTGCCGGGCTCCCTGGCTGTGGCTGTGAGATGCTGTCAATAAGTGCTCTGTCGCTGCATCACATCTGGATTTTTTTTGAGGGGCACACATCTGGATTTTACCTAGAAATATGAGTTTACTCCACTTTCATCCTTCAGTTTGTAGGTTGTGTAGGGGCAGCTGTGATGCTGGCGGGAGGTGGCCGGAGGGTGTCTGCTGTGTGTCCCTTGGTCCCTCCACCCATTTTTTGGGACAAGGCCAATCTCCATCAGCCCCCTCCTCCACATTTCCCACCTGGCTGGCTTTGCTTTTGCAGAGATCTCAGGCAACACGGATGACATCCCACTGGTGCGCTGGCGGCAGCAGTGGCTGGAGAACGGCACGTTGCTCTTCCACATCCACCACCAAGACGGGGCCCCCAACCTGCCTGGCTTCGACCCCACGGACGAACCCCAGACTGAGTCAGCGGAGGAGGAGCTGAGGATCCTCCACATCTCTGTCATGGTACGTGATGGGAAGGCAGCCCCTGATTAGGTGTACAGAAGCCTGTAGAAAATATAGGGACTTTTGAAAAGCCATACATTTCCCTATCTGATTCAGCTGCCTGCGACGGGGAACTGAGCCCACCTTCAGGGGCTGGTTAAGATGCCCCAGGCACCTCTCTGAACGATGCTGCTTGCAGGGTGCTTTAACAGCGAGCTGCTTTAAACCTCTCCCTGTGTTTGCATCTCTTTGCAAATATGTTTGCAGGGGTGCCTTTGTCCCCAGGGTGTGCTGGGCTTTGAAGGTCTCAACCACCTTAACCCAGGGTTAATTCACATTGACTTTGTCAGGAGCCCTTTGCCTGGCGGATGATGCTGGTGCCTGCTGCTCCGGCGCACGGCGGGTGTCACGGTGCCACTGGGCACTGTCACCGCTGCTTTTATCAGCACAGCAGCCCCGTGGCTGCAGTTTCGCAGCATGCAGTAAGCAAGAACACTCCATGTGCCGAGGCTGCATGGCTCTCCTCCTCTCCCCAGATGTGCTGGGATGAGGTTTCGATGGCAGAGAAAAGAAGGCGAGACAGAGATTGGTGTGTTGGAGGTGGATCTGTGGTTTGTTGGTTGTGGGTTTTTTTTTTTTTTTGTTATGTTAGAAAAATTTTGAAGAATTCTACGATTTTTGTGCCACTGGAAGATAATTAGCCAGAGACAATGTGTTGCCGAGGCTGCAAACAGGCTGTTTAATGGTGCCTACTCTAATGAGAGCATCAATAGCTCTTCCAGATTGCAGCCTCAGGCCAGGTTTCTCCTCCATCATTTGTGCTTGATTAGTCTCGAGGAAAAGAAAACAATCACTGGCAAAACCAGCCCCAAAAACATTTTGCACAGTTATCTTTCTTTTATGGTCCACTCCCAGCTGCTCTTGAAAGGGTGCATCACCTCGGGAGAGGCTGGCTGTGCTCTGCTTCTTTGTCTTGGTCTTCTTGGGTACCGCTGAGTCCCAAGATTGAGACAGGAGTGCCTGCAACAAGGCTTATTATTGAGCTGATGACAAGGATGTCTGCAGCTCATTGCTCATACCAAAATGTGTAAATACAGAGTGAATCCTCCCTCTCCCCCTTTTCCCCCATCACTCTCAGCTCCGCTCCGGCGGCGTCCTCACACCCTGACAAATAGAGGGTGGCTTTTATGCCAGGAGTCAGGATCACGTGGAGTTTTCAAGGCTGATTTTCTTTCTCTCTTTGTGTGGTTGCCAAGAGAAGTGTGAGCGAGGGGCTGTATCCATCATGACAGCAGTCTGCACGTGGACCACGTGAGATGCGCTCCCATGCCCGTCCAGTGCAGGGCTCCTCTCGCAGCCATCATACGAGTACCAGGTGATGGAGGGATGAAGGCAGGGTGGGATTTCTGTGCTCCCAGGGTCTGAGGCGGTGGGTGCCCTGAGCCCATCCAACGAGCAGTGAGTGGAGGGGACTCCAGTGCTGGTTTTCATCCTCCCTCCAGAGCCTCTTGAAGTCTGGTGGCCACAAGCTGCTTTTCCTCAGGGGCAGTTTGAGCTCTCAGACTATCAGGGCAGAAGAAATACAATTTCAGTTAAATAACAAATTTGTTTTGAGAACCCGCAGACGCAGTCCTACACAAACGGGTGGCCACCTGACCTGAGCTCCAGCTTGGGCTCCCGTGTTTCCTAGCACAGGTGTATGGCAGAGCTCCCTGGTGTTTGGGGGATTTGATGTGCGTACAGAGGGCAGCAAAAGAAAGCCAGGAGTGCCCCAGTATTAATCCCACCTCCTTGTCACCCCATCTGCAAATGGACCCTTCCCCAGGATGATGGAGAGCCATACCATGGGAGGCCTGTGGTGGGGATGGGGATAGCCCTCACTTATTTATGGATCAGAGGAACCCAAAGGGATTTGAACGTGATAGAGAATTGGGCCTGGACTTTACCACTAAAAATGCAGCATGAGCATGGCCAGGTATGAAGCCAGTGCCAATTTGCAGCCCCAGAGAGAGATTTCCCATCCTCCTGGCTGCAGGCTGCTGGCCAGAGAGATGCCGTGTGCCGGCCAGCCCCCCTGCCTCTGCTGGACTCCTTGGCTTCTTAACCGCTGGAGTTTCTTTGCGTTTTCTTTGTAGTTTTTTGTGTTTTTCTTTTTTAAAAGAAAGTTTGGAGAGAGTCTTGGAGGGTACATCGCAGCTCCATTATCCCAGGAATGAAAGAGGGTTAAACCATAATGGCCATTAAAGCTTCTTTTCCAGCTGGCTTTCCTGCTTCTCATTCAATAATTCCCTTAATGTTTTATCCTAATGGAGCCGATTATTACTATTTTTTTATTTTATCAAGATCACCTATTGCATGGAAAAGAGGAAGGGGGACCAGAGCTGCGGATGGACGTGGAGCTCTTCACTCTATTATCATTATTATCATTATTATCATTATTATCATTATTATCATTATTATCATTATTATTATTATCAGACTGGGCATGAGGGCTAGCTTGGGCTTTCGTCTTGCTGCCTCTGTCTGCGTGCAGTGATGATGTCTCCGCAGGAGGGTGACCTTGGGGATGGTGGCGAGGTGGCAGAGCTGGATGCGGTTTTAGGGTCTGTCTCTGCGGGGCAGGAGCTTTTTCAGTCTCTTCCCCCCAGGCATTCCCCAAACCGTGCTTCAGTCATCTTGCCGTCTTGAGCCTTGATCTCCTTTAATCTGTGCTGCAATTTCTGCTGGATACCCTGGGAAAATCTCCTAAGATTGAGAGTGACAGCACTGAAACCAGTTGGAAATGGGTCAGAAAAAGTTGCCCGTAGGAGCATTTGCCTGGAATAAATCTGATCTCTGCTTTCAAAGACGTGTTGTGGGAGAGTGAAACAGAACAGGCTCTGCTTTAAATACTGCTTTTTCATGCCTCACTCGTGACTTCAAAGCTCGTCCAGCTCGAGGCAGGCTTCACCTGGGAGTGCTTGGACAGCACTGGGTGCCAGCACCTCTTATCGGTGTGACCAGGCTCCTCACCGTTGCCTTCACTTTGCCCCCCCCCAGAGCATCCCCGGGGCATTTGCATCCCCGGGGGGTGGCTGGCGCTGGTCCTTGGCTAAGCCCTGCTCACGTTTTTGCCCGCAGGGAGGGATGATCGCCTTGCTGCTCTCCATCCTCTGCCTGGTGATGATCCTCTACACCCGCCGGCGGTGGTGCAAGCGGCGCCGGGTGCCGCAGCCCCAGAAGAGTGCCAGCGCCGAGGCGGCCAACGAGATCCACTACATCCCCTCGGTGCTGATCGGGGGCCACGGGCGCGAGAGCCTGCGC
Organism: Falco naumanni; assembly: GCF_017639655.2. Taxonomy (NCBI): domain Eukaryota; kingdom Metazoa; phylum Chordata; class Aves; order Falconiformes; family Falconidae; genus Falco; species Falco naumanni. Next base: position 6,016,465 of record NC_054064.1, on the reverse strand, counting down.
AACGCCCGCGTGCAGGGCCACAACTCCAGCGGGACGCTCAGCATCCGTGAGACGCCCATCCTGGATGGCTATGAGTACGACATTACCGACCTGCGGCACCACCTCCAGCGCGAGTGCATGAACGGCGGGGAGGACTTCGCCAGCCAGGTCACCCGCACCCTGGACTCGCTGCAGGGCTGCAACGAGAAGGCCAGCATGGACCTCACACCAGGTGGGGATGGGGCAGTGGGGCATGGGCTGAGCTTGGTCCTTTCCAAATCATTTTCTCTCCATTGCTCCATATACACGTTTTCTCTTAAGCATTTTCCCTGTTTCTCTGAGTCTTTGTTGCCTGTGAGATGTTGGTGGCACTCTGAAAGCACTTCCATTGCTGGGAGATCTTACACCCAGTTGAGAGCAGCCCCTGCTGGGTGGGATGTGGCTGGGAGCTTGGAGGGGAAGGGCTCTGGTTCCTGTGGCCTGATGAAGAACCAGAATGGTGTCCTCTCTGAGCTACCCTGTGGTGACCTCCAAAATTCCCTTCTGTGTCTCAGGATTTCCAGTGTCTTATTCAGCTGAGGTTTTTAGTAGTAAAACTATACTTGCCATCAGTATGATTCAGAGTTAACGCTGTCTTCTGATCACCAGCAGGGATTCCCTGAGGCTTGTAACACACTTGCTTGTGGGCCATATTACTAAACAAGCCATCCAACTGGAGCTTTCTCAACTGAGACATGGTTTGGGAAGACCATGGTGTGATTCCTAAAGCTCTCCAAGGGTTTTCTTTACAGACCTGAGTACGTAGAAGTGCCCTGAGAGGCTGAATGTTAAATCTCAGCTTTTGGCTAGCTTGGTGGAGGTGCCGGTCCCCCTCAGGCTTTGAGGAGCTTGTGAGGGTGCACTGGAAGCAGCTTGGCCCCATGGCCACAGCACCCTGGTCGCCTCATACAGATGCTGGAGATGGATCTGGGCAAATTTCTCTCTTTCTCACCTCCCTCCTATTTTAACATCTTTATCCCTGAAAGATTTTGCCTTCAATTCTTCCTGCTCAGGGAGTGATAATGCCAAGCTGTCCCTGATGAACAAGTACAAGGACAACATCATTGCCACCAGCCCCGTGGACTCGAACCATCAGCAGGCGACTCTGCTGTCCCACACCTCCAGCAGCCAGCGCAAGCGCATCAACAACAAAGCGCGAGGTAGGGGGTGTCCCTGGGATGGACAGGGTGCCCTGGGCTCCCACCCACCCACGGTCCAGCAATTTCCCCCCTCCTGGGATGGAGAAAGGAGGCCAGTGTTGGGTGAGAGCATGCAAAGGAGGGTTTGGGTGGGGGGAAGCAGAAACAGTGGTGTCTGCAAGGGTGCAGGTGATGTTGGGTTGGTTGGACGCAAAGATGCAGAGGGTGTTGGCCACGATAAATATTTTATTATACTGGCGTGGCCACAGGGAAAAGTTGCAAGCTAATGGGAGCCATGGCAGGGGGCATGGCTGTGTGTGGTGGGAAGGGGAGAACACGCTATCCCTGCTGCGCCTGGCAGACAAGGCTCCTGGTCTCCAAGGCAAGGCTTGCCCTGGAGGGGTGATGCAGGATGTGATGGCTCAGGGTGGCATGGTGCCAGCCCTGCCGTGACCACACTCGGTGTCCCCTGCAGCCGGCTCAGCATTTCTCAACCCTGAGGGGGACTCGGGGACGGAGGCAGACACTGATCCCCAGCTGACCTTCTACACAGATCCCTCACGGAGCCGGAGGCGCAGCCGAGGTGGGTGCGGGCACGGAGGTGGGTGGTGAGCCGTGGCCCCTCTTGCCTTGTTTGCCGTTGCCTCTCCAGGTTTGGAGACTTTCCATCAGCAAAAGATGGAAATCCAAGCATGATCTGGGCTGCCGTGGGCAGGTGCCGGTCCCTGCTCCCACAGCGGGCTGCTGCTGCTCTCCGGTGGAGTTTCTCAGCAGAGGAGGAAATTTATTCTGATTTTTTTTGCTGGAGGCTTCTGCTGGGCTTTGGTGTGTATTAATGAGTAACATGCTTCAGAGGCTGTCCCGTGAGCTCCCGTGCTGCTGCTCAGCGTGGTGCTGCTGCGAGTTTGCTCCAGCATCATGCATGTGTGAGCTGTATGTACAGTGGAGGATGGGGACAGGCTTGTTCCCCAGGCAGGATTCTCACCCCACTGCCCTGCACCATCCCTTTGGGAGGTTTTCCATCCCTTTGGGAGGTTTTGTCCTCTGGGGAAGAGAGTTTGTGTCTATTTTCCCTTTTTAAGCCTTGTTTGCTGGATGGTGCTTTGTTTTTCTGGGAGGCTGGTTCAGGTTTTGTTGCCGCAGGAGATACCCACTCAGCCCCCAGCCAGCTTTTTCCACTCAGCTTCTTCAGCTGAGAGATTAAAAGTCAAAGACCTGTGTGCCCTGAGCAGTTAGGGCTCTGGTGCTTTTTCAAAGGATCCAGGAGGCTGTTGTCATGGCAAAATTAACCTGAGAGAAATGCCGAGGAGGGAGGAAAAAAAAGGGATATTACCTTTCTTCTCAATATCTCTGCTCTGCTTTAAGTCCTGATGCTGCAAAGGTCTCGGTGTGCTGCAGTGCAGGGGTATGGGAGAGCCCAGGCTGCCAGGTTTTGGGGAGACCCTGGTCGCAGCAGACTGGAGGGAGGGTCCTGCAGCAAAGGCTGCTTCATGCTTTCGAAAATCCAAAGCAACTCTGCTTGGTTGGATTGATGCTGGATTTCCAGGGGACTGAGCAGGGACTCTACACCCTGAGGTCCCCTGGCTGCACCCCAAGATCTTCCTGGGTCCCTGAGGTCACAAGTTTGACTGTGCTTTCATGTTTGGCAGTGGGGTCCCCCCGGAGTCCTGTGAACAAAACCACACTGACCCTCATCAGTGTGACGAGCTGTGTCATCAGCCTGGTGTGCTCTTCCCACATGAGCTGCCCTCTTGTTGTCAAGATCACCCTCCACGTCCCTGAGCACCTCATTGCTGATGGTGAGCACCCACCCCATGGTCTTACCCCCCGCTCCTGCCCCGTTCTGTAAGCTGTAATGGAGGAGAGGAGGGAATGATGGAGAGAACAGATGCAGGATGGGTGTAGGTTGGAGGGGACAGGCATGGATTGGAGGGTACCAGTGCATGACAGAGAGGATGCATGGGATGGAGGGGATGGGCACAGGACAGAGGGGATGGGTGGAGGACAGAGGTGGCTGTTGTGGGATGGAGAAGATGGCTGCAGGACAGAGGGGACAGGTGTGAGATGGAGGGTACCAGTGAGGGAGTGACGGATGGAGTGGTACCAGATGGAGGGCATGGGTACAGGACAGAGGAGACAGATACAGGATGGAGATGGTTGTTGTGGGACAGAGGTGATGGGTGCAGGATAGAGGGGACAGGCATGGGATAGGGGGTATCGGTGTGGGACACAGGTGTGGGACACAGGGCTTGGATGCAGGGTGGAGGAGATGGGCGCAGGACTGAGGGGACCATTGTGGTGTGGGGGGGACAGGCATGGGATGTAGGGGATGGGGATGGAATGGAGTGAACCATCAGGGGATGAAGGACATCACTGTGGGATGGAGGGGATAGGTGTGGAGTGGAGATGGCTGTTGTGGGACAGAGGGGACAGGCACAGGGTGGAGGTGGCTGTCACAGGATGGAGGATAGGCATGGGACAGAGCGGGCCATCACAGGGCAGAGGAGATGGGCATTGGTCAGACGATTCATTGTGGAACAGAGGGTGCTGCTGTGAGACAGAGGGCACTGTCTCAGGACGAAGGGGGTGGACAAGAGATGAAGGAATCCATCATGGGATGGAGGGGACCATCATGGGATAGAAGGATCCATCACAGGATGGAGGGGGACCATCGTGGGATGGAGGGAACACCAGCGAGTCACCGCTGCTGACTACCCTTTTGCTGGCAGGGAGCCGGTTCATCCTGCTGGAGGGGAGCCAGCTGGATGCTAGTGACTGGCTGAACCCGGCGCAGGTCGTCCTCTTCTCCCAGCAAAACTCCAGTGGGCCCTGGGCCCTGGACCTCTGCGCCCGGCGCCTCCTCGACCCCTGCGAACACCAGTGTGACCCCGAGACTGGTAGGTGGTCAGGCAGTTGGGTGGCTTTGGGAGGTCACCTCTGCTCAGCCCAGCTTTGGTGGGATAATGCCTTCTTGCCTCACTCCACGTGCAACAGCGGAGCTGCTGGGTGCCCCGTGTGGCTGCAGGCTGGGCTCAGCGGGGAAGCACGTGGAAAGCTTTGTCCTCCCCTGTCCCTCCTGTCCCCCCCTTTCTCCACAGGTGAGTGTCTCTGCTACGAAGGTTACATGAAGGACCCTGTGCACAAGCACCTCTGCATCCGGAACGAGTGGGGAACGAACCAGGGGTGAGTGCGCCTGCCGCGGTGCGCCCGGGCTTGGTCCCCCCTCGCACGAGCTGCTGGGCTTCAACAGCCATGTAGTGGGGCTCTGGCAAATGCTCTTGGGGGAAAGAATTAAAGCATCTGGGTGAATAGTAAGGCCAGCGTACGGCAGGGCTCTGCAGCAGGTCTGCAGGAGGCGAGGTCTTCTATTCTTGGAAATAATCAGAGATGATGTGGAAGGGGCCATTGCTAGGTTTCAGAGTAAACACCCCCTGGCGAAGATTGAGGCTGCTTCTCTTCCCCTTGCGGGCACTCTCCTCGGCATCCTGCACTTCACGGGTCTTTCAGTGTGGGTGTGCAGGGCATCAGAGGAGGGCTGAGGTCAGGCTGAGGTCCCCGGTGGAGGAGGGAGGCTGCGGGCTGGGGACACCCCATTGAAAATTGGGCAAATTAGATGGTTAGGTGCCATGGCCTAGAGGGAGCAGAGGAGCTGCCATCTGCTCCACAGCTTTGCACTCATGGAAGTGCAAAGGGAAATTTTTCTGATGTTTTGGCAGCAATTTGATGGGGGATCCCAAACATTCCCATCTCTCTGTGACCCTTGGGGGATGCCCCATCTGGTCCTTAACACTCACGGATCTCTGATATGCAGATGGGGACTTCCAGGGATGGCTGGAGGTAGTGTGCAGAAAGCCAGGACACCCCCAAAACCAGAGGCCTCATGTGTACCGCCACCTTCAACCCCCTTTTTCCCCCCATTTCATATTGTTGTGCCACAGCTGGATCTGCGGGAGCGGCAGCCCCGCACGTGGCAGGACGCCCTCTCTGAAGTTATTAGTCTTCACAGCGGGAAGAGAAAATCATCAAAGGCTGGGCTTGGCGGCACCCCTGCCGTGCTGCTGTGCCAGGGGATGGCAGCTGCGGGGAGCTGCCTGTGCCGGCCAGCCCCGGCTGCATCCCTTTGAACTGGGGCCCAGGGAGAGCACTGCTGCTCTGTCTCCAGCCTCTTCTCTGTTTTTTTTTAATTTTAAAAGCAATTTAGCAATTAAACCCAGTGCGGAGCACCAGCCGTGGGAGACAAGGGCAGCTGTTGTTGTGGGTGCCCTGGGCGAGGCTGGGGATGAAGTGATGCTCATGGCACAAGTGGCCCCATGCTGGGATGTGATGGGTGGTGTGGTCAGGGTCCCCAAGCCACTGTGAGGTATTGCTGCTGGGGTGGGAAAATGCAGGCAGAAATACAGCTCCCTGCCCTGTTCCCCGCCAGGGGACAAGTGTCCAACAGGGATGTCCCCAGATCCCCTGTGCCCATCTAATTAGAGGAACTGAGCCATGGGACTGGGCTGTGGAAAGGAATATTCCCCTTGCCAGGAACTTGCCTGTTTTGGGATGTGTTGTGTTTAGGGGTGTCTCACAGGGGGTTGGAAAGAGTCCACGGCCACCCACAACTGCACATGGCTTTGGTGCCAGCCTGTGCCTCAGGCAGATTTGCAAGGTCATGGACCCATGACCTTGCAAAAAGCAAGAAGGCAAATGACTTTGTCCATTGAGGCAGGTAGTAAAAACGGTTAAGCATGGTGGAGAAACATTTGCTCCCTTCCCCTGTGCTTTTCCTTTGCTCCTGGGTGTGGGTCTGCATCTTCACACTTTTCCTCCAGTGCACAATGCTCTTCTCTAGCTTCTTCTTCCTAATCTAGCTGCTCCAGCGTCTAAAGGGAAAGTGGAGAAAAAGCTGCTTTCAGGTGAATTGGGACGAAACATAGATGGTAACAAGAAGGAAAGAAGCCAAGGCCAGGAAGGACAAATCCACTCCTGAAGCCCTCTGGACCTGTTTGCAGCTCCGGACCCAGCTTTATTCTCAGCAATGCCAACCCAAAGGGTGCTCAGGACCCACTCTGTTCCTCCAGGGGATTTAGAGTTGCTTTTCAGACCCAGCTCCACCCCAGTGCCCCCATGGGAGCCTTCTGCTCATGCTTGAGCTCTGCCTTTCCTTCTGCAGCAGTGTTCATACCTGGCCAGGATACATATTGTCTTGGGTCTTATCTCATATAGCAGAGTTGGCTATGGCAAGTTACATGCAGTTTCCAACATACTTTTCTGTTTGGAGCAGAGAAACCTAGCAGGTCTCTTTTTCTCCAAAGTGCAACACAGCCCTAGACCATGGTGGGGCCACTGAAGTCCTTCTGCCCTTCTCTGGGCTCTTGAGAAGGCTCTGACACTGCAGCATAGGGGCTTTTTCAGCACCACTCTTTCAGAGCTCCTGTTTTGAGCTGTTTGAAACCAGGGTTATGTTGTGTTTCTTCCTTGAACTTGTCAGGTTTTTGTTTCTGAAAATGGCAGCAGCTGAAACCACACTTCACCACCACTGCCTGCAGCTTCCACTGTAGATAGGGGCGCTTGAAAGCATGCCCACACCAAGCATTGTGATGCCGAGGCCAACCTGATGTTTGGTTTGTTTTTTTTCTGCGCTGTGATCTGTTCCTGATGTCCAGGTGCTGCTTGGTGCAGCTCTGCTTGCAAGGGCTTGTGATGGTGGAGGTATCTTCTACCTGCCTAAAGTGTCCCCTGTGAACCCTTGGCCTCCACAGGGTCATGTCTGTGATGAACTCTCTTTGGTCCAGCAGAACTGTCTTGCCAGAGCCTGTTTAACTGAACGACTTGTAGCTTTAACCTGGTGTTTACGTTTTAGGGGGTGGAAGTTGAGCTGCTGGGCTAGGCTGTCTTTTGTTGCCCTCACCAGCTCGCTCCCAGTTCCAGCCTAACTAGCTTGTTCACAGGCTCACCTGGAAGAGCTGTCTGCAAATCCTCTACTCTCTCCCTGCAAATTCCAAGGCAAGATCGACTGTGCCTGAATCGCTTCTGACTGTTTGTCTAAGATGCTCTAACCCCTCCAGCACTGGAGCGATGTGCTGCAGCCATGGGTGGCACCAGCAGGCAGCAAGTCCATCCCCAGAGAAGCCACGCTGGCTCTTAGCAAGGGAGAGGTCACCAAAGCAGGACCTGGGGGCTCTGCCAAATCCCTCGGTGTGCTTGGGAGCGATGCGGACTTCCTAGGGTGGCATTTTGATCTGAAAACTCATTTCAACCCTTTGGTTTAGATAGGTTTGCCACTGGTTTGTTTTTATTTACAGCGATTATGGGTTGACTGGGTGTCTGTTCAGTCAGCAGCATCTAATTTTGCTCATGGAGGCGAGCTCATCTTTGAACTATTATTGGCGATGGCAGCGAGTCTTTGTGTGTTGTGTGTATTTTGGGTACCATGCTGAGATCCATGCCTCTGCGGTACGTCTTTTACCCAATGCATCCGGTCCCGAAATCTTCATCAGTTTTTCAAAAAATAAAATCTTTTTGATCATAGGTAGCAGATACATTTGATCAGCTGGGTTTTTTTTTTTTTTGTGCTGCTCTTCAGCTGTTTTAAACAAATCTGGCTGGTGCTGTTTGTGTGTTCACAGCCTGTCTTCCTACTTTGATACGCATTGTTAATTAGCTGCTTTTTGGCTCTTACTCTAATGTTTCCCAGGTAGGATGCAGTTTCCAGCAGCCCAACCAACCTTGCCTCATCTTTGCTTATCAAACCAAATTCCTGTGGTTACTTCATGGTATGACTTGACCAAAAGTCTCATCAGCTCATTCTGCCTTTAGTTAATAAGCTGTTACCTGCCTGCATTTGTACTTCTTCATCTCAGCCCTTAGATCCATCATGCCATGGCCCATGACTCATCCCCATGTGCAGATCTTGCCTGGGTGTCCTTTTCAGACACCCTGATGAGATTTAAGAGGGTCTGCATTTAAGGAGTCTTTCTCGACATGCCCTTTCAACTTGTAACGGGCTTCACCCCAGCATGGGGAGCTTTTAGGTCACGTTAAGGCAATTTGGTGAATGCGTCTGGCTGGGCGCTTTCACCCTCTTCTAGCAGCTGGCAAGTGAGGGCCACCCCAGCCCCACTCCCAAGCAGGGTGAGTTACCCTTCTCTTCACCCCACAGCCTGGCAGCCTGTTTTTCCAGCAAGAGCCCATGACCTGCTCACCTACCTCCCCTTCCCACAGTGCTGCTTCTCCTCTGCACGCGGTTATCCCCCTCCCTGGCCATGCACCTGCTCCTCCTGTCCCAGCCCCACGCGCTATCCACTCCCCACGCCACAGAAGAGGCAGGGACATGCTGAAATAACAAGGACAGCACTTTTCCTGCTTAGAGTCTTTTTTTTCTCTCCTTTTCCCTTTTTTTCCCCACCCCTTTTTCTATATTTTTCCCCCCTCTGCCTCTCTCCATCCCCTGCTGTGTGCCTCGGCTTTGCGAGCTTGAAGGACAGCCAGATAAAAAGCTCCTCTTTCTTTCAGATCCTTTCACCAAACCACCCATCCGCCTCCTCCTCCTGCCTCATTCTCCTTGCAGATTTACGGGCAGCCCAGGGAGAAAGTGCTGGCATTAGCATTTTTAATAAAGAGCTGCTTGGAAGGGATGGCAGGGGGTGGGGAGGTGGGAAGGGGAGAGGCATAGGCAGCTGAAACCCAAGCAAAGACATTGCAAAGCAAAACAAAGTCAGGGAGGAGCTGGGATGGATGTCGCTGGCATGAGAAGTTGGCAGTTTGATGCTCATGTCACATCTACTCTCTGCTCGCCCCCCATCAGGGTGGTGTTGGGTCTTCATGGGTCCCCACTTTATTTATTGTGAGGGGTGGATCCTGGGGCTGCAGAAGGGGTGCAGGCAGCGTCGGGATGCTTCTGGTCCATTCACTCTGGGCTTGAACTCCTGAGCCACCAGCGAAGGGATGCGGTGAGCACATTTGTTCACACACTGGGAGCTGGTGCTTTGATGCCGTGGTGGGGTTCAGCATGGCCATCTTCATGCTGCTCAACAGGTGGAAACCCCCAGGAGCACAGGGGGTCAGGCAACCAGACATGAAGTCACATATTTCATGCGTAACAGCCGATCACCGTCTCCTCCAGTGGCATTTCAGCTGCACTCAGGTGCAGTGACTTCTCAGTGCCTTCAGCAAAGACCGTCTCCTGCAGCCCCTTCGACCTCCCTTGCCAAACCAGCTGCTCCACATTAGTTGACCGTGGTCGCATCCTGCAGGCACCAGCCTTTGATTCCTCACCCCACCCATCTTGTCTAGAAGAGCTTTGCAGGGAGCAAGGACCAGCAGGAGCACAGTTCTTAACGCTGGAAGTCAGTCTGGCTTTGTCCCCTTGGGGATGCAATTCAAGCAGGGCCAGCATCCTGTTGAGGTGGGTCAGAGCATCACCAGCAGCATCAGGTCTGGAGGCCTTAGCAGGTATTTCAGGAGCTTCCACTGAAGCCCAGATCTGGAGCAAAGCATAGCTGATGGTCCAGCTGGAAAAAGCAGAAGCCTGAAGATCATTCTGGGAATGCACTGGCAGCGCTTTGGCTGTGGGAACTTGCTGACTGAGTGTGGGGAGTTTGCTGGTTCTCAGCTGCCCTGGTGTTCCCCTGTGGTGTTGTTTCAGACACCTACTCAAGTGCCAAGGCTTGCAGGGAGCTGAGAGCTGTCATTTCTGGCCCATTTAATCCAACCTGACGAGGTGCAGAGCTGCTTCTGATCAGTCCCACTTTCCTTTGTGAGCTCTGAAGATCATGCAACCAAAATACCTGCCAAGAGCAACAAAAACCACAGCAGCGAGGTGCCTCCAGTGATCACAGAAAGCAAGGAGGGAGACAGCCGTGTGGGCACAAGCTTGCATGCATGGGAGAGGGAGGAGGAGGTGAAACAGCGGCAGAGGCACAGCGGGGAAAAGGCAGTGATGGAGGAGGTGGGGTGTGCCTGGGGGAGGAGATCTCGCCCCATCCTCTGCAGCAGAAGGCACAAGTCAGCAAGGGTGCATGGGTGGAAATGCTGGCACTGAGCTCTTGAAGAGCCTCCTCGGAGATGAGGATGGGTAAGTGCCTCTTGTTGAGCTGGAGGTCTTGTGTGGAGACTCTCTCGGCTTACCCACAGAAGGTACCATGTCCTCGAGGACTCGGTGGTGCCTGGCAGCATGGGTTGTCCCCTGCCTCCTAGTCATGCAGCTAAAGGCTGAACATCCCTTTTAATGGGTCTTTTTTGACCCCAAGCAGAGGCAAAGTGGGGCCGGCTGGGGAGATGCCACATGATCCCTTCCTGGAGCGTGGAAGCTTTTTCCCCAGCTTAAAGCCATCATCACGCAAATTTTAGCCACGGTTGGAAATTGCACCCTGGGTTGATGCAAGATTGCTTGGGCACTGATTTCCACCCCCCAGGCAGGTCTAAGCCCACCACCTAGCATGTCCTGGAGGTGTTGGCATCCATGGGCTGCCAGATGTGCCACCTGGCGAAGGTCCAGCAGCCGTGACGCTGTCGCAGCACCTTTCCCAGTGCTGAGCTCCGCCGCAAGCCCAGAGCTGCTCCTCATAACTGCTTTTCCATCCAAATCAATAGGGAACAATACGTTGCCTCTGCTTTTGTTCCCTGCCCGGTGTGCTCCCGAGAAGCAAGAATAAAACCCATCTGTGGGAACGCTGGAAGGTAGAGGCGCGAAGCATTCAAGGTATTGGTGAGACACAAGGAGCACATCGCTTTCTGGCTGAAGCTGACCTCATTCAGGGCAATCCGATCTGCGGGCTGAATGTAATCCCCGCTCCCAGCCAACCGGACGGGAAAATGGCATTGTATCCCAGCGAGGAAATGAGACGGTGCTCTGTAATCCTGCAATCAGGATTTTTTTTTTTTTTTTTTTTTTTTTTTTGTCCTTGCTGAAATAACTTCAGATTAGAAATTAAAGTGCTTGTGCAGGAGAGCTGTAATTGCCTCTGGAGAAAATCCCTGGGCTTGTTGGCGGCACCTGATACTCTCACCCTGAATTCTAGCAGCGGCAATGTGACAGGATGGAAAAATCTCTTTCTTTCCCCAGCTTTGAGCTCTTGCAGAAGGGATTTTGAGCTTTAGGGTTTGGGAGTGGGGTTTGTGTTGCCTGATTGAAAGCCTACCCATGGTCGGGTCTCTGTGCCTCCCCTTGCTCTGCTTTGTCGGCCTCGCTCTGCAAGCGATGCTCTGCCAGTGAGGCTGTGCCGCTGGGGATGCATGTCCTGTGGTATCATGGCCCTGGGTGTCCCAGCGAAGGGCACCAGCCACCGAATTGTGGTTACTTGTGCTATCTAGGGTGGCAGAGATGGAGGAGATGGGGCGATCAGCTCTCCAGCCTCCTGCTTGGCTCCAAGCTCCCAGCTTGTCTTCCAGACCCCTTTGCGAAGTCCCACAGGGGCTGAGGCTTGCTCAGCTCCGCTCCTGGAACAATGAAACTGAAGGAGAATGAGTCAGGTGGTGAAGCTGCTGCCCTGGTCCTAACATGCTCCCTTCCAAAAGCCTCACAGAGAGGGTTCAGCTGCTTTTTGCTTTTATTTTTCCATTTCGATGGCTGTGACACAAATCACTAAAACGGGGGCTGGCAGGGCGGTACCCAAGCATGCAGAAGTGTGAGGCTCGTGAATGTGGGGGCGACTGGAGTGCACTGTGCCCCAAAATAAAGGATGTGATACACCACTGACCCGTTGGCAGGTTGGGGCTGGGCGAGGATCTGATGTTGCAGAAACCCCAAAATAAAGATCTTGGATGTGGGGCTGTTTTATCACCTTGTCCTGGCTTGGTTTGAGCTGTCTTGTCCCAGGACCCCTCTGCAGGTGAGCTGTGGGCTAAGCAGGGGAAGCATTTTAGGCTGTGAGTGGCAGCAGGGACATGATGCTGGTGTGATGCTCTTTAGTTTCTCTTCCAGGCCTTGGCCATACACCATCTTCCAGCGTGGCTTTGACTTGGTGCTGGGCGAGCAGCCGTCCGACAAGATTTTTCGGTAAGTGGTAAAAGCAACCTTTGGAGCTCCAGAATACAAGTCAGGGCATATGGGCAGGCTGGTACCTCAGCTGGCAGTGCTAAGCATGGCTGTTCTGTGCCACCTCCTGGGGACATGCAAGCAAGGCTGGGAAGGCCCAGCTGCCATGTGGGATGCTGGATGCCCAGCAGCTAGTTCCTCCTCTCCTTTTCCGTGTGTGATGAGTGAGGTTTAGGCTCTGAAGGAGGATTTCTACTGAAAAGGGAAGTGCCTTTCTGTTGTTTCGTTTTGTTTTGTTTCAGTTTGGTTTTAAATTACCTAAATTACACGTGCTTTTTGGGTGTCATTTGGGTGCATTCAGAGGAGCCACCCCACTTTATGCTGCCCATCTGGCTTTGCTCAGGCTGGCATCCCTGCAGGGCAGGAGAGAGTTTCAAGGGCTTGGGTCTGGGTAGAGGCAGCCCTATGGGCTTGGCGTTTCCCTCCATGCCAGCCTTTGCTGCTCTCTCTGCCAGGTTCACCTACACCCTGGGGGAAGGCATGTGGCTGCCCCTGAGCAAGAGCTTCGTCATCCCACCAGCCGAGCTGGCCATCAACCCCTCGGCAAAGTGCAAGACTGACATGACGGTGATGGAGGATGCAGTGGAGGTCAGGTAGGTGCGATGGCGGGGCAAGGGTGTTTAGGAGGCATTTCAGCAAATAAACCAGTGGTGTGTCCCTGGGGTGAGAGGACCAACCTAAAGCACGTGGAAGTTGATGACAGCTGGGACCTCCACCCCACGTCTCGCAGGTGGAGATTAGTATGTCCATTAACCTGCCTCTCTCTGATGCCTGTAAAGATGAGCCTTTGGAGGTAGCTCTCTTCGTCTCAGCAGCTCCTGCATCCCTCTGAAAACTTGGCAGCTATTCAGTTTGCTGTCAGCCCAAGGGAAACCTGAGCTCCACAAAAACTCATGCAGCAGCTGTGGTCACGCACACATTTGCAATGTCGCACTGGAGCAGTGACACACCTCCTCCTCCTCCTCCTCCTCCTCCTTGCAGGGAAGAGCTGATGACCTCCTCCTCCTTCGACAGCCTGGAGGTCCTCCTTGACTCCTTCGGCCCTGTCCGGGACTGCTCCCGGGACAACGGGGGCTGCAGCAAGAACTTCCGCTGCATCTCGGACCGCAAGCTGGACTCTACCGGCTGCGTGGTGCGTGGCCCCCAGGGACCTGCCAATCTCCTTTGGTGTGAGCACGGAGGGGGAGGGCGGAAGGGGAAGGGCTGCATCCTTCCTCCCTTCCCATTGCCTCGGGATGGATATTTTGGGGTTGGTTTTGCAGTGGGAAGAGATGTTTTCAGGCTGGCATCTCCTTCATCCCTGCCCTGGCTGCACGCACACAGGCGGGAGCGAGAGCGCATCTGCTTGCTGGCTCTCTGGGAGGTCCCACATCACTCGTGTGTGTCCCCTGTCACTACCACAGCCACTTTGCTGTGCAGGAAAGGTGTACACCCCGAAACAGAGCGGGGTGTGGGGCTGGGGAGTCCTGCTGCGATGCCACCGGAGCTGGACATTGGGGTGGGGAGGCTGTGAGCGTGGGGCACATGGTGGGTTTCGAAAGGGTAGCATTGCTTTGGTGGTCACCAGAGCTGGGTGCTGGTGAGTGGGGTTGATGCCAGCACATTACCTTGGTGGGGGAGCTTGGGGGGGCTCCTTTTCCAGGGGCTGCACTGTCCCCAGGGCTGCAAAGAGGCTTTGGTGCAGGAGGAATATCTGCAGCCACGGGCGATGTTGCTGCTGTCTGTCCTGCAGCCATCCGAGCATCGCTCAGGCTGCGATTTCCAGTGCTGGAGCCCTCCCCTCTGCCTCAGCCCCAGGGCCAGATTTCTTCCTTGGGGGCTTCACCTCTTGCTTCCCCCACCCCTGCCAGTGCCCAACAGGACTGAGCCCCATGAAGGACGGCACAGGTTGCTATGACCGTCACGTTGGTGTGGACTGCTCAGATGGCTTCAATGGGGGCTGCGAGCAGCTGTGCCTGCAGCAGATGGTCCCCCTGCCCGAGGAACCCCTGCTCTACAACATCCTCATGTTCTGCGGGTGAGTGACCCATCACCGCCCCGGCCACAGGGACATCCCCGAAGTGCTGCTGTACCTTGCCGTTGCCAGCCTGAGCTTGTAGGGTTGGGTGGGAGGGTCTCCTCTGTTCCCAGCATCCCTACTGGGGTGGCCTGGTGGCCCCAGTCCCTACTGGTGGGGGCTGAAGTTGACAGTGTACCCTGTGCTGGCTTCCCAGGTGCATTGAGGACTACAAGCTGAGCACGGATGGGCGGTCATGCCAGCTTATCTCGGAGTCGTGCCCTGAGACGGGGGACTGCGGTGAGCCCCGTGAGATGCCCATGAACCAGACGCTCTTCGGGGAGATCTTCTATGGCTACAATAACCACTCCAAGGAGGTGGCCGCGGGGCAGGTGCTCAAAGGGACGTTCAGGTGAGCTGGGGACATGGGGAGGTGACCCCAGCAGGGTCAGACCTCACCATTCTCTCCAAGAAGACATGGGAAGCAGCCTGAGACTGGGCCTTAGCAGACTGCCTGGTGCATCCACATTGGGCCAAGCTTTGCAGGAGATGGAGGGGCTGGTGAGGAAGGCGCATCTGAAGCTTTCCATCTAGAGTAGACATCTCTGTAACCTGTACCCAAAGGAAAGGCTTGGTGCTGGGTGGCTCTTTGGGTTGTGTCTCCAGCTGGTGGGGATGATCCCAGGCAGTTCCCCAGTCCTCTAGCCCTTCCTTCCTCTCTGCACTTAACTTCCAGGCAGAACAACTTTGCCCGGGGACTGGAGCAGCAGCTGCCAGATGGGCTGGTGGTGGCCACGGTGCCCCTGGAGAACCAGTGCCAAGAGGAACTCTCTGACCCCACACCCGACCCTGAGTTCCTCACTGGTGAGTGAGTCCAGCCAGACCTGTGCTTCTCCCAGCAGGGCGGCTGCTGGCGTGCCTGGCTTCAGCACCTACCCCTCCCAGGGGATGTATCTACCAGGGGATGTACTTCATCTGGCTTTAGCATCTCTTGCTCACCTGCAGCAGCAGCAGTGGTAAGAGCAAGGCATTAAAAATGAAGGAGAGGGAAAGGCTGTAAATTAATTGTACAGTGTAAAAGCTCAAGTGTCCATTGGATATTTTGGGTATTTCAAAGAGGATTATTTTTTTTTATTCAAGGCAAAAAGGTTTTCCAAATACTTTTAATCTGATTTCCAAATCAGAACCCCCTTGCTGGCATAACAAAGCATTCAAACCCTGCTGGAACAAAACTAGAATGTTTTGGGTTGTCCTGCCAGAGCATCATGGGCCATGAGCAATAGGGTTATCATGGATTCCTAGACAACCTTCAAGGACATACTTTTCTTCCACCGCTTTGCCAGCACCCCTAAATAGCCTTTGTTTCCTTGGTACTTTTACTGTTGGCCGAAATGGCTGAGGACACCAGGCAGCTACTAAGTGAGGGATGTGGATAGTAAGGTCTTTTGGAAGGTGTCTGCTGGGTGGTCTCATACAAGACCTTGTGCATTTGCTTTGTTTGGCAGAGCTCCCAGGAGGGTTTTGGGGAGCACCCATGGGCTGGACCCAGGGTCTGGTGGGTGCTGGTTGCCCTGACCAGGTGCATGGCGAGGTAGCCCTGTGCGTAGGCAGATGCAGGCAGGGAGGAGGGTGCTGACAGGTCCCAGCAGGGCTGAGCTACCCCAAAAAAGACGTGTTGGTGGGTCACCCCTGCAGCCATGGGGATGCTCAGCCCTGGATGAAGGACACCTGCTTCCTGATGGGGCTGTACTGCCTTTGATGTGGTTACCTGGATGTAACGAAGGCACTGCCACTGGGGCCTCAGTATCACAGCAGGATTGGTGGGACTGGGACTCCACTGGCAATGATGTTGGTGAGGCAGAAGCCAGTAAATTACCCTATTCATTTCCCACTACTCTGCTGGCTCTTTTGTGGCTGATTAAGGAAAACGAAAGAAAAAAAAAAAAGAAAAGAAGTAAAATCTTCCCTGCTTGTTGGTAAGTAGATCTGGATATTGCTGTCAGTACACGAGAGGCAGAGCTGCTGAGTAAGGAAGGGCTGGTTTTGCATAAACACTTTGCAGGGAAGAGCTGCTGGGAGCAGCCAGCACCAAAGGGAGAGGCACTGGAAGGCAAAGGATCTTATCCTGCTTATCCTCCGCCTTCATTTCTTGTTACGGAGGGGGAAGGTGCCCGTTGTCATCCTCCTGAACTCCTGCTGCGTGGCTGTTTAGCAGCAGTTTGCCACTTCAGCGCCGAGCAGAGGTGTGTATGGTGGCTGTACGGCAGCAGAGCTGTGAGGGAGGAGGTAGCTGTGTCCTGGCATCCTGCTGTGGCACACCAAGGGATGCTCTGATCACCAAAATCAGAGCCGTGGGCACCCTTCAATTCCTTTTCTGGGGCTTTGTCCAAAGCTCGGTGGCCTCTTTATCCCTCATGGAAGCTGAGCTGCCATGAACCTCAGCTTGTGTCTTGGGCAGGACACAGTGGCCGGCCGGCCTGCTCTCCATGAATTTCTGGCTCTCATAATGCCAGTGTTGGGGAATAAATGGCTGAGGAACAGAGTGTCTTCGCCTGGAGAAGAGAAAAAAACCCAGGTCCTGCTCAGCCCCAGTGTTGCCGTAATGCCTGAAGGGACCGTGAGCATTGACAAGTGGGATCTCCCCCTGCACAGGTGTCCCACTCAGCTCAATCCTGGACAAAAGGGACCCAGGGCCTCTTGGTTGGCCATGCTTGGGCACATGGGGCATGATGGTGACCATTCCTAGGCCTGCAAACAGCTCATTAAAACACGCAACTCTCATTAGTGAGATAATTAGCACACCTGGGCATGTCTTGGGAGCTGGTGGTGGGAAAGAAGCAGGAGGAGATGCAGGAGGAGGCTCGTTATCTTCTGACACAGAGCCCCAGACGGCAGGATGAAACAAACCCATGTGTTTTCCTTCAAAGCCATGATTTTAATTGCTGGGGAGCAGCTGACCCTCAGCTCCGAATGCCTGGCTGCCTCCCTGGGGTGTGTGGTGTATGCACAGTCCTTTCCCCTGGCTTCTTCCCCCCTGCTGGCTGTGCTGCCCCAGGCCCAGCACGAGGGGCTGCAGCCATCCTGGTGGTGAGGCATCCCTGAGCAGTGGCGCTGAGCCCCCGTGTCCTTCCTCTGGCAGGGATGGTGAACTTCAGTGAGGTGTCCGGGTACCCCCTCCTGCAGCACTGGAAGGTGCAGTCAGTCATGTACCACGTCCGGCTCAACCAGCTGACCATCTCCCAGTGTAAGTGTGCGGGGCGGGGGGGGAGAAGGGAAAAGGGGCGGCAAGAGGACACACAGCCTTCTTCTGGCAGATGATGGGCTCAGAGGCTGGTTGCCCATCACAAGCATGCAGGGAGGCGGCAAGGGCTTGGGGTCCTTTGGGATCCGAGCATCAAATCCCATCTTCTCCCCAGCCTTCAGCAATGCGCTCCACTCTTTGGATGGGGCCACATCCCGTGGAGATTTTGTGGCACTGCTGGACCAGTTTGGCAACCACTACATCCAGGAGGCAGTGTACGGCTTTGAGGAGTCCTGCTCCATCTGGTATCCCAACAGGCAGGTCCAGCGGCAGCTCTGGCTGGAGTACGAAGACATCAGCAAAGGTAGGAGCCCTGCTCATCCCCAGGAAGGGTCTCCACAGCCACCCCATGTGAGCAGGACGTGGGTTTGCTTTCGGCATTGCAGGGAAAGTGCCCAGCCCGTGTCAGGGCTGCATCCCATCTCATCCTCTTATTTACAGCTTGCTCTTGCACCCTTTAATGCCGGCCAAAGGACTCCTGTGGACTACAGCACTTGTTAGTCCGGGCCAGAAAGGAAGATAAATACCCACTTCCCTAGGGAGATGAATGCTCTAATCCCACCAAGCCATGCTGCCTGATTCTGGACTTAACTGTTATTTGTCTTTAATCCCGTTCCTTCTTTCCTTTTGTCTCCACCATATCTGCTCTCTACCACTTGCATCCTGCGGCCAGACTTTTTTTCCTGCTAATGTGTTTTCTTCTCCTAGTCTGTCAGTGCTGCGCTTTTAATGTCTGGAAACCAGTTATGAACTGGGAGGTTCACTGTGGTGCAGGGGACATCTGGCACTGCTGCATCCCCTCCGGTGCCCTCACTACAGCGAGGTGTGACAGATCCCCAGTGGAAGGGGGTTTTGCAGGGAGGCAATGGCTGGTTTGGATTGAGCTTTCCAAAAGCAGAGGCAGCCTAATGCCTGCCTGCTGTCACCAGCACCAGAGCATCTCTTGTGCTTGCCTTTGCAAAGTTGCCTGCAGGCATTTTGCTGCCTGTGCCGGGGAAGTCGGGTTGCACCACCAAGGCTTGAGCAGCAAGCAAAAACCAGCTCCCAAGCCTGGACGTGGGGGATGCTGCGTGGAGCTGCTTCTTTTTAGGTGACCTTGGTTTGCTGCTCCCTGCCCAGGAGCTACCAGGTGCAGACAGCATGAGCTTGGAGCTCACAGGCACTGTGACCACCACATCATCTCCATTATGAAGCTTTATAATTCTCAGTATTGGCACCAGCCTTTGGTGCTGCTCTTGCTGTGTCCCGGCTGTGGAGACATTTGTTCTCTCTCCAAGGTTCTTGTGTGGGAAAAGCTTCTTTCTGAGCTTGAGTCTGGATCCTGTGGGCTCAGACCTCCTGGAGTGTGGACTTCTTCCCAAGCCCACCTGCGAAAATACAGACCCGTGGCTGTTTTGCTATGGGCTGTCTCCAGATGTAGCATCTTTTGATTGCAAGTACTCTTTTTTTTCCCTCCTGCAATTTCCTCCTCTTTGATTTTTTTTCCTGCCTGGAGGCTTTTCAGGTCTGGCAGTCTCTTTCCACCCACAGTATCACATTTCGGTTTCGCTCTGGCACCTGCCACTTTCCCTCCTTTGCTTTTTGTTTGCAAACGTCAGGAGCTGGATATCGATTGAGAAATTGCAAGAGACAAATCATTCCCTAGCTCTTCTGCCTTTCCTCAGTGCCTGCTAAGCTGCAATTCACAGCCAGCTCAAAGCGATGGTGTTTCCAGCTTGCTGGGGCTGTGGAGCAATGCTCTTGTACCCCGGGTTTTAATAGCCTTGCTTTCTTTGCAGGACTCTTGAGGATAGGCTAGTGTTGGCCCATTTCTCAGCAAACCCTTGCAACGAGATCTTCCCACTGAGCCATGGACGTGCTCTCCAGCAGCTCCCTGCAGCAGCCAGCCCGTACCAAGCCACCACCAGCGATGCCCTGAGCCTGCCCAAGGGGCAAGGCTTTGCCTGGGCATCCTTCAGCTTCCTCTGACACCACCAACCACCATCAGTGGTCCCTCTGGGCCATTTTTTCTTAGGTGTAGAGCCAGGGACATCCTTTGGCAGGGATTTTGGGTGAAAAGCACCGTTCCCCTGCATGGCAAGGCTCGCAGCGGTGGGGTGATGTGAGCCAGGGCACAGCAGTGATGGGCAGATTCCACTTTCTTGACTGCTGTGCCAGGACTTTTCCCCTTGTGTCAAAATATTTCCTGGTATGGGAGCACTGGAGAAGAGCCCATCAAGTGCACAGTCTGGCTCACTGCCCCATGTGGCAGGGACACGGTGGCAGTCAGCATCGGGCAGCTTGGCACGGAGCTGGGAAAAGCGTAGACAGCGGCGATGCTTTCCTGCTGTAAATCTGAGCCTGCTGGACTGCAGGGTTGCCTGAAGGCTGGCAGGCTAAGACCTGCAGATATTCCCCTGTGTGCACAGGGCCTTCAGTCTTGTCACAGGTTGGCTGGGGGTCTGTGGTCCTGATGGGTGTACCTGCCTCCACAGACTGGTCAGGGTTGGAAGGGACCTCTGGAGACCATCTAGTCCAATCCTCCGCTAAAGCAGGTTCACCCAGAGCAGGTTTCAGAGGGTCACATCCAGGCAGGTTTTGAGTGTCTCCAGAGAAGGAGATTCCACAACCTCTCTGGGCGGCCTGTTCCATCTCTCCATTTTATTTTGCTTTGTGATGATGCTAAGCCCTTAGGGAAATACCCTGTTTCCTTGCCTAGCTGCAAGTTTGCTCACCTCCATTATGCCCCAAGACAGTGTGAAGAGACACGATGAGCCAGGCTTGAGCCAGCTTCTGAAAGGGAACCGTTCTCCATCTCCTTTCTCCTGCTTGGGGACTGAGTACAGGAGGGGCAAAGCAACTGAAGAGGGGCTTGGTGGCTTTGTAGCCATCTCAGGAGCTTTCTAGGCATCTGGGCATCGTGAGGCACTTGCAAGTCTTCCCTGCTCATTCTGAGCTCTTTGGTGCTGCTGGCTGCAGACCTTTGGGCAGGGAGGTTAACAAGTCAGCATCACTCTGTGCACCTCGGTCTGATGCTTGTCCTCTCTGGTGTCCAGCACGCTCTGTTGCATCACCTTTGGTGCAGGTCCTTGGGAACCGGGGGAGCTGGGTGAAGAAGGCAGCTGTTGGACCAGGAGAGCTTTTGCAGCAGAGTGGTTTGGCAGGGGGGTTTGGTGGGGCATCAGCATGAGTTAAGGTGTCCAGCCAGGTCCTTGCCGAGTCTCCAGCCGTATGAAGGAGGCTCCCTCTCGTGGAGATGTGCCGCAAGGGTGCGTGTCCCAGTGCCGGGTGAAGGGCTGGGGAAACTGAGGCATGGGGAGACAAAAGGACATCAGACAGCAGAGGCCAGGGTGGAATTTTTGGTCCTGATTCCTCCTCTGCAAACCAGTGAGTGTTTCATCCCTACAGAGCAAATGGGGAGCTCTTAAGGATACAGAGGCTCTCTGGGCAGCATTGCCTCTCTCCTGGGTAGAAGGCAGGGCTCTAGCCCCCTCACATCCCCTTATCGATGGCTTGGAGGCCACCCTGGTGTCCCTCTTTTCCCCCTTCTCCAGGTAACTCCCCCTCGGATGAATCAGAGGAGCGTGAGCGGGACCCCAAGGTGCTCACCTTCCCCGAGTACATTGCCAGCCTCTCCGAGTCAGGCACCAAGCGCATGGCAGCCGGCGTGCGGATGGAGTGCCAGAGCCGCGGGCGCTGCCCCTCCTCCTGCCCACTCTGCCATGTCGCCTCCAGTCCCGACATGCCAGCTGAGCCCATCCTGCTGGAGGTCACCAAAGCAGCCCCCATCTACGAGCTGGTCACCAACAACCAGACCCAGCGGGTGAGAAACCACTGCCTGGGGGTGGTGGGGTTGGCATGGAGGTGGCAGGACAGCATTGGAGTGGTCTTTGCAGGCAGCTTTCCCTGGTAGCATTATGTCAAGCTGTGGCAGCCCTTGCCTGCTGGCCAGCCTTGCTCTCCAGGGTGGATGGACCATGCTGAACCCAGTGGGGGATGGATGAGCACTGACTCGAGTGGTGGTGGGATGGGAGTTAACCTGCCTGGGTGCTTACCCAATTTTCATCTCTCCTAGCTCTTGCAGGAGGCCACCATGAGCTCGCTGTGGTGTTCGGGCAGCGGGGATGTCATTGAGGACTGGTGCCGCTGTGACTCGAGTGCCTTTGGGGCTGATGGGCTGCCCACCTGTGCGCCTCTCCCACACCCCATGTAGGTCTCCATGCATGTCCAGACTGGCCTCGTGGTGTGATGGGACGGGGAGGAGTCGGCGGCAATGGGCAACGGCATGGTGGCAGGAGGTGGTGGGGCTGGGGTGGATTCGTGGGACAGGTTTGCAAGTGGATGGGGGACCTGGAAATCAGACAGTGTGCAGAGATGCAGTGTCTTTTCTAAATTCAGCTGAGGACTGGGGAGCTCTTTCTGGATCCATCCCCACAGAGCAACCCCAGGGAAGGAGCCCTTTGGGCCAGCATGCCCAGAGCCACGGTGGGAGAAGGGGAAATTGCTCCTCTCCTGAGGTTGCTCTCTCCCATGAGTTAATGGCTTTGAAGCCCTTCTTCTGCGACAGAGTAACGCAAAAACAGTCCCTACAGACTGCCTTACAGAAGCCAGCTCGTTTCTGGCGCGTTTGCGTGTGGTCCGCACAGCAGAGCTAGTGGCACTAGCAAACACACTCATGCTGCCTTTTGCACCGTGCTGAGGTTGTCCTCAGCACCATCTCCCATACTGTGTGCCTCAGCCTAGTGGCTTTGTTGCCTTTTGAAGGCACAGAAGTACAGCAAGGCGGTGATAGACATGGGTGAAGGTGAGCATGGGTGGGCAGTGGGGACAGCTGGTAGACCTTGCCCTCCTGAGATGCTGACTGGCTGGCATTGCCTCCCAGCTTGCGGCTCTCCACCGTTCACGAGCCCAGCAGCACACTGGTGGTGCTGGAGTGGGGGCACTCGGAGCCCCCCATTGGGGTGCAGATCGTTGACTACCTCCTCCGTCAAGAGAAAGTCACCGACAGAATGGACCACTCCAAGGTGGAGACAGGTGAGGGGGGGACTCCACTGGTTCTCTCTGGGGAGGGTGGGATGGAGATGTTGGAGGAGAGCCTCTGCCTCCCTCTTTGCAAGGGGATGCTGCAACATATCCAGTATTCTGTGGAGGAGAAAGCAGCCCCTCTCCTGCCTACCATGCTGCAGAAGTGGCAGCTCCATGCCATGGTGATGAGCCTTGCTGGAAAAGCAACAGGTCCATCTCTGCACCAGCCTCATGCATGAGCCTTGGTCCCCCTCAGCACCAGGCAGCATGGTAGTGGACACAGACCTCGGCAGCTCTCCACAGCCCCGGGGACACCTGTGTCATCACCCGTGGTACGTCCTCCCCTCTCTCCCTAGAGACAGTGCTGAGCTTCGTGGACGACATCATCTCTGGTGCCAAGTCACCCTGCGCCATGCCGGCCCAAGTGCCTGACAGGCTCTCCTCCACCATCTCCCTCATCGTTCGGTGCCTGGAGCCCGACACCACCTACATGTGAGTCACCTTCCCTGTGCCATGGCAGCGCCCTTGCCCTGACTGTGGTGCTCCTGCCTGGTGCTGCCTGTGTTTGCATGGTAATCCAGAGCTTCACCTTCTTCCTTCTCGTTCAGGTTCACGCTCTGGGGAGTCGATAACACAGGCAGACGCTCCAGGTCTAGTGATGTGACGGTCAAGACCCCCTGCCCTGTGGTAGATGACGTGAAAGCTCAAGGTGAGATGGAGGGAGCTGCTGGACTATGATGCTTGCGACAAGCAATAGGGAGTTCCCCCTTCTAGCATGTCCCTACACAAGTCGCGTGAACTGGCTGTAACACCTCCTTCACCCATGGTGGCCCAAGTGCTGCTCAACGTAGTGTTGAGGGTTGGTGTGGAGGGCAGCAGGAGATATACATCCTCTCCACAAACAAGTGCAGAGCTACTCTGTGCTGGTGGAGGGGTGGCAGGGTGGGTGGAGGGGCAGGCATTCAGGACATACCAGGATAGCCAGGAAGACCTGCCTGTCCTGCCTAGAAAGCAACTGGGCAACTGGCAGCGTAGGTGGTGGCTGTGCTCAAGAACCCCCAGTTGTGTGCCTGCTCATAAATAATGGTGTTCCACTAACAGTACCTGATGACGCCATCTGTCTCTCTTCCTAATTGGACCAAACTGCAGGAACCTAACCTGGACTGAATCTAGGGAATGCCATCTACTCTGTTGCTCATCCATTGGGACCTTGTCTTGATATGACATAACTCATAACTCAAGGAAAAAATCCTGGCTCCGGTCTTTGTTTCCCTAGAGCTGAGCTTTAGCCTGGTGGGCTTTGTTCATGCCTTTCCTTGCACCTCACTGAATACCCCATGTCCTTCTGCCCAGAAATAGCAGACAAGATCTACAACCTCTTCAATGGCTACACCAGTGGCAAGGAGCAGCAAACAGCCTACAACACACTGCTGGACCTGGGTTCCCCTAGCCTGCACAGAGTCCTTTACCACTACAACCAGCACTACGAGAGCTTTGGGGAGTTCACCTGGCGCTGTGAAGATGAGCTGGGGCCCAGGTAGGCTTGGGAGCTGTTGGTCACCAAGGAAGGTGGCTGTCTGGCAAATATCATGAATTTGTTTGATGATAGAGCTTAGAGTCTTACAGCGGGGCTCCTGTTTTGCTGGATGTTGTGCATACATTTGAGGTCCAGCCATCTCCCCTGAAGAACCATAAACATAGGACAAGGTGGAAGGCAGTAGACCATTATCAAGCCATCATCTTTGTCCATCCCACCAGCCCTATGCCATCTCTGGAGTCTTGCCTTGTCTGTTCATGCTATACAAGGTGGGAAGGGGATGGGATTCTCTCTTTCCCTCAGTAGCTGCTGCCGCAGGAAAAGAAGCAGAAGGTCTTGGGGAAAAATAATGCACATTTGAGGAATGGAGGTTGTTGTGATTGAGAGGGGAAGGGAGTGTGGTTGGAGAACCTTGTTAGGGAAGGGATCTGGGCATTGATGGAGATAAGAAGCCACAAGGAGGTGGTTGTACCTTCAAGCTTGATGGAGAAGGTGACACAGAAGAGCTTGGTTGTGGAAGCTGCTGGATGAAGTGCTTGCAAACACACATACATGTGCTCAGCCATACCAAGGTCAGGCTTGGCTTTCCTCCTTTTCCTGGGCTTTGGCTGGAGCTGAATGCATTTCTGTGTGTTGAACTCACTGTCACTTGTGGTCCAAGGCAGGAAGAGGATCGACCTTGGGTCTGGGTTGCGTGTGATCCCTTCCTTTTGATCCATGTCTGTGGTTGTGTGCGCTGATCTCAGGGACACGAGTGGTTTTGCTGCCCAAGCAGTGCTGAACTGCCACAGCGGGTTTTGGAGGAGGTTGCGCTGAAACAGCCTGAGTGAGCACCGTGTCCTTTCCCTAGGCCAGGTCACTGCAGCCCCCACAGCTGTCTGGGGATGGGGTACCTCATGCCCGGGGCTTCCAGAGGCAGCCAGATGTTCCCTTCTCCCCCTGTCCTTCGATGTCTGCTTTTGTCTGCGTAGTTTCCCAGTAACGTGGATGTTTCCAGTCAGTTTAGCAAGCTGGGCTGGGAGATTGTGTGGGCTGCAGTGGTGTTTCATAACATCTGGCCTCCAAAGAACCAGAGCCTTGAGCCCATCTGGAAATCAGGATTACTTCAAATGTACATCAACAACAGCTCCTACCTATGAAATGCATGGCCTCCACCTTACTCCCCTGCCCCACCCCTCCTCTTGCTGGTCTCACCGCTAGCTGTCTTCCAGTTCTGCTTCTCCAGATGATCAACTTGTGGATTTCTAACAGAGGATTGGAGATCCTCCGTGTACTTTGTCTGTCCTCCAAACCTCTGCTAGGTGGTCAGAAAGATTCAGCGAATAGCTGGTAGCTGTCTTGCACTTAGTGTCTTAGGTGTGTCTCCTAGTTCATCTTTGGTGGGGAACTCCTAAGAGATCCTCCATTCCTGGGGCAAAGCCAGGGTCTCTCCTCTTTCCCCTCTTCCCACTTGTGTTCTAAGAAATGCGAGCTCTTTGAGGAACAGCCTCAAAGCTCAGCAGTGACATCCCAGCGCGTGGAGTCTTGTTAAGACTGAGGCTCCCACCAACTCCTCTGCCCAGGGTCGCTTCATTCCCATGACACCAAGTGGGATCAGCAGGCTTGGACTTAATGTCTCACCTTCATCTCAAGCCCAGCTGTGGTGATGCCACTCTGTCTCCATTTCCAGATGTGAAATCCAGCCCCAGTTTGCACAGACCATCTGACATCTGTTGTGATGGTTTGCATGAGGAGTACATAAAATTCCTTACGTGACAGACTGGAGTCATCCGACAGCCATCGACGAGGCTGAGCATGGCTGTTGCTGCCTCAGTGAGGAGACCAAGGACCAGCCACAACATTGGGTGGAAACGGTCTCCTCCAGCCCTGCAAGGCAGAGGTACATTGGCACGGAGCAGCCAGAAATGCCACTGAAGTGCCCAAATGTTACCGTGTGCTGTGTGAATCTACGAGCCAGAGGGTTAAGTCCACCCTCTGGAAACGCTGGAGCACTTAGGCTGGGATGACGCAAGTTGCTGATGAAGTGTTTGCAGCTCGCGCTACTTGGAAAGAGGCATTTAGGCAGCTGCAGCGGGTTCTGGTGATGACAAATCTTGGAAAGCAGACCTCCTGTTTGATCGTCTGCGAAGGCAAAGCATCCAGACTGGTGGTGACAGGACAAATCACTTGCAGATGACATTATTTAGCCAGCAGACAGAGTGTTTGTTTGACTGTTGCTGATGCTCCTTTGAAGTCCTGGATGTGGACCCACGCAACTGACTGACTCTACCGTGTCCCTCCTCCTCCAGGCAGCCACGCTGCCTGCTGGATCTGCTTGTTTGGGGTGTGCTCACCTTCCTTCTTGGTGACGCTGGCTGTGGACTGAGGGAAGCGAGGGTGTGTGCACATAACTTTTCTGGGGTTTCCAGTCCAAGAAGGGCTGCAGAGAGCCCTGGATTTTGCATGAGGAGAAGAAATGCAGGGAAAGGCAAGTCATTTTCTAGCAAGTAATAAGTGACGGTAGGATTTGAAGTAAAGTCTGGTTGGTGTCTATGGGCTTTGAGCCAAAATCTGTGGGAACGTATCCAGCGTTCCTCTCGGGGTACCTGTGATGCTGGAGAAAGGCAAGGTGCCCCAACTGCCTTCCTAGGTGTCTAGATGTGAGGAACCAAGACAAGTGAGAGACTGGCTACCTTCTCGTGGCTGGAAGACTGGCCAGCATGTGTGGCTTTCTCCAGCGTCAGCACCATGCTAAGTGCCTTCATCTCTCTGCTGTGCTCTGGATGTGAGCCCTGGGGCTTCAGTTGTCATGTGGCTGCAGAGCTGGACAACCTCTTGGTGGCTCCAGGCTGGTCCCTTGGAGCTGCAGCTACCTCTGTGAGGGACCTCTTGAGGTTTTCCTCTCCAGAAAAGCCCAAGGATGGCTCTGGCTGGGCCTGTAGTAAATTAATTCTTCTCTAAGCAGCTCTCCCATGGTGCAGCTGGCCTAAGGAAGGTGTGGAGAGGTCATGGATGTTCCTCCACGGTTGTTACATGTACCATTGAGCTGTCAAACCAATCACAACACAGCCAGGTGCTCCACACACAACCCCTGCTTATCCAAGTAAGAATGTGACAAAGAGGTTGGTTTTTCCCTCTGACATCACGATTTGTGCCTCTGCTGCCTGTTCTGTGCTGGACAGATGCTGAGTCAAAGCTATCAAGGGGATATATCTTCTCTTCCCTGTCTATACTCACCCACCAACTGACCTTGAAGCTGGCTAGGAAACTTACCCCAGTTCCTGAGACCCAAACTTCTGTCTGGGTTTGCAGGCACATGTGATACTCACCTTCAAGACCCTTCATTTGAATCCATTACCTTCACATCTGCCAGGTTCCTTGGAGATCACCCAAAGTGCTAGACACGTTTAAAATGAGCGTAATATATTTTATCTGAACAAACTGATTTTCTTGATAAAAGCATTAGAAGCACAATTTTAAAAGAAAAAAAAAAATGTGAAGAGAGCACAGTTTAGGTCATATTTGGCCAGGATGCTCTGTGCCCTTCTGATACGTCATCCAACATGAGGGGTCAGTAATTTAGCACTTCTTGCTACCAGGACCCACACCAAAGCTTGTTGCCCTGGGAGTACTGTGTGTCTGTCTTCTGATGATGATGGATTCTCCCTGGTCTTCCTCTCCCTCTGTCACCCGACCATCTCTCCCAGCTTCCTTGGCTGGGTTGTGGCTCTTTCCGAAGCGCTGCTGCCATGACCCGCCTTTCCTTGTTTTGCTCTCTGCAACTGGAAGATGCAAAATGCACGTGCGAAGAACTGGGGGCCTCTGCCACATTCTCTGCTCTCCCAGAGCTTTTGGGGTCAAACCTACGTTGTGTGCCTCTCATTTATTCCTTCTCATTTACATGCTGTTTAGTAGGATGTTTCCTAAACTTTTGCTAAACATTCGAAGCCGTGTACCAGGGCTACATACATTGTATTGCTTCTTGTGATATTGAATTTTATGAGGATTGTAAATTTTAGCTCACCTTTAGCCCTCCACACAGACCCCCGACAAGCCAGCTCTGGTATTTTTAGGGTGGGTTATTTCCACACATACACACACACACCCTAAATCTCCCTCCTGCTCAGTGACGTCCTGGCTTGTTGGTTCCTAACTGTGCGTTTCTTCTCCATCACGTCCCCTTCAGCCACATGATGTCAAGGATGTGATGATTGCGGCAGGCCTGCCTTTTCCCTGCCCTTCCTCCCATGTTGCTGCAGATGTCCTACACCAAGCTATGGGTGACCAGCAGAGTTCCTAAACGTGCAATACATGCACTTCATGGAGAGGACACACGTGGTGACACTGCCCTGGGCTGGCCACACATGTCATGCCTGACACTTTTCAGCATTTCTCCCAACTGCCTGCAGTGCTTTTGGCTCCCACTTTTCCGTCCTGTTATGTCTGGGGTCTAGTGGCTGCCGCGGTGACTGGTGATGCCGTTTGAGTCACTGGTGATGTTCATCCCAAGGGGTGTGGCGGGGGTCACAGCTGCACCTCTGACTGTCCCCTCACTATACCCTCAGCAAACCTGGCCTTGTTGTGGGGATGATACAGGGTGGAAGAAGGGGGCACAGGGAAGTGTAAGGTGAGTCCCAAGACCAGTGCAGCAGGTCCAGTGTCACCGTGGTGGCATGGGCATCTCTGACCCAGGCAGGGGCTGTCCTCACGGGCATTAGACTTGCAGTGCTGCCACGGGGCTGGAGTGTCCCCCCAGCCCTGCTGTCCCTCCTCATCCTGACAGCATCAGGCTCCACTCAGCTGCTCCCCACAGTGCTCAACTCTTGGTTATCTCTCCGCCCTCCAGGAGCTTCTGAGTTGTCCTTAACCATCTTTGCTTTTCTCTCCTCATACGCTCCTCCTACCCTTCCCACCATCCCCCCCGTGGTGTCTCCATCACCCCCACCGCCCCTTCGCCGTCCATCCCCCCCCCCCGGCATCTCCCCTCGCCCACCCTCACTGCAGGAAGGCTGGCCTCATCCTCTCCCAGCTGGGGGACCTCAGCAGCTGGTGCAATGGCCTCCTGCAAGAGCCCAAGATCAGCCTCCAGCGTTCGTCCCTCAAGTACCTCGCCTGCCGCTACAGCGAGATCAAGCCCTATGGGCTCGACTGGTCGGAGCTCAGCCGGGACCTCAAGAAGACATGCGAGGAGCAGACGCTGAGTGTCCTTTACAATGACTACGGTGATAAGGACTACTGAGAGTTGCGGGCGCCCGCTCTCACGCTGGCCTTCCCACAGGCGTTTGTGAGGGGTTTACACACAGACCCATGGCGAGGGAGGGTGTCGCTGATGTTTCTGGAGGCAAAAATTTGTACCGGGGAGCAAAAGCAGCTGCTCTGTGCAGGACTGACTCAGTATTAGTTTCTTCTTTGACTTGGCCAAAAGCCTTTCTAGTTAGAAGTCTTGTGGGACCCAGTTTTCTTGGTTTTGTTTTATTCATTTTGCCAAGAGGTTCCTCAGCATTGGCGGAGAGGGCAGATGGGGAGGGCACAGCCCTCTCCTCCTGCCCCATCCCTGCCCTGACTGTGGGGACCATACCTAAGGGTGGGGGACACTGATCACCGGAGAAACGTGGTGACACAGGCAGGATGGGAGAGCAGGTGATGCAGGATTGGGAAAGTGGAGGCAGGGCATGCAGGTTAGGTTGAGATGCTAGTAGTTATGGCTGAGAAAAACAGCCTCTGGATGTCTAAGAGGGTTGGGATTTTTTATATATATTTTTTTTTAATTCTAAAGCATGAGTCTGGATGAGACCTGGCCAAGTGATGGTGCCATTGCAGGGCAGGGCTGGTGTGGGGTCACCAGCTGGGGTGAGGAGAGAGGGGCATTGGTAAGCCCATCTCCTCAGGTTCTTCTGTCATGGTCAAAGGCCACATCTGCTCCAAGATGCAGAGTCCTCCAGAGCAAAGGCAGCTTGGCCTCAAGGCCAACTTCATGAGCTTTCTTCTTGTGGGACCACATTCATAGGAAGTCAGCTTTAAAACCCCTTCCATTATTGTTTTTTACCCACCATAATAAAGACTTTGAAGCAATGTCGAAGTACTGCTCAGGAGAGCCCCAGCCAGGGAAGCAGCAGCCAGGTGGCACAGACGAGGCCACCTTCTGCACCAGCCACCCTGTAGCTATGGAGTAGCCCAGGCTCTGCATGGTGAGGGGAGCGCAGGGTAGCGTATCCAGATGTGGTGGCGCAGGATGGTCCTGGAGGTCCTGGTCCCAGAGAGGGCTCGGTGACACAGTGAGGTGGGCAGACTTCTTCTCAGAGTGTTGCTTGCCCGTGTTCAGGCTCACATCTGCGACTCTCACAGGTGACTTTTTTTTTTTTTTTTTTTTTTAAAACCAGAGAACAGGGGTTGTCCTGGGACACTGAGCTTGGTTCAGAGCACACTGTGCTCCAAAACCCTGTTACTATTGACAGTGTCGGAGGCAGCAAACGGCTTCCTTGCAGCTTCAGCTCCTAGCCTGCTCTGCAGAGGAGGCACCTTCGAACTTGCCAGCTGTGCATCTTTGATCTGGACAAGCCAGGAGCCCTACAGTGGAATTTTTACAATGCCTCTTCAGAGAGAGAAATTTCCTTTTCATTTTTTCAGTCTTGGCAGGACCAATCTTCAGCTTGTCTCTTATGATTTTCTGCCTCATTCCTCCCCTACCTGCCAAGGACACGGCTCGAGTATTTACAAGGTGCTGAGAAGGAGGTGGCTGTGGTCCGCAGCGGGTCACAGCTGACGATGCTGCATCACGGTGTTTGCTCAACAGCAGTTCAGTATCTTCCTGCAGGACCACACAGTGCTTTGTTCTTCCCTTCTGAAGGGCAGAGCTCTCCTCCAGGGGCGACTGGCCTGGACTGGGGAGCTGCTGGGAGCAGCCACTGGCAGACAGTATTACCTGGGCATCCCCGTGAAGGAAGTCTGCTGGATCTGTTTGGCTTTTTCTCACATGTTTCTGCTTGTATTTTGACGTGCCTGATGCTGTCAAGGGCTTGGGGCTCAGAGCAAGACCGGTGCCGTCTCCATGAGCAGGTATATGTGGGCAGGTGATCTGTGCCGAGCTGTTGCTCCTTTTCCTTTCAGCCACCGGCAGTCTTGGCCAATATGCTTTGGTTTATCCATTTGCTTCTCCCAGCAGATGCTGAGACAACCTTTAACTTCCAGCCGGGCAGCCATCCAGGGATAGGCAAAGGGCACCTCTGCTCAACGCCTCAGAGGGATGCTTGAACGAAGGCTGCTCTGGCAAGTTGGTTGCTCGCCAAGTAATACCGCTTACACGGCCTTGATATGAAACGCAGGCTGTTTTCCTTTGGGTAGCAGCCTCCTCTCTTTTATTGCTCACTAGGTGCAGCAGCAGGGACGGGAGCAGTGCAGTCTGCCGGCCACTCGCTGCGACGCTGCCAGGAGAACCCTGGACACCTCATGCATTCACACCTGCCTAGGTTACTTTTTCATCCAGCCTCAAGATTTGCTCTGTGGCTCTGCAGATATTTCTGTTCTGCTTCTGCGCTCACATTTCAAAGCCCTTCAGCCCCACAGTATCATCTGCTGGCTGAGCTGGACTCTGCTCCCTCAGCACCAGCTTCCCCATGGGCTGGGAGATGGACCATCGTGGAGGGTGAGGGGAAAGCCACACATCCAAAGTCCTTCAGCAGCACCCTTGCACTGTTGGATGGGACTCGGCATCCCCATCCCGTGACGGACCACGCAGTCTGCTGGTGGGGCTGTGCTCTGCCTGGTTGACTGCCATGGTGTTACTGCACCCACTGTGCCGACAGATCCTGCTGGCATGGCATGTCTGCGGGGCCATTTTCATGATGGTCCTGGCTTTGTGAAGGCTCCCTTCGTTTCCTCACTCTGGCTTTGCAAGTCAGAATTTTGCCCAAACTTGGATCTTCTTGCCAAAATGTCTCAACTAAGACATGAGCCCATCTCAGACAGCTGCCAGCAGCCTGCCGTGGGAGCTCAGACCTGGGCAGGGGGTTGCACCATGGCTGAAGACCTAGCCTTGGGTGAGATGTATTGCATAGGGCTTGCTCACCCAAAACAGCTGCAGGCAACCCCCAAGGTGTCCCCTTCCCTGCAGAGCTGACACCATCTGCATCTGCCACAGGGTCCTACTGTTGGGTCTGCATAGTATTTTCTCTCGGACTCCTGGTTTTTCCCATGCTGCCAACCACACAAAGGCTGGAGAAGACACCGTTTTCCATCTATTTCTGCAACCTCCTGAGCCCCCCTGCCCTCTCTTCTTGTTTTATTTCTGAATTAATGAGCAGTCATTAACTTGAGATGAACCTCTGGGTCATTATCTTTTCTTTGCTGCACCCGTCCCCTGTAATAGCATTACTACCTTTTACTTGTCGTGGAGTTATTTAACATATAAAGATGGTTTGGTCCTTTTCTTTACAAAGATGGCTACAATTCATGTTCCTTGATGTTCTATTAAAACTCTAATGTGACGTTTTACTACTGTAGATTGAAAGTAGGGTGCTTTAGGGTGGGATAGCCATGTGGCAAGAAACATAAAACCCTTCCAGATTACTTTAAAAAAAAAAAAAAAAAAAGGTTTTAAACAATGGCAACAACAACAACGACAACAACAACAAAACTATCATTGTAACACTATGTAAAACTCCAGATGATAATTTAACTGACTATTAAACGGAGCTGTTAGTAATCTGTGGCTCTGGCAAACTGGAGTGTTTGTTTATAGTTTTGGTCCAGTTGATGTCATCTTTTGGTAGCGGATGAAACACTCCCAGCTTTTGAACACGCGTGCGTCCTCACACAAGTTTAGCATTAGCCCATCTGCCCAGCGGGTTAGCCAAGTCCCAAGCCACTCAGTACACACAGCCGGAGCTGGGTCCTGCCTTGCCGACCTGCTCTGCCAGGCACGGGAAGGTGCACATGCCTGCAGGCACCTTCAGGCTTTGGAGGAAAGACTGTGTTTAGACATCCTTGGCAAGAGGCTCTCAGTCCTTGCTTTGGAAACCTCTGCAGATGCCGGGAATTTGGAAGCAGAGTCCAAAAAACCTCCTTTTAGCCTGTTTTCTAGTATATGAGGTGGATGGGATGGTGCTGTCTGGTGGTCAACCACCCCCTGAGAACTTCCTGGTCCATCTGGTAGACTTTTGACTAGTGGCATTACAAATATGAATGTCCTACAAGCGATGTGAAAATCAGTGCCCAAACAGAGGTGAGAGCTGCAAAGGATGCTTTAAAAGTCACTTACAGTGCATGCTGTGCCTAGTGCACAGGCCATCGGGGCTTGTAGGGGCTGGTCCCATGGCCAAGCCCGGTGTGTGTTGCCACTTGCCCTGCCAGATGGGTGGGAGACCCGGGGAGAGCCGGGGATTACTGTGGGTGGGCAGACAGGATGCCTGGGAGGACACGGGAGAGGGGGAATTTAGGGGCTATAGCACACAAATCCATAGGAAACCAGACTTCATTAAATTTCATGGAACAACTTGATTTTTTTTTTCGCTTCCCACTGCTAAATTGCAGGAAAATAAGCTAAAAATACACCCAATACTTTCCTTCCGCTATTTTCCATGCAGTTAAGTGCTGTGGCTGCCACTGGCTCATTGCACAATAACCCATGGCTGTGGAACAAGGCAGGAGGAGAAGGAATAGAAGGAGGAGGATAGGGGCTGTGTGGCAGCAGGGCACCTGGTGGCAAGCCTGAGCTGCTGGGTAAGAAGATCTTGACACAGCTGGCTCATTGCACCTTCACCAGAGCCAGATATCCTCAGGGGTTATCTGGCTTGCAAGTGATGGGAGTTTGGAGAAAGCCACCCCAAAAAGGGTGGAGTGGACTGTAAGGGATGCATCACTAACACGATGGCAGCTTTTTAGAAAAGATTTGGTAATATGTGCACATGGTGGAAGGGTTACTCTTGGCCAACAGTCCCTGTTCATCCTCAGAAAGCAGGTACCAGCAGGGATTGCTGCATTTCAACACATGCATGAATGAGGAGGCACCACTGAAGCCTATGCACACAAGGTACCATGTCCCCATGGTCCTGATCACTGACTCATTTCTTAATGACTGACTGCGTCGTCTCCTCCATCATAACGGCAACATAAGACAAAGTTCTTCAGATCCAGTTTGTGTTGCTGAAAGAGCCGCCACCCTGCTCGACCTTGTGTCCTCATCATCTTGGGGATGCAGGTGTTGGCGTCTTTTGCCTTGAGGCTGGGTGTCTGGCAGAAAGGAGAGAATGGGATGGCAAAACAGCCCTCACTTGGCTACTGCTGCAGATAGCTGCTCTTTTTGTTTTAAATGCAAGACATAAACTGAGGTCCTGGTTGCTTGGGGCTGTAGAGCCCCTTAATGCTCTGTCCTTCATGGGAAATAAGCTGGCCCCGGTGGAAGTGCATGATTTGGGGAGCTTTGCCCCAGAGAGGAAAGCCAATGTCACCAGGAGATGCTGTTCCTCCTCCGGGGAGTGATGGGACAGTCCATGCAAAGACCAGAAGCGAAGAAGAGGCTGGTGCAGAGCAAAAGGAGGCACATGGCCATCAGAGATGGCTGAAAGGCAAGGCAGTGGGATTTTAAGACAGGACAAGGGAAATCAAAGACGAGGAGGAGGGAGACTCAGGATGAGTTGATTGTCCCTAGTAGGAACATAGCTCCTCTTTGATTCTGGGCATCTCTGTCCAGGCCCTGACCCCCTGGACACGGGGCAAGGGCCAGCACTGAAGGCAGTGCCCACAGCCCTGCCTGGCATCCCCATCTTCGGTGCAGGCAGCCAGAAGGACCAAGGGCTTGCTGGGGCCTCACTTGCTTCCAGCAGCAACGCAAACCCAAAGCTCCTCAGCTTGTTTCAATTAAGGCTGGGTACGTATGGCTCTGATTGCCAGCGACACGCCAGGCACCCTGGCCGCGGCAAGGAAGGACGGCTGTGCCGTGCATCCCCAGGTGCTCCCTGTCCGGCCTCCAGCGCAGCACCAGGCACCCCGTGCTAGGGGCTTTTCCTTCCATTTTCTCAGCCCGTTGCTCCTCTCTGGGGCCCTCGATGTGCTTGTGTCAGCCCCACAGGAGGAAAATCAGGATTTCATTGCTTTCCATAGCCTTGGAATTGCCCCCTTGGGCTCTAGCAGCCCCCCGACCCACTGCAGGTGCTTCTATTTTTCAGTCCTTTCCAAACTTTCCACTTGCTCAGCTGTGACTCACCTTCTCCTCTGCTTGCAAGTGAGGCAGACGGCAAAGGAAAGAGAAACAGCTCCTATCATGGCTTTGGCCCTTTCAAACCCTGTGCTGAGCTGCAAAACAGCAAAGGGGCTCCTTGAGGGACTATCTTGTGCTGTCTGATGGGGGGAGAGGCTTCAAATGGCCCCAGAACTGGTCTGTTAGAAATATAGCCTGGATTTTGTTAGCTGCCATTTGTGTATCTTTAAGCATCTTTTTTGATTGTCTTTGGTTTTAATTCTCTTGCCAGGGTGCCGCATGACACGTCTCTCTAGCTCTAGTGTGAGCCGCCCTCTGCTCCCTGTCCCCAGGGAGGTGGTGTGTGAGTACACACACACCTTCCCTACCTTTAAGGTGAGTTAATTAACAGAAAGCAGTGGATAATGGACCAGTTTGTGGCATAACCAGCAGAAGACCATCTGCAAAAGTATCCTTGCAGCTGGTGGCATAGTAAAAGCTACATGGGTGGCAACCTTGAAGAGGGAGGGCATTGGAGGGGGGTGTGTGTCCCAGCTCTAACCCCAAAGGAGCTCTCCCACTGGGCTGGGACAGTGCTGGGAGGGTCTGCAGTTTGGGGCAGGGGAGGGCATGCAGGACCAAGGGTGCTGGGACCAGCAGAACCACCTCCCTCCCCCCAGTCCGGCCCCACTTTGGGTGAAGCAAGGAAGCAAAAGACATTGAGGATGAGAAGATTATTTATTTTTCATAGATTTTTATAAAAAATAATTATCAAATACAAAAAAATAAAAATAGCAGCAGCCTCCGTTGTGAATAAAACCCTAATGGGGACAAAAACCGCTCAGTGTCGCTATAGAAGAACAATATTTCAGTATGTAGAAGCTATCTGTTCATGAGAAGCACAAATGTCTACCAGCCAAGCCAGCGCCTCCGGCCACCCCCAGTGCCCCTGTCCATGGGCCACAGTCCCTTCCCTGCACCCACTCATAAGCAGGGACGAGCCATTGCTGAGACCAGGATTTTCATGCCAAAAGGGTAAAAATTTGGCATATAAATACACATTCATCCAGGAAATGCTGACACCAGGCACGGAAGGGTTTGGCATGGCAGGTGCTGGGACAGATTTCTCCCTCTGTGTCTCACCCTCATCCCACGTCCCCATCACCTCACCCTGCTGGGGGCTGCCATGCCCCCTGCTCCCACTGTGCCAGGACCCCTGGCTGTCCCCTTCCCTGCACTCCTGGAGCAGGATGGGCTGCACCTCCTGGGGACATCGGGGCTAGAAGAGTATCTCACAAAGAGCTTTGGATTTGGGTTTTTTTTTTCATTTCCTTGGGTTGTTTGAGCGTGTTTTTTTGATTGAAAAATGAACCTCTGTCAAAAAATTACAGCTGTCAGCCAAACTGACGGTATGTTTAGGTGAAAACCCCGGGGTGTTGTCACTTGGACATGACAGGAACAGAAATGTCCACGTGTCCCTGCTGCAAGAGGAGATGGGGCCCATTGCCACACACCCTCCGCATCCCTACCTAGACCAGGGCAGGCAGGAGGTGGCATGCCATGGGGCGATGGGGACACTTGGGATGAGGAAAAGTCTTGGAGAAGGACAAGGCATCTCCTGCCTGGATGCTGGTGGTGTATCCAGGCACAGAGATGCCCCTACTCATGTCCTACAGCGAAACATAACTTCGGGAGCTGCCTGACAAAAGGGCTGGCGGGGGAGCTAGCAGAAGCCAGAGGATGCCTTGAAAATCCCCGGTCTCTCCACACCGTGTCACCCTCTCTCCATCACTCCTGCATCGGCCAAACCCTGGCGGGGAGCCCGGCACAGCCCGGGCGGGCGGAGGCAGCCGGGCATCCCTGGGGCTCTTGGTCCCATCCTGCAGCTGCCCCCGGGGACACCGCGGTCCCTGCTCCTGCTCGGTGGCCCCTTCTCTGTTTTCCTCTTTCTGCTTCTTAGCAGCTCAAAACCATCAGCCATAATCCCAGCTGGAGCCGGGCACCTTCGCTAACCGTTGCCTCTGTGGGGCTGGGTTCAGGCTGCCAAACTGAACTTCTGGGAATTAACTATGGGGGGCAAAGCTTCTAGCTGAGCTTCTTTGGGGCTAGAAGTAAATTTTCACTTCACGCCTACGTGAGCAAGAGATTCGTGAAAGTCAGCAACTGTATGTCCACTGTAGATTGTAATAAGGAAAATCTTAATGGGAAAAGATGATGCTCAAAGTCTCCTGACAGGTTGTTCAGGTCCTGTCTTTCCTTGCCTTACAGGGTCTGGTCTCTGTTGAGAACTGCTGAAAACACTGTTGAAGCTCACGTTTGGAAAGGACATGGGGAAAGAAAAGAAGGACCACCTCATCATCCTTCATTCAGAGCATCACACAGCTACTCTTCATTGCCCACTACATCCCTCACCTAGTTGGATACACGGTGGCCCAGGGGGAGTGAGGCAGAGAGGGATCATTGTGTATCTGCTCCTACTGGCCATGCAGACATCCCCACGGGCACATAACCCTTCCCAGAGGGCTCTGAAATAATAGGTGATGGGCATCTGTGGTGCCCAGCAGCGCTCACTGAGTCTGCCGTGCTCACCGGGGCGATGTAAGGGCAACATCAGCGTTTCTTCTCAGCCTCAAAATCCTGACCCAGGACCCTAAGCAGAGCAAGGCAAAGCATCGGCAAATCCCAAGGGCAAAAACTTGGTGCCTGCAAGATGCCAAGAGCACCCTGAGGTCACAGCCTCCATTCTGCCTTCCTGCGGAGCTCTCTCCTGGCGCAGCCTGGGTGTTTGGCTTCTCTCTCTGTCCTCCTTCCAGCTCCCTCTCAGCAAGGAAGGGGGAATTCCCTGCTCCTCCTCCCCGACCTGCACTTTTCCCAATGGTTTGTACTTCACAGCAGCATGAGTGTGTGACAAAGGATATCCTTTCTCAGCTTCATCAAAAGCAAAGAAAATATAATATATATTTATATATATATTATATATATGTGTATATATATATAATTAAGTTTAAATATTTGCAGAGAGATCACAACTACCTCGACCTTGCTAAAAGAAGCCTGTACAGCAGAAGGGGGGTGAATAGTGACCAAATCCAGAGCAAAGACAGACACCCAGACACCAGACCAGGACAGATGTCCATGGCAGCACCAGGGCTCCCAGCCCACAGCTGAGGCAGTGCTGCATGGCTGGCTGAGCCCCTCAAATGCGCATCGGACCCCCGTGTCCCGGTTGGGTTTGGGAGGGAGCAGCGATGGGGAGGGGACCGCCATGTGCCTGCCCTCTCGTGCCACAGCACGCTGGCTGCTCGGTGGCCTCACCTCGGCCCCTTTGTGTGCAGTCACCAACCCCCTGCCCTGCTCTTCCTTACGCCTGCTGCCCCCTTGCACCCCGCCGTTCCCCAGCAGCCCCCGTTGCTGCCCCTTCGCTCCTCCGGCACTCGCCTGACCGAGAGAGGCCCTTCGTGGTGCTGCTACTGGTTCTCCTCGGCAGCCGGGTCACGGCACGTGCATTCGTCCTGGTCACAGTCAGCAGCAAACGGGATCACCTGGGAGG
Organism: Falco naumanni; assembly: GCF_017639655.2. Lineage (NCBI taxonomy): Eukaryota > Metazoa > Chordata > Aves > Falconiformes > Falconidae > Falco > Falco naumanni. Next base: position 5,977,748 of record NC_054064.1, on the reverse strand, counting down.
ACCGAAGGGAGATGTAAGCCTCTGCTTTGAGATCCCTGGCCCCTGGCACCCCTATGCCCCTGCAAGCCCCCTCCACCCTGGTATGGACAGACAGACGCTTTGGGCTGCGCCTTGATGTTGTTGGTATTGTGGAGGCTGCCGGGCTCCACGCTCTCAGAGATACGGGCTCTGATACAAGCTGTCCCCGGCTGAGTTTTCCTTTTAGCCTTTTCCTTTTTGTTCACTTGAGTTTCAAATTTTGCAGCCGAGGATCAGCTTGAGTCTTGTGCCCCAAATGTCAAACCCTGGGGAGAAGCCTCCCCTGGTGGGTGTGAGATGTTTGGACTAAGGCTGGCAGTGATAAGGCACCTCTAGATGTCAATTTTACTTCAGCGGCTGTTAGAAAGCCCCCCTTGCCCATGTCTGAGCCCATGGACCTGTCCTTCAAGCTACTTGTGGCTCTTCAAGGCTCAGCAAAGCATGAAGGTAGCATAGGCTCATCTTCTGCAGCTCCTGGAGGAAAGCAACCAAGCTCCCAGCTGCTCAGGCTGGCCTCCATACTACCTGATGTAGGAGCCAGGGTAGATGCATGGGGTTCTTCTGCATTATGGATCAAGAAAACCCAGGCAGGCTGGAGGCTGCTTGAGCAGGAATGGCCTTCAGTGGGGCAGGCAGTGGGTCCGTCTAGGGCCACCCACAAGCTGTGCTGCTTTGAGACATACCATGTGGGTAGAGAGGCTCATTGCACATTGCTTTTTCTACAACAACCATATGTGGCTGAGCAAACTTATGTCACCTTAGCTGGTGGCAGCAGAGCAAGGTGGGAGGGCACCAGCAGAGCTTCTGGCTCCTAGTTAAGAGTTGCCCAGTCATGAGCCATGGGAGCTGAGAAAATAGTTCCCTCCAGAGGTTTTATACACACCAGGCTCAGAGCCAGCAGTTTTTCTTACTGTGGAAGCACATTTGAGTTTTCACAGCCTGGGTCAGTGAGAGCTGGAGTAGGTTTTTGGTGTTTAAACTGCATATTCTTGCATCTGCCTTAACAGAGACGTGCTGGAGGCTTGTGCCACAGGAGATCTGGGACTTGTGGGGAGCGTGAACTGGGTCTGGGTCTCCTGAGAGCCATGGGACTGAATCCTCCCACCTTTGGCTGCAAACCTGTCCTTTATTTTGTCCAGAGATCCAGCTATCTCAGACCTCCTGAGAGCCATGCCTTGCTCTGAGATGTCATGATATCACTATGGGGGTTTCACTCATCGCTTGGGTGTTAAGCCTTTTCTCTCCTATCTCAACTGGATCTTCCCAGGATTTTATTTTTCCTTTTCTCTGTGTGTGTATGTGTGATGAAAGGAAAAATGATTCAAGCTCCACAACAAAGATGAGAAGATCCAAATTCACATATTTTTGCAGTGAGAAATTATCTCATGCCCTGTGATTTGTTTTGCTGTTGGATATGCTTAGGAAGGATGGGCTGTGAGTACTGGATAGCAAGTTAGGTGGGAGGGGAGGTTGTGATGGGAGACAAAGAAGGGTCTGTGTAACCCCAACGCCAAATTTCTCCCTCCACAATATTCCTCCCTCCTTCACTCCCCAGGAGAATTGGAAGGGAAAGACAGCCCACAGCGGACGCCAATGGACCATCCCCCAGATCCCCTGAGATTGCTCAATTATATGACAAGGTGACTTCTGACTCACCGTGGCTAGCACTACATCCTATGGAAGTAATTTCTCTGGGACTCATTTCCCAAAATGAGAGGGAATCCTGTGAACCTCAGTGGGAGCTGGGCTGAGCTTTCAGTGCTGCTGGCCCAAGTTCAAACCCCGTTGTTAATCAGTGGGATGATGTCTATCAGCTTCAGCTGGCTTTGGTTTAAAATCATGGGTTTGTTCTCCATTTGTGGGAGAATTGCATTGCAGGCTCGGTTCCACGGCCAGCAAAGCCAAAGAGCATAGCTAGCAGTCACCACTCAATCCTAAACCCTGGCCCGTGCCACAGAAGATGCTCACTTACCTTCCTGGAGGACAGTGTGGAGGAGCAGCAGTCACCCCCGTCATACTGGCAGTATGCCCGGTTGTTGATGGTGTCACACCAGCCGTCTGCTTGGAAGGGCTAGGCAGAGAAATGAGTCTTTGGTGAAAGGGTTGTTCAAAAGCATAAGGTTGCCCCCAAAAGCAGAGATCCCAAGAGGGCCCAGCAAGGCCCAGCTCCATCATACACAACCCCCTCTTCAAAGCTAAAGGTCACTAGAAGACTGGTATCCCGGCTGGTGTGTATGGAGTAGTGGGTGCTCGGAAGGCTGCAGGATTCCCGAGGACTGGGGGATTGTGTCAGGAAGCAAGAAAGCAGAATCGCTAGAGCCTGAATGCCACAAGTCCCCATTCCCATCTCACTCAGTGCTTCTCCATGGAGTCCATTGCCACCCAACTAGGAATCCGTTCACTCCCTCATCTGCTCATCCACCTGCTCACACCACTCTCATGTGTCTCCACTTTAATCCAGCTCTCTGCACGCTCGCAGCTGGGGCAGGGCTCTCCAAAAAGCTGACCCAACTCTTCTCTCCAACACCCCTCCTCCCAAAGAGCTTGGCTCTGAAGCTGAGCTTGGTGACCTGGCTTGGGCAGCTAAGTACAGAGAGGCTGTTACGAGGATCTTCTGCTAGAGGATCAGTCTCAGGAAGGCACATGCTTTATCTCCCTTGGACTACAAGAAAGGTTCAGCAAGGTGAGGAGTCTTCCAGAAGTACTTGCACTCAAGCCAAGCCAAGCCAAGCATCGGCAAGTGCTGCTCGCAAGGACTAAAACTTTTCTAGAATGCTCTTGCTTCGGCTCTGACTCCAAGGAAAATGTCCCCACATTCCTTGAGACTCTCCATTGGAGGCTCCAGGTCTGTCCACAGCACTTGGCTCCACCTAACCTTGCCAGGCCAGACTACAAAGCTGCTTATCTGGTGACCATCTGGGACAAACAGAAGGGATCTTCATTAAGCACTAGCTCCCTGCGGGCAAAATCCAACTCTGCGTTGAGCAGAGAGGGCACCAGCCTACTGTTAACCAGAAATACTGGCAACATGGCCACCTTCCAGCTTCAGTCATGGCCATCTTCCTCCTCATTTCTCTTCTTTGTGGCTCAGATCTCACCCTCTGTAAGGAAATCACATGGTTGAGTGGGGGTGGATTTTGCATTGCCAAAATAACGGTGGCTCCTCTTCGCGTGGCACAGCCCAGTGCCCTTTGCTGCTCTCCTGTGAGTCACTGTTGGGTCTGCTGGGACAACTGGGATTTGCAGAGCCCAGCTTGCTTTGGTGTAGCTCAGACAAACGCTCCATCGCTAACAAGCCTTCTTTACTGAGAGCTCTAACACGGACATAGAAAGCTATTGCAGGAGAATAGCTTTGTGTCCAGAAATGTTAAATGGCACGAGCAGCCATTCAGAAATCCATTTGATTGTTGTTTAGTTACATGAGTCATCCGATCAAAGAGAAACAAGCAACTGGGGCTGAGAAGCAGCCAACGAGGGCTGAGAAATAATGCTGTGCAACTGGTGCAGCCAAACAACGTGCATGTGAAGCGCTTACAATGAACTGTCGAGAATGATCTGCAGCCGAGGTTTATTTATCACAGATACTCATTATCAGTGCCAAGCAACAACCGAGCGTGCTAGCAGAATGGGGAGGCCATTCATTAACCAAGTGATTAGTAATGAAATGCTTCTCCTGCTCCAGGCTCTGTGATGGTAGCTACTGGCCCAGCAACCATGGCCAACCTCCAGGAGGAGTGCTGTCATCAGAAAGGGCTCTTGGAGGAAACCTGGCCACCCCTTTGCCCATGGAAGCAGCTGACCAGTTTCATTGGATCTGGTGGTCCCTAATGACTACTGGACTTCAGAAAATACCCAGACCCAGCCTTTGATGGACACTTGCCTGTAGCACCCCTAAACCCAACGACAGCCAGCTGAAAAATGTCACCACACCGCAACAGCCCTGCCATCCACTGTGCTGAAGCCAGCAGGCAGGATGGGTGATAATGCCAATAATTCACGCAAAAAAACCATGCCAAAACCAAGGAACTGATGTGGCTTTTTGTCATCATGACTCACAAGGAACAGAAATGGGCTCAATGCAGGCTAATGTCACTATAGGAAGCAGCAGCAGGAATTGTGGCAAACCACTGAGTGAGTCTGTGCTATCAGCACCACAGTCCCCACACCAAATACAGGCAGCCACAGAGAGACTGCATTTGCCTGGAAGATCTCACAAGAGAAGAAGAAAAAACGCACCTTCCTGCAGCTGGGAAACTGAGGCACAGCTGGGTTAGGTAGCTCACTCAGAAACAAGAAGGGATTTGGCTCCCATCATTGCTATCGCAAAACACGTCTAGACGACACCAAGGTGCAATTTCACCAAGACAGCAGGGTTAACACTCCTTTTCCATTGAAAAGGATCAGTGGGTCTTAAAAGATGGTTATCAAAGAAGGTCGCTGAGCGACAGTCAGCTTTGAGCACTGGGAGGGCCAGGGCAGGGATGCTGGGGCTGGCCGGTACAGGGATGCAGGCAAGGGGACCGGCCAGGGCGGCTGGCAGGGAAGAGCTCTTCTGGGTGTGATTTGCCTTTGCAGCAGTCCACACCGTGGAGTTTTTCCTTGAGCTTTGCTCCATATGTCATGAGTCACTGGCAAAACAACACCCGCTGCTTCGGTAGTTTCCATATAATTATGGGGAGGCTTGCCCATCCCAACTGCACAGGTCTGAAACAATTTCCAGATCTTGCGTGCAAGGTGGGGGGATGACAGAGGCAGGGACAGGATGGGGAAGGAGAGGCTCTCAGTTTCTCTCTACACGTATTAGGGCTAATTGCCCCCTCCTCTCAACCCGCCGGAGCCCGTACCCCACCCTAAACAAATACAGGCTCCTATGGCAACACTTGTTGGGGAAACTTAACAGCTCATGCTCCAAATTACATTGGAAAAACATATGAGGGGAAAATAAAAAATGACTAATTGGATTCAAGGCTCAAAAGAGCCAGGTGCAGGGTTTGGGGACTGCTGTCCCTGCTCCTTGCTCAGTGCCTGGAGAATACAGTGACTCCTGTTGCTTCACCTTGTCAAGAATCTCCAGCTGGTTCACCTTTGCAAGCAAAAAGCAAAGTAAGGTGCTGGCGGGTCACCCTTGAGGGCACAAGCACCCTCGTGCTTGCATCTGTCTCATTTTGGTTTTGCAAGAGCCATGGCAAGGGAGGACACGGGCAATGCAATGTACTAAGAGCACGTGATGCGAGAGGAAAACCCGTACAAACTCTGCACTTGAGCCACGTGGCTCTGCAGGAAGCAGTGCCAGCGGTGGGAGAAGGGAGGTTTGACCATGCTGGTAACTTGCAGCAACACCTGATGATGTTTTAAGGTGGTGGCAGGACAGAAGAAAACACCAATGCCCAACCATGCCAGGCAAAGGCAATGGAACAGGCAGGGAAATGGCCAGCTGGGTTTCAGCCACCAGAATGTGCAACCTCTAGTGCAGAGGGGAGACAGTGCTCCTTGAAACGGCTCTCAGAAACTGGGAAAAAATTAAGAAGGTGATGGCTACAACTGCTCCACACCGTGTTAAGTGACAGGAGCTGCTCAGCGAGGTGATGTGCCAGCGAGGCAGCCCGGGAGCTGGGCTGTGTCAGCGAATCTCCCTGCTCATGCCATCCGTCTTCCTTGTTTATTCAGACGGGAGCTTCATCAGGGCATGTGTTAGCACGTGGAGCTGCAGCAGCTGGCACCACCAGGCCTGAGCCCAGCGCTGCCGGCATAAAAATAGTAACCACGAATCAAGTGCTTGGCAATTTAAATAGGCTAAAAAACCACATGCTCTCAACGCTGGGATAGGCACAGATTAAAAGAGAAAAAGTTAAATTAAAAAAAAAAAAAAAGAGGGAAAAATATTGTAGGCAAAAGAGGGATGTGAGAAAGGACTAGTTATATCCCACCACATCCCAGGCAGAAGCCTCTCAGAGGGCTCGTGGCAAAGTTTCTTTTGAGGCTGCTGGGAGATGCCATGCAGGGAGCAGTGTCTATGCAGTGTTTTTCCACTGTCCCTGCAGAGTCCCCGAGGCCAAGCTGGCTGGTCCCTCCCCAGGGCTGCCATCCTGCCTGGCGGGGAGCCCCCAGTGCCATCAGTGAGGGGGCAGGTCCAGACACTTTTCTTCAAATCCACCTTGTATGTAGGTTATTCGCTGCAAAAGAGCATGAAAGGGTGCAACAGAGTGAGTGAAAGATAAAGCGTGAAGAATAAATCACAGGTGCCATCAGTATCACACATATTTTGGTGCTGCGTCACGGGCATTTGGTGAACATTATTTCCCAGGAATGCGGGTTTTGCTCTGGCTGAGCAGACCTGAAGGCCCAGTACCTTGCTTTTGGTGATGACCAGTTCCAGATGCTTCAGAGAAGGGTGGTGGTGGGGGGGAAATTCAGCATGCACCTGGCCAATTGTGCAACCATGTCAGCAAGAGCTGACAGACTCTCCTGCACTGCCGTTGGGGTGGAGAGTGCTTGCAATTCCAATCTGCCCGTAGCTAGAGAAAGCCCAGATCCCAATTTCAGGGGATCAAGTCCAGCCTTAATAAGCAAAATATTTCCCCCCAGCCTTTGGAAGTCTGTGCAGGTCCCTGAGCTTTGCAACTGTGCTGATCTCACCCAAGTAGGGTGCATAGTTTGCTTTTGTGCTGCTTCTAAGTCAGCATGGATTTTGCTGTCCTTTCATCCTTGCCTTTGGATGTCAGTATTTTGGGCGTTGACTTTGGACCATTTTCATACCGAGACAACCACATACATCCCTGCAGCTGAGGAGGTGCAGGTATCTTCATCCTTCCCAGCTGTCGCTTTCCAAGCAGCCTCAGAGGAACAGGGGAACCATCATGTCTGCATGGAACAGCCCTGGGAAAGCTGCTGCAGCCACCATTAGACCCACATCTTGTGCATCAGCTTCATTGCTGTTAATTCTGCTCTTGAGATGGATGAGTCATTAGTGGTGGAATTAACTGGAGGAGACAGGGATGTGGCTGGGTGATAAACCACTGCTGGGGGAATGTCTCCCTTTGCTGTGCACACGGTTCTTCCAGGAGCCTTGCAAGGTCTTCAAAAGCAAGCCCCCAAAGGCATCAGCATGTACCCAGCACGAGAAATGAGAAGGTTGTAGTAGCCAGGGCCAGGATCTCACCAAGCACAGCTGGAAACCCCAGCCCACTTACTGGCAGAGGGCTGTCAGTCCAAACCAGGGCTCACAGAACCGCAGGACATGAACCTTGAGTTGCCCCAGGGCTGGAGACCCCTGCAGCTTCAGGGGTCTGAGACGTGCAAGAGAAGCCAGGTCCCAGGTGCAAGCTGCTGCACATGGCAGGGGGGAGCAGGCAGGGGTGTGTGGGGAAAAGACAGCACCAAGAGGCTGCAGCAGCCCTTGGCCAGGGATAGGCAGGGGGCAGCTTCTCCCTGCCAGATGCCTTTCCTTCCTTCCCACTCCAGCCACTAGCCAAGATATTTCAGAAAGCTCTGGGAGATCCCTGGGAGGACTTGAAGGGTAGGTACCCAAAGCTTTGTTAAAAGTCTGGTTCACTTAAAACCCCTATGCATCCAGCACCCCCGCTTGGGTCCATGGAAATTCCCACTCCCATCCCTGCCCGCATCCCTCCAACATCACTCCAAACCATTGTTTCTGTACAGAAAACTGGGGCCGGTGTCAGTCCCTTCAGCCACAGACACGGCAGGAGCTAGTTGAGGTGATGCTATAGCACAGTGTCCCCAGGACACATCCCTTTCCTTGCACACACACACACTCATGCTGGTGAGGCAGAGAGCCCGGCCATTCTTGGCTCCCCCTGCTTGCCCAGGGAAGTTGACTGGGAATGCAGACTGTGGGAGGAAACGACAATGTTCATTGTTTGGATTAAATATTTTTCTTGGCCCTTGCTCTGTTGCAGTGTGTTTTTTATTTTTTTTCTTTCTCCCTTCTCCCCTCCCCCCCCCCCCCCCCCCCCAACACCCCAAGCACATTCACTTTCCCTCTCTCCTGAGGCTCTCCAGCACGAAAGGAGGAAATCAGCTCTGAAAAACAGAGAGAGGGACAGAGAGGGAGCAGGGCTGGCTTCTGCTCAAAAAGCTTTTTGGGATGCCTGGCTGCTCTGAGCCACTCTGAGCAGCGAGCGAGCTCTACCTGGCCCATCGCAGCGAGAGAGGCGAGGCAAGCGCTGCTCAGGGGAAGAGAGCTCTAGAATCTGGCAAGAGGCACCCCAGACCAAGTGTCCTGAAGAAAAGAAAAACAAATTCCTACAGACCGAGTGCTTCATCTACTATTTTTGTGTCTCCCACTTTCTGTGCTGAGCCATCCTTCCACTCCTTTTGAACCATGGCAGCTGACTCTTGGAGCCACGTGCCTGGAGGATGGCTTGCTTGGAGACATCGTGGGCCTACCCTGTCACCTCAGACGCAGCCAGAAAGCAAAATGGAGAAATGCCAATTGTTCCTGAGCTTGCTGGTGTCCCCAAGCCACTCACTCATCAGCTCAGCACGCAGACAATTTCCATCACATCTCAGATCTTCAGGAACATCTGCTTCAGCTCCAACATCCTTCTCCTCATGCATCACTGAGAAAACAGAGGCTTGTTGCTCGAGAAAGTATTCCATATACCCAAAGGAACGCTTCAAGGAAGAGGTGACAGACTGGAAGGCAGCATCCTGCTGTCTGGTTTCAGCCTGCGTGCCATCACTTGTAGTGCCGTGCCAAAGGCAACAACGGCCCCGCTCCCAGCAGCTTGATCTGCAGCTGTAGGTGTTCTTCAGGACAGAGGGAGCCCCTTAGACATTGGTTTCCTGACATATCTGGGCCCTGTTTGAATCAGTCTCAATCGAGTTTGGACAGAATCGGTGTCCCAAGGGGGATGGAGAGTACAGAGGTAGACTGCTGCTTGTTCTCCAGCCCAAGTACTGCTGTAGATGACCATACTGGGAGAGCAGGTCCTTGCCTTCATGGTGTCTGAAAGTGCTTCTGTGTCCCAGGCCAGGATTTGGCTTGGACACACTTCTGCTGCAGAAGGGAGTATGTAGCACTTTGGGCTACCAAAATGGGGATGCAGTCCTTCATCCCTGTCCTGCTCTGTGCCTCAGGGCCCCCTCGTCTCAGCAGACAGCGATCTGGAAAGGGCTTTGTGGAAGAAAGAGATGGAAAGCTGGTGTAGATGAACATCACACCAGAGTGGTTCTTTGCTTCCACAAAAGCATGTGTGTTCATGACTTGTTCACGGTGGGGTCCTTAGCCTTGCCCTTTTTACACCTTGATCTCAGTTCTAACAGGAGAATTAAAACAGAAGCAGGAAAGAACAAGTGAAGGGGAGCAGAGGAAGATGCCATATGTTAATAGTGCTCCTGGCAAGCATGGTGGCTCCTGGAGATAGGTCTCCAGCACTCACCATTCCCAGGACTGCTGCTGCACACATGAGAGAAGCCAGGACTTCAGTGCCACGAGCACCAGCCTGCAATCCTGCCCTCAGCAGCTCGCCCGCTGCCATGGATTAGATCTCCTGCCAAGCCATTTGTGCAAAATATGTTGCAGGATAGAACGGGTTATGGAAAACAAGCCCTGAAAACCACAAGGGCCTCCTGACCCACTTGTATCTGGTTTCTGCCAAGTTCTTGTTACAGATCTTAAACAGAAAGAAAAACAATGTACGAGGGATGAAGGAGCTGAAGGAGAATGAATATTCGTGTTGGAAGAGCAGCTGGCTGGGCTATGCTTGGGGATGTTTGTTTATTATCAGAAGCGACTCATTGATTTTTATTTCAGCGGGTGCTTTCAGTGGCTTTCCACTCACTCTGTGTCACTGACTGCACAACTGTGACCTCCAGGAGAGGGGAAAGTGGGACGTGGACAGGGATGGAGGGGTGGCACCTGTGCTGCAGAGGCAGAGAAGTAGCCATAGGTCAGGGCATCCCAGGTGCCAGCCAGCCTGCACAGTAAGGCTTGGGAGAGCTGAGGCTGCTTCCACCCCTTTGGGTCTCCGCTACCACTGGTGGTGTGCCTGGATGCTGTGGTCCTACCCGTGCCAAAAGGACCCCATCTTCTGGGGCTCTGTAAGCCTGTCCCTGCAGGCAGGAGAGTCGTGCCTGTCCCATGTCCTTGCACCATGCTGTTGTGTCTTCGATTTATTTCCCTCTGCTTTGTTTCTTAAGAGAATAAGGTTTCTGTAATCACACTCTACGTGTGTGCAGGGGACAGAGATCTCCTCACACTTTAGGAAAAGTATGCTTCAACTGAGATTTTTGGAAGAGGAACAGATTTCTTTGGGCTCATCCCCTGGAAGGCTGTATCGCACGCTAAGCAGCCTGTGCTGCTCATGCCAAGATCAGCATGAAAACGTACCCAGCAGGTATTTAGAGAGCTCCCCATCCTGCCTTCCACTTCCCCAGCATTAAGGGCTTTGCTTTCACCAGTCGGGGCCAGGTCTGATCCAAAATGACTGCTACCTGCAGTCCACACTCCTTGTGCTCCCCCACTATCTGTCCTTGCTGCACTAAGCATGGTGGAAGGTACAGCTCTGCCTGGTCCTTTCGGTATCTGTTTGTGGCCCTGATGTCCACTAATTTGTTTAATCCCTTTTTGAATTTGAAGCTACTACTCATCCCTGCAGCCTCACAGGGCAGCCAGAGTCTCACTGTGTCCAAAGCACTTCCCTTCACCTGTTTGAAACAAACCCCATGCCAGGGGTTTCTGCATTCATCTTACCCAGCAGCTCTGCGATTTGATAAACCTCCAGCATTCTGCTCTCCAGACTGAAGTGTCCCAGCTGATTTAGAGTCTCCTTGAAGGGCAGCTGTGGCATCCCCTTCATAATTTTGATTGCTCTTTCCAGCTCCGCTGTGTCCTCTTGACATGTGGAGGCCAGCATGTCACATACTATCCAAAATTTGAATGTACCAGAATCTAGGACAACTCATCGAGTCCTGTTTGGTCACCTGGATCACATGGACTTTAGACTTTGGTCTTTGGTGAGACACTTGAAGGAATAGCAGTCACAGTGTCTGCCTCTTGCCCGCTTGCTAGAGCAGCAGTCACTTCCAGTAGGATCTTCTCTGCATTTTCAAAGCCAGACAGCGGAAGAGTGCAGACTGGATAAAGGTGTCATGAAATGCTCCCACCGGGACAAGAGATGAGACAGAGTGATGATGTGAGCATCACGAGAGGATGGCTAAATTCTGGCCATGCTGTGTTACCTAGTTGCTCTGGAGGGTCTCCTTGGAGAATCTGGGGTGATGTAGCCCTCATTGCCTTAAGCCCCAGGAGAGCAGAAGAGGATCTCTTTCCTGGAGCAGATCATGCCACCAGCATTCATGTTTCTGCCTGGTTTCCTGTGCTGAGCTTTGCCGTGGTACAAAATCAGAGTCCCCCCAAGTCTGGGTGGAGGGACAGTCAAAGGGCCCCAGCCCCACCGAAGGTGAGGAGCAGAGGCAGCTAGACCCCAGCTGCGGTGCTTTGCCGAGGGAGCGAGTTGCACCCTGTGTCCCATCACATTAAAGCACCGCAGGACCCCGCTGTTAGATGAGGCTTCCCACCATCCCTGTTGCATGTGCCTTCAAAGGGGTTAATTCTGGCTGACAAATGCTGGACACAAGCCGCAGATGTGCCAAGCAAGGGTTTTGTGCATGCTGGTGGGAAGAGCCAAGGATCCATTGGGGTCCTTGACTACCTGTTGGATCAAGAGACTCAAGAACAACTTGCAACCACAAACATACTTCTACCCCTATTGCATCATTTCCACTGTAAATACCTCAGGAAAGCCACCAAACAGGGAATGGTTTAGTATTTTAAGCTCATGATAACATGACCAGCAGCACACACAAGGGCAGTGAGACCTTGTCCTCATGTGGGGAAGACCTGGGAAATTCCTAGTAGCTCATGCTCACAACAGCTTTCCAGTATGGCCCTCCTTCACCCAGGGTGTGAGGCAGAGCCAGCATCTGTTCCCCCAGCACACAGGCAGGGCTGCTCAGAGCACAGCACAGCAAAGCCAACCTCAACCAGAGAAGGCACCAAGTCATACCAGGAAGGAATTGCTACCCTACGAGGCAGACCGCAGCTGTAGTAGCTCTTGTCCAGCTCCAACCATAGCAGCATGAAGCTCTGCCTCCAGCTGGTCTGTCCAAAACACGCTGCTTCGAATCCCTTGCAGTTAACCTTTTGCTAGCTGCAAGCAATGATGATACAGAGCTGGAGGTGGGGGCAAGGTCAGCATGTTGTGAAATGTATTGGATGCCCAAAAAAACCTGCCCAGATTCACCCTGATCACTGCAAGAGCAGCCTGCCTTTCCTCTGAGCGTATTTGAGCAGGACGGTGGTGGTTACTCCATCCTGTGAATAACACTGGGTAAACACGATGAAGATCAAGTAAGTTAACTTTTTCACCTAAATCACAGCCACAATGTGAACCACAGGATCTTCTGTGGTGGGAGATAGATGGGAGCAGAGCTAGTGAGTTGCACAGACTAGGAGATGCTCTATAACAGCCACACTCAGGCATAGACTATTTTGGACCATGGCAGGAATAGTCCGATGGATCACAGTACACACTGTCTCCTCCTCTGAAGTCAATGGCCTCACTTGGGCACCGGAGAAGGATGGCTGAGGGGTGATCACCTCAGGATGGCCCCAGGTGTTACAAACACCTCCCTCACAGCAACCGAGCACACCACCAGGACCATGACTGCCTCCTCCCAAACCACAGCAGTGAGGAGGGGTTCCTCTCCTCCTCCACTCCCCTCTCCACCCAGGCCCAAGCCCCCTCCCCCGGTGCTGCCATCTGTTTTTCTACTGATGGCAGGGGATTAGGTGTTCCTCTGGCCCTTGAGAAACAAAGCGTGCTCGGCGCTAACTTGTATTCCTGACGGGCTCCTGGAAGGGTTTGCATTCCTCCCTCCCTCACGGAACTACGTGCCTCCCTGCTCCAGTGATGGGGAACTTGGCAAGGCTCAGCGAGAGACCGGGAGGCAGATGGATGACCAGATTAATGGAAAGAGAAGGGAGGTGGGGAGAGGAGCGAGAGGGATGAGCAGGCAGGCTGATCCGCCGCCAGCATACAATAAAGATGAGCGAGAATCCCTCTAACACCGTTGCACAGTGACCTGAACTTTCCAATGCAAGGCAGGGCTCCAGCTGGGGCTGGGAAGGTTGAGCCTTGGCTACTGCTCCCATGCCCCAGCCTGAAGTGACTCCATCAGGGAGAGATGGTACGAGCAGCCAGGTGGCTTGGATTTCTCTTACTTAGGGTTGTTCCCTTCACTGAAGCGTCCAGATGAGAAAACTTCCTCGTCCAACACACACTTAGCAGTTAACGGAGAGACAACAGTGGAGGCAAACAGGGACAACGGTCTCCATTCTACAAGTGGAGATGGGTGACTCAGACTTGAGGTGACCTGGACAGTCCATTGGAACAGCATTTCACTGCCCAGCAGACAACAGAGGCTGGGCTCCTAAAGGAGGTGCCTCCAGTGAGGGGTTACTGTGAAATGAGGAGGAACCTGGGACTAAGATGTCCCACGGATATGACAAGTCAAGCTGAACCACGTCAGACCACCAGCAGGGACTATGTTCTGCAGGGGCAGAACATTTCTTTTGCAGGTATATGAAGGGAAGAACATAAAAAAAGAGATGGGGGGTGGGGGGGAGCACCATGCAGCAAGGATTAAAGGTTATATTCCATCTTTATCCAGCCCTTGGTGACTGATGTTCCCACATCCCATGAGAAGTTGGTCCCCAGTAAGTGGCCTCTGAGAGCTGCAGTGCCTTTGGTCATGAGGATGGAAGCAGGAGGAGAGTAGGAATGAGGCTGGAAGCCAGCACAGATGAGGTGGAAAGAACATTCAGGGCATTTTCTGTGGCCAAACAGGGGGAATGGTAACATCTCCCTTCTTCCCAGTGCCGAGCAGCAGCTCCCAGAGCGATACTTTGAACGAGATGGTTTTGGTAAGAGTTACTCTTTATGGTGTCGTGACTACTATAAAACACATGAGAAAAAAGTTGTCTAGGAAGACTTGGCTTATCAGTCCAACCTTAACAACATGCAGCACTGTAAAGGAAAACTCAATGAAAAGAATAACCAGACACATACGTGAGAAGTGAGGAGGAGGATGACAGAGAGGAGGTGGCTGTGAGCTGTATCAGAAATGAGAGCATCAGGGTGAAAGAAACTATCTGAGGATTAATCTTCATTAGTACTACAGTGAGTGACTGTGACCTTAAAAATAGGCTTGTGCTGATAAAACTTCTAACGAGGAAGAAGGCATTGTTCCACCAAGGAGGATCAGGATATCTGATAAATAGTTAGACGACCCAAAGGACTAGAGAGAGAAACAGGATGACATTCGCTCGTATAAAATTGAAGGGCAAGCTCTTGTACCGATGGTAAAACATCTGCTGTTAGCTTGGAGCTCATAGGTTGGCACCAAAGGAGGCAGAGAAAGGTCTGGGTGTACTTGTTAACCTCGGGATATCTCCGAGCTGCCAGACTGATGCAACTGCAGAAATAACAGAAATAGTCCTGGGTCCTATCAAAAGAGACATTTCCAGCACAAGGAAGCTTTGTACAGGGGCTTTGGTGAGACCTCAGCTGGAAGAGTATGTACTGTTTGGACATTCCTGATGAAAGATTAATTGAAAGCAGAAAAGGCATTAAAAAGTCTACAAGAGTGATGAAGATCATGGACTTTTCATCTTCTGGTAGGACACAGCAATATTTTTTGCTTTCTTAACCTCCTGTGTGCTAAAACTGATGTTTAGGATTGCTTTCTAAGAGTAAAAGGGGATGACAGCATCCAGGAACACAAAGAGGTCATGTTGGCCATAAGCACGTTTGGGTGGCCAGTGAGAAGACAGTGATGGTTACTGTGAGATTCTGGGGCTTCAGATAGCTGATCCCCCTCTCTCTCTCTCTCTCACACACACACACACACAATTCAGGTGGCATTTTTCATCATTCCCTACAGGGTCTCTTGCTGAAGACACAGACCCAAGGTGAGGTGCGGGAACCACGGAGGAGTAAAGCCTGGGGTCAGCCTAGTGTACCTGAGCCTAAGGGAGCATCCTCATGCCTGTGTTGGCCTTCTGTCACCCAAGCTGCGCAGGAAAGGAAGAAGGAGCACCTCGCACCCCATCTGTTTCTTTTTGGGAAGGACCAACTCCCAGAGAGCACAGGGGGGAACAGTTCTCCCTTGCTAGCAGAACCACAGAGAGCATCACCAAACCATCTGGATTGCTCCTGCACATAACCTCCTCCTACTCTGAACACATTGCCCCAGAGCCAAGCACTGGAGGATCCATCACTAAGCTCTGGTACTCAACCATCAGACATCTCTCCAGCAAACAGTGCCTCATTCCCCTACGCTTGCAGCCCCTGCTTTGCAGTAGACACACACAACACAGCTGTCGAGTTTGGGAAGTAACTGCTGCACCACCTGTTGACCATAACATTTCCTTCCCGGGGACGTGCCCCCTGCAGCATTGCTCTTTCTCCCACACTTCAGCTGACAAAGAGCTGAGCTAGGCAGAACCGGGGAGCAAAAGAGATCATTTGCATTGAAACGAGCACAGAAAAAAAATAATCAGCAAAACCCGAAGCTATTTTTGGTGTGCAAACTTCATTTACATTTTCCTTTTTGGTAAAAATCCCAAATTTTCAACATACAACATTCCAAAATAACCCCCCCTTTTTCCTTTTATCCTCAATCATAATAACAACTAGTGCTTGACAAAGACTGCCTATTTTTAATTTCCTTTGCGAACTGACTCCAAGCTGCCTATGATTTTCTCCTGCCTGGTCATTATTCAAAGCGAAATGAGCGGCTAACCAATTTCTGCAAGAAATTCTTTGTCTGCAGATTCTTCAGGAGTGGTTTGTTTTGCATGTACAAGGCTGGAAATCCTAGTTGTTTTGGTTGGACGTGTGAGTCACGCAGGGCTTTTCTGGATCCGTGTTACTCTAGAACTGCGGTTCTGGTTAAGGAAATATTCAGGCTTGGAGTCAGCATGGACTTTTTGGGGATACCCCTTGCCAGTGAAATCCTTTTGCTAGAACATTCTTCCCAGGCTGGCCAAGAAGTAGGCAGGGAAGGAAATGGGTTTTTCTGCAGCTCTCGCTCCCCAGCATTGCCCTGGCTGGGGGGGACCATACCCAAGGACGCTTGCTCTGGTCTCTCTGTTCAGCCAGCAAGCCCTGGCGCAGCTCGGAGCAAAAGTCAAAGCTGTCTGGCTTTGTGCTGGAGTGAGTCTTCACTGCCAGGAGCTCTCCTACAAGGAGCAGGCGGCTCCTGCTGTGGGCAGGGTGGCTTACCTCGCACGACTGGATGCAGTGAATGACAGAGGGGTCTGGATACCACCGCAACCGGCCCGTGCAGACGATATGCTGAGAAGAGAAGGAGAAAAGAGCTGTTAGGTGAGGCAGCAGAAGGAGGGCGACAGCCACTGATGCTTTATGGAGGTGGAGGGTCTCTCACAACACTGCATTGGTCATCGTGGTGCAGAACAGCAGCACCTCCCTGCACCTCCGCCCGGTGGGAAACCCTTTGAAGGGCATCAAACCCAAGGCAGCTGCACCTGGTTCACCCGCAAACCAGGGCACTTTCGTCAAGGCAGAGGCTAGACAGACACACTTGTATGTATATGTAGATAAACCCCTGGGGGGAGACAAAGGGAAATGGCAGGGACCACCAAAGAAGTGGGTTTGGCTGGCAGTACCACCTCATGGTGGCTGACTCGGCCACGAGCTGCTGCTGGGAGGAAGCCGCTGAGGCCCATGTGAGGCTGGAGTCTGCCACTGATGCTGGATTCACCAGCTTCTTGCTTGTACAGGATGCGGGGCTCAGCCCACCATCACTCAGCGCCTGCATCAATTTCCTCACCAACCCCTGCTGGGGCCCCAGGAGGACTCACCTCCCCGGACCTGGCCTGGAGCAGATACACCAGACTCACATTCAGTTGTGGAGCTGAGGTTATCGCTGGTATTTACGAGGCACAAACTCAGCTGTTGCAGCCAAATGGACACAAGAGCAAGATGTGAAGGGCTCAGTTTCGCCGCGCTGGAACGCGCCCTCCCGCTCATTCAGCGGGGGTTTGTGGGGAGCACTCATGATTACACAGGGGGAGGAAAAGCCCCACCACACAAGCAATTTCCTCCTTGTAAAGCTCGGGCAGACTTTGAAATCTGAGGCCCCATAAAACGACGGCTGGCCTGTGAAAGTGTCCTAGGATGCCCTTCACAGCACGGGACTCGCACAGAGGGGCATGTTTCTCCTAGCCTCCCACTTGAAATGCGCAGCATCAGGCAGACCAGCTCCAGCAGTCCTGGGTGGCATGGGGATGGGGCAGCTCTTCCCACACAGACCTGCTGCAGGTCCTTTCACTATGTGTTCGGTTGAGACCGTGATGGGGCTGGGGCAGGATGAGGTCCTGGCCATCCCCAGGCAGTGCGAGGAAGGCAGAGCCGGAGGGAGCTGCCGTCAGATGGAGCAGAGGCTGAGGATGCTGGCTGAGCTAGCTGCCTCCTGCTCAGCCCTGAGGCTGTTTGCATCCTAGTCCTACTGGGGTGATTCATATCTGGTTGTTGTGCAACTTGAATAGCATTTTAGCATGCTCATATTAATATACTCATATTCCAGGCTGAGGAAATAAGAGGCAGAGGGACAAACCTGCATGACTGTGGGGTACAATGAATCAGAGCTGAAAGCAAAACAAGACCATGCCCTCCCCAACTGGCCTCTGCAGCTCCCTGTGTGGTTCACCCCATCCTCTCCATCACCTCAGGAGCATGGCAGCTCCTGGGAACTGCAAGCTGTCGAAGGCTTGGAGGAGCAAAGCAGGGAGCAGAGGCAAGAGCCAGGGAAAAGAGGAAAACAAGATGGTCCAGGGAGAGAGCTCCTGGCAAGGGGGAGAGCCGCTTCTTAAAATAACGCCTCCCCTCCCCTCCTCCTCTCTGCAAAATGCCTCCCTTGCACGAAAGCCCACAGTGGTGGTGAAAGGGAAGCCGAACACCACTGCCTCAACGGGCCAAGCCATTCGATCCCTCAAAGGCAAGGAATCCTTCCAAGGCTCGTGCTTAACCATCCCACACGCCCCAGGCATCCTCACCCCCCCGGTAGCAATCCATCGTGGGTCTGATTCAAGGCGACGTACAGTAGTATCCACAGGCATGATGCTGGGCCTCCTGTGGGTTCCCAGGAGGAGGGGAAAGCATTTGGATGGGAGCACTGGCCCCTGGGAAGACTGCTTTTCTTTGTTCCACCTCCTTCCTTATGCATCTCGGTTTTATTTTAAGAAATACTATCCCGGCCGAGCTGCTTTTTGGGAAAGTCGTGCCTTGAGGATCCAAACTATTTGAGCTGTTTTGCCTACAAAATGAGTAAGAGATAGGGAGAGAAAGGCTCCCCCATTCCAGCAAGCAGAGGCAACCGGCCGGCCAGAAGGTCCTGGCAGCCAGAGACACCTTTCAGCTGACAGTGCCCTGCCTTCTCCCTGGCAGGGAGATGCCTGCCTGGGGTTGCATTTCTGCTGCCAGGTTATCGGTGACCCAGGCTCACACCATGCCAGGGGTGGCTTTTGCTCTCCCAGCACACTGGCTGACAGTAGCAGCAGCTTCACAGGTTTAGGCATGCGGCACATCCTGAAAAATCACTGGGATTCCTGCATTTAACTTCGCTCGCTGTGGTATCCTGCAAGTCTTTGAAAGCTGGCCTACGAGCTGATAACTTATGCTGAACCTAGGGGTGGAAGAGCCGGCGGCTGTGCAGTAGCATCCGCAGGGGAAGGAAGAGGAGAAAGGAGTGGTGGGAGGGAGGAGGACCTGGACACTGGAACATGGTTATGAGGAACAGCAGGTACCTCCAGAGCGTGCAGCCTAGGCAGCTCCCTGGAGAGAGCCAGTCAGCCCTGAGCTCATTATGCTGCTTGTCTTTCCAAGTCTTACCCTTCTTCAGACAAAGTAAAGAGATTTTGGTTATAAAAAAAAAAACTGATAGAGAGGAGGGGAGCTCCCCTTTATGCTGCCAGCAAACCCCTTGCTAGAGGACCCCCCACCTCCCCATTTACCTGGACTCTGGTGGGCTGCAGACGGTGATCCATAGTCTCAGCAGTTACGTTTTCGGGCAGTATGACGGGGTCGCTGGGAGGTATGATACAGGAAGGTATGCACACAGCACCTGCGGCATGAGAAAGAGCCTTGAGGGATTCGTCAGGAGCCAGGCAATGATGTTTACAGGAGGACACCAAACCCACACATGTAGGCTCCTCACTGAGGGCAGAGACAGGCATAGAGGAGACCCTTTTCCTCCCAACTTGGGATGGCAATTCCTTCCCCAGATCCTGAATTATGCAAGAGCCTACAGGGGTTGTAGCCAATTCCTTTCTCCCAGATGACAGGAAAATTGAACACTCCCTAAGAGATAGATCAATCCCTGATGGCAGTATGTGGGATCCAGCATGAAAACGTCTGACCTAGATGCTATGGGATGTTTCTGGATGCGTTAGGAAGCACCTTTCACAGCTTTTCTACCACACTGAATTCCTACTGCCTTCCTGGGACCCAGGAAGGGAAAAAAACAGTAAAGAACACCTTGGAAAAGCAGCTGGATCCCAGCCCTAACCCCAGTCTCACATCGGGTCTGTCCAAAGCTTAACCTTAGCAGCCCCTGCCCTGAGACTGGCCTCAGCCTGGTTTGCTTAGGCCTGGATGACCGGTGGTTTTGTTTTACAGGGATACAGGCTTCCTCAAGTGTCCTTGTCCAGCGGGATGCCAGACAAGATGTGACGACCGTGACTGAGCATTGCAGCTTTTCCTGAAAGCACAAAGCGACCAAGTCCTGAAGAAAGAAACGGATGATGTGGTCCCTCATCTGGTGAAAGTGCCCTGTTACACACAATTGTCACTGCGGCTTTTATCTGGGACCTGCCACATTCAATGTGCAAATGCCAGAAGCAGCAAGCGGAGAGACCCTGGGGGTGGGGCAGAGGGCTAGAGATCAGCAAGATGCAAAGGGCTGAGTTTGCCCTACAGATGTGTTCCTGCTCCTTCTGCAGAAAGATGCTTACTCTGGAGGCAGCTTTAGCTTTGGGTCTTGCCCATGAGTACAACCAGGGCGTGCACAAGGTTAAAACCACCCCAGGTCTGCGTTTAGAAAGAGGATAGAAAAGAAAGAAAACAGAATCTTTTCCATAAATTTCCTAGGGATTAGTACAAGAAGAAGAGTCATGGTGACCTTCAGCTCTCTAGGAGGGCTGAGTCAACATAAGGCTTAGTTTTATGTTTAGCTTTTGTCTGCCCTCACCTATGCTGTGCCCCTGCTCGCACTTGTACTCCACGAAATTCAGCTCTGGGGGCGGTGGGCAAGTGCCTTGTAAGCTCTCACACAGTTTGAACTCCTCTGTCCATAAGCCCTCCTTGGTGCAGATGATAGGAACCTGCAAAGCAGAGGGAGAGCAGTTGGTGTTACCAGCAGCAGCAGCAGCAGGGCTCACCTGCCCGGCCACTGCCCAGCTCCAGAGGGGAACAAAATGCAGGGACCCCCCCTCCCACCAGTGAAGTCCAGAGGGAAGCTCTCAAGGGCAGCTGCATTGGAGCCATCTGGTCCAGCCTATGCATGCTTTACATTACTGACCAGAGAGCAAACTGTTTTCCAGCTGCTGCTGGACCCCACCAGAGGGAATCAACCACACTTCTTTTAACAAGATCCTTCCAGCAGGTTGGATGGAAAACCCGGGTGGAAGAGGTTGGCAGGCAACATCTCCATCCCCAGGCAAGCCCCTGGCTTAGCAAATCCGCTGCAGCAAGATTGCCCATCATCCCAGGCACATGCATTCACAGTAGCTCCCAAAACCTGCTGGAAACCCTCTACTTTTGCTTTCTGACCCTTTTCACTCGAGACAAGCGGGCTTGCTTAGGACCACTGCTTTTTGAAGGGAACAGGAGAGCATCCCCCGGCAGTGGTGCACCCTGTACCATGGCTGGTATCCAGCAAGAAAAGCTTTGGGGTTGCAAGGCAACTGCTGTTCGGGGGTACAAGCGCATTTGGCCCTGGGGATGGCCAAGCTGCAGCGGGACCCCCCCGTGCAGCAGGACAGGGAGCTGTTTTCAGGTGCTCGGCTGCTCTCTGCCTGCCCCAAAGTCACTCACCTGTTGTCCCTGTGGCTCGCAGTTGAGGACACACTGGCTGTCCAGCTCGAAGCCCCGAGTGCAGTTGTACATGCCCTCAAAGACGGGAGGGGGTGGCTCGCACACCACAGGGACACAGCGTCCCTCTTCCCACTGCCCACTCTCCAGGCACTGGACCTTCAGGAACTTCCTGGGGAAACACAGATGCCAGACTGCGCTGCAGCATCCCAAACCAACCCCACCCCGGCTGTACCAAGCATCTCGCGGAAGCAATAGCAGCCTAGAGACAACCAAGCCCCCCACATGTGGCTTTCCTATGCCATCCCACCCCTGACCGTGGGTAGGTCCCTCCTGAAGGGACAGTCCACGGTCAACCAGGAGCTTTTCTTCCCCTTGCTGGGGGATTGCACTGATTTAGGAGCACTGGATGCTTTCTCCTTGCACTCACCACTCTGTTGCTCCCCACCTCTCATGGTGCCCCTAAACCATTCCTCTCTGCCCCAAGCCCCTGTGTGTCCCAGGTTGCTTTGTCCCATCGCCAGTAGCTACATACTTTGCTGGATTGAGTGAGCCTCCACCAGTAAATCCTGCTGGCCTGTGCCCAGCTACTCCTGAGGCTCCTCTTTGTACTCCAGCCAGATCTGTCAATCCTGCTCTCGCAGAGGGGCTGTTTGTACCACAGCAGACCAACACCATCCTGTGCTGCTAAACCAGCCCAGGCACAAACTACTTGCCAAAAAAATGATGAAAAAAAAAAAAAAAAGAAGAAAAAGTCCAGGAGCAGAGCCCACCCGCTTTTCAGTCTCCTGTCCTTGGCAGCGACAAAGACACCTCACCTTTTACACAGAGGCATCAAAACCCCACGAGGTATTGGGCTGGCTGGGGACCGCTCTCCCAGAAGAGGACATGTCACTGTGACCCCAGACTTCGACATGCAGGATTTGACAGGGCTGATGGGCTTTACCTGAGCCAGTGCCGACTGCTCCATCCTTAATGAGACTTTTCCCCACCCCAGTGTCCCTTATTAGCTTGCTCCATCCTTAATGAGACTTTTGCCCCTGCCCTCTCCCACCACAGATGCCAGCAGGCAGGGCTCCAGGTGCCACGGTATGGAGTATATAACATGCCACAGGTACGCAGAGAGGGGTTTAACTGTGTTAGAGAAATCCCAGGGAAGGCAATAAACTGCCCCTCCTTCTGAGCAGCAGTAGACATTGTGTGGGGCCCCCCAACACAGTGCACAGCACAGGGTCACACAGCCCAGAGTGGTGAGGGGACCCTGTCTGCATCCCACCACCAGACCTAGGGCAGGAGCTGGTGTCCATCCCCATCACATTTCTGCTGGGAACTCCTGGGTGGGAAATTTAACAGCTTTTTGAAACATTGTCACCTTTTTAATCATTTGCAGCTCTTAGAGATTCCCCTTCTCCCTTCAGAAATCAGAGATCTGTTTTTCCTGAAGACTGTACAAGGGGGACAGCAGGTTCCTGCTGTGGATTCAGGCTCCAGCAGGTAACACGGAGGCAGGCAGGGGAGGGGATGCAGCAGGCCCCCCGGAGCAGAGCTCTGTACAAATCTTGCCATCAGACCACACCGAGAGCACGGCTGGCCATGGTGGGAGCACCAGAGCAGCAAGTGGTGCTGCAAAGTGACCCCAAGAGCAGCAGCCTGGAATTGACTGAAGGGAACTGCAACTACGTACTGTTTTGGAAGCGTGGTGAGGAGGAGCAACTCTGGATCCCATTCTAGGCACCCGTGGTTTCAGCCCACCCCTGATTTAACTTTCTCGGTTGCTCACCCTTTCTACTGGGACAGTGGTCACTGCTTTTTAAAGATGTCCCTGTCAGACCTTGCCTCCTCCAATATCTGAACATTTTGGTTTGCCCACCTTTAAAGACAAGCAAAGGCACGTGCCAAGAGGTACTGATCTGTGCTGGATGTCCAGGTCCTTGCTGGACTTTCCCCCCTCTTCAAACAACTTTCAAGGGGAAAATCACCAGCAGTTAAGCTGATGGCATTACAGCAATAGGAATCACCAAAACAGTGATGCCTCAGGCAAACACTTTTACAAACCAGGAGCATCCCAGCCACTTGTTGCTTCTCACTCCCCTACTTGCCGCCAGGGTATAGCCCATGCAGCTACTGCACCTCCCTGTTGCTCCTCTGAATAGGCAGAGGCCCTCTGCCAGGAGCTGCAGGCAGACCTGGGGTAGAGGGGCCGAGAGTGGAGAGGACACGCTGCAGGAATTGCAGTTTGCACAGGTGCACGCTGTGGTTTGCAGCCCCATCATTTTTCACCAGGACTCCTTGTCTTGATGTGGCTCTGGAGCAATGCCAGCAGGGGAAGAAGCTGCGCACAGCCTCTCCCACCTCTCCCCAGACCTGCACCCTCCTCCTGGACCCTGGCCCTGGGGGGAGAAGAAATTGCATTGCTCTGGAGGTTCACTGCACTGCCAGCATCTCTGCTAGGGAGCTTCAAACAGGGCTGGCCTGGGCTGACCCCAGGGTAGAAGGTGGTGTGTGGACCTCTGCCGCACATATGAAGTGAGCAGATTATATTAAGGCACAGGGAAGGGGAGGGAGGGGCTTTTTAGAAAAAAATATTTTTATATATAGATATAGATATATAAAAAAACCCCAAACCAAAACACAACCTCACAGCAGCTTGAAATTTCCCGACCCCTCGACTTCTGATCTGGGTTAGTAGCATTTCTCGAGGATTAACAAGGAAGCCAGGAAAATCGGAGTCAAAGCTTCCCCCTCCAACTGGGCAAGCGGATGCCTAACGGGTAGAGGAGGCAGGGGAGACATCTGAGGCCAGCAAGGGCTGCATCTGACGTGAGGGCATGAGCCCTCACCCAGCTCCGGGAGCTGAGCGTGGAGGAGCCTGGCTGGGATCCAGCCATGTACTGGGGCAGCCAGCTCAGGGGGACTGGGTCCACCATACAGGACCAACGATAAACAAGCCTGAAGCCTCACGTCCCAGGGCAGGAGACTGATGGCTTCAAAAAGAATAGATGGGAGGGAGGGAGATATGCTGATAAATTGAAGGAAAGCAACACCAGCTTGCAGAACCTTTGCTACTGTGCTCCAAACAGCCTGGGCAACCTGGGCTGTAAATCTTCATCAGAGATCTTCGGGGTGGAAGCGACACAGCAGTCCGGTTGACAGCCTGTGTTTTCTTTACCTGGCTGTTGGGCTCCCTCAGCCGTGCGGGTGTTTGCCTTTTATCTGGAAGGAGCCAGCTGTGGGCAGCAGCTGCGGGTGCCCCACACCTTTGCACCCACCACAAATGTACAGTGGCTTGGTGCCCTGTGGCACTCCGGCGCTCCTGGGTTAGGTTGTCCTGCTTTGCCCGCTGCGATCTTTCTGATGCGTTTCCAGCCCCTGGTCTGCTAACTCCTTCCAGTCAGTTTTCTCCTCCACATTCTCCCACCTCCCCCTCCCTCTTTCATGATCTCTGTAGTCATTGAACAGGGAGAGAAGGCAGAGGGGCTGACATCTCCATGGAAGCTCATCAGGGGAGCAGTGCTGTGGTCCCTTGACCTCTGGTCAAAAATGCAAGCTGGGACTTTCAAAGCTGCCTAAAAGACCTGGGTGCCTGGTGGTTCTTTGCTGTATTTCCTCAGGCTAGCAGAAGGGGCTCAACCCCTCACACAAAGGTAGCTTTAAGATCCCCAAATCTCTCCTCTTCAAGGAATCATCCCACACTGGGCAAGTGAAACAACCCCTCTGCCAGGGGCTGACCTTTTCGGTCCCCAAACTGAGAGCATCCTCTCAGCTTTAGAGGGCTCCTCTAAAGGATGCCCTAGATACTCCTGTTGGAGACCTGCTTCAAATGACACTTCAATGATGGAAGCAACAGCAAGGACACCTGAGGGGGTGACGTCTATTTTCCCTGAAGTATCAGACCCCTGACTTTCAATGCTGCAGCTGTGGACGAGGCCAGCCACTGCTCCTTGACAGATCCGGGTGGGTGGGTTGGTGCTGCCTTTGGACAGATGCTACCCAAAACCAGAGAGCTCCCAATACAAAGCTCAAATGTATACGTTAAGTTCCCCTTGTTACCATTATTTTGGAGTTGGATGTGAAATAGCTTGGCAGCTGGAAACCAGGCTGTTATGCGGACTCTCCAAGCTGAAAACAGATTTCCTTTAGGAAACATCAAAGCTTTGCCCTTCATGTCAGCATCATCACTCAGATGATCCTGCCAGCAGAAAGGCAGCAAACCCCTGGCAGGACCTTGATTACAAAACCAGCATTTCCTCCAGAATCCCTTGTTGACAAACAGTAATTTCTGAAGGGCCTTTCCTCACCCAGTTTACTAGATAAAAGCATCTTCTCGGAGACAATGGGTTTCTTCATCCCTTTTCTTTTCCACTTATGCTATGGGAAATGAATTTCATCTAAGATTGCAGGAGCTTTCTAAACATCCTTACTGCCCCTGTGGTAAAATTCAACTAATGAAACAGAAGTGAGGGGCTCACATGAACAGCTGTGTCCGAGAGCATCACAGCTTGTACCGAGACAGCTGGATCCCAGCCACGGCTCAGGTCTGCTGGGCACTGTCGCCCTACCACCCAAGGAGCAAAGCCCCAGGCCTTTGGTCCCCAACCCAGCTGTAGCAACCGTGGTGTTTTAAGAGGTGAATGAGAGAAAAAGGCACTGCAAAAGGCTGATCAAAAAAGCAGCTAGTCAGGAGGCGATGCTGAGTCCTGGCTGGGTTGAATTTCCTCTTTCTGTGCCTGTCCACAGGGGATCCAGAGCCATCCTTGAAGGAAAGGTGCCTGCAAGCAACCCTTGAAGGCAATGACTGAGCTTCTTATAACAATTCTGTGAGAATCTGAGCATGTCTTTCACATAGCAGAAGAGAGGGCTGATCCCTTGGGAACCCACAGACACTCAAAGCTGCCTCTCCATCTTCCCTGGAGAACAGTCCGAGCCCCATAGCTGTTGGCAAGGCCAGCTGGGGGTTGTACTCTCTCCAGCATCCCCCTCTAAAAAGAACAAATCGCTAGAGCTAGAAGAATAATCCAAAGGGAACCTGACTGTATTTCCAAGGCTGAAGTGGTTAGCTGGCATGAGAAGCCTTCAGTGTCATCTGGGGATCATGCCTGACTTTTGTCCAATATATAGTACACAGAGCGAGTCTTGCTTTCTTATGCCCATCAATATCTGTACGGCACTAAATCCCTGAGCAAGGCTGGTGCTTGCTCTGTTGATGGCCAACAGGGAGACAACAGATCAAAAACTCGGTCTGTTGAACCCAGAAAGACTTCAGAAGACCCCACAATTTGATTGTCCCCATCATCAGCGGAGACCCTGCTTGCACACCAGCACATCAGGAACCTGCACCCCACCAGTGCTGGTCCCTTCCAGAGTTCTCCATCACCTTCAACAACTCGCCTTCTCCAAAACTGGACTGAACAAAGCAAGCAACCTCTCACTCTGGCAGCTCCCATCCTCCGCCTGCCAGGGCTGAAGCACCAGAAGGATTTCCATCAATCGACTGGCCCGCTTACTGGCTAGTGGCTGCTACTCACTACATGGGCCAAGGGGTTTGTACTTATGCTGAGCGAGCATATACCCAGAGCTCCAGATGAGGCAGTACGCTGACATTTACACTTCCAAGGAAAGGCTTTTGCTTTGCATCAGGCCACTCGAATAGCAGCTAATCTGCATGACAAGCAAGCAACAAATTCTCTGTTTCTGTTAAAGTTTTTTCTGCTTACCATAACAGGATCGTACCCTACCATCAAAGATGTTAGATGAATTAGTAGTAGTGATAATAGCAAATGTGAAAATGCTATGTCACTGTGCGTTGCTATGAAAACAAACCGCTTTGCATGACTTTCCTTGACTCGTCCCACGGGCTGCTTAGACCCATGGTGGTTACACACACATCAGAGGAGCCTTGGGAACTCCCAGAGGGCATCTTTTTTATGAGCAGTCGCTGCAGCATGACTGTGATGGCCTAACTTTGCAAGCTGAGTTGATCTGATTGCATGCCCAGAGCCTGAAATGCCACAGGCAAGCAAGTTGCTCTGCAGTTTGCAAAGCAGTCCATGTGATCGTAGCCCATAATCATAATTTGCCCAGCTCCCCTCGGCCCAAGAAATGCTCCTAACACTGCAAAAAACTGTTTACAGAAACCACTTCCTTCATTACGAGGCAAGAAATTTGGCAACTGCTTCTCAGTGCACAACAACCCTACCCCAGAGCAAAGTAGAGACAAAGTCTGCATCCAATTAAAACTGGAAGGGGGCATTAAACAATTAGCACATAATTACCTGATTTGGGCTAGCATCAAGACTCTGGGGAGAACCCAGCCAGTGCCAGGGAATCTGTAGTGACCATACCCGATGGGGGCTTCAGCTGGAGGCATCGCAGACATAGTGCTGCTTACCCCCCAGCCTCCCAATATTGGCTGGGAACAGGGCTAGTGAATCACCAGGAATTATTCCCTGAAGCATCGGGAAAAATCTTCTCTAATTGAAATGCCAATGCTTGAGATTAAATTCAGCCAAGATGCACAGGGGGTAAAATGTTAACCCTGACAAAAGGCAGTCATTCATTCTTACAACACCCATAGCCCTGATTTATGTTTTATCGCTTTTAGGAAAGAGAGCAGCTCCAGGAATCTTCCAGCATCTTATTACATCTAATTACCTGAGAGCCTGCAAACACTTCTGTACATGCTTCATTTTCACGAAGTGACAAGTGCATTGAGGTGCAAGGGAGAACTCACGTGCTTTAAGTTAAGGCACTTAACATATGTGTGCATGTAACAGCAGTTTACACCTTGTTCCCACCTCCTTTCACCTGAACCAGGGGAATGCCGCTTGCATTTCAAGAAATCTGCATGACCAGAGAGAACTACCTTGTATCCATCAAATCAGACTGCCAGCATACCATCACCTCTCTTCCTTGCTCCCGTGGGGAGAAGAGGAGGAAGGCAACTGTGATAACAGACCCACCACAGACTTACTTCTTAGGTTTGCCTGCTGCGTTCTCGGCCACGTGGTATCCAAGCTTGCACTTGTAGCGACAGACCGAGCCCACGTCGTGGTTCCCTTGCAGGCACCGCGGGACCAGGAGCTTGGCATTGGCCACAGCAGGGGGTGCATCACACTCCAGCTTGCAGTAGGCTTCGGGGAGCGACCAGAGACCATCCTCCAAGCAGGTCAGCCACTGGTTTGTTCCTGACCGCAGAAGAGAAGTGTGTTGGGGTTAACAGCTGACTCAGGGATGGAGACCTGCTGAGGGAAGCTCGGAGCAACCAGCAAAAGTCCTCTTGCTAGAAAGCATACTGCTGCCAAGGGAGGCAACAAATACAAAGACCATGGACTCCATTGCATGCCTGGTCAAGCTGGGGCAGAAACTCCCTGAATGCAGATAGAAGCAGGGAAGGAACAACTCCTAGGGCATGGAGAAAGGATCTGGGTTCTGCAAATCTCCCCCAAACCTTCATTTAAACTTCTCCCTCTCTGGTGATGTCTCAGCATAACCTTCTGTGGGCTGGGGGCTTTTGTGAGTGACACCTGTCTGTCATATGTAGTTCAGCCCACCTTCATTCCCCCCCAGGTGCTTTTAGCAGCTTGTTCTTCCTACCCTTACAAGCTGTCATACCCTGAGCTACATGTGCAGCCCAAGATGGGAAGTGCCAGGAGGACAGTGGGAGACTTAAACTGGTGTGACTGGGAATTCAAACCACCCGTTACTAAAGCTTTGGGTTGAATATTACAGCCCAACTCTTTGTTGTCCCTCTAAAGAAAAAGGCATTTGGTAGACCCAGCTAATGGGTGGCCAAAACTGCACAGCTCTGGGTGTCTGTGGTAAGTGTCCAGGACTGCATCACCCACATGGTGGGGATGATGGATGGTTCACTGGGAACTGCTAAGCAAGAAAAAAAAGCTGGACTGGAGCAAATACTACTCTTCCTGCTGAGAGGTTTGGATCAGCAGGTTCCCAGTGCGGCCAGACTGCTCCACACTCCCTTCAAGAATCAGTTTCTTTTGATGGGGTCACTGCTCTGCCTACAACTGCTCTTGGACCATGCCGCCGCTCATTGCTTGAGTACCTGGCAGGCTGGCACTGCTGAGGGTCATCCCCCACACCCAAGCTCCATGCAGCCGTGTCATCCTTTCCTTGCCTATTCTTAGCATTTACTAGCCTTGAGAGCCTGCCTGTAAGGGGAGAGCAAGCATCAAGCACGTCCCTGCCTCACCAGCTCAGCCGAGTCGGCTGGACCTCAAAGAGTTCACCCACACGGCTCAGCAGCCTTGGCCAAGCGCCACCAGCCATCGTGTCAGCCACCAGAAGTCACCCAGGGCTATCCACCGAGGGGACGCCTTCCCACTGGGAGAGCACAGCAAACATCCTCTTGACTTCAGGGGGAACCAGAGGCAGCTGTGAGTGAAAGATCAGATGAAAGCCCTGCCCTCAGCTGACCCACCCAGGGCAACAGGCATCTTTTTGGGCAGGATGCAGGCTGTTGGGTCGTTGTTCACGTGCTACCCTTTGATCAGCCCACGCTGGGGATCTGCTGGCATCCCCTCTGTCATAAAATGAGACCTTAATTCTCCGCAGTTTTTGCTCCTTAGATTTAACTTTGAAAAAAAGAGGGGGGGAAAAAAAAAAAAAAAATTCATACAGTTCGGCTATAAATGTCTCCATAAAATAGGGCACCCATTAAAATGATTTGTTGTATGTGATTGTTCAGAGCAAAGGCACTGGTGGAAACTCACATAAAGTCCCAATGCTTGAAGCTGTCAAGGCAATTACTCCCGAAATCCCATCCAGCTCAGCCCTGTATAGACAGGAACAGTAGCTCTCTTTCTCCGCCTTGGCTTAAAAACATTCCTGCGGCTATCGATGGAGTCGGCAGAATGAAAGCCAGGCTATGGCATGTCTGGGGGACTGCTGTGTGTCTGGGTGGTGAACATCTCCCAGACTGCTCCGCAGCTGTGGGCATCAGTCTCTACAGCTTTATACAGCCCCTGGCCTCCTGAACCACAGGCTTTTCCACCGCCACCAGGCACTGAGCCACTTCTGGCTCTCTGAAGTCCTCCCTGTCTGCTCGTGCTGGCTGCCTCCACGCTTCTTGACTCCTTTGTGCCCATAGTACTGGAGGCTGCCAGACCTCACTGGCTATCAGAAGACATCCCTATACCCTGAGGTGGATGGATAAGGGCTGCCAGCCAAGGGATGGGAGTCAGAGGGAATAACCCCACACTATGGTATCTCCGCTCAAGGTGGTGGAAGGATGCCCACTATTTCAGGAAGTGTCTCAAGAGCCCACCTGCCTAGAAGAAGCCAAAATAGCTGGGAAGTTCAAAATAGCAATGCTCTGTTTGACCAGCTTAGGACAGGCACGGAAAGGTGGCACCGAAAAGGGTGGTTAAATCTCTCAGCGCTCCAGACCATACCTTGAAGCTTGGCTGGGTGGATGCAGGAGAAGGAGCATCTCTGCAGGTAGGTGGTCCCCTTGGGGCAGGAGAACTCAGCGTAGTACACGTGGGACTGGTCAGGGACACTGCAGTCGACAGGGTCACAAGTGACAGATCTGTCCCACTGTCCCGAGTTGCATGTCAGCACCACCTCCTGCTGCAGAGAAAGCAAGGCTCCATCAGACTCCTGTGAGTGAGCTTTAACCTACTGGTTTGCCACCACAGCAGAAAGGGCTGACCCAGGGCTCAGGACAAGGACAGCTTTCCCCCAGTGCCCCCTTTCTCCCAGCTCTAGACATGGAGTCACAAAGCCCTTACCTGTTCGTGGGGTGATGTTTGGGGTGTGAAAGTGGTGAATGACCCTTGGGGTAACGTGCAAGCCACCTGCACAAGAAACCTTCTGATTCTCGGTCTGTAACTGCTTGCATTCCAGAAAATGTTAGCTGCATGCACGCTGTCTGAGCAGTGCCAGAGCACTTTAAGGGAAAAAGGAAAATCCCTTCAAGATACACTACCCACCTTCTGAGCTACAAGTTATTCCCAGCTCGGTGTGCTGCAGTTTTCCCCTCTAAAAGATCAAATCTTACTTCAGCTGCTGACAGGCAGCTGTCCTGTTGATTGTTTTTCCCTAAACGCACCAATTCTCATGCCTCAGCCCACAGACCCCACTGAAATCAGAGGTTTGTATCACCTCATTTACAAATCCTAAATACATGGCCCGTCTTACACAGCTGGGGACTGCAAGAGAACTTAACCCCCAGTGATCCCACCACTAAATATGATCAACGTGTGCCACGGACTTCCTCAAAACAGTGGTGGGTGACCGTGTGCCGTGAGCAACCTGCTCTGGTGAAAGGTGTCCCCAGCCATGTCAGGGGGGCTGGACTAAGATGATCTTCTAAAGGTCCCTTCCAACCCCAACTGTGATTTCCACTCCCAAACCACTAACACCAGTCCTGCAGGCCTCTTTACCAGCTGAGTACAACCACGCTGCTTGGACAATCAAATGTGTGACCTGTCCTTCCAGCCAACATGTTTTGATTGAACCTGGACGTGGTGACTCTGAAGGACATTGCTAGATTTGGGTCTGGTACTCTTGGGTGTGCAACAGGATCATGGTGTAATTGATCCAAGCGGAGAGGATGCTCAGGGGAGAGTTGCGCGCATTTTCCTAAAATGCCTCAAGAAGAGTAGGGTCACATAGCCAAACCAGCAACATCACTGGAGGGCTCAGGGCAGGGCACTCGCAAGCTACCATCTGCTGTGACAGCCACATCGTGAAGCTCTGTCCAGAAGTTTCCCATCTCGCTGCCAAACACAGGAAAACTGTCACCCGAGGCAGATTTATTTTGTGCGGTTTCATTTCAGAGAACGGGAACATTTTGTTTTCCCTGGGCATGCCTTGGCCCACAGAGCTGTGTGGCCGTGTAATTAATAACCTCCCCCATGACGAGGGGCCAAGCGGTGCATCCCCAGCTGCCCCACTGCCCTTTCCAGCACCCATCTCTCCTTCGGCACACACCGATGGCTGCAGCACGGGAAACCTGCCCGCCCAGGCACCACGAGTGCTTGCAGCTCTCCAAGGAGAGGGAAGGTCCACCCTGCTGACATGGCCTGACTCTCCTCCATCTGTCTCCACCCCCTGCGAGTTCACGCTCTTGCTCAGGCTGGCACGGGGACCAGCTCAGCCCCGGAGACGCCTGTTACCCCTCCAGGAACAGCCTAAGGATGGGACACACTGTGCCCACAACCCTGCCAAGGTGACTGCGCAGACCCAAGGAAGCTCAGCTCCCAAGAACACATTGGTCCCAGGTCTCCTCTCCCAACAGCTAAAAGCCACGCTGGTTTGTAGCTTTTACAAGACATCCCCCAGCCCTATGGAAAGCGGGACAAACTCTTTCATAGTGACCTTTGCGCTGCCCCGCTGGCATGGGCAGCTTTATTGCAATGCAACACAAAGGAAGAAAAGCTCTCCGTGCTGTCGGCTGCCTCTAAATATAGTCGCTCCACAATGACTTCATTTTTTCCTGAGCCACTAACTTCAACTTTAAGAGAGAAAACATCCCAGGGATGTTTAACCCTCCCAGCAGCGCCGATCTGGAGAACAGAAACGTCTACCTCTCCCTCCATGGGAGTGCATCACCCTGGTTTAGGACACCCCCTGCAGCAGCTTTTAGCCTGGCAGAGACACGGTCTGCAGGCAGCACTGGGCTGGGAGATCTAGGACTGCAGCGAGGGAAGAGAGGGCTCTCCAGAGCAGGACCACCAGCACAGAAGTCCAGCACCACAGCCTCCATTGGGATGGCGTTTATTAAAAAAAGAAGCAAGGAGGTTAGGGCTGGAGATACAAGGTGTCCTGGGGTCATTCCAAACCACTTCATGGTGGTTCAATCTTTTTTAACTAGCACTCAGTCCAGCGAGATGGAAGGTCGCCCCCACCATGAGGTCCACTCACCCGCGTTGAGCCCAGGCTCTTCCCATTGCCAGAGCGTAGGATGAAGCCCTTTTCGCAGGTGATGGTGCACGCCATGTGCCGTGGGCTGTTGGAGGTACAGTTGAGGGTGGCAGCGTGAGCAAGCAGCGGCCGTGTGCAGCTTCCCGATCCTGCACAGGCACCGTGGACACAGCTATGGGGGAGAAGAGGAAAGAAATCAACAAGTGGATCCCCAAGGCTTCTTCAGCAAGGAGGGCTTCTCTCCAGGTGGCACCTGGATGGGATGCTGAGCAGGTCACAGATACCTACAGAGATGCGCACCTGACAATGATGCAAGGAGCGTTCGTTTTTTTGGACCTTGGCCCAACCCCAGCCAACACCTTCCCACAGACCATTGTGTCCTTCCAAGCTGATGGAAGGAGACACAGCCAACAATGGTTCTTCCAAAATCTGTGCTGTCTGGTGGGACTTTTCTGCCTACAGCCAGCTCCTCTGCCCCAGGGCGTGCTGAGTACATTGCATGGAGCCCGCACACAGCCTGGCACCAAAGGGGCTGGTGGTGCTCACTGCAAGTGGACCAAGAGAGCAAGAGGAAGGAGGTGACAGGGAGAGGGCAGGCAGATGACATATCCAGCAGGGCCACAACTCTCCCATGGCCAAAATGAGGAAGTTGGTGTCAGATGGTCCTCTCAAGCAGCACTCCTGAACGCACAAGGAGTAAGGCTACCAACAGCAGGCATTGTAGCACCCTCCCGAGACCTGCAGCTTTTTCAGCAGCAAGCTGGTCTCTACCACGTGACAATTTCTCATCTCCAATGTGCTCAAATCATACTGGACACCAGAGAACTTGTGGCAAGAGACCTGAAACTGCACTTTGCAATGCCGCAGGGAGTACACCTCACTCACATGTGTCCTCCCACACATACTCCGCTCACGCATGTCTCAGGCACTAGTGTTTGGGGACAGTGAGCAGCAAGAGATCTGCACTTCCCGAAGGCAACAAAGCCCAGACAGTAACACTGGGTGTTTCTCCTTCCTGCTAATTTCTGAATCCCACCTCAATTTCAGTCAGCCTTAGCTCAGAATAAGACAATATTTGCAGCAACAAGTGGTCAGGAAAAGATGAAGAAACTTTTTTAAAGCCTCTGCTGATAAAAGGGTCACGGGTATGTCAAAACCTGTATTAGACATCAGAGAATCCACAGAGGATTCTCCACCTGCAAGGAAAGGAGAAAGCTGGAGAAGAAACCTCTGCAGACATTAGGGAACCATCCACAAGATGTTCTTCAAACTGTGTCCAGTCCCCTCCAGACCTGGCAGTAGAGTTGCCTGAGCTTCACGTCCACACAGCTACACCACGCCCTGTGATGGAAGGTAGGAGCTGGACATTCTGCACCTGCCTCCTCCACCCCACTCTGCTTTGCTGGTCTTCAGCACCTCTGCTCTTCCCACAAGCCCATGTAGCATTTCAAGCCTGTCCACATTGATGCCATGCTCTTTGGGATCAAGACCACCTCAAGACACACCTGTCCAGCTCCACAGACTCAGCTGTGGCCACCAAGGTGAGATGTGCACCACCTCAAGTTACAGAAGGTCCCAGGGAAGCTTGCCATGTGTCACCTGTCCCTTGGGAATAGACAGCACCCCTCACCACAGCAGCTTCCCACCAGGGACCAGCTGTTAGGTACCACTGAGTTAAGCATCACAAGTAACCCCCTAGTGAAGAGGAGTGCTGGCCAGAGGACTATGGCCTCCATCAGTGAAATGCAGCCAGTAGATTAATTACCAGAGCACGGAACAGGCTGCCCAGAGAGGCTGTGGAGTCTCCTTCTCTAGAAACATCCAAAACCTGCCTGGTTGTGGTTCTGTGTGACCTGCCCTGGGTGAACCTGCTTTAGTAGGGGGTCAGACCAAACTATCTCCAGAGATCCCTTCCATCCCTGACCATTCTGTGATACCTGGGATAGAATAAGGCCAAAATATGGGGTTGACACGACAGCTCCCACAGGAAAACACCTTGGTTATCTGGTGGCTAGGCTCTATCTTCTACCAGGTTACATAGGTGCAAAAACTGACATCAGCCCTCCTGAGGCAGGGGCAGAGGTGCTGCAGCTTCAGGCAATAACTGGGGAGAGAAGGGAGGGAGCTGTACCCGACTGCCTCCCCTCCGCTCCCTGCTTTGCACGGGACTGCTGACAGCTTTTGCGCGCTGCATTTCACGCAGGGGAAGCAGAGGCAGCCTTTGCCTCTTGCCTTCGCTCAGTCTCTCCAGCCAAAGATGCACAGCTAGAAATCCCACAAACGACATACACACACAAAAAAATATATAAAAAAAAAATTAAAAAAAATATTGGTGCCGACACAGACATTAAGAGAACGCAATGTGCTGTTGACTCTGGACAAGTCCACCGAGCCAAAGACACGGTGGAAACCTGCAGGCCACAGCCCTGAAAGAGCCGGTGGGCACAGGAGGGGACCACAAAGAAGAACAAGAAGAAAGGGGCTGTTTTTTCAATGCAGACCTGTTTATGAAGTGAGAAATGGTTTCAGGGCAGCTGCTGCAAATTCTTTCACTAGCTTATATTTCCATTTGCTTCCTTTTTAAAGAATTTGTTTTATGAGCACAGCGTTTGTCAGGTCATTAGCTTCTGAGGGCATCTGGTACCAATTGTAGCCCTCTCCCCTCCCCTCCCCTCCCGCAGTCACCTTCTCTGGGCAGTTGCTTTGCTCCCTGCCTGTGCCCCCGGCACACGCATGCACACATGCTGCCGTCCCCGACTCCACCTCCCTGTGACAGAGTCACTGTCCTAAACCTCCTCATGTGTGTGTCTCTGCACACGCGTGTGCCAAAGGGGCTGAGCAGCCTTGGTCCCGCATCCCATCCTCTTCCTTACCAGCCATGGGCATGTGAGGAGACGCAGCTGGTGTGCAGCATCCCTCCTACCACAGTGCTACATCAACACAGCACCACAAGGAAGTCCTTACCCCTGCGTGCATCCGGGCACACGGAGGTTATCTGGCCAAATCACAGACCACATGTTTAGAAGTGAAGACGGGACATGAGCAGCGGGTTCACTGAGTGGCTGTAGGCTACAGGTCAGCTGGGTGGCCACACCAGGACCCCAAGACACATAACTTGGTCTGCTCATGATGTTGGGTTGAGTTACAGAGTGTGCGCCCATCACAGCAGCGGTTTGAGGGACAGTTGGTGGCACCCGCCAGGCACATCCAGCCAAGCCAAGCGCTTGGTTGGAGCAGCTCTGCTGGCACTGGTGGAGCAGCAGCACGTTGTTATTACATCACCAGTAACAAAGCACTGATCCTTTTCAGCACTACTGGGTGTATTTTGGTTTTCTACTGGCTCAGAAACATAACCAGCAATGCTTGTATAAAGTATTGATTAAAAGATCAGCAAGTTTCTTACTGTATTATTATATATGCAAAATGTTAACTAGATTAGTTGTACATAAGGGATTGATAATTATAGGGCATAACATCAAAATCTTTCTTTTTGTATACACCACACAAATACGCACACATTCTTTATGTGCATATAGATATATTTCAGAAATCACTAGCTTTCTCTTTGCCCAAAAGGTAACTAACTTATCACCATTTGCTCTGTGACTAACCCACAAATACACACTGGGTTTTATTTTGGAAATGATCTGAGACCTACCAACTAAGTTCTGACAAGTTGTTCTCATCCTATATGTAGCTTTGAAGTCTGGTGCTGCTATTCCAGACTTGAAGAGGGGCTCAAATCACTGAAAGCTGTCTGATTTTCTCAAATATATCAGTAAGCTTAACAAAAAAAAAAAAATATATATATATAATCTCTACTAACAAACTTTCCCTTGATGACTTCTTTTATTATTATCAACATCATCATGACTATCAGTGTAATACTCTGGGCCAAGACAACCTTGAGCCTGATGGCACAGAAAAGCAGGCAGGAAAAAAAAAAAAAAAAAGCCATGTAGCCCGGCCCCCACATGCCTTACCAGGGTTCGGGTAAAGTGATGGAATAAATCACTGCTCCCAGCCGCTGGAACAACCTAACGAAGGCTGGACGAGGAAATGGTGCAGTTAGCCCAGTTCTGATCTCAGCATGAAGGAGCTCTTTCTCCTTTTGATGATAAATGAAATTCCTGTATCGCAGCTGCAAACTCCTGACTTTTGCCCATTTCTGATTCAGGCCGTATAAGATGTGGGACGAGCCAATACATTGGTGGTTGTTGTTTTTTTTTTCCTGCATGAAACTTCCAAAAAATTTTCCATTTTTATCCCAGCATCTTTTGAAACTCAAACTAATGATTTGTCAACAACACTTTTACAAAATAGCAAGATTTTTCTTCTCTACTTATTCCACATCAGCACCAGCCTGTGTGATTTTCTGGGCTCACCAAGTCCCATAACTCATACATCAAAGAAAGTTTCAGATCTGGAAATTTGTGAAATTCTGCCTAGCAATGACCCTAACTGCTCTGGAATGATAAGAGCTTTGTTCTGAAATGTGACCAGTTCTATAAACCAGAACATAACTTTTCCTTTGAGATCCTTCATCTTTCTAGAACAAAAGCAGGAGGCGACTGCCAGCAATGAAGCACATGGAGCCCGAGGTGGCAATGCTGGCAGGGAGACATCATTTTATTGTGACAAACCCCAAATCCTGAAAAGCTGCAATTTTGCATTTTACAGCAATTATTTCATGGAACCCAGAAAAATATTGACGGATTTACCCAACTCAATGCTAAGCCAAGCCAAATACAGTGCAGCTGCCTAAAGTATAATAAATCACCCATAAATTGCTGTAGTATCTACCCAAACTTTCAACCCAAAGATTGCTGCTAAAACAACCCTTATCATCAAGCTCCAACTCTAACAGGGGAAAATCATTATAAGAAGTTCATCTCATCGTGCAAATTTTTGGGGAGGGGGGGGGGGGTTATAGAAGATGTTGATGGAAGGGTAAAGGCTTCAGCCAAATCTCCTGAAGTTAAAAGTAGTCACTGCATGTAGTCTGGTGGAGTCTGAATTGTAGCATTGAACACCAATGAGATAAAAAGTGTTTACCCCAATGTGGTCTAGCAAAAGAGAATAGCTAGGAAGTGAGAAAACGTGTTTTGGAAATACTTGGGAATTTCTCCCTTCAGGCATGTTTCTCACGAAGGGGAAAGGTCTCACTTTTCCAGTAAATCTGATGGCAACCATCCTTGTGGGAGCAGGCTACGTGTACAGACCCAACAGTGGTGATGCTTCTTGATTACGATCTTCATTGAGGTTGCCATCTCAAGAAAAGCTGTTTGCTTCTGTACGTGACTCCTAAAGAAACTTGGCAAAAAATAACATCCCTGTGAGTCATCGGCTGTCATCTACCTCACAGACAGAGAAGAGGCAACAGTAAGATGTCAAATGACCTGTTGGCTCCTCTATAGCCATAAAGGCAAAGGGAGAAGAAGCAAGAGCTGTTCGATCTTCATATATTTTCCAATTTCTTTCCATGTTTTTTTGCCGTTTGCTACATCAAAACACATTGGTAGAAGCACAGAAAATGAGGCTGAATGGGATGTCACGTTTGGTCCAGTCAGCTTCCCAGCTGAGGCAGGACAGACCATACCTGCATCACTCCTGAGGGCAGCTGGCCTGACTCCTTCCTGAAGGCAGACGGTCCACCTGCCCATTGCGAGGCCAGCACACAGGTGGGATTTACCTGCCAGTATTCCTCGAGGGTGCATATTCAGCTGTTCCAGAGAACACCTTTATCCATATCTGATCCCCACAACAACAGACTGTACCTCATTTCTGCCACCTCCTATCTTGTCCAGAGGAATTCACTTCTGATCCACATCCATCATCACGATGGACGTAGAAATAGCAGAGGGATTTCAAAAGGGAGCTGGCAAGCAGAAGCCACAGCTGGACTGCAAGACTTATGCTATAAGATTTAAGGATAAAAACGTATTTATCATGACAGAGAGAAGATAAGGAGAGGATCTGATCACTCTGTACAGACACAGATACACAGGAAAGTCACCTGCTGGCAGGAGGCACTTAGACCTTTCAACGGGGATGGAGCAAAAGCAACAACTTTCATATTGAAATAGGAGGCAAATTCCTCCGGAGAGGGTTACTGGATATAGAATAGCTCAGCAAGGGCGATGGTGGACTCATCACCTCCTGCAGCCTGTAACGTGAGATAAGAGAGCCTTCTAAAGGACATGTTTCATCCAGTTTCTGTGAAAAATGCCAGTGCCTGTACATGATGTTAGGGAAAGCAAGGCAGAATGGGGGCAGGCTGGCGGCAGTGGTACACCGAGGGCTTTGCAGGCAAACCTCAGGGTCTCCCAGCACTCGTTCCCTTCTTCAATGGACGTGGGAAGGAGGGAAGGGTTTGTGGGATTCATGCAATGCCCGTACTGGTAAGAGAATAAGGAATCAAGATCAAGCTTCAGGGTTTCGTCAGGAGCCATGCCAAGGTCAGGAAGAAAAGCTGCCTTGCACCTCACACAACTACTCTGTGTTGCAATTCACCTTCCCTCAATGTATTGGGGGTTGGCCATTCTTGGAACAAGTTTGTCAGACCAGGTGGCCCTTTCCATGAGGTGACACCAAGCACCTCATTTCTAAGCTGGTCAGCTGCCATGTTGGACTAGGGATCAAATTTGTGAAAAGCCTTTGTGTTGGGAGATATTTTTTTTCTAGGTGAGACTAGCCAGTGTCAGGGAAAGACAGAAGATGCCTTACACATCCTAAAAAAAGCCCATATGCAAAGCATTAAACTCCAGAAGGTGACTAGGCTGTAGAGAGCAAACAGAATGGGGCAGCCCATGAAAATAGTCCCTGTGCTCCGAGGGCTTCCCTTGTCACCTCCAGCTGGACACTGAAGCCACCAACTGAAGCAAATGATCAAGTCCTACAGTAGAGCCTTGGCAACTGCTGCTCGTCAGCCAGCCAGGGACCCACCAGAGAAGTGCTAGAGGTCAACGGGATTTAATGCCAGAGGAGAGGCACCTGGAGAAGTCTCAAGGGCAGAAGCAGAGGCCGAGGTGAGCCCATGCCCCAGGACAGCTGATCCTCAGATTCATTCTCAGGAGGCATTTTCCTCCAGGCCAAGGAGAAA
Organism: Falco naumanni; assembly: GCF_017639655.2. Classification (NCBI taxonomy): domain Eukaryota; kingdom Metazoa; phylum Chordata; class Aves; order Falconiformes; family Falconidae; genus Falco; species Falco naumanni. The sequence goes on along the minus strand of NC_054064.1, from coordinate 5,937,605 downwards.
GGATACGCGTGGTGCAGTGCAGTCACAGCCTGTTCTGATGAGGCTGCATTTGCCTGGCAGAGGCAGGGACCAGACCTTCAGGCGATACGCGAGGCAGACACAGCTCCCAAAGCCAGCTGCACCACCCCTGCAGAGCCTGGGCAGACGCTGGGAGGACGGAGTGGGGATGGAGGTACAACCTGACCCAAGCACAGCTCAGCCCATCAGAGGTGACCTTGGTATGCCCACATAAGGGTCAATCCACTTTGTGCATGGTCCCTGACCACAGGGCACCCTAGACCAGAGGGAAGGAAATGAAACACCAGCATCTCCACCCAGGGTCCCCACAAATTTTCACCCCAGCACAGACACAGTTCACAAGTTGATCCTTCATAAATTTGGCAGTTGAAAGAAAGAAAACAAGCCAAATAAAACCTACTTGGGAAATGGCCCTCTTCTCTTTCCTGGATAAAGTTTAGCAATTGAAAACATGTAAACAACGCTGCCCTCCATCTTATTTTGTCTCCCCAGCGTCCACTCTCCCTACAAAAGGAATCCAAACCAGACTCCTCTTGATGCACTAAACCCACTTTTGGGGGAGCAGAGGAGGGCACTCACACAGGAAAGACAAACACAATGCAGATTGCATTCTGTAGCACCTTTCCTGTTAACTTGCCAAGGCATTTCCCAGCATATGCTAACATAAAATAAAACACACTCAAAATAAAACCAAGCTAAAAATAAACATAACGGAGGAAATGAAAAATGTTCCCCTAGTTCAGTATATATCCTGTACCAAGGAAAACAGAAGGAACTGTGGCTCTGTTTTAAAATACAAAGAAAAGGATGAAAGCTGGAGAGTTTGAGTTTCCTGGGCGGAAACTCATTAAATGTCTGATTTCTACTTGACCTCGTAAAGTTGTGATTGCGTATAAAAAGCAAGGAAGAGCCCTGAGCTGCTGGCAGAGACAGTGGAGAAGGGGCTCCTGGTGCTGGTAGTGAGGTACGAGGGGCCGACACCGTGTTACTTTAGTCTGCAAGTGCTCTCAGTGCTTCAAGCGGGTCCGAAAGCAGAAGGCAACTCTTTTTTTTCAAAACAAGGGTGTACTTTCCTAGCCTGCTGCACCCTGACCTGCTGGAGATGGCTGCATTTCATCAGCAAAAACATAATCTCTTTCTTTTCCCCAGCCTGCAAAGCACTTCGGGATCTTTCAAGATGGAAGGTGCTACAGAAATACCAAGCCGTCATATATTTATTATTTTGGCAACGAGCATTTCTAGAATCAAGTCAGGAAACCTCATTTCTTTGTTGCTTTTGTTACTGTCCCTTTCTTGGGTTATTTTAGGAAAGCACTCACATGCATGTGCTGTATATATGAGATTGGGTGCATGTGAACACTCAATTCAATTCTTTACAGGAATAATACAGATCTTCTGTGATTTTTTACAGTCAAATGTCTCTAAACCTCTTAAGATTTTATATTCCCAGATTTTTATAGGGGATTTTTTTTCCCCCAGACTCCACCTGCCTTATAAGAAATGGATTATTAGCTGTTAAAAATAAGAATAGTGCTGTACAATAGTTTTGGAGCTGAAATCGATCTTAAAAATATAATAAGGGAAGGATACTTGGATGTTTCCTGACTCAACAGAGGCAGATCCTTTATTATTAGCGGGGCTACTGGAGGCTGTAAGCCTAACCTCCCTCTAAATATTCAAGCCTTTTGTCCAGAAAAGCAATGCTATATATAGCATTTCCTACTCCAAAAACTCTGGGGATCTGATTTACTCCAAGTGTTCGCTAAGGGCATGTGAGTAACCTGCAACTCAACATAGCGCAGCTAAGCCAAGGCCACAGGGAGCCCACGGGACAGCAGTGAGAGCAGGAGGCGGAGAAGACACAAAGATCCTGCTGGGTCCTGTCATGCCCATGCAAAGGGGACAACATGCAACTCTGTGCACTTCGGTGATACAGAAACGGGCTTGTACTTCATCTATAATGAGATTTTTAAGAGAGAACCATCTATTTTCCCCTCTGTTTGTCCCTATAGGAGCTTCTCCCCATCCATAGGTGATGCTCAGCTGTGTCCGGTCAGTCTGTTCCTCCTTACAGACACTTCCGAGGGGGAAGCTCTCAAGCAATGAGGGCTCAAAATTATTTTAAAGGATAAGAAAATGTAACTGAAAAACCACATCAGTTGGCTGGGGTCTTAGAAGCATGTGTGTGCATAGCTGTAATGGCTACCAGGAGGAAACAGACTGCATTTCAGGTGGATGCTGATCCTTTAATGTAAGGCTAGGAATAATATTTATATGCTGACTCACTAAGATTTATGTTTCTGTATAAATCACACATGCACTTAAAAAAAAAAAAAAAAAAAGTAAAAAGCAACTGCAGAATAGTCATGGCTTCCAGAACTCTACATAAATCAATTATACCGTGATCCCACAAGCTTTTAGACAAACACACGCACACTCATTTGTTATCAGGGATGTTCGTCCATCCAGGGCCATCAACAGAAGAAAAATGACAGTAGCAGTGATGCGATGACCCGAGCCAAAGCCCTTGACTCTTAATATCCCCACGGCTCCAGCAAAGCTTGGACCCAAAATCAGTGTTCCCAGTGGTATGGTATGAGTAATTGTCTGCACCAGAGCCCTGGATCGGCAGCACGCCTGTAACTTCAGGGAGCCCGGGGTCCCAAAGCCAAGCCACACTTGGCGGGTCTGGCTGTCGTCAGCCCCACTACCCCTCTAGGACAGAGCTGAGCACCATCCTTTCATTTCTCTTTGGGTCATGCCTCTGCTCAGCATGCTCTTTCTGCCACCTTTATTTAGTCTGGTTTGGACCATGGTCCTTCCCTGTCCTTTCCCCAGCACAACCCGCTCAGAGAGCAGCACCCATTCTGCAAATGCCACCTCTCGTTTGCAGCTTTAAGAAGACAGGTAGATGCCTGCAAGGGCTGGACATCAATAAATTAAAAAGTTGTTGCTACTATTATTGTTATCACCACATTATGATAGGGCAGTGTGAGACCTGGTGAGGAGCCCGGGATAGATGGGAGCCAGCACAGAGAGGAGGAGGACAGCTTCATCCCCACCTCCCACAATCTGGGGAAGACTGGAATGGATAGAGGTAGAGCTTGCAAAGCACATGCTGAAGAAGCCAACATTTCAGCTTCAGCAGCAGCCCTCAGTGGTAACCTCAGCAGAGGGAGCTTGGTTTTCCTACCAAGAACAGTCCCTTAATCCAGTTTTGTGCAGATGCACAGGCCATGTGCATGATCACACACAATTTTCCTGCCTTCCCCCCGAGCCAGCAAGATAAGTAAGCCAAGACTCATTACGCTGGATTTTCCAGCACCCCAAAAGCCACCTGAGAACAGTCCCAAAACACTCAGTGAGTAGATGAAAACTCCAGAACTGAAGCACAAAGCCCCAAAGGAGGGAGGCATTCTGAGTGCCAACTGGGAAGTGCTCCAAGGAGACCATACCTGCAGCACTGATCACCATGTCCCTCTTCGCGTTGCAGGAGACAGGTGGTGGGCTCAGAGGAGCCAGGCTGAGCTGAGGTCCGCAAGGCCACGGCTGCGATGCCCACGAGTGGGGAGGAGAAGTTGAGCAGCACTGAAGCAGCCTGGTGAGAAGGGTCCTCCTGGCCACGAGTCACATTGATGACAAGGGGGTTGTGCTGGCACGACAGGTCATACGTCCCTGCGAGATGGAGTAAAAAAAGAAGCCACTAGCTCAGCTCCAGAGATATTTTCTCTGGTTTTGATTTTCCTCCTCTGCTCCCCGCCACATCCCAACAGACTACCTCGGAAGCAGGAGATGCTGCAGGGTGGGGGACAGGGGACGCAGCACCCACTCCAGTGAGATATTGCAGTAACGGTGGGGGTTCCTGGTGTCCCTGTGGGGACAGCACAGACTGGTGCCACAGCCCATAGGTTGCTCACCCAAAGAGTGGTTCAGCCCATCTACATCGCTCAGCTGGACAGTGACCCTCGGCTTGTGTTGGTTGCTTGGGATGGTGCCATCAGAGGCCAGGAAGACCAGGAGGGAGGTGGGCACCGCAGGTCTCTCAAAGCACACCTGGACAGGAGGGCAAGAGAGACCCTGAGAGTGTGCATACCTAATACAGCCGTTCTGATCCCATACATGCAAAAGGGAGAGAAAGAGGGAGCGTGGTGGGAGAGCAGGAGCAGCCTTAGGGGGTCAGCGGCTGTGGATGTGCAGGGCAGCAAATGGGTGAGAAGAAAGTAGGGAAGGAAGGGTGCAGGGACAATCCTTTCCCTCCTGACTCCCCTTCGCTGCATGTATCAGTTCAGCCTCACCATAAATTTATAGCATCTTCCCAGCTTCCACACTTGCTGCTCTTATAATCCAGTAACTCACCTGGATAATGCCTTTTCTGCCCTCCCTTCACCAGGCTCCAACTCCCACCCCACATGGTGCTGGCTGGGCAAGGAAGGCACCCAGACAACACAGCTACTAGCACTGCCACTGAAATATTTCCATTAAAAAAAAAAACAAACCCAAAGGACAGCCCCAGTACCCAGAGTGACTGCAACCTATCCATCACCCAACACATGGCAAGATCTATAGGAAGAAGCCCTGTCTGCTCAGAAAGCCAACAGCTCCCCACTTGTCTACAGCCCCGAAGGCTACAGGAGGCAGCCAGGAAACTCACAGCATCAGTCACAGCAGGACAGATGTTCTTTGGAAGTAAGAAGATAGAAATGTTTTTCTCCCCCACCCTGGTACCCCCCCATCCAATGCAGAGATGTGTTTTGAGCAAGATCCACCCCATGGATTGTTTTTGTTGAGTGCTGATGTGGAGGTAGCCCAGAAAATCAAAGTGAAGGTGTATTTGGGAGGAGGACAAGTCCCAGCTGGCTGGGCACAGCCCAAAGAGCAGACTGTGGGAGCGGAGGGGACAACCACACAGTTTGTGATGGCAGCCCAGCCTCAGGGTGGTGCGTGCCACGCCAGGCATTGCTCACTCATGGGAGCAGAAGAAAACCTTGGACTTCATCCCAGGGCTCCCACCCTGCAGGGAGGTGCTCGGCAGCAAACGCCCCACGAGCGAGTCCCCACCATTGCTTACATGCTGGCTTGGCCAGGGCTTGCTCTGATGGAGGGCTGGCCCAGCTGCAAGGAGCAGACCAGGAGGCTCAAGCATTTTTGTTTGGTACCTCCCCACAGCCTCCCTTGCTGAGAAAAGTAGGGAGAGATGGGAGAAGAAACAGGAAAGCGAGAAGGGAGGAAAGGAAAGCACGAAGAGAAGAAAGCCGAAGAAGAGCCAGCAGTGCTCACAGCCTGCTCGGAGGAGCCAGCCGGGACAGAGCTGCAGCTGGGAAGCTCCAGAGGGCCAGCCGGATTTTACCCAGCCACCTGCTGCCCGCTCCTCCCAGCGTGTTTCCTCAGGGGAGGAGAGATGGTTGGAGAAGTCAGGTGAGGCTTTCCCTGGACTACACAGCTGAAGGTGGAGGGTTTAGTCTTTCCCCTTCCTACAGTGGAAGAAGCCCTACTTGGAGATGAAGGACTCTGGCCACAAATTAGACCAAGAGCAGCTGACCTGCCTAACATCCCAAATCTTTTTTTCTTTTTAATACCTATTATGTGCTTGGCCACAGCAGGCTATCTTCTTAATTTTTCTCCCTCCCTCTCCCCCTTTCTGTTTAATTTCCTGCATGTTAGACATCCTGACTTAACTTACAAGTGATTTTGATTTCTCTGCTCATTGGATGTGTTAGAAACTGAGAACAAAGCATGGCTGGAGATCTGCAAATCCTAACGATTCCCATCTGCAGACAGACCCAAGGTACGTGGTAGATGCTTTGTCAGGTGGCAGACACACACCCCTCTTGCCCTCAGCCTCCTTACAGCATGTCCCAGCCTTTCCCTTGCTCATTGGTGCCACCTCTTGAGAAACGCTGGAGGAAGCAGTTCCTACCACCTGATGAGTTTTGCGGTGTGGCTTTCACCCGGGTGACACAGGTGCAACAGCTTGAAAATGTCCACGGGAGTTGGTGGCCATGAAACACCATGCACACGTGCGGACACATGTGCACGAACGGCACCATTCCTGTCTGGGCAGGCGGGTCTGCTAGGCGAATTGTCAACAAGAAGCTGTCTTTCCTAACCCAATATGTTACCAATCAGCCAAACTCTATTAAAAAAAAAAAAAGGGGGGGGGGGGGGGGGGGGGAGAAAAGAAAAAAGAAAAAAAGAAAAAGGGCATATTTATTACTAGTCCATAAATAATTTTATGGGCGGAAAATAATAGCACTCCTAGAGAGAGCACGGAGAACCAGTAATGAAAGTCTTTAATATAAACATCCATAGAGGAAGAGAACTGACCACAAGCTCCGATAAAACTGGAACACGCTTTAACCCCTGGTGAGAAGTGGAAAGCCAGCTTTCATCTAGGTAGGGCAGCGGGGGAGACTGCTGCCTTCTCGCTAGCAATGGAAGAAAGGAGGCACATTCGTCACGGCCGGAGACTGAAGCCGGAAAGTAGGTTGCGAGCACACAGACAGGGAAGAAAGGAGGGGGGGGGAAAGGCAAACCAGCTAAAGGAAGTTCTCTGGAGACACAGAGGACCTCAGGGGCCATAACCGTGTTTATTGACTCAGGTCTGACGATTCACCAAGTCGTCTGAGCGCCTTGGGAAGAGGCCCTCGGCCTGGAGCAAAGCAGGGCAAGGTGCCCCTTGAACTGCGGAGGAAGCGGCGCGCCAGGGCCCAGCTTTCCAGCAACGCCAAGCAACACCCACGAAACCTCTAAACTGTGTCTGTGGTCAGAAAATCAACACTGTAAAAGTCACATTGGCCTAACTCTCAGCTTTCTGTCCTGCTCCTCTGTGTGTCGAGACAGAGAGGTTTGACCGTTCCAAACTGTCCTCCCAAAGGCAGCCCCCGAGCCCCCCTTGGGCTACCAGAGCACCACCCTGGGCACAGAAGTGCCTCCTTTGGTTTGGAGTCACTGGGGAGCAGGAGGACCTGCACGCCCCAGCCAATTGCCGTGGGCTCGGGAGCAGCCTGGAGGCCTCTGGTCCCCTCCAGATGACAGACTATATCCACCCTTCTCCTGGTGCTCTGCACAGCCCTGGGAGCAAAGGCAGCTAGGACTTGAAACACAGCTTGCACCCACCCTTCACGGGTGTAACGGCACAGCCTGATGGCAGGGGACAGTCAGAAGCAAGTTGTTTCTCAGCCTCAACACATTTCTGTGGGCTTCTGGTTTTAGGCACGCTCTCCTGCTGGCACTCTGCCCCAGGATGGGTTTGCTGTTCACAGTGGGAATGGGGTAACTACATAAGATCCAGCCACAGGCATTTGGGGTTTGCGAAGAGTTCATAGGATACCAAGTCCTATCTGAGCAGTTTTTAAGACTGCTGTAGCTCCTACAGGACAGAAAAGGATGGGTCTTTGTCACCGAAGTGCTGGGGCAAAGACAACCAAATTCTTCTGTGCCTGATTGCACGTCCTTACTTACCTTGAGCCAAACTCCTTCATCACCCACGGGCATCCTCTCCTCATCTGGATCCTGAGCGTTGTCTTGGCTGGGACTGCAGGGGAACCAAGCAGCCAGGGAAAGGTCCTTTGGCACATCGTCAAGGTGGGATTTACATATCTGAAAGGAGAGATTTATTTCAGCACAGAAAGAAGCAAGGAAAGTGAGAGAAAGAAACACCACCTACAAAACCTCAAGGAAGAGTCAACAAACACTGAGAAGGATCCCAAGTTGGTTCCTAGCATGAAGACATGATGTGGGTCCCTAAGCAGGAGTGGCGTGTCACCACCCACACGTGTGCACAGGGGGCCTTGGCCATTTTGAGGTGCTGTAATTATGCTGTTCAAGCACCCCATGGCATCCGTGGGGCTGAGTAAGAAATAACGAGCCAAGCTGTGAGATGGTAGGTAATGCCACAGCCTCCTGATTTTGGCTGGGCTGATGAGATCCAAAGGTGTCATTCATGTGCCTGAATACCAGTCTTCTGGGCATTCCATACCCTGTGGTATCCCAGACAACCCCACAGGCCTGGCAGATGTGTGTCATTCTAGAGGAGCAGACGCCTGAGCCCAAGGCATCTCATTAGACATGTACACCTGTCTAATCTAAAAGCAATTTAATCACGCTGTAGGTCTCAAGAAGGTTGTTTCTTATATCAGGTCAATAGAAATGCACGTATAAAAGGCTAAAGATGACCTCTCTATGTATTTCTTGCTCTTCAGCTTGCTGGGGAAGAACATACACATACCACACTAACACTAATCAGATGAAATCCTGTCCTAGACCTCCAGGCCCTGCTCCAAAGCCCGTATGAAAGATGGGAATTCTCCCATCGATTTTTCCTTGGCTTCAGATCAAAGAGTTTGAGAGCAGCACAGATGCTGATGTATGCATGGTTTGATCCTTTCAGGCCCTGACCGTACAAGGTATTAGACTGACGGGATTTTTTTTTTTTTTAAACCAGCAGTAGGACTACTCACATGCTCAAAGTTGTGCATTCAGCCGGTGGGACAGGGGGGTGTCACTGTTTAGCAAACTGCATGGTCAGGCGAGGTGCTCCCTGCCTTGGTGAAACACCCCTCCGTGTACTGCAGTTCCTGGGCTTAGGGACTACTGAAAGAGGGGGGTGAGAAATGGCCAGGTCTTCTACTGGCTCCCTGCATGGGAATACAGTAATCACTGAGCCCTGCTAGAGCTGCTTTGTAGGTTTTGGGTTTGCCTCAGCACACTCCTGCAGCAGTGACTTCCCCAGCTTTACTGCGTGGGCCTTGCTAGAAAAGTTTTTTTTGTTTTTTTAGGCCATGTCTTCACTCACCTTCACAACAGGCTCTCCAGTGACCAAGGAAGCAGGGCAGGACTTCACATCCTGATGGGAGGCATAGGCTTTCACTGCCCACAGATCCACATATCCATCAGGCGTGTAGGGACCACAGTCCAGGACACTGCTTGTCTTCTCAAACTGCTCACACACCCCGTCCCCATCATGCACGTAGCACAGGCTTGGTTCCCCTGCAAGGAGAGCAGGGATTACCTGCTTACAAACCAGACTCCAGGATCATACATCTTCTGCTGTCCTAGGAGGCATGCTGACCCTGGGATTTCCCACCACAAGGCCCTGACAAGATCTATGGCTCATTCCAGCTGCAAATCCACATTTTGTTGCCTGAGGTACATCACCCCTGCTCTGAGGAGCAGCATGAATAACACACACTTTTGACTCTGCTTCAAAAGGATGTCTCAATCCATTTGGACTCACCAACACAGTTGAACCCTTTTTCCTTTTTACACTTCCTGGAACAGCCATCTCCATCCAGCAAGTCCCCATCATCGCATTCCTCCTCCAGGCTCCTAAGGAGACAACAGCCAGATGTGTTAGCACCACCCTTGACTCAACACCTCTGTGCTTCTGCCCAGTCATGAGTGAGAACCCCAAATTTCGGTTCCATTTCCACAGAAGCAGGGAGAAGAGGAAGGACCACATGTGGAATAAGGTAGAAGAGAGAAAATACCACATCTTGCCAGGTGATCAAAAGAGATTGTAAGCACAGCATACGGGAGGAGGCATGACTGTACTGTGACTTTCTTATAGGACCTGAGGCAAGAACTACAGGGGAAAAAAATAAACTATATGCAACGGGGGAAGTAGAGAACCAAGCATCAGGAAGACTTGCTGCTGGAGAAAGCAAGTGTTGGAGAGGGCAGGAGGTTCTGAGATGGGACTTGTGTTTCGGTGGGAGCTGGAGAAGGGGGAGGCAGAAGTAAGGGAGTGGGAGGGAGAGGAGGTTAGCCCAAGAGGAGACAAGAATCAGCCCCCAGCTGACATGCATGGCATCTCACAAGCAAAAAAAAGCCCATGTAGTTTTCTTGAAAAGGTTCTGTCCTCATGCTGCAGAAAATAGACCTGATGGGAAAAGCTGGCAAAAATGCCTCAATTTGTACCTATTATAAAGTTACATATGCCAAACACCAGGAGCAAGAAAACCTTCAGACATACATCTTGTGATGCTCACCCACCTCCCCCTTCATCTAACAGGGATGTGTCCCATCTTCCCACTTTTGGCTCACTTCCACAAACAGTACAATGGAAAAAAACTTTCACGGACAAAGCTTCCCACATGAAAATCTCAGCTGCTATCTGCCTATTCCTGCTCCTCTCACTTTTCTACCAACTTTGACAATGGAGTCTAAGGGGTTGTTCACTCTGTCTAGACCAAGGCTTCGGCTCGTATGAATTCATCCTAAAACCGTAGCAGATGACGCCACTCCAGCAGCTAGCCCTGCCGTAAGCCTCTGTACCTTGCTGGGTCTTGTATAATACCACAATCCCCCCTGCACTTGCTTCAGTCACCACTTCCCTCACACTTAAGAAAGCCGTGTTCAAAGGAAAGCGATTCTGAGCAACCTGGAAGTTGAAAAGTGAAAAAGCTGGAATATGGAAATAATTATCCCCAGAGAGAGCAGGTGACCCGTTGGAGTCTCTCAGTGTGGAGGCAGTGCACCCCTCATCATTTGGGGTCTCTAAACAAAGATGAGACAGCTCTCTAAAACCACCACACTGTGTGGGACTGAGCTTGCTGCAGAACCTGATCCTGCAGGGCCACCGCTGTGTGCCCTGGGCAAGAAGGTATATTGGCCAGTCCCAAAGGCAGGTGGGTCCCTTTGGGGTCAGACTGTGCGGCACTTCGCTGAGATGGGCCAGAATCCAAGCACTGCAGCCCAACATGGAGTATGTTCAGGTTGGACCTCTCATCCAGACCCTGCTTCTCAAAAAGACCATCCCCTGGGCATGCGGCAGTTTACAAACCACAAGCTCTATCATCCAGACTGATGAGGGATTCAGTGCCCCATCTTCAGCCAAGCACCCATGGGTGGAGGACTAGCCCGTTGCTTCTCGCTGGGGCAGGATGACTTGGCAGCATAAAGAACCTCAGCTGAGAGCTTGAGTTTTCCGACTTACGTGGTCACCTTGCCATCCCCACAGTAGGGTGCTCCATGGACATGGATGAGCGGTGGGGAGGCTTCTCCTGAGATCGTCCCAGAGACTGCCTGTACCTGGTAGCGGTACACCTGCCCGGGTGTGACTTCCCTGCAAGAACAGAGAGGACTTGAAGAAGAGAGCAGGAGGGAGCAGCCCATACATCTGCAACAGATTTGCTCCCCACGGCTACAGAAGTCACGTGCCTGGGCAGTATCACAGTTTGACATATGTCTTCGTACTCTCAACTGCCAGAGACAGAGACTGTGGGAAGAGGGTCTCTGCCAGGTCGTGCAGGGGGGGCTGGTGCTTATTTCCCTGGGGTCTGAGCTGGGGAGAAGCGGCATTAACTCGAACAATCATTTTATTGTGTTGATGGGGAAGATATTTCCGGGTTTAATAAGCTCTTTCTAGTTAGCCTGGGCTCATGGGCAAGGGTCACGCTAGCATGGGGGGTCTGCAGCAAGCTTCCCCAACGCCAAATAGGGAATCAGCTCACGGCATTGAATGTGGCAGTTGCTGGGGGTCGGCGGGGACGACACCAAGACACAAGCAAAACCATCTAGAGGTTTAAAGGCACAGCCCAAGGAAGTCATTTAAACTGTCCCAGCCACCCAGTCAGCCGGTGACAGCGCGGCCTCATCACTCACGTGTCAATGAAGTGGCGGTGCGCCTGTGCCGGGGCGGCAGGGGACCCGCTTGCAAATGGGGGGTCACGGAGGACCCTGTACTGGATCAGCTTGCAGGCGGAACAGTGAGAGCTGTGGGGCATGGAGGTCAGCAAAGCCGTGTCTATTTCCATCCTCTCGTCAAAGGTGTAGATTTTGACTCCGTACACCTTTTTGGGGATGTTGAGCTTCACGGTAAAGGGGACATCACAGAAGGTGTCCAAGGGGCCCAGGTGGATGGACTCCCCCTGCTCCATCAGGACTTCAATGTCAGACAGCGCCTTGGGAGAGCCCGTGGAGAGGTACGTGGTCCAGAGGGTGAGGGAATGGGGGTAGACGGGGTGCAGGAAGCGCAGCTCCAGGATGCAGCCATCCGGCTGAGGGCACGGCACGGTCATGTTCATGTGGTACAAGTGGAGCTCTGGACTCCAGGCCTGCAGGCTGGGCTCACAGGGCTGATCCACATCAGGGGGGCCTGAGCAGAAGGGACAAGGGGGAAGCTGATGAGAACTAGGCGAAAGCTGACCTCACAGGGGACCCAGAGGGGCAATCCTCCCCCTGCAGTATCCTGTAGGTGCTTAAGCATCTCTGTGCCATAGCTGCACACCCATGTAAGTCTTACACCCACCACAGGCATGTGCCAGAGCTGGTGGCATCTGCCCTAACGTCCTAGAAAGCACAAGACTTGGCAGATCTGGTGTCTCACAGCCCTCTAGAACAGGGGCGATGGTATCCACACTGCAGTTGGTCACAGTGCCACGCTCTAGACACATCCTGGACACAGCGGGGGGGGACGTGAAGCTTGCTCTGTAATCTCATGGGCACAGAAGGCTTGCCAAGGGCACCTGGACGCTGAGTCCCAGTGGCTCTGTAAGGTTGGACCTCTCTGCTATAAGCAGAGCGGAGACTGAAGCTTTCTACAAGGCACGTGCTGGAACAGGTCACAGGCAGGAATGGAACAGGCCCAAAGCAAGCCAGGGAAGCAGCTGTGGAAGGCTGCTCTTCCACCAGGACCTCCCGAACAGTGCCCAGGCTGACCTCAGCTCCCCAGCCTGCCTCCCACAGTGATGGATTAGCACTCAGCAAGACAACCATATCATTGGGCTTTCCGTCCCAGAAAACATCACTGGAATTCACCATCCTGTAGTAGAAACACCCTGGTCTTCATTAACCACTGCAAACTTTTCTTAGGGCCCAGCATCAGTTCAAAGCCTGCATCCATTTAGCCATTAGTCTCCTAAAACCCATAAAACCTGTCTCTTTCTCACCCAAGCAAATATTCACTTGTAATAACTGCAGGTCACGCATAGGAGAAAACAACATCCAATAATTCCAGAGGCAGTATGAATCTGCCAGTGCATCAGACAGGCAGGGGAAGCTGGAACCACTGACAATAAAGGAGCTAAGCTTTGATTTATTTGGTATTGCTGAATAAGCACAAATATTATTCTTTAAGTTGATCCCTGGCTCCCCCCCTCAACTTGCAATGCTAGCAAGAGATGCTGAAAGAGTTTTCAGACACAGAACCTCAGCTACGGCCCAACTCTCTTTTCTCAAACCATGGGCTGCATCCCAAAGGTGTAATAATGTCCAAACTGCGCTTTCTCTACAGCCACCCCAGCACATTTACAGTCACCTTCAGTGGCCCAAACGTGCAGATGCACAGAACTAACAGATCCTCTGGCTCCACGTGGTTCAACAGCAGCACGTGCACCATATACAGCTCATGGGATATTTTTCACCTGGTCTCCTGCCTCCTCTGCGTTGCCTGGGCAGCATGAAAAGCCCAACAGCTCCTACAGCAGCTGCATGACCCTGAAAGTCACCACCATGCCCACAAGGTGGGTCTCTAAACCAACATCTGCATCTCAGCATGAGAGAATTGTAACACACTGCTGTTCACCTGACCAGCCAGGAATTGCGTCCAACCCAGATTACCCAGGACCTGGTACAGACTCAGGGGGACCGAGCAAGGAGGTCCTCTCGCTCCCTTTGGACAAGGCTGCATCAAAGCCTGTGGATGCCCCTGAGGTTTTGAATAAGATCCCAGCATCTATGTCACAAGATTAATTTCAATGAAATGCCTCTCTGACCAGTATCTCTCATTAACACCTTCCTGGGCAATGACTGGGGTTAATATCAGGGTGTATTTTTGCCCAAAGCCAACTGGCAGTTACCAGGCACCTCCCGGGCACCCAGAAGTCCTTCCTGAACTAAAGAGCCTCCCCAACGAGGAGACAACTCACTCTCTAAAAGAAAAAAAACAACTTATTTTTCTTTTCCCAACAAGATCTCATCACTTTCTGGGGGCTTACAGCCAGGGAAAGAGAGGAGACATTTACCTTCTGCTTCTTCTGGGGTCCAGTAGCCAGAGGAATCACAGACCCGAGGGGAAGAGGCCTCGTGCACGTACTGACGGAAGGTGCCATCCTCCGCACAGTCATCACAGAGCGTGTCCTGCTCCCTGCAGACAGAACAACAAAGCCATTGGCATGTCTAATCATGACTGGTTAATTTTCCATCGACGTTTGCCCAGGCAGGATCAGATGGGAAGTTGGAAAAGCAAAGCTAAGCTCTCAGGAAGCCCCTGGGCATATCAGCCTGCTTGGAATAAGCTTCAGCAGAGACAGGAAAGTAAGAGTGACTGTGGGACAAGCTGGGTTTAATCTCTCCTTTTCTACATGCTCTCTAGGTAGGCTTGGATGAGCCACTGAATCACCTTTTCGTACCCAGACTGCTTGGGTCTGTCTCTGCTAAACCCCAGGGTCAGGTTTTGGCTTCCACCACTACTGCAATACAAATCGGTCATGATAACGTCAGTTAGAGGCTCCCACTGTGCTCTCCAGGAAAGAAAAAGGCACTTTTCTGTGCTAAGGGCCAGCTTCAGCCCCTTTCCTTGACCAGTTCATCTCTGGGACGTAGGACCCCTATCCCAGACCAGCGTATGAGCAAGAGCTGGGGATGGATCCGAAGACCCAGTGCCTGCCTTCTAGACCTGTGGTTTCCTGCTCCCAAACCACTCCATCCCTCCCCAGAAACAGTTTGTTTGGATGACTCGAGGCCACCCAGCACCCAGAGGCTCTCATGCCCAGAGGGTGACAGGCACGTGCTCTTGTTATCCCTGGGTGAAAGGCCTGTGATGGAAAGCACCAGGCAGCCAACACTGATCCAAGAGTGTCCCAGCTGCCCTCAAACAGCCCTTTTCTTTGAATTGCAAGGGACCACTTTGTCAACCGGCTTTAAAACTAGTTCAGGAGCTCTTCAACATGTGCTTGTGGTCCCATAATAAAAGCGTAGACCTGGTGGAAACCACAATGTTTTAATAAGAAAGGCTGCTGAATAGAAGCACTGGTGCTATATCCAGGTTCTGGTGACTCCCTGATTTTGGGGAGAAGGAAGACAGCCGCTGAGCACTTGGGGCCATGCACTGCTCACCAGCCAAACAACTCTGGTTTCTCGGCATCGTTTCTCTGGCCTGAAAAATTTCCTGACTTACCCCCAGTTAGTTACACCGTGAGTCCGTGACAGTGCTGGGAATGAAACCCAGCTCTTGCGGTTCGAGCTCCCTGCCTTAACCACAAGGCTGCATTTCCTCCTGGTAAATAGCTATTTTATACAATAAGTGCTAAATGAAGCTCATTTTTTATTCCATGATTGCACTCTGGGGTTTAAGAATTGGCTTTGCCTCCCAATGCTCTTTGGCTTCCCTTCCCAGCACCCCGACAGCAGAAAGATTGTGGCAGAGCCCATGTGCCAGCGGGGCCATTGCAGCAGCCCAGCTCTTGTGTCTGAGGGCTCTGCTGGAGATGGCTGGGGAGGGAAGGGGATGGTGGGGTCTGCACCACAGAGGATCCCGAACCCCTTCTAGTGGGCTCCTGTGCAAGCCCAAGCCCATCGCAAATTACCTCTCGTGGATGACACCGCTGATGGGAGGCAGCCAGTAGATGCTGAGGGAGTCCTGCGTCTGCCCCGTGACCATGGGAGGGATCGGGATGGGCGCGGGCTTCTTGCTCTGGCCCCAGCGCTGGTACACCAGGTCCAGGTAGCAATGCATCCGGGCCACTTGGTTCGGGGTGAAGGTGTTGGTGCAGTCATCATCTGGGAGAAGAAAGGCCAGGCTGAGAGCGGCAGGGATCGGCCAGCGGGGCATGGCAATGCCCACCCTTCCTGATCTCCAAACTTTTTTGTGGGGACCTCTGGGGAGACCTGGGAGATACCAGCACGTGGTGGCTTCTCCCGCCAGGACCCTCTGGTGTCGTGTGTCCCCAAAGCCACAAGATGGCACTGCCTCAGCAGCTCCACGGCCCCGCACTTGCTCAACACCAGCTCTACCGCCCGGCCAGTGCCACCACCCGCCTGGGACACTCGGTGGGTCAGCAGGGTGCGACAGAATTGCCTTTCAACCTTTCGTCCTCCTGGGCTGCCAGGAGGAGCACCAGCCCCTCTGCAGCATGCCTTTGGAAACCGAGCCAAAAGGGCTCAACTCGAAAGTCCAAAATGATAATAGCAGTATTAATAGCAATAATAATAATAATAAATAATATGCTTCAGGAGTGGAGAACAAAGGCACACCACCAGGCAGACAAGCCTGGCCTCAATGCACGTCCAGAGACTGGCAAGAACGGAGGGGTGGAACCAGCCTGCAGCAAGAGAGGGGCTAAGATGCTCCTGCAAGCACAGGCTGCAGCCTGCCCCATCCCAACGGAGCAGGGGGGACCACATCAGTTAGGAAACGAGGGAAGGGAGTATTGGTGGAGGCGGATGGGAAAGAAACCCCTATTTCTAGGGAAGGTGACCCCTTAAAATTTTCTAATGACGATGACTCCTTACCTGTGTAACTCATGTAGTTGTTGAAGGGTGTTCCTGTGAAATGTGTCTGGCCACAGGTGTCGTTGGTGGGGTCTGGATCCCGACAGAGTTTACTCTTCGGGGTGGGGGCAGTGTCAGCACAGAGATCTCCTGTCTCCATAGATGGAGTTGTCTCCCTGCAGGGATCGTCACAAGATTCCCGCTCGCTCACTCCCTTAAAGACATGGTACAGCCCCAGAACATGTCCCACTTCGTGGATCATGGTGTTTGTGTGGCCGTGCATACCATAATAAGCAGGGTTGAGAACAACTCCACCTGGAATTGCAAGTACAGAGAACATCACCCAGAGACACAGACAGTAGGCACTGCCATTACTCACCTGTGCCAGGTAAAGCTCCTTTCATTGCACTTGCAGATCATAAATGAGGTGCCAGATGGAGACCTGGAGATGGACCTTCTTGGAGGATAGGAAGAGGATCCTTTGCCCTCTTGGTGTGGAATGGCGTGGGTGGGTTCTCTCCCTTTTCTGATCACATCACTCCCCCAACATCTTCAATCATTTCAGCTACCGCTTCCTTCTGTCTTTTGCATGTTTATAATTCAGTGTCTGCTTTGGTTCACGCTTACAACTCCAAATAAGGGTTGGAGCCAGGGCATCAAACTGAGACATGCTGTGAGGTTACAGGGACAACCCTTTGAACCAGAGGATAGAAGACCTTCCCTAGCCTAGGCAGGTAGCTAAAGCATGCCAGCTCCCATGGCAAGTGAGAACAACGAGGTGCCTGGCAAAGTCCTGACACTTGGCTGTGCCATCTAGAAGCCACCTTCAACACAAGTCCATATGAAAATTCAAATGCTCTGCCTCTGACCCCTACTTAGAAAACATCAATGATCTACTGCTTCAACTTCCAAATCAGACCCTAAGGAGTAAATTAAAACTCCCATGAAGTGCTGTTACAATGCGCTAAGCTTCTATCACAAACCTGACCCTAATTCACTGTGTATTTTAGAGTGGGATTTCCTAAAACGCAGTTTCTGAGGATCCCTTCCTCCCCTTCAGAGGGGTCTGCATGTGGGCAAGGTGCCCCAAGTGAAAGCCCTTCACCCATCACAGTCCTACTTTCCACTGGGGCACCCCAATTCCTTGACACAAGGGGGCACGGAGGGGCAGCTCATCTCCAAGGCACTTCGTTGCTGGTTCAACTGT
This sequence comes from Falco naumanni, assembly GCF_017639655.2. Lineage (NCBI taxonomy): Eukaryota > Metazoa > Chordata > Aves > Falconiformes > Falconidae > Falco > Falco naumanni. Next base: position 5,919,949 of record NC_054064.1, on the reverse strand, counting down.
CAGAGATGCTGGAGCATGGGTACAAAGTCCCACAGAAACTGTGCAGAGCTGCCACCTTGTACTGACAGCAACAGCAGGGAGCTGAGTAGAACCCATGCTCGTCCTGCCTTAAGCTGTCCCTTGGCTGCAGGACAAGGTGCTTTTCCTCTCCTGCTCACCCGCGTGCAATGGGAAGAGTCAGGATCAATGATGCTGAGGAAAGCCAGGTGGAGCAGAACCTTCCCTTTGCTCACTGCCAGCATCTCCAACTCCTGACCTGGGATGCACACCCTGTACCGACAGCTCTGTACCACACCTGCTGGGGAAACTGTCCCCAAAGAATACTCAAGAACCAGACACAGCTCTCTTCTCTGGTCTCCTTTTATTTATTTTGCCCAAAAGAAAATCCCTTTGGAAAATCTGCATTTTTCTCCCTGCTTTGAGGCTTTTCATTGACTATTTCCTCTCCTTTCCTCATCTCGTTTCCTTGCTCCATCCACTTTTCCACGCTGCCTTGCAGTGGAAGTGCAGGGGTTGGGGAATATCAGCAAGATGAGGGGGTAAAAGGCAGCCCCCAGCACGTGCTCAGGTTGACTCCAGGCAATACCTCCATAGCATGGGAGACTGGTTTTACCCAACTACTTTTAACCCAGACAACTTGGATGGCAGTACGGTGAATACTTGTCTCCAGCATAGCTTGTTCCCTCCTTTGCAAGGCCCTGGAGGGTTTGCTGTGCCAGCTACCTCACAGCAGAGCCTCTGCTACTGCATCTCTGCTGCCGATTGCTGCCCCTGCCAGCAAAGCTAAAACTGGCAGAGAGCCACCATGTGATCCTGTCTCCAGCCACAGCACAGGCAGTTTGAAATCTGCTCTTGGATCAGATCCGTGCACTACTAGACTACCTCATGTCCTCAAATACAGGGCATTCCTTCAGATCATGGTGTCCCTGGCAGGACACCAGCAGGTCTGTGACTCCTCTGGTGGAGCCATGCTGGGTGAACATTGGGTTAGGGCTGGAAAGAGGCCTTCAGAGATGCCCTGAGCAATTCTCTTGAGCCAAACAGGGTTGCAAGAGGGTGAAGAAATAAGGGTGGCCTCTTCTATGGAGCGTCCTATGTGTGTGGCTCATGGAAGGGCTGAGAGACACCACAGACCTGTCAAGTAGCACCATTTCTTAGCTAAAAATTCCCATTTGTTGTTCTTGCTCCCCGCAGTGTGAATCTTAGGCACAGGGCAGCTTGTCCTGAGGCAAAGGATGGGTCACAAAGTAGCTGCGTTCCCTTTCTCCTCAGCTGTAAAACAAAGCACAAAATCTTGCATCCCATCAGCCAGCTCTTGACCCTTTAAGTTGACTGGAAATGAGCCACAAGAAGGTACAGAGGTTGAAAAATCCTTCGGGGACCTTCATGTTGTGTCCTGTCAATCATTAGGCTTTTGCAAGGCATCCCCCTCTCAGTTACCACACTGGTAAATACTATAGATAGCAAAGGGCATCCCATTGATGGAGAACCCAGTGGGCACATAAAAAAAAAAAAAAAAAAAAAAAAAAAGCTGCTTCTCATTTTAATCAAAACAGGGCATGAGAGAAGAGAGAACAGAAAGAAAAGACATCTCTGCAGCCAAACCCAAGACTGAGCAAGGCAGGGGGGTGCCTGCCTAAAGGTCTGAAAGGAGGAATGCACACACAGAAGGAAAATAGTGTTCGTAAACAAGTAAATGAGATGTGAAAGCCCTGCACCCATCCTGCAGCACTAACCACAAGGAACGAGTCTGAGCACCAGGGGCACTGGAGGCCCTGCGACCAAGCAGTCCTCCTCCCAGCAGAAACCAAATGCTCTTCCCAGGCAGGAGAATAAATGAGATTCCAGTACAGGGAGAGAGAAAACTGTCATGGGAAGGGATGCCAATGCTGGGATACCCTGTCCTTCCCCCCCCCACACTCTGCTGGCTTCCCCATCCCATTCCTTCCCCACACTCCACAAGGACAATCATATTTTTAGTAAGTTTTTTTACAACTAATTAGATGGCAGGATTAGAAACGGCATGAGAACTCTGCCTTCCTTCCAGAATGTCCCTGTCCTTCCATTCCCTGCCCCCACAGCTCCCTGATGAGCTGGGAGAGCTCCTAGCTTTGGACCAGGAAGCTGTATTTCCTCTCTGCAGGGTCCTGGCTGTGAAGGCAAGATGTAGCAGGGTTCATACATCCCAACAAGACCAGCCTCCCCGCTCCCTTCTCTGCAGGCCAGGCTTCCCTCCTCACCTCTTCCTCCTCCTCCTGCCCTGGGAGATGGGCTAATTGGGCTTTAAGTGACCTCTCCCTCTCATGCCCAAGAACCAGCCCAAGGAGACCACCAAGGTCAGCATTTATACAACCAAAATAAAAATTTCAGCATCAGGTCCCATGACATCAAGGGGGCCCACCACTCCAAGGCAGGTCAACCAGAGTCTTCTTTGGACTTGCTTACCCAGCCAAGCCCAGGAAGCTGGAAAGCTTCAGGTCTGGCCTCACAACATCCTTCTCCCTCCAGACCAGACCTAAGCTAAGTTGCAGAGCTGGTAATGTCCTCAAGACCAAGCCTCAACTGTACTCCAGCAACAAGAGATGCCCAGTCCATCAGTACAGTGAACGATGAGTGCTGGTGTGGATCCCACTTCACCTTCACTCACACATCCCGTGGAAGCTCCCAGCCCCAGGACATTGCCCTGCTTCTAGTTACAACCAACGGCGATGCTGAAGGATGCTGGTGCAAGCCAGCCCCCAACCTGCTCCTGGGTCAGGGCTGCTGCAGAGGACACATGCTCAAGCAAGCATGGGATCTCTTAAACAGCAAACCACAAAGCTGAACCTGTATCACAGGGCCAGTCTTCCCCAGACACTGAGTCACAGCAATGAATGGAACAGACGCATGACAGTTAGTCAGACAGGAAGATGGCCATGCCTTAAGGTACCTTTGATGGAACGGCTGGCCCTCCGTCAGGATCCAGTGACCTCAGCCAGATATATGAGCTGGCCTCAGCTTATATAACTACAGAAAGTATTTATAACATCAAATATTCACAATTCCCTCGCCTTCTGACCATGTTTATGCAAATACAGTTCACATGCAGCTACACATGAAGTTTCAAGCGTCTGCATTATTACATCGCTAGGGTTTTTGAGGCAAGGCTTTCCACTGCAGAAAGCTAAGGGTTTTTTTTTATAGGACAGGAGTTGTTCGACTCCTTGTGTTTTGTAGTTAAAAAGATTTACTTCTAAGTTCTCATAAAATTCATTCCAGATTCCAAGCAAGAACTCTGAATTCGAGAGCAACTCGCTGATTACGGTGGAAAGACTGAGGCAGACAGTATGGTTAGAGGGAGCAGTGCAAACAGACCTGAGACCTTCTACCTCTGCTGCTAGCTGGCTGCAAGCCATCTTTCTCTCGGAGCTCCACAGCAGCTCAAATCCTGCCTATAGAAGTGTCAGAGACCAGTTCAACCTCTGCAGGTCAGTAATTATCTTTTAAGCTTCAATAAATGTAGTTGCTGTTGGTTGGTATTACTACTGGACTAAAACGGTAAAACATCCCTCAACCTTCAGAAAGGCTGCCTGAAATTCAAATTTACTCAGGAAAATAATCTGGAAGAGAGCAATAGATCTGTAAGTCATCAGCATAGGAATGGTCACTTAATTTATGGTAGTCCAAAACAAGCATAGGTGAGAAGAGGATGAAAAACAAAGTTCACTGAAGACTTCCAGAAAGGGAGGAGCACCCTCCTGAAAAATACGCTCAGAGTTCATGGAAGAATGGTTTCTAGGGAGCTCAAGGTCCAGATGGCAGATTAAAAAACATCTAGAGAAGAACTGACGGAGAACAGTTTGGAATTTGGGATAAGAGGAATTGCTAAAATAGAAGAAGGGAACGCACTTGGAGAGAAAGTTTTCACACTACTTCCCTTGAAAACGTCTAAGTCCTGTTCAGAAAGAGTAAAATCTGATCAAGAGTCTCTGGAGCCAAAAGGCAGGTGAGCTTCCTGGAGAAGTCAAGTCGAACTCAAGGAACCAATTTGATTCAGGAGGAGAACCAAAGTACAAGAGGGTCTGTATGTGCGCAGGGAAAAATCAGTGGGAGTGGCACGGGGGGATCTTGGAGACAGACCCCCCTCTTATGCAAAGACCTGTCTCCACCCCTCGTCACTGTTAGGTCCTTAACGCTCCAGAGATTTTCCTCAAATGACTAGTCACTCCTCCAAAAGTTTTCCTTGCTCTTTCCTCACTACTTTACCCTCACATCTACCCAGGTTCTCCGGTAGCCTCTTGTGAGAGGCTTTGTCAAGAGCCATATATTTATGACCTGCTCGGTCCTAAGTCCCTTCTGTGCTGGACAATAATATACATTGCGCGTAGGACACTCGATGATGCGGTAGAACCTACTGTTTACGGAGAAACAAGCTTAAATCGAAAACCAAGGACAGTCTTGAACCGGCCTTCAGTCTGTACCAGAGCCTCACAGAAGTTCAGATCCAGCTTCATACCTCACAGCGTTGGCACCAGAGCCAAAGCAACACCCCTTTCCCCCTGAACCTCCGCAGCAAACCCCTGATACAACATTTCCAGATGGTGCCACCTCTTGTGTCCACGGATGGAGAAAAACTGTGAGAACGGAGCAAAACGCAAGCTTTTGATGAAAACAGTCACCCAGATCACCCCTCCATACAGGTCCTTGTGAGCCATCGGGAGGGGTCTGAAAAGAACACGTGTGGCTGAAGCACTTGCTGTAGTAAGATGACTGTCAGGCTGAGCCTTGGAAGTGATTTCTGGAAGCTGAAGAAATAAATTTCATGGAGATTTGCCTTCCTCAACAGGCAAATATAGCAATAAGCTATTGAAAAAACAGTCCTGAAACTCATTGAGGGAGGGAAACTGGCAAAAAAGAACTTTAAAACAGGTCTTTAACAGCCGTGTAAAACTTTAAAGGCTTAAACATCACGCACTTGTAAAAGCAGAAGGTCTAGGTCTGCTGTGCAGGTGTCAGGAGTAATTATTTCCAGTTACTTATTGAGAAACACTTTAGATGTTTTGACTGCAAAGTGTAGAGAACTTTGCCAGAAAACTCTGACATTGAAGAAGTGGAGGGAGCGGCAGGAAAAAGAGAGACAGCAGGAACAGGAGCAAACACACAATACATTTACATTCTGGTGAAGCAGCTGCCATTTGGACCGTTTGGTAGCCTGCCAGGGATGATGACCTTAAAGGTCTGCCTTGAATTCACCGAAGCCAGGGAGAACCTTGCCTCTAGCAGGTAGTAAGCCAATTTATAAAAACATAGTTTAATTTGCTAGCCATCCTCACATTTGCAACTGGATTCAGAAGCGGCCAGTGCTCACTACCTGGTCAGCTCTGGACTCATTCGAACCTGGAGCCGCAGCTCTGAAATCACTGATACTCCTGGTTTATCTGTTTGTCTTTACATGCTGCAAAGTGAAGTTCACCATTTCCAGGATCCTGAAAGCTAGACCAAGAAGGTCCCCAGAGAAGCCAAATGTGAGTCTAAACCCCTCTCCAGAGCCTGTGCTGATGGTGAACCTGCAGCTCTCCCCAAGCTCTCTGTCCCACTGCCTTCACCATTAAAAGTTTCTCATGACAATCTGGAAGGCCCTTGTCAGGGCTTAACCTCACCACCTTTCCCACATGGACATGGGGAACAGGCGGCTCCTTTCCTTACAGCAGCAGCTATTGGTACACCCAAAGCCTGTTATCATAACCTCCTTATCAAGCATCCTCAATATGGAGCCAAGTCATGGCTGCCTCTTTTTGCAAAGTCAACCAAGAGAGAGGAAAACCAACAACCCTGAGACCACATGAGGGGGGTTACTTACTTACCCAGGTGACTAAGGGCCTCTTTATCCCACGGCCAAGTGGCAGCACCAGCCAACTCTTCCCTCACCGAACTGGCAAAGTAAATGTTGAGGAAGTGGGTGCTGTTCAGCTGCAGTGCCTCCTTCAGCTCCTTCACGCTCATGTATGCCCTGCGAGGACAAGGGAGAGGAGATAGTCAGCATAGACTTCAACAGACCAAAGAGGAAAAGCAGGAGCCACCCACAGATAGCCTGGAAAGGGTGCAGCAGACCTGGACACCCCATTCTCAACTCTCTGAAGCCAACAGTGTTGTGTAAAGCATGGCAAATTCAGCAAGTTCCAAGACTATGTTCTATGACACTACTAATTCTGCTCTGTAAGGTGCAAGTTCTGCTAGTGGGAGGTTTGGGTGGGAGGCAGTCATGCAAATCTTAGTAACTGCAGCAGCTTTCTTGATGAGTTCTACTCTTAGAGAAGGTTTTCCAACAATGGGGAGAGAAAATAACCCAGAGAAGAGCATAAAAGGAGCAAAAAATGGGAGGAGACACAATGAGAGAAGGAAGGAAAGGCAGAGGTCAGTCCTGCTAGGAAAAGAGAAGGGGTTTGGCATCAGAAGAGCGGAATGTGGGGGAGGGGAAAAGTGCATTTTCCTCAAGGTGTTAGGAAAGAGAAAGAAATCCAGAACTCCAGCAGGTTCCAACAAGGGCTTTCAGGGCTCATCCCTGATACAGGCCAGGGCAGGAACGGACATCAAAACCTTCCTCTTGGGAGCAGGGAGGGTTTTCCAACAGGGCCAAGAAGTCTCTTCTCCAGCTTCTCTAGTCTGTCCGGAGCAGCTCACAACCACAGCCCTCCACTAGAACTCCTCCCCCAAGACAACCAGTATGCCAGAATTGGCAGTGCATGGCAAGAACAAGGGTCCCTGCCCGGCACAGGCACATAACACACCAAGAAACATGCTGCCTCGCCCCATCCCTGTGTATTGTGGAAGGAAGAGCATGAGCAAAAGGTATCTCTGAATTTGCTCCAAGGAATGTCTCTTCCAGCTCTGCTAAAACCAGACCTTTGAGAAGAGCACTGTCTGGGTCCCCCCAGCACTGAGCCAGCAGCAGGAACCTTTTCACGTGAATCTGTTTCTCTGCACGTGATCTGAATCCTCTCTGAGAGGAGGTCTGGGATGTCTGCAGGAGCCAGGGCAGGGGAGCACAGGAGCTCCCAAAATAAGCTTGAAGGGGAGAGGGGGACATCTCTGGAGATCCATCAAAGGGCATGGGTTAGCGTGAAAAGCCTCCTAACACTGCTGGCTGTCTCCCATCTCCAGAGCTGGGAATAAAGAGTTGCAGGAACAGAAAAAATACTGGAATGAGGATATCCAAGACATCCATTTCTGAAGGGCACAGGGAGGTAACGGGCTGGGAGAGGTGAGTAGGCAACAGGCATTGCAGCAGAGCAGTAACACCTGTGAGTGTGTCTGGGTATCCATGAAATTACCCTCACAAAGCGGTGTGTGTCTCAGCACTTGGAGGAAAAAAAAAAAAAATCAACACAGCAGCCAGGAAATTTAGGTTTCACTCTCTCCCCTGCGTGGTTGTTTCTGCACAGGTCAGAGGTCTATAGCAGATTCACTAGTACACCAACAGTCCCAGTGTTGATCTTTAGGGAGTTCATGTCCTCAGCAGTATAAAACAATCAGCTTCTAACTTAATAATAACAGTAATAACGCCAGTAATAATAATAGCGGGATTGTAGGGCCTTGGGCTGTGCTGCAAAAGCCAGATACTCTTTTAAATCAAGTACTACCATTTCCACCATCAGTACCATTAACCTCATGGGCTGAGACAGGATTCGGACAGGTAGCCCTGGAAGACACTGTATCTAAGTCTTCAGAATCTGAGGACCATGGCCCGTGGTTTGCGAGGCCATTAATTTAAGAGATTCTAAGCAAGGAAAACACTCATGGAAAGGCTTCAAATACATCACTGTGGAATGACGATGGAAACGCACTATTGTGGAAATATGTCATAAGAATGACTAAACCTACAGCATGAGGCCAACAGCAACATTAAGGTGGTGGAAAGCATTTCACTTATTCCCATGCTTCCAGGAGCAATTGGCATCTTCGAGCTGCACGGAGAGATTCTGAAGGGGAACACGATCATTTCTTTACACTGGGCTAGCTGTCAGGCACATCCGCTATATTTGAATGAGCAGCGTCTGTAAAAGTGGTGGCCGGTAGCACATTCCTCACCACGTTGGGTCATGAAAGGAAGGACAAAGACCCAAGCATGGGCTAAGGGAAAAAGGCGCATTCTCATCACAGATGTGAAGTGAGAAGGGAAACCAACAAGAGATGCGCAAGTACACTGTTTGCGATGGCAAGATCCCTAGTCAAGTTGTACCAAGAAACTTGTTTAGAAAAAGAGAGGTTGCTACAGTAAATGGAAAAGGAGGAGGAAAAAGTGGAAAAAATAGAGGAGCAGGATTCCAGAAGTAGACTAGAGCAGGACAGCATGAGCAACAGAGCTTGGTAAACCCAAAGGTTGCTTCTCTGGATCTGAAACAGCAGAGACTTTCAGAAGCCACTGCTGACTTGGGAGGTGTCAGATAATCAGGATCTGCTGACTCCCTCTTCCCTACCAGTCAGCCCCACTAGGCCATCCTGGGCTGAAGACATCTTACCTACCTTTTCTCAGCGACAAAGCAACTCTGAAACTTCAGCTACTTTAGAAAAATCTTGGCTGGACTATACGGCAGAATTTAAGGGAGAGATGAGATGACCAGCTTGTCTTCACCAGGCCCTGAGATCTCCCACCACAAAGCAGCATTCCCAGAACATTTTCCTCAGCCACATCAGCTTGCTGAGAGAAAACTCTCTCAACCGGAAACGGCAAATGAGGAGAACATGATCTCCTCCTGTGATGTCTCGCCTGAGCATCCCAGACACGCGCCACGCTGACGCCATCCCTTCAACCCAACCAAGACGGGAGCAGGCCGGGAGGAATAGATAGGGAGAAGAATAAATAAACCTGAAGGACATATTTGTGGCATGACTCGGAAGGAAGAGAAGCAAAAGTTTCATAGAAATAGAGCATAAGGAGGGGGAAGGAGGAGAAAAAGTCTCCTTCATGCACCAGAGCTGCTCGGGGGACAGACTTAAAAATAACGTTGATTCCTGACCTATGATATCTTGGAAAAATAGCCCCAAACCCGTCCAGGCTGTCCAAATTCCGAGAGCTGACGTCAGCCCTATTCAGAGGGATATTCCCGCCGCCCCTCTTCTGGAGACATGATGTTTTTCTGGCTGTCGCCTGCTAGTCCCTTGACACTAGCAACATTTTTTGTCAACCCTTAATTATAAATAACCGTAATTTCCTCCATTGAGAGATTTGGATGGTACCCCGTGTCGGGGTAGAGGGAGCAGTTCCAGCATGGAGATATGCTTAGATGAGTTGGATGGAGAAGGAGAGGAAAGGACCTCAATTTCACCCACTACGCCATGGAAAGCACAAACATCCTGCCGGTGTCCCCAAAAACACGAGCAAGACAAAAACAGCTCTAGAATGGGCAACTCCAATTCCCCTCAATCCACATTTCCCACTGGCACCCTTAGCTTAGACAAGGAGCATGTAACTGGCGTCTTTGCCTGTTGCTTACTGCCAAGGTTATGCTCTCCCTCTTCTTCAGCACTTCTGTGATCTTCCCCAGGGGGAAGGCAGAGCAGCCTTCGGTCTCCACAAACAGCTTAAATGACAGCCCTCTCCTCTGCTCCTCAAATAGCTTCCCAATGCCTACAAGACCAGAGTATTCCAAACTAGGTGGTATTTACAGCAGGGTGAGCACTGCAAGCCAACACAAAAACACAAGGAAGGCCAGAAGAACACATGAAGGTACAGCTATCAGTTGAGAAGAAAAAAAAAACAACAACAAACAACCTCACACAAACAACCCCAAAGAATATGGCAGAGAATAGAAGAGAAACAGAAAAGGACCATCAGGTTTGCCAGGTTCAAAGCAAATTATTTTCGCAAGAGCATCCAAAACTCACTGGTGAGCAGCCAGCTGCATGGTAACAACGCTTGGACCTAGGGAGTATTTGAACCCCTGGGAGAGTGGAGTTTGCAAGAAGAGTATGTGCAATAGTAGAGAGAGATTAGGGGTGGGAGGGCTATGAACTGCCATTATTAGAGATGGGTGTGGGCATGAACACCATCTGAAATGATGGCATTTGAGGGAATGACTCCAGATATGACAGCCTCCCTCACGACAGGTGCTTGCCTGTGATATTGTTGACTTAAAGTTCTGCCAAATGACACTAGCTGACTATCTAAGGCAGGCTTAGGCACCACGCTGTGTACTATTTTACTTGCGAGACTCACGGTTGACAGAAAGCAAGATGGGAAAGCAGCAGCATGGTGGAGCCACACTGATGCTTGCGTGGTCCCGGTGCTGGGTCAAGAACACGTGGCTCTGTATGGGACATAAGGGTGTGCTGTCATTGTGTGACATTTCTTACTATCAAAAAAGGAAAGGAACGCGAAGTCCAGCAGCTTCATCAACCATGTCACCAGAAACTAGTGGAATTAGACTTATAACCACAGATGGAGAGGATCTTCACAGGCTATCAACTCTGACCCCCTTGTTCAAAACATGTTTAATTAAATCAGGTTGCTCAAGGCCGTGTCCAGCTGAGGCCTGAACAGCTACAAGGTTTCCCAACCTCTCTTGGCAACCTGTGGTACTTAACCACCCTCATGGGAAAAAAAAATAATAATAATATCCTGATGTCCAATACAAATTTCTCATGTTTCAGATTGTGTCCATTGCTTCCTGTCCTCAGTCTTCTCAAAGCCCTGCCCCACCTTCTCTGCATCATCCCATCATATCAAAGGGAAGAGTCATCACATAGCTATAGCTTTGCATGGAAAACTACTGCTGCGCTAGACCTTACCACACTAAGGTCTAAAGACCCAAAGCTTCCTTTCCAAGCAATTGAAAAATCATGCTCCATCCACGATCCCAGGCCTCTGTGTACAACTCTCACATCCCTTTATCATGTGTTTCCTTGGGGGAAGACAGCATCTTTCTACTCATGGTTGTAAGTTAGGCTCTGAGCTGACTCGGTCAAAGGAGAAAACCTGACATACTCTGTAGAGACAGAGTTGTTGCTACTTTTCCAGGCAGCAATTTCTGGCAGCAGCAACAGGACCACTACTGGTGCATAGGCGGGAGAGAGGTGGGATTTGCTAATCTGTGGGGCAGCAGAATGGACAGCCAAGCTGTAACGCAAGCCTGATGTGGTTTAAGGTGGGAGAAGAAGAAAGCAGCAGCACTTTTTAGTGACAGCCATATCACAACAGGAAGCCTTGGGGCCACAAAAGTGGCCATTACCGGCAAAAGACGGCACTTCCAAACTAAAAGCAAGGCCAGCATGTACCCCACACAACACTATAAATCAAACTGAATTCTCTGGGTATTGCAAAGGATGCAGTGTGTAATGCCACAGGAATTCCACTGCAACTCAAAAATAGGAGTCTTTTCCCTGTAGACATATCAGAGGGGATGTGGGAGTGGGGCTGGGTGGAAGCTGTCCAAGTGCCCTCCGTGGACAGCTGGAAAATACTTGAGACCCTGCCAGCTCCAGCTAGCCATACAGCCTAGTGAAGTCACAGGGGATTCCTGGCTCTTCTTTCATGCCTTTCAACCACCACAAGGGAATTCCTCTTCCTACTCCCCCAAAACTCTGCTTGACAAACAAGGAGTCCCTCAGACTTCCCAGGAATGAGCACCAGCCTGCCAATAACATTTTTGTGTGTGGACAACATTACCCCAAGGCTGCAAAGGGTTAATGCAACGTGCAGCAACCTTGCTACTGAGGCAGCAGCCACAAGCCCAAGAGCCACAACCCAATCCATGAAGACAGGTGCTGAATCAAGCGGCACAGATATTTTCAGAGAACAGACTCTCCAAAGTCTCCTTATCATCAGCAAAGAGAGATACTCCTCCAGATAGCGAGCCAAAGTGAACATCATCCAATTTACCCCACCAAAGGGCTCCTCTCCATGGTTACTCTTTGGGGGGGTGGTGTCTAAAGATATAACCCTCCAGACTTGTGCTCACTGCTTGCATACATGAATCATCCTGGCTAGAATTTGTGAACCCTCTTCCCTGTTCCCATCACACAAATTCCCAGGTGATGCTCAGCCTTGCCTCCTTTCTGCCCCGCCGCAGGCAGACAAAGCCCACTAGCACAGGATGAGCAGGACATGGTACCAGCTTGGTGCAGCACACAACCCAAGATGGATTTCTCCGTCTGCCTCCAGACTGGGATGGTGGGTCTTGTAACCGCAGCTGCCTGCCACTCTGGGTTTACCTGCCCTGAAGTTTCTGGCATTAATGCAACTGGGGCAGGGGATGGTGTATTTTTAGCGAAAAGCTTAAGTCCTTCTGTACTTGTTAAGACTACTTACATCCCCATGACCATGGTCTAGGAGCTCTGACTCCAGTCCAGCACTATGCTGGTATGCCACAAACATTATTGCCAGCATCATGACAAGTTGGCAAGGCAGCAACATCCAATGACTCTCACCTGGCCAGGCTCTGGTAACACAGCCAGATGCAAAACACATGCAAGAGGTGAAGTGAAGGCTGAGGAACAACCAGACATTCCCCTGGGACTACAGGAGGCACAACACTGCTGGAATAATAGCCTCTGCAGTCCTCAGGAGTCTCTCATCATCTTCACTGCGTGGTGGACTCCAGCCAAAGAGCATTTGGGTACACGAGGGACAAGGGCATCATGCATCTCCTGGACATGCCTGCAAAAACCCACCTCCGAGGCACTGACAGCATGAGTAAAAAAACAGCAGCCATCACTGGCAGCACTGCTTAAGAGACACTTTAAAATTTACATGAGTCACTGAGTATCAAGATATCAAAGCGGGTGACAGAACAAAACACTCCAACGTAAGGGCCTTCAGCATCAGGCGTTTCCCTTATGCATGAACAATTCCTGTGGGCTTCAGAGGTAACCCTCAGTCTCCGCGTGGGAGGTGCATTTGGCTTTGGGACTGAAGCAGTAGCAGATGCTGCAGGGTCAGGGAGTTGCACTGGCAAAGCTGCAGATGGGATCAAAGAGACGAGTTGTGGTTTGAGGCTGTGACCCTTCCATATAGATTTACTGGGGAAAGGGACCAAGAAGGCTGCAGATCTAGCACGCAGCAGGCAAGCTCCCAGTTTCATCAGATGGTAGTAAGCAACTTCTTGAGGTCAGATTTGGGAAAGAAAGACAATAACATTAGTGTGAGACCAGAAAGCCCTGCAGGGCATTTTGCCCTGAGATAGACTGAAGAATAAATGCTGCTAACAATGGCATGGCCCAGATATTCCTGGAAATGTTCGCTAAAAAGTTATTCATTAAATCATCACTGAACTAGCCAAAGGCAACGCTATTTTAGACCTGGTTTGGGTAAGCAGCGTAGAAATTACGGAAGAGCTGAAAGAAAACTTTGCCAGAACTAATAATGAGTTGATTCAGATTAATTTAAACGGAGGCATGAACACAGGTCTTGAACTAAGAATTGAAAACCAGGGCTGACCAGCAGACGTGACCAGACTGCCAGACAGAATGGGGTGAAATGGGAATTCCCTGAAATCAAGCTGACTTCTGTGGGGAGGAATAAAAAAAGATAAAGAAAAAAAAAAAAAAGTAGAAGACCCTTTTACAAATAAAAAAAGAGCAGAAAAAGGAAAGAGCAGATCTGCTGAACAAGGAAGGTGGAGCTGAAGCTTAGTGTACTTGAGATGCACCCCTGGACAGGATTAACATGGTCTCCAGCTTTATTCAAGATTGTGAGGCAAAATTCAAGTTCCCTTTTTGTGGGGTGGAAGAAGATTAAAAGCATAGTACTGGAGTGGAGCTCAAGAAAAAGGCAAAAAGAGGTGGCAGCAGCTGGGTGGGAACTGAAGTGCCACTTGGACTGGGTGGGAGGGTGAACTGCCGGGGAGGTGGCAGCGAGTCCCAGTTCTGAAAGGGGCAGGATGTAGGGATACAGAAAAAGGGGCAAAAAGCAGTTTGGTTTGGAGGTCGGTAGCAGATGCCTACTGTAAGATCCCCCTTGGAGACAACCCCTCAGATCTTAACATAGAGGCATTCAAGAGGGCTTCCACAATCACCATAGTTGATTTCTATACATTCAAAGTTCTTCTTAACGTAGAGTGAAGCCACAGTCGGGCATCAGTGAGTTGTCTTTGCATCTCATACCATGCCAGGGGACTTGGCCTTGAAAATCCATGTTAATTCCTCCCCACCAGCCTGCTCAGAGACTGTTTGCTTTCCTGCCACACGTTGGTTTCCTCTCTGGATCTTGTTAGAGCTCCATTGATGATTTACATACAGGGCAAGAGAGCAGTGACCAGTTTTAAGGCTCTTTGCACATGGCACACTGATACTCATGTTTTGAGAGTTGCACCAAGGATGGTCACTCCATTTGTGTTGAATACATGAGGGTCTCAGGAAAGGTTTACCCCAAGCCATACTCTTGCTGCATGATGGGCATCCTCAGGACACGCATACCAATGGGTGCACACCCCCTAGCAGATCTTCTGACCTCACCTTCCAATACTATCTTCAGATACAGCCTCCTCTTGTGACTTCTTTCTGGAAGTTTTGCAAATTTGAGGTTTATTTTGGAGGTGTTCCAGCATCTGTATCATCAGCCACCCCTAAGATCTCTGGCCAGTACCACAAGAGTGTGGAGCTCCCTCCTCTGAAGGAACAGGGATGTTCAGCAGCTCTTCCTTCAGCACAGATTAATCACATGCACATCAGATGCTTGGATCATTGAAAATCACTGGGTTTGTGATGTTTGTGCCCTGCTGCCTTACTGCCTCACTCAGCTATTCGCTGCCATGCATACAATGGGCACCACAGCTTGTCCAGCCCTAGGACATCTTAGGGGGAGGTAAGGTTTTTGAGAACCACTCGTTTTGACCCAGGCACCAGAACTTTGTCCAAGTTGCATTTCAGTTTTCAAAAAAAACCCTGATGGTTATGCTTACTTGATAGACCTATAGTCTCTCCTGAGGTCCTGGAGGAGTCCGTCCCATACTGCAGAAAGCACCAAGCCCAACCACCAATGATTCTAAATGGTCAAACGGTCTCGGTGCCTAACGCAGAAGCCATTACATTATGATCTCGGGATAAAGTCCCACAGCATTTGCTCTAGGGATAGATGTCTACACTCTCCCCAGGGACAGGAACCCACATGTTCCCCTTCACCTGCCTCTAATTAAATTCCTTTAAGAAGGGGGAACAAATCCACCACATTGCCTCCTCCATTCCCATCATAAATAACCACTCAACATCACCACATTGCTGGAAAGGAAGGGGCATCTATTCACGGTGGCCTCACCAGAGGAAGCATCTAGATACGGCCCCACAGCACAGACATCATCCCCAGCCAGAAAGGGCTTGGAGAGTGACAGGGCAGCAGGAAGAGAGCGCGCTGGGTTGGGATCAGTGCACACGGCAGAGAAACCCCAGGCTGTGGGAGGGAGCAGAGGGCTGCAGTGAAGCTGATTGAAGGAGGCATGAAGGAAGACAAACAAGGGAAGCAAGGCCTCTGGCTCGGCAGGGTCTACCTGACCTCTCTTCCAAGAGGCCACAGCAGCTTTCAGCCGACGCCAGCAGCCAGCCCGCATCCTGAGCGGTGCTGCTGTCTGGTGCAGACGGCGAGCAGCAAAGCCCTAATCGGAAAGGACAGCTGGATCGCAAAGCTCCTCCTGTGCTTCTTTGCCAAGATGTGGGAGCCAGGGCCGGGACTCTTTTCTTCTGCACTGCTGTTCCCCCATCCTCAGTGCATGCCCTGAAAACTAGAGCTGCTCTCACAGGGGACAACAACCAACTGATGGGTCCCAGCCCTCTGGGTCACCTCCTGAGGTGAAGCTGCCAGAGCTGTAACCCACCATATCACCAGTGCTCAGCAGGGGCACACAGGACCCCTTTGCTGTGCAGTATATTTTAGGACTGGCACAGCTCTCACCTCCCATGCTCAGAAGGCACCACCAGCAATGCTGCTGTGGGGCCGTCCACTCTTCCCACCCCTTCTCCTCCATATTGTCAAGCCCCTGCTCGCCAGCCCTCTATCTCGAGCTACTTCTTACCCAGAGGCAACCTGCAGAGATGCCCTGCCATCCCACCACATTCATACCCCCACAGCCTTATTTGGGGTCCACCACAACACCAGCAGCCTCAAAGGGCTTCCTTCCCAGGGCAGAGAGACTAGGACCTCATCTGTGCAAGGTCACCTTCCCAACAGCTTCCCACATACAAACTCAGAGCTGTAACATCCCTGTGTAATTCAACATGGAAAACCCTTGTGCCACCAAGAACAGACCCACAAATTCAATTTCTTACATTTCTGACATTACAAAATCATTTCTTACAGCACTTCAGCCCTAAAGCATCATTTGGTTCTGCCAAACAACCAAAGCCTGTACACACTTGAAAGTTAATACAAAATAAACCGAATGTTTCCCAAAAAGCTCCCACAGGAGGCTGGCTGTGAGCTTCTGTTAACACTACTGATTCACCCCATGAACCTTCCTTTTATCCCCTCAGGGAGGACAAATCCATGCAAGTCCCATAAACTTCCTGGCTTATGTGACAATTCTTGTGTTGCTTAAGCATAATGGGCCATCAGCTTTCCCCTGGGATAAATTTGTCCTGGCAATCTGCGTTTTAGTGCTCTACATCTTGGGGGAGTTGATAGCATTTGGGTTTTTTTTTAATGGGAGTTGGTAGCCATGATCAATTGTAAAAGCTCTATTTCCACGGAAATGGGTATTTAATAGATTTTTGAAAATGGTGGTTATTGACCCAATGGGCCTTAATGGCTTAAAAACCATCTGATTGTAGTATGTAAGAGTAAATGCGTATGATTTTCAAATGCATACTGGAATAGGTAGTAAAAACCCTTTTAAATTGCAGGGACCTGGTCAGTAGGGAGTTTCCATTTGCTTGTTTGGCCTTTCTATTTGTATCAGAGTGAATCATGGCCACGTCTTCCTCAGAGAGGCTTACCGTTCCCTCACGGGTGAGATCATCTTAACACACACGACCCACCTGAGACCCATCAAGGTGCAGGGATGTCTTTCATTAGACTGGGCAGTGATGTAGAGTCAAGCTTCCAGAGCGGCAGGGCTCCCAGCTGCTCTCACGGTGGGAGCAGAGGACACATGGACCAACTTATGCTCCATGGATGATGCACCCCCGTTGATCCCAGGGAGAGCTCCTTGGGAGCTGAAAAGCCACGTGTGCCTCAGACTCCTGGGTTTCAACTCAACCTACTGGGCGCCCAGTTGACAATCCTACAGAGGAATGCCCAGGCAGAAATCTGTGTTTATCCTGGGGTTAATGCACACACCCCAAAAACATCAATAGGAGTGAACTCCAAAGGAATGTGTTAATTACTAAGAAGTAACCCAGCAGCAACGAACAGACTAAACACTGGTATTTATTTCATGGTGTCTGAGTCCTGACTAAACACACCCCCACCACTAAGACACATATTTAGGGTTATCAACCCCACCAACTCTCCAAGGTCTACAAAGGCTGTAGTTATTCCCCACCTCTGCCCATCACAGGGGCAACTCCCCTCCTCTGGCTGCCTTTTTCATGAGGAACACAGATGCCCAAGATTTTTATCTGTTTGAAACCAGACTGTGGGTTCAGGCATTGCAAAGAGGAGATCCCAAGCCATGCGTGTGCAGGACAGCAAGGCTCGGTACACGCCGCTGCCATAGAATAAACCAGACAAAAATCAAGGACCACAACCTTCCAGATTTTGAAGGGACATCTGTCTTCCCACTCCTTCTTAATTTCCCCTTCCAAAACCCAACGAAGCAGGAATTAGAGTTCAGAGCCACAGCCTGTTGCTTCTCTTCATCAGTGGAATAAGCAAAGGAGACAAATATTGCAGGTCAGCGCCTGCTTCCACCCCAGCGAGGTGTCCCTCACTGCCATCCCCAAGTACAAGTAGGTCCATAACACAGTGTCCCACCTGCTTGCAGCAGCACTCACCTCCACCCCCTGGACCCCAAGGGCACGCGAGGAAGGAGCAATGCTGCTGGACAAGTGTGGGCTCTGAGGGCAAACCCCAGGGCTTGTGCTTGCCTGGGTGACAGGACCCTGCCCAGCTGGGCTTTCCAGCTGTGCCCAGCACTGACCCCTCACTCTCAGCAGGCACAAAGGAGGCTCAGACCACCACAGTGGCCTCAGAAAATGCATCATCATTCCCGCAGAGCACATGCCTGGACATCTGAAAGACCTAGCAGTGTTCCTAGCAAGTCAGGAAGCTACTGCACATCTGCAGGGGCTGCAAGGAGAAGACAGGAGCTGCCATCACAAGACATCATGCCTGAAAACAGGGAAACAGCAGTGCTTAGGGGAAGTTGATAGGAAGAATTCAAAAGAAGCAGAATTAAAGATCCAGTTTTGAACCATTTAGGGGAAGGAGCAGAGCCCCGCCAGGGAGAAAGGCAGCAAAGGAGCAGCTTGGGGAAGGAGTGGAGCCCAGCATTGCCCTGGGTGGCCGAGCTCCAAAGCCCAGCACAGGCAGCATCCCAGCTCCAGGGCAGGCAGCATCCCAGCTCCAGGGCACACCGCCATGCTTTGAAGCGGCTATCCACTGCGCAGGGCAAGCACTCGCCTTCTTTTGACAGCGTAGGTGCTGGCTGGTGAGACACTGGCATTGCACAGAACATGTGTGAGAGAGGTCAAGCGAGAAGCGCTGGGGGAAATGGAGAAACGTGTTTGCAGCCCCTTACAGGTTTGCAAGGCAGAACTCAGCAGTTCAGTGGCACTTTATTCTAGAGCAGGCTCCAAGCTAAACAAAGCCAGTTATGGTTTACTTTATGCCTGGATTGTTTATTTCAAAGCAAAATCAAAGACATCCCAGGCCAGGACCAAATCTTACAGCACTTTTTAGCTGTCTATGGTTGCATAGATAAATCCCTGTCCCACCTAACCCACAAGAGTAGACCTGTAAATCAGCTTCTCTTACTTTTTGCAGCAAAGTTACAAAACAACATTCCAGGTTTCGGGAAGTCTTAAGGTCTCTGCAAACAAGCCAGTGCCCCAGGAGCCAGATTTCATTGACATTTTTTATAGCGCGTTTCATAATCTGCTGAGGAAAGGTAGAGGAGGTAACAGCGGCGGGTGCAGCGCTCCTGGCCTCCCCCAGCACTGTGTGGGCTTCACACGGCTGAGCAGCCTCAGTGCCGGGAGGCTCAGCAAAGCACCCCAGACAAAAGGGAACTGCATAAATGAGAGCACAATTTTTAACCTTGCATTTAGCCAGGACTAAGCAGCTTCATCTCCTTTCATTAAATGCCTCGCTTCCTCATCCAGGGACCAGGAGGCAGGAGGCCAGAGCCCCAGCATCAGTGGCAGCGCCTCATTGCTGCACGACTGCAAGGCAAGATGTCCCAGACTTCTGTGCCTCAGTTTCCCAAGCTGAAGACCTAGGATTATCATTGCCCACAACACAGGCAGGTGTTTGCAAACATCTTAGATGACATGACCTTTGCCGTGCAGGGTTTTGAAAGAAGCCTAGTCAAGTTAAGCACCCACATCCCACTGCTGTTCAATGGAAAATAAGCGTCCAGGTTTCATCAGGTGCCTCCTCCTTTCCCACCCACCTCCCACAGCATCCTCCATAGGACAGATCTCACAGAGCTGGTGAGAAAGAGGGAGAGCTGTAGACTGGATGAGCGTGGTGAAGATGACCCTGCAGCACATGCACCAGCAAGGATGTGCTACACTGCTAACGAAAGCTCCAGCCAAGGAGCTGGCAACGATGCACATCACCACCAGTATCATCATCAGCGCCAGGTCTTGAGAGACAGAGTGCATGTGGAGCTCTGCGCTAGGACCGGTTGAGGCTGGAGAGAAACATGGACTAACTTGTAGCAGGAGACAGCTCGGTCCCCTCCGGAAAGAAGGCATGGCTGGTACAGAGGGGCAAGACCACAAACTGGTTTCTACATGCATGGGGGCTGCAGAGCCCCTAGCTTGAGCTGAACTCCAAAAATTGTTCTGGTGCCCACCAAGTACCAAGCAAAGGTCAGTCTCTTCTTCATCCAGCCTCCCTGACTAGCAGGGTAGCAGGAAAGGAAAGACGGGCACTGCAAGGCTGGGGAAGGATGAGTGATGCAGGCGGCAACGGGCACGCCCATCCATCAGTGGGGCAGTATGGGCTGGCAGCAGAAGTCAGTAGAAGGGTGGCAGAAGACCAGGGTGCCACCTTTCCAGTCTCTGACCTGCCTCATCTGTTCAGACTGGAATCTGCTGGGCACTGGCAGAAGGACCCTTTAAAAGGGCTGACAACGGTGGATCGATTTTGCTGAGCAGAAATGATGCTCCCAGGGGCATTAAGCTAACAGTTCCTAGTTCTGCAGGGGGAACCATGCAGCCCTGTGGTCAATAACCCCGCCTCGGGCACTCTTCACTGTGGTGGGAACATCCAGTCTTGTTAAAAGATCCAGAACTTTGCTAATTCACCCTGGACTTCTCACCAAAGGAGAAAAACTTGCAGCCTTGATATCGGTCAGGAAAGGGATCGAGACAGAGAAAAGGAGGAAAAGAAATCTAATCAAGCCAAAATCTCTCCATTGCTTTTTATGTATTTTTTTCTTTTAAGGGGAAAAACCAAGTCCCAAGCCTCCAACTTATTTTTAGGTCCAGGCAATTGGGTGTCCCAGTCGGAGCGCGGTGTGCACAAGCCAGCATTCTAAAAATGCCTTCCTTGTGGATATAAAAAGGACGTGAGATAATTTATTGGGGAAGTTTTGTAATGTAACGATCATACACTAACCACAAATAAAATAAAAAAAATCCGAGGCTTTCTCTGGTCCCCAGTACAACCCTTGGCAGGCAACAGTCGCAAAGGGTGAGCATCCTTGCCCTCCCCAAAGCCTCCCAGCAATGTCCCATGCCTCACACCATCCTGGTGAGTTTGGGCTCTGCTGGCCCCATCCCCCCTCGCCCCATCACCCTCTGCAAAGGGGCAATTTGATTTCCTAAATAACAGTGGTGGCTGGGCCAAGGAAAACTAAAAGCAGTATGTTCACTTAATGACTCCAATGGCCGCAGCTCAGCCTGCCAACCCAAAAGGGGATTAAATCATCCCAGAGACCCCATCAATGCCAAGATGACGGTGTCCCACCGGCTGGCTGCCGAGCCTCTCACCACCCTGCCGTTTCGGTTCCTGGGGTCTCGCTAGCCAGGCCAGAGTCTTGGCTGGCATCCTCCATCCATGGGCAAGGGTACAGTCGGACAAGGAGGAGCCCTGGGGAGGGATGAATATCAAGACAAAGAGTGACACTCCCCCAGCCATCAAACACATGCTGTTCCTTCACAATTGCCACCCTGATACAATCGGCCCCCCTCAAGTGAGCCCCCAAGGCAGTGGTGTTTGCTAGAACAATAGCTCACATCTGGGACAGCTGTTTTCCCCGAAAGCACCCAGGCTGCCTACAGCCACTGGGCAGGGATCGTCTCCCCCCATCCGCACACGGATTGTGCTCTCCCTCTCCTGAGAGGACATGGTCACCCCTGGGGGGACCTGGCAGGTTCCTTGAGGAACACTCTGCCTGGCAGCTCCATCCCCACAGGAAGGCTTGCAGGAGCCAGCAAAACTCATCCTCCAGGAGAGGCTTATGGAAAATTAACTCCCGAGTCTTCTACCTTGGGAAGAAAAGGAATTAATTACTGGAGATTTTCTTTTCTACATTCAGCACCCCAACATGCATGGAAAAAGATTTGGGCACATCAGCAGTATGCTGCAGCTCGCTACACAGAGCAAGCTGCGTTGACTAGCACCAACCACCCCTTGGACCTGGACACCTGTACATCCTCATGCTGCTCTGCTTCCTGGGGTAACATGAGAGAACTCTGGTCCCACCAGGAGCCATTGTGCTGAGCCCTCTACTTTTGACTAGTGTCCCCAAAACCTTGCATAGTCCCTTGGATGGCTGCACCTTGGTGTCACCTCCACCCTGGAAAGCAGTCCCTCTAGGCTGATGCCATGTTAGAGGGGCCAAGTCATACCCTGATCTTGCCACATGTGCCCTAGAGAGTGTGCCTCCATGCTGGAGCTCCCATCACCACCTCCTCTGCCACTCCCAACCTTCTCCTCATAGACCTCTCATCATTCGAGATTCCAGCCCACAACTACCCTTTCCTTTTATCTATCAGCCCACCCTGGAGAGGTTAGAAACTCCCTCTCTCACCCCTTCACGAGATGAAAAGCCCTAAAGAGGCCTTTGGAGTACCCAGCTCATAGCCTCATTTATAATAAAGTTTGAGAGATGCAAGGGACACAAGGACAGGCAAGTGCATCAGATGGAAGGAAAGGAGCAGCCTTCACAGCAAGCAAGGAAACAGAAAGAAAAAATAGGACTATTAAGCAAACAAAATATATCTTGCAGGGACAGCAAAGGCAGCAGCCAGAGGCCAAGGTGGGCAGTTCCCCAGAAGCATAAATGCAAACATGCTGCAGAGCTGGCCAGGTCCACGGTCTCACCACCCTGAGTCCTGCCTCTTGAAGCAAAATCCCACTGCTGATATGACCTTTGGCACAAAGCAACAGACGCTTACTATGGAGTAATCCATGCCAAATACCCTCCAATCTACTTTGAGAAAGTCAAAAGCAAATTTGGAGTCTTTGTCTCCAGGCTAGGACACTGGGCAAGCTGAGTCACTCAGAGGCAAATTCATAGAATCATGGAATGGTTTGGGTTGGAAGGGACCTTCAAGATCGTGCAGTTCCAACCCCCTTGCCATGGGGACACACACCTTCCACTAAACATAGCCTCCAAGTCCCAACATGAGCAAGCAACTTAGACATCCTGCCAACCCGATATAATGGGCTCTACCAAGGACAATCCTTTCCATCTTTGCCAAGTATTGAAAGCAGCAATCAATGGGAAAGCTCAGAAAGATTGGGCTTTCCTACAAGTAAAGAATAAGGGGTTTTTAGGAGCTCCAATCCAACCACTCTCATGAAACTTTAAAGCATCCACCAAGAAACCATCAGACTCCGTCAAAAATCCCTGTTTGTTACTGCACCTCCCCAGTCCCAGCAGGTCTACTAGAGAGAAGCAAGAAGCCCAGAAACCAGTGAACCCACCACTTTGGTGTCCCCAGAGGACCTATACCCTCATCACCACACTTACAAGCCCTAAGACCTGAGTCCAACGCTAGAGGCTTGGTCCTTTGGGAACACAAAGCCAATATTTGGGTACAGGCCAGGGGGATTCCAAGAGGTGGTAGAGAGCACCAGAGCTCCAATCCTGAGCAGGGGCATCTCTTAACTATGCTTTCCTCGTAGGAGCATCAGGCAAGCAAATAGTCTCTTCCACACCACACTTGTGAGTTAGATGGTTTGCAGATAACACACCTTCTCCAATCCATCCTTCAAGTGACCAACAACCACAAGCAACAAATTAAGGCGTTTGCAGACACCTACCATCTCCCATTGAATCTGTGCTCTGCAACAGTGTTAGTGACCTCAGGTTTTATCCCCAGGGCTTATAATTTTGAAATGACATCACACATACCTGCCCTCTTTCATAGTGAGAAAGATCTGCTGAGGTTTCCTGTAGCAAGAAAAGTTGGAAAGGAAGTGAGCAGCTAATTTGGATGTTGTTTTACCATCTGGTTGGGATTAAAGCCTGGGCGGGTCAGCTATTGCCCCAAGATACCATCCTGCTCTCAAACTGACACCTGCTATGCTATCAGTACAACCACATTCAGCTGAACACCTCCTGACAATGGGCTGCTCCAGGGCTGAAGAACAGCTCGGAGTGATTTGTTCATCCTCGGGGGTTGTCCACAAAGGACACTCAGTGAGGTTAATCTGGACTGGCTTTTGAAGACACCACTTAAACAGCAGAGGCTCCCAAGCAGCTTTAACCCAATTAAGCATCCTTCCCTTAGGACAGGAGGCCAGCTAAGCTTGCATTAAAGCCCATCAAGTGTCTTGTTAATCAGGTACTCTTTAATATCACAGCTGTGGTCATCCCTGTGGAGGCCACCAAGGGGCTGGAAACGCCTTGTCATTTTTCACCTCCTTTTGTCACTTGGGTGTTTTCTGCCATTACTTTGGGTACTGAGATGAAAGGCTCAGCTCTCCACTTTGCTCTCCAGGCTCTTCTCCAGTTTTTCTCTTCGCATTAACTGTGTCACACACCAGACTCTCATTGACTAACTGCCGGAGGGGGACCCTCACTGGGTGTTAATTGCTGTTAATGAGCTGTTGCTGCTTTCCTTCCAAGAGCACCAATTACAACAGCACTCAGGCAGTGCAAGAAGATGCATGTCTGCAGCAAATCAAGGCAAATTTTACTCCAGACCCTGGCATTACACTACCAGAAACTCCTGGAAAATGCTTGAAATCAGGAGGAGACTGGGTGAAGGATGACAGCAGGCAGCTCTCCTGCCACTGCCTGGCCCCTTGTTCTTCATGTGGTGGGTCAGGGAGAATAAGAAGTCCCTGACTTGCTTCCTATGGCTCCTGTTGTGGTGCCTTGCGGGGATGTCTACACTCAGCTGCTCACCTGAGCTCTCCCTCGAGTCTCCCTCACCCACAAGCACACAGCCCCACTGGTGGATTGTACACAGGGGTGGTGGCCCAGCTGGCTTAGAGCATAGTGGGACTTGTGTCCCACGTGCTACTAAAGGAGGTGCAAGAATGACTCAACGAGATGGCTTGATGGTCTGGGTGTTGTGCACAGCAACGCCGCCATCATTTCACAATCATTTCCTACCCCAGAGCTGGGGGCAGCTCCTACCTCAGCTGCAGCGGGGTCTATCCCTACCAGAGCTTTATAATTCTTCCTTCCCAAGCCCATTTCCCTCCCCTGCTAAGCATGGGCGAGGGTGTACACTAGCATGAAGTGTGGCCCTGGAAGTATGCTGAGATGTCCACCAGCTAAGAAGCACTAGAGCTACTGCTGTTCCTAAGGCTTCTCACTCCGGTTGGCCTTTCCCAAAGCTGCAGCCCAAGGAAAGGAGATTTTAAATGAGGGATGTGCTAAGATGGTAAAAGCTTTTGCATGAGCACTTAAGGTCATGTGAGTCAAGACAAGGTATCGAGACCCTTCACCAAAACAAACTGAATCTGTTTACAATGCTAGTAAGAAATTGCGCAGTGTCTCACTCTTCCTTGTTTGGATTATTTTCAGCTGTACTAAGAAACATTTGCATCCAAACCACTCTTCCTGAGAGCCTGGAAATGAAATACAGCAGAACTGATCTACTCCATGAAAACAGATCCCAACATTTTTGTCTTGCCACCTTGATCTGAAAGGAGATCTGGAGAGCGCTGTCTGCAGTGGGGTTTCCCTCTCCCTCGGCTCTCCCAGATCTGCAGCTCCCTCCTGGGCTCTGAAACACAGGTCTGCCACAGCTATGAAAAAGCACAGGCATCTCAGTGGGGCAGCAGCCAGCTCGCTCCCCTCCAGTTACAGACCGAAAACTGTTGTTCCCATTGAAGCACCTGACTCCTGTTGCACCACCTTTCCGCAGTCTGTTAAATTTTATTTCACGTTATTTCTCCTGTTTTGGCTTCCACCCTAAAAATCTTCTCTAACTTCCCCAGCTGCCTTGCTCCTTATAAAAGTTCATTTAAGTGTAATACCGTACGAGCAAACCCAAAGCTCTGCCTGAACAAAACACCTTGCGCTAAGGTTGCCTGGTTGTATATCTCGGGATTCATCCACCAGCTCTGGGGGGATCAACACTGACCTGGCCATGCCCTTGTTTTTTCCCAAACCCACGTTACCAATTTCCCAGTGGTTCTCCCACAAACATATAGATTAATCCCCAGCAGCCAGGGTACCCTCAGCGGAGATGAGCCCCGGCGGGGGGGCGGGGGGAGTGTCCACCAGCACCTCTGAAGAAGCCACCCAAAGGCAGGTCAGAATTGCTCAGCAGCAATTCTGTGTCTAAATTCAGGATTCAACTCAAGCCCCCAGGTTTCCCAAATGCCAGGCACACTGGATTACGTTTTTCAGAGCTTAGCCTACAAACTGTCAATCTCATCTTCTGCACAGGCCAATGAGGTCTGCGGAAAGAAAATTGCAAAAGATTTGTTATTTCCCTAGTGTTCCCATTTTCCCATTCCTTTCCCACAGAAGCAAGGTTTTTGTTTTTGTTTTGTTTTCTTGTCTTTTCTTTCCCAGCTTTCAGGGGAAAATCCTGACAAATGGAAGCCCTGATTCATACCAGCAAAAATTTGGCCTTTTTTAATTTAAGGTGGAACCCTTCTTGTCTGAGGATGAAAACATCTCTCTAACTGCACCCAGAGAGCAAGGACCGAAGCAAAGGCGAGCGGCGCTGGTTGCTCGTGGCCAGCACCAGCGGAGCTGTTGCACAGGCAGGAGAGCCACCGTGCAGGCAGGGCAGGACAGCTGCCCAGCTCCCCGTGCTCGGGAAAGCGCTGCCCATGCTCGCTCACAGGGATGGGAAACAAGGGAGGCACAGGGTGGTGATGGTGCTTGTCACCAAAGAGACTTCCAGGGGTGGGAAAACATCTCCTGAATGGGTGCTCAGGCAGAGGCATGGTGTGAGGCTCTGTGGCCAGGGGGATGCGTTGGAAGAAAGGCTCCCCATCCTCCTCCCGTGTTTTCTCAGATGACCGAAGGATGTGTGAGAAAGGCTCAGGAAGGGAGGAAGGGAAGCGCTGCTCCTCTCCCATCACCACCGCCCGAGCAGAGACACCTCCCTCCCTCCTCCCTCTGTGTCCCACTTGGGAAGCACCAGAGAGAAGAAGCAGGCTTGGAAAGAAAGGATTTATGGCCACAGCCTACCTGCTCCCACAGCCTAAGGGAAAAAAAGTGAAGGAGAAAGAAGATCAAAGGAACAATATGTTCCTAAAACCCTTTCTTGCAGCTTTTCTCCCCAGGTGCTGCCACCTGCACTGCACCTCTCCCGCTCCAGTAGTCATATCTGCCCATCACTGGGAGCCAGCAACAGGGAATGAGCAATTTGCTCTGACACTGAGACAGAAACAGCTTAAAAAAAAAAAAAAAAAAAAAAAAGGAAAAGCCATGACTTTTTTTTCCCTTCCCCTTCTCCAGCCAGAAAGCACATTTGGCAGAGCCCTGAGTGCTGGAAGCCATCAGCGGGGCTGCTGGCACTTCAGAGGCTCTGAGGAGGAGGGCAGGTGTGTGCAAGCCACTGAACGCACTGAGGACACTGTCCCTGCTGCCCCGGAGTCCCCCATCATGCTGGGGGATCCCCTTCTCCGTCCTGCCTCAGCTGCGGCCTCCAAAGGGCCGCAGGGAAAGCAAGGGTCCCTAACACCATGGGTTGATGCTCCATGGAGCAACGTGGGTTTTGCAGGGGTTTGCACCTGTGGCACATGGTAAAGGCACACGTCCTCCTCCAGCACTGAGCAGCCACCCCATGCCTTTGAATGAAGAGGGGGGGTTTCTCCCCCCACACCATTTCGCTTTGAGGTGTGGGGTTCGATCAGCCCCTGCCTGTGCCCAGCCAAGGACATCACCCTGGCAGCATCACTCCCCAGGGTGAGGTTTGGGGAGGCTCCCACACAGCAACCCACACCTTACCAAATCCTGCCACTCACACCTAGCAGTGTCACCTCCTTCTCCGCCCCCCCCCCCCCCCCCCCCAACACTCTGGCAAAGGCATTTTGAATATAGATTCAGAAATCAGGCTTTTAGACAGGTCCAGGGAAGGTGGGGAAGGGGCAGCAATCACCCGCTTGCATCCCATGCAGGGGGCTTAGGGGGAGCAGCACCTTTTGCACGGGGCGGCTCTGCCCCACCCTGCTAATGCCTACAGTCCTACTGGTGTGTCACCGGAGACTGGCAGCTCTGCACTGGGAACCCCCATTCTGGGGGAGGGGGTGTCCCCATCAGCCCATCCTCATTTTGGTGGGGAAAAGCATTTAATGGCAGGGCACCACACAGGGATTTACTTGCCATCAATGGCAACGCACACCCATCCTGGAGGAAAATGCCCCTCCGCCTTCCTACACCAGAAAGCCACCAGTAAGGAGCAACACCCAGGTGCAGAATGGGTGTCAGGAAGAGGGTGTACCCCATCCCCTGATGTGCCACCCCCCCACCCCTCAAGCCTTGCACCTACCGCTGGGGTGAGTCGGGGTCGAAGCAGGTTCTGGCCACGTCGGTGGCCCGTGGGTCGCAGCAGTCACCATCATCGAAGTCGTCCAACATGTTGTTGCACTCCATGTGGCAGACGCCATCGCGGCGCTTCCAGGAGAAGCAGCGGCCGGGCCGGCGGCAGTCCCCGCCATCGTAGCCAGTCAAGGGATGCTCGCACTCGGGGTCACAGCGCTCGTTGCCCACCTTGCTGGGCTCGCAGCCCAGGAGGATGGCACGGCGGCGCAGGGAGGAGTTGCGTACCTCCAGCAAGCTGAGCTGCCAGGAGATGTTGTAGGGTCGGAAAGCTTCACTCAGTGCCTGATGTTGCCACCAAACCTGCTCCCAGCTGACCGTTGGCCGCCCACCATCATCCTCCGCCAGGTTCACCACCCGGTACCGCACCACCTTCCCGCTCCGCAGCGGCCAGTGCTGGTTGTAGTGGGAGACCAGCTCCACGTTATCACAGGCAGTCTGCCCGCAGGCAGGGGGGCCCAGTGGCTGTAGGACAGGGGACAGCAGGGATGGCAGCACCCGCTGCTGGGGGAAGGCACCCTCCCGAAAAGGCATCCAGCGCTCCTCCGGGGTGGCGAAGCCAGTGGCCAGAGCCAGCCCTGCCGCCCCCCCAGCTGCCCCCTCTAGGAAGGGACGCTGGAGATGGGGCTGGGACAGGGCGCCTTGCCACAGGGCCAGCCCAGCCAGGTGTCCCCGGAAAGCATGCGCGGTCCCCCAGGCGTCCCCCCCCAGCAGCAGTGTGCGGCAGGAGGCCATGAAGGTGCTGTGCAGGGGTCCCCGCTGTGCACCGGCACGGCCCACCCGTGCCCCGTCCACGTAGAGGGCCATCCACCGCCCGTCGTAGCTGGCAGCCAGGTGGGTCCATGCCTCGGGGCGGTAGCGGTGGTAGGCGGTCACCTCAGTGGCGGTGGCTGCCCGGTCCGTGCGGAGGGAGAAGAAGAAACGGGCATCCTTCTTGCCACCGAGCTGCAAGGCGCGGATGCCCAGTGCCCAGCCCTTATCGCTGGCCGTGTGCGAGCAGTTGTCAAAGACACCTACAGTGGGGATGGGGATGGAGAGAGAGGAGAGCTGGTGAGGACCAGAGAGCATTGCAGCTCCTCCCCGGCACACGAGCCGGGTCCTTGGCAGCAGGACAGCTCTTGGCAGGGCTGCAGGGAGACTCCCACTGCCGCGGGTAAATGAAGGTGGCCAGAGGCTGGGCAATAGGTGCTGCACCAGGGGGGACACCTCATCCCCCATCCAAAATCATTTTGATGAGCAGGTGGAATAGCCAAGAGGGACAGCAGGGCCAGAAAGGTGGGATTGGAGAGGGGAGGAAGAGCCTGGACGGGAGGAGAGGCTGAAGAGCAAGGTGTTTCTGAGCTGCTCTCTGCAGGAGCACTCCTGTGGGATGGGATTAGAGGCTAAGCTTTTTATCTACAGGCCAAAGCTTTTAAGAATTAGAGCACAGCAACCCAAAGCAAAACAGCCTCCTCCAGGGACTGCTTCCCCGACAGCTTCCAGGCAGATTTACAGCTTTCCTTTATGCTCCAGTTTTCCTGCTAGTCATGCATCCAGCGCAGGCGGGCGAGGGTCAGAGGGGATGCACTCCCTCCAGCCAAGCAGGTGCACTCCTCAGCCCCTAAGGTCTCCCGAGCATAAATCCAGCCCCAGGAATAGCTTTGGGATCAGCCTCTCCCTGTGTGCCCAAGCATGTTGCAAACCTGTGTTTTAGGCTGGGCAAGACCTGGAGCTCTGCTGACTTTCCCCAAAACTCAGGCTGCTGAGCACCCATGGTCAAGAACCAGAGGCTCACAGGCACCGAACGCTCTTGGGAATGAATGGCCATAAGGCACAAATACTGGCAAGGGCAAAAGGACCCACTGCTTGGAATAAATGCTTCTGAGCTCCTGAATCACCACAGCCAGGACATTCACGCAGGTCATTGGGGTGAGTGAGCTTGAAGGCACACTTTGAGCCTCACCGGTGGCATCTTCTGGGAGCCCCACCGTCTCTCAGTCACCACCCCAACAAATCACTTCCAGATGCAGTGGTGCCCTGATGCTGCTGAAACCTGCTGCTGCACCTGGAGGCCCTTTTTGTATTACTGCTGAGGTATTTCTTATGCTCCAGCCTGCTTTTCCCTGCTGCACTAGTTCTTCTGCCCCTCACCGTGCCACTTCCATTGCATGCACTGCCTGCCCATCTCTGTGACATCAGGACATCATGGGCCAAAACAAGGCATTGCTGCCCTGTCCCACTGCCTCGCCTGTCCCTGGGGATGCTCAGCATGACACTCTGGGGAAACTGTACCTGCTGCCAGGGTTGCAAAGAGGCTGGACAGAGGCAGAGGTGTAGAGGAGCAGGAGTTCCAAGAGGAGCAGGATCTCCTGGCTTTCAGCCAGGGGATGTGACAAAAGCCAGGTTACCATGACCCCACATCTCCCCCACCAGCCCTCATAAACGTGACTGGCAAAGGTCACATCAAGCCCCACCGCACCCCAGGAAGCGGCACCCCTCCCTCCATCCACCCCTTTCACCAAGGGCGAGATGGGTGGTGGCCTATTAGCCATCCCATGGTCGTAACCACCCTGGGCACGGATCCCTGCCACTGCTCACTACAAAGGCAGCCATGCACAAAGGCTCCGTGGGCGGATGGGCTTTGGCCAACTCTTGTTTTCTGGTGGATTGTGAAAGGGAAGCAGAAAGACCAGAGGAAGCTGAGACAAGGAGAAGCCAAAAAAGCAGGAGACAGGCAAAGGAGCCTTGCAGGCGTGAGAAGGCAAAGCTGGAGAGTATTTTTGGGCTGGGTGCTGGCTGACAGGTGCTTAGACCTGCATGTTTGAAAGCCATCTTCTAGTATTTGGTCCTCACCAGGCACAGGGCTTTGTACCTCCTCTCTTAGGAAAATTTATGCATTTCACCTTGAAGTGATTTAGAGTGCCCCAAATTTGATCAAACACTAAGGAAAATACAGGGCAAACAGCGTCAGGGGTGGAGCAGCCTTCTGGGGTGAGTGTGAACTAGCATCCTTGCAAACCAATGCGGAGCCAAGCCAAGCCTGGAAGTGCCTGACAAGTTCAAACCTGGCCAAAAGAACCTTAAATGAGCCTAAAACCAGGTCTGGAGACTTCATCAAAGGGATGCAAGTAAGGTCAACGTCAGCTCTACAACAGGGGCAGGAAAGCCACCACAGCAGAGGTAGGTGTTTCCTAGACATGGCCAGGGATGCCATCCTGGTGCAGTGGCAGCAAAGGAGCGTGCAGGCAGAGCAGCACCTTCCAAGGCTGGAAGCCACTGCAGAATGGTGAAGCAGAGCCATCCAGCACCAGGTGCTGACATTTCCCGAGGGCCTCCACAAGAAATCACCAGGGAACCAGTTTCAAGACCTTGGAATCTGCCAAGGAACTTGGCTTTTTGTCCTGGGGCAACCCAGCAGGAAGGGGAAGAGCTGTTTGCAGAGGGGGTACAAGGTGATCTCCTCAACACCTGTAAGTGCAGCTCTCCCTCTGATCCATCAGGTGGGAAAGGGGAGCTCTAACCTGGTGTGCGATGTCCATCAGTGCTTAGGGTGATAGCTTTGGGGTTTAAAACAAGCATTTAAAACAGTGCAAAAAATTAAGAGAAATGTGTCTGCCAGGAAAGGTGTCCGATGGAGAAAAAGCCTCCAAAGAGACAAAGTGCACCACTTTGTAAGGACCACACTTGAAGTAGCATCTTCTCCCACTGGGGCCAGGAGCTTTGAAGCACAAGGTATAGTTCAGCCATGCTTTGAGACTCGGATACCAGGGGGAAATCAGCTGCTAAAGCTCTGGAGGGTCTGATGCAGGCTATGAGCCCCTAGCTGTGCCATGAGAGCAGCTGGCCTGAGCGGATGGTCACCCCTTGGGACGTGCAGTGGTGAGCAGCTTGGGGACCTGAGAAGGACACCTGGGCTTAGAAACCGCAGCAGTTTGGGACTGCCTCTGGTGAGGGATCTTCTGACCCAACAAAACCATCTTTCATGTGAGTAAAAACAAACTTCAGCCAGGCACAAAGGGAAATCCCTTTGGGGTTTACAGAAGCAAAGCAGGGATGGATGGAGAGAAGACAAAAAAAGGCAGAAAAAGAAAGGGCATCACATGAA
Organism: Falco naumanni; assembly: GCF_017639655.2. Lineage (NCBI taxonomy): Eukaryota > Metazoa > Chordata > Aves > Falconiformes > Falconidae > Falco > Falco naumanni. The sequence goes on along the minus strand of NC_054064.1, from coordinate 5,887,822 downwards.
GGGACTCTCACCTGCTGCCCAAAGAAGGATGTGGAAGAGGGACCACTCTCCTTCCCTGGGGGTGACTGTGGCAGAGCATTGGGGTTATACCCCGGCAGAATCCCTCCCATGCAAGAAGGGCTAACAGGTATGAACAGCTCCACCCAGGGTGGCTCTAAAGCAAAATGTGACGTGTACAGGAACAAAGCCCCAACCCATGAGCCTTTAATCCAAGCAGCAGTCACACCAGCCAACAGGACAGCTTGCTTTGCCTGGATGAAGCTGCTCAACCTGGCCATATTTCCCTGGCAATGGTGCTGGGAGATGCTCAGCTCTGCCCTGCTTTCCTCCCACCTTCCCTCCCACATGGACACCTGGAGCATCTCCAGCTCCTCCACAGCTTTGGACCACCTCACGGCTCACTCCCCTCTCTCCCAACGGAGCAGGAGCAGCAGATCAGAGGCAGAGCCAGCACCTGTCGAAGGGCTGGCAGCTGCCTGCATCATCTGCTCGCGTGAAACACCAGCAGCACTGGCCTGTCCCCCTTCGCCACCCGCACCCACCCGGGTTCCAGCTGTAGGGAGACGGTGGGAAACGGACAGTGACTCAGACAGCCGGGGGTGCCAGGGTCTGACTCAAACCCTGGAGCTCGAAGGCCGGGGGGTATTACCCAAGTGAGTGCCAGCACTCACTGGCGGTGCTTTCAGCACTAACAAAGGTCCCACCCTCCACAAGGAAATTAATAAAAATAATAATAATAATTAAAAAAAAAAACAAAACACACTGGCTAGCTGAGAAAAGTAAAACCCAACACCTGCAGGCCAGACCTCCAGATGCAAACAGCTGCGCTGCCGATGTGATGGCTGGGAAGTGTGCTCCGTGCATCCCAAGCCACTGCCTGCCAGCGGGGAGGCAGCAAGGACCCCGGTGGGAAGGTGGACAGCAAGGGGAGCGCTAGGTAGTTTCCTTGTGCACAGCTGCTTTTCCCATCTGCTACCCAGCCTCTAGCCTGTCCCTCCCTCTTCCAGAGCAAAGATGCAGCTCTCACCTCTGCGAGCCGGGAAGGGAAAATAAGGAAATGGGCCAGGCGGTGACCAAAGCAGGGGGAGGTTCAGAGGAGCGCTCGCAAGCGGAGGGAGAGTTGGGATAGAGAGAGGGTTTCCCCAACCAGTCAGCTTGGCTGGGGCAGCACAGAAACACAGCCCCCGCTGTGGGGACCCCAGACATCCCATGAGAGCTGTACATCTTGGCAGTGCCACGCATTCCCAGCCCTGCCCGGCATCACTGTGCTGTCCTGCTGTGCTCGTGCCCTGCCACAAACACCCATCCTGGTGCAGCTGCATGAAGCACTACTGCAGGAGGTGACATCTGCCCCACTCTGTGCCTGTGTGCCAGTCCTCTCTGTCTCCTCAGGCTCTCCATCACAGAATCATTGAATCGTTTGGATCGGAAAAGACCTTTAAGACTGATCCCAACCATTAACCCACCACTGCCAAGCCCACCACTAACCCATGTCCCTAAGTGCCACATCTGAACATCTGTTAAACACCTCCAGGGATGGTGGCTCAACCATGTCCCTGGGCAGCCTGGTCCAGTGCCTGACCACCCTTTCAGTGAAGATGTTTTACCCAATACCCAATCTAAGCCTCCCCTGGCACAGCTTGAGGCTGTTGCCTCGTGTCCTATTGCTTGTTACTTGGGAGAAGAGACCGATCCCAACCTTTCTCCTTTCAGGCAGCTGTAGGGAGCGATAAGGCACCCCCTGAGCCCCCTTTTCTCCAGGCTGAACACCCCCGGCTCCCCTAGCCGCCCCTTATCAGTCTTGCCCATCACCTGCCTGCCTTAGCAGAGTGGTGGGGTGATTCCCGGGAAAGAGGCACCTAGGGCCACCCCTGCCCCGCAGCCGCCCCGCAGAGCCCCGGGGGTTCGCAGCCGCCCCGCAGAGCCCCGGGGGTTCGCAGCCGCCCCGCAGATCCCCGGGGACCGCAGCCGCCCCGGGGGTCCACAGGCTCCCCGCAGAGCCCCGGGGGTCCGCAGCCGCCCCGCTGAGCCCCAGGACCCCGCAGCCGCCCCGCTGAGCCCCAGGACCCCGCAGCCGCCCCGCAGAGCCCCGGGACCCCGCAGCCGCCCCGCAGAGCCCCGGGGGCCACAGCCCGGGTGCGGGGCCGGGGCCGTGCGTGCGGCGCGGCTGCCACCGTGCGGCCGCCCGCCCCGGGGACCCGCCGGGAGCCCGGCCAGGCGGGCGGGGAGCCCGGGCAGCCGCGGCCGCTGAGCCCGGCGGGGAGCCCCGGCGAGCCCCGGCCTGCCCGCGGCCCCGGGGTCGGGGCGAGGGGGAGGGACGGGGGAGGGGGTTGTCGGGCGAAGCGCGTCCCTCCAAGGGACCTTCCAGCTCCCGGCGGGAGGAGAGGGAGAAACCAGACAGGAGCCGGGGGGGGGCGGGCTGGAAGGACGGGGCGGGGGGGAAAGCGAGGGGAGGGGATGTCTTAGGGTTTGGTCTCAAGGGAAGGAGGACCATTTCACGCCTGGGGTGCTGCGGACGCGGGTGGGGGGCGCGGGGTGTCACCTGCCACAGCGGAGAAGGCAGGTGAGCCCCCCCCACGCCTCCTCCGCCCCGGGGGGGGGAGGTTTTGGGACGGGGGTCGGGTCCCCATCCCTCCCGCCCGCCCGCCGGCGGGGTTTACCTGCGATGATGGCCGGGTTGCTCTGTCCGCCCTCCGCCTTCACCCACACCTCCAGGGTGAACTCCTCCCGCGGGATGTCGGGCAGCGCCTCCGGCCGCGCCGCCAGCTGCTCCCGGCCGCCCGAGAAGTACAGGGCGGGCAGCGACCGCTGCCGGGGGGGGCTCGGCACCTGCGGCCCCCGGCCCCGCAGCCTCTCCCTCCGGCCCTGGCCGTCCGCCTCTCCCCCCGGCTCCTCGCCGCCTCCCCCGGCGCCCCGAGGTCTCCGGCTCCGCGGCCGCTCGGAGCTCGGCGGGGCGGCAGCGCCGAGCGCCCCGTGCGCGCCGGGACGCTGCGGGTACAGCCCGTAGGGGTGATGCGGGGGGGCGGCCCGGCGGCCCCGTGCCTCCATCCCGCACCCGGAGACCGGCGGAGGCTCGGGGGGCCGGGGGTCCCCGCGGGGCAGGCTGAGCAGCGCCAGCAGCAGCGCAGCCAGGGGGGCCCCGCCGCGCAGCATCCTCCTTGGGGACGAAGTGTGTTGGGGGGGGGGGGGCGGCCCCGGGGGAGGGGGGCGCTCAGGGGGGCGGCGGGCGGCAGCGCCGGGGCATCCTCCCCCGGCCCCCGCCGCAGCCGCTGCCCCCAACTTTTCCCCGGCACCGCTCTCCTCCCCTCTGCTCCTGCGGGAGGAGGAGGAGGAGGAGGAAGAGGAGGAGGAGGAGAAGGAGGGCGAGAGCACCGCGCCGGGGACCCCCCTTCTGCCTGCAGCCGGGGTTCCCGGGGCACGGCAGCCCCTGCGCGGCTCCCTGCGCTGCCCGGCTCTGCCTGCGGGAGCGGGGGATGCGTTAGACGCCCTTATCTAGAAAGCCCCGAGGCGCTCTGCTCCCCCCCACCCCCCCACCCCCCCCTAAGGAGGGGTGTGGAGGGGGGGGGCTGCCTTATTTAAAGATGATTATGTCCAATCTAATAAACCCCTGAGCGGAGCATCGCCCTCCCTTTCCCTCCGCCCTCCCGGGCGCTGCTCAGGATGCTGGCGGGGAGGGGATGTGGAGGGACCAAACGGGCGCTGGGTCCCATCCCCTCCCCGCCCCGGGGGTTTTGGGGCAGCACCTGCCCTGTCCTTGCCGTTACCAGCGGTGGCAACCTGGGCTGCTCCTGGCTTGGCCCAGTAGCCTTCCCCACAGACACACTCGCTACCTCTCTCATTCCTCCACTTGGCAGTCCGGCACTTGGTTTCTTTTCCTTCCTTTTTTTTTCTTTTTTTTTTTTTTTTCCCCTTATAATTGTGGTTTTGTTGGGGTTTTTTCTTTCTAAGTTGAAACGTGCCCGTGTTTTCTCCTGTTGTAGCTTGGGGTGTGATATCTGCCTGCCCACCTTGGCTCCATCCTCCATCTCCACCAGCTAGGGGGGAGGAAAGGAAGGTGAAAGAAGGGGACACCCCCCGTCAGCCCTCCCCTGGTGAAGGAAGAGATGGTCTTGGGTCAGTGTGTGCAGAGAGACCCAGAGTCCTCCTGAAGTCAGAGATTTTGCTGCTTTTTCTCTCTCTCGTTTTTTTTCCTTCCCCAAACAATGGTCCCATCTGTTTGACACGTGCAGAAAGGTGGGCTGGAGGTCCCTTATCTGGGTGAGAGGGAAAGAGCCACATCCAAAAGCCGAAAAAACCCGTATTGATGCATCAAGGGAGCGGGCAGCAGTGGGAGATGCATCTCACCCACCACCCAGTCAGACAGTACAGCACTGGCATTGCCGGGGAGAGCTACCCGGAGCATATGGGTGAGAAAACAAGCCCCCTAAAGTTTCCTCTTGGTTCCGGAGGTGCCATCGCACCAGCACACAGTGTGGGAGAGTAGGAAAACTTCAGCACAGAGATTCGGCAAGAAGACTTTTTTTTTCTTTTTCTTTTTTTTTTTTTTTTTTCTCTCCCAAACACTATCTGTGGCGGTCAGTCTGAAGCAGGGTTGCCAGCGAAAGCTGGGAGGCCCCTTCCAGGGTACAGGCTTTCAAACCAGCAAGGCAGGAGGGAAGGGATTTAAGAGCAAACAGCAAGAGCTGGCTGCATGGGGTTGGGATTTTTTGTCTTCTCAAGGTGGGAGGGTGATGGGAGGAAGCTGGGGGGGAGTTGGTGCTTCAGTGAGGGGAGATAGAAAAAAAAGGTGCTGGAAAAACTTGAGGGTTAGGAGGGGTGAGCACAGTGCTTTGCCAGCCCCCCAGGAAGGAGGAAGGTAGGTGTAAGCACACGGAGAGGTAAGGGCACAGTGAGGCTGGGCTGGAGGAGTGTGGAGAGGAAGGGAGGACACACAGAGGGCGAACAAGGCCAGGTGGAGTGGGGTTGGCTCATGCAAAGGAGCTTGAGAGGCTCTCAAGGACCTTTTGGGCGTGAACTACATCCAAGCACAACAAGAACACCCATCGCTCCCAGGGAGGTGGTGAGGTCTGCGGCTCTCCTGCCTGCACCGAACACACCAGTGCCCACCCACCAGCGGTGATGATGTGAAGATAACCCAGCTCGGGGCTTGGCACTGGTGGGGTGGCCCAGCGAGAGTGTTGTCCTGGGGCCAACGCCAGCAAGTGTTGCTTATAGTGCGTATTCATTCAGGAATGAACTGAGCTCCTGATAGCCCTGTCTACCAGGGCCTGATAAGAGCGGATCCCACGGGACAGCTTATTTTGAATGGTGGTGACCTTATTAAGCGGTTATTAATCATCTTGCCACACAGCACCCTGCCCTACTCAGTCATCAGGCTGGGTACTCCAAAGAAACAAGTCCACGAGACCTTCAGCAGCATGTGCTGCCATCCCAGAGGTTCAGCAGCACTGCCTTCTCAGGGACAGCCTGGCTGGGTTGAATCCAGCATTGGAGCCATAAAACCCTCCAAAAATGTACCCAAGCGAGGCCTCTATATATAGGCTCTGGCCTGGGCTAAGCCACTCACTTGACAAAATGACACCCACAAATAGCTCCGCTGTCTGTTGGGCTGGTACGCCACAGGAGCTGCAAAGGAGGAGTGAAAGCCCACCAAGGAACTCGCTTTTTGGGGAGGAGATGAGTGAGAGCAGAGGAAGGCTTCCCGGCTCCCCCTGCCCTGCCTGCCTGAGCCCCAGCCTGGCGGGATTGAAGGAACCAGCGGAGCAGGCAGCCGAGTGCATGAATCATTGCGCCGCTCTCCATCCCCACACAGGCAGGGTCCCCCTGCAGCTGCTGCCAAGGTGGGGCCCGGCAGAGGCTGGGGAGGATGGGGAGGGCAGGACTGTGGGCGCACCTGACCCAGCTGGGTCAGCATTTGGGGAGCAGAGATGCCAGGATGCTGTTCCCATCCCAGCACTGCTGCAGGCTACAGAGCAAATCCCTGCCATTTGGGTAGTTTATTTTCCATTAAAAAAAAAAAGAAAAAAAAAAAGGAGCAATTAGCTTGACCAACGTGAAGATTTTGCTGCATGTAAAGTGAAGACTGGCCCCGGGGATAAGTCAAGGGACTCGAAGATGGCAGAAGGGTGGCAATGTACCCTCGGCATGTTTTCTGTCTCTCGGTGAAGCAGGGAGGGCATCTGTTAGAGGTCTCAGCTCCAAGCCAGGCTGCCTTGGCTAAGCAATGCAATGGCCCTGCATCTTCCAGGGATCCCTGCATGCAGCACCTGGATGGAGATGCTCATCCCAGGCAGGGTCCAGCTGCAGTTCAAATCTGCTGATTCTCAGGAGTAAGAGAAAGGATGCTGGATGGGAGGAAAGAGGAGGAGAAAGTGGTGGTAGAACATAGTTTTGGCTGGATATTCCGTCGTCGCTTCCCCATGCGTTGTCCTTCCTGGCACACCCCTGCTCTGTGGACCCTCTAGGCTGCAGGTTTCTGCAGTCAGGGTTTTTTGGGGTGCGGACTGAAGCAGGCAGGCTGCTGGTGCTGGGCAGGAGCAGGGGTCCCACGTCAAGGCCCCAGCCAGGAGCCTCTGGAAGGAGGCAGGGGGAAGCGGGGAGCCCCATCAAAGTGTGATGCTGAGCTGGGGTTATGGTGGGGTGAACCCACCATAAGAGCGGGGTTCCCAGTGCAGGCTCAGCCCATGCTGGGGGAAGGTGAAGAGCAGCATTTTAGATGGAGCCGAGGCTGAGCTGTACTTTTCCCCACGCCTGTCAAAAGCCATCAACAAAAGCCTTCCTCTCGCTCCACTCCTCCTCGAGAAACCACTGGCAATCTCAACATGGAAATAAAGGCTCTGGGAGAACCCAGCTTTTTTGTTCATGGCCAGGCAGCCAAATCCTGCAAGTCTGCAACAGCAAGCCTCAGCAATCAAAGCCATGAGCAACAGCCGACCCCGCTCAGGGCACAGCCCTAGCCCTCCCTCCTCTCCCTTCCGAGTTTCCCTTCTTTTCCCAAGCAGATTAGGAGGCTGTTCAAACGTGCAGGACCCCCAGAGGTCAGAGATGCTGGCCTCCCGCACCAGAGGTTTGCTTGGGAACTTGCAGAGTTTCCTGCTTCTGGTAGGTCTGGAGATAAGCCCTGGTGTGTAGCCGCTGCCGATGCCAGCGCCAACAGGAGCCTACAGTCACACAACGAAAATCCAGCAGCAAAACCTCTGGAGTCCCATGTCTTGTGTGCCTGTGCCTTGCCATTGGGCACAACCTCTAAGGGACAGGAGACAACTGGGAAGGCCTCCCACAGGCTCTTTTGCCTGGATTCTCCAAGGTCTGATAGGAAGGCTGGACTCCCACCACCCCATGACATCTAGCAGGGTTTCCCTGTGCTGTTCAGCCCCATGAGTATGGTGACAACGGTTTCTCCAAGCCCCTCTGCCGAATTCAGCTATACCCACCTCAAGAATTCAATGAGCGATGTACACAACCTCAACTTCTTTGGCAATGGAGCCAAAGAATGAACTTTAAATAACAGCAAAGAACATCCAGCCAAGGATATGTCTGCTCCATCATCCTCACACCCCACATCTGCCTCCTTACCTCTGCTCTGAGCCACGCAGCCTGCAGACAGAGGGTGGCAACCCCCTGGCAACAGGTGGGAGCCCATGGAGGAAGCCAACTAGCCAGGCACTGGTTGGCACATCAGCTAAGGCACTTTGAAGCTGGTTTGGTGTATTACCATCAGGTGCAGCTATTTCAGAGCAGCTTTGGATGTCAACACTGGAGCCCTGAGCTGCAGCAGAGCTGTGCCCTGAAGGGCTCTTGCAAGCCTCCAGTAAAAACCATTTACTTCCAGTTGGGAGGTGAGGACAATGATCAGCAGCATGCTCACATCTCCACATAGGGAAGACATTCCCTGCACAATAGCCTCCAGGGGTCTTCCCACACCCTGGAGTTTTGCACTTCACCAAGAACTTGCAGGTGCTAAATTAAGACCATCTAGAGAACAGAGCATGACCTTTGCCAGATGGGGTGTCTCAGATATTGAAAATTATTCCAATCGCTCACAAAAGGCAAAAGGCAGGGACTTATCTGCCTTTATGTAATGTAGCTCTTCCAGCAGCCATGGAGGAAAAGCATACATGAAAAAGCGGGGGAAGAAAGGAAATGAGCCTCTCACTTCCATTCTGCCGCTGTCATCGGGGAGTTTCAGCCCCATTAAGTCAGGATGGTACAAGTGCGTCTCCGTATCCCAGCTGGGTGGGAAGCATCTGCCAAAGAGAAGAGATGGGAGAGGCATGATGCTGCACGGCTCTTGTGCCAGCAGCAGAGGCAGGATCCCAGAGGAGGAGGTGAGCTCTGCAGGCACCGATGGGAGGAGCACATTGGTACAAACACCGCAGGGACAAACTCAGGCTTCCAAAATTCCACCCCAGCAGAGCCAAGGTATGCTGGCAGGAGTTCCAGGAGAGCACCATGCTCATGGCAGCTCCAGTAGTAAATCCAGGGGGCATAATTACATGACCTTGCTGTGTTTTCACTGTCCCCGTGCCCACGCCAACATCTGCTTGTTAGTCCCCCTTGAATGTGCCCCTCATACAATAGCATCTCTTCCCTAGCTGAGCACGACTTTCCTTACAGGAGTATCAGAGCAATTACTTGTACAAACACGCCTCACCATCTCCAGATAGCCTTTGCTCTGCCTCTTGCATTTATATACGCTTTCCGTGTGTCACCCAAGCAGAAGAGCCATTTGCTAGAGCCAGTCAATAAGACACAGAGCGAACATTCAATTTGGCACACAGGTATCTGAAGGACAAGGGGAGGGGGAAAGGGCTTGTGCCACCCCGGCGCAGCAGCTTTGCAGATGCAAAGCTCAGCAGCTCCTCAAAATCCAGCTCCAACATCTCTCCATCTGAGCTGAGCCAGGGAACAGCTGCTGCAGGAAGAAATGGAGCAGGAGCAAATGAGCATGTTGGCTGGGGTGGAGGCAAAGGGTCTGTATTTGTTAGCTTTGCTGCCTCTGTCCTCCAGCTAAAGCAGGATTTTTGGCACTGGTCAGCACTGTGGGTTAGAGGTGCCTCCTGACTGCTGGTCCAAAATACACTGTCATTGTGACATCTTCTGTCCTGCTCCCGGGCCAGCAGGGAGAACCTGCTTCATAATTTGGCAGCAAGCAATGAAAAGGAGCATGAAAGAGTCAGACTCGGCTCTTAAAAGCTGGCTAGCAGGGTTTTAAGCGTTTGAGGTTTGGACAAGTTCATCACAACAAGGAAGCACCTCTGCCCTCCCCACTCACTTTTAGAAGAGACAAAAATAGACTTGCCAGGAGAGCTGCAGGCAGGGGAGCGGGCAGGGGGAACCCACGTGCCAGCTGCTGAGGCAGCTTGTAGCCTTCAGGTCACATCTGTGCCATGGACATGCATCACTCGGTTCATTTGTGTCCCACCTCGGGGCAGATTGGAGCCCTGGTGAAAAGGTGGAAGAAAGGATGAGCACACAGAAATGCATGCTCTTCCCAAGCAAGAGGAAAAAGTGATTATCCCAGGCTGGGCAAAACACACCTTCTGGTTTTCACCGGACCAGGAAGGAGACCAAAAGTTGGACTCTGGCACCACCTGTTATTCAGCAAGTTCCCAGTGGCTTCCTGGTTTGCTTGCTGGACATTGCCCATGTGACTCTGTAACCAGTTTGGTTTTGCACCCACGTTGTTAGAGGTGATGGCAGCCCCGGGTGTGCACCCTGGGTGTACAAAGACTCGTGCCAGTGGCATCCTGGTACCTGTGAGTCTATACAAGTAGTGTGAGCTGGAGGCACCAAAAGCATTTGGCTCCTCCAGCCTTTGCAACCAGAGTGGGTATCTCCATTTGCTGGAGCACTGGAACGTATTCTGTCACATTGCACTTTCTATGCCAGTTAGCTGAAGCTCACATAAGCCCTTGAATCTCTGGCTTCACGCTCCTGAGCTTTTAGCTTTCAGTGTCTGTTTAGTAATGGTGCTGTGGTCATGGCCCACCTCTCTGGCCCACCTCAAAGCACAGAGACATCTTCTGAGGATGGCTGGCACCTTTGCTCCTAAGATGTTTGTGGCATTTCCCACCTGATCCCCACTTTGGTGCCACCTCAAGACCATCTCAATCCAGAGCGCTCATGCTCACCACAGCTGTTGAGCAGAGGAGGGCAAGGCATGGACGTGAAAGCCTTGGTCCTTGCTAGCAAGGACCACCCCTTCCAAATCAGTGCCTTCCTGGGTGCTAACCCCATTGTGGTTTTGTAGCCTGCTTTTGCAGACTTTCCCTCAGCCCAGCCAGACCTAATTAGCTCTTCTAAGCTTCATCCCTGTGTCAGGTTTTCCCCTCAACCATTTCTGTGGCTTCTTTTGGAGCTGTAGATGCATGAGTGATCCCTGGTGTGCTGAGGGTTACTTGGAGCCACCTCTGAGCTCACTTCGGTGCTGCTGTCAGAGCTGGCCAGCAGCACGTCCAACTTCTGCCAGCCTCACCGTGCTGGCAAGAAACACGGGAGAAGAGTGGGAGTCCCAGTCCAAGGTGAGCCAGAAAAATCAGTGAGATCACTTTGGATGGGTACAGACCCACTAGGCAAGGTCGTTCCAGTTAAGCATGGAGATGAGAAAGTGTTTGTTGGCATGCCCTTCCCGTGCAAGCCTCCAGCTCCTGAATCTGCTGCTCTAGAGTCCCTCGCAGCTCAGTGTGCCCACCCAGCAGAGACACCCACATTATCTCCTTACTCCAGCCCACGCCACCGCACCCAATGCTGCCACTCCACCCGCATTGCCCAGAGTGGTTCTTTCCCTCCTTGCCTTCACCCAGGCCCTGAAGAGTCTGGAAACACACCATGGCCCACACTGCTCGCCACCATAGATATGGGGCTACTGGCCCAAGCTGGAGGAGCTCCAAGGATGTAGCAATCCCTTGAGCATCACCCATTGCCCAGCAGACTCACCAGAGGGGTCCGTGGCTGGGTGCTACCCCTAGCCAGAGCACAGCTCTCCAGCATCACTGCAGGGGACTGCAGAGGAATGTGCTGCTCCACAGACTAAGGGCAGCTAGGATGAAGGAGGATAAAGCTAAAGCTTCGTCTTGCTGGGATATCAGCATGCTGACACTCATGTGACCCTCTTAGTTCAAGCTGGTTAGCAGTGCGGAAAACCTCAGGGCAAATACATCCAGCAAAATCCCTTAGTATAGATAGAGTTGTCCCTGTAAGGGGCCATTTGGCAGCATCGCCATCCCGTGCCAGTTTGAGGGATTAAAACAAAGAGACCCTTTTGCTGGTAGAGAAGGTCACCTGCGTCAGCTGCCTTCCTCCTGGGGAAAGTGGTTAAACCGTGCTGGGGGAAAATGTGCTTTTCCACCTGCTGCTGCCCACGGGCTGAGACGAAATCCTGGCTAGGTGGACCTTTTGGCTAACCCTTTGCCCTTGCAGCACTGATTTCTCCTGCCAGGCTGCCAAAGGGGCTGAGACGTGTCCCCACCCCAACGAAGCCACGTCAGCCCCGTGGGAGCTGGTGAAATGCCGCAGCGAGGGACATCCTTGGGGTGCCCATGTCCGAGGTGGGCAGTGGTCCAGGCACATTGCACGCACCCAAGCGTGCCAGCGCGGTGGGGACCCCACCAGCACCCACCCCATCCCCAGCGATGTCGCTGCGGTTCTTGGTCTCCCCCCAGTGACCACACCACATATAACAAAGCGGCAGGTCTGGCTCACGCATGGGAGGTTTCCAGCCCCACGAGCAGAGCTCCTGGCTCCCAGAATGAGTGTATTATTACCAGGTAATCATGCGAATCATTACTTCCCTGAATCCTCCCCGAGAGTGAAGCCCTCTCGCTGGTGCAACGGCTTGCTTTCGCATTTTGGAAGTAAGACCCTGTTTCCTCCCATATACCAGCACCTGAGATGTATGTATTCATTCATTAAGGAGCACTGACACCACTGTGGCAAATGACCTGTCAACAGATTTACAGCAGGAAGTAAGTCACTGCCTCCAAGCCTGTGCTCTTAATGTAATTAAAGTCCTCTGTTTGGAATTCGTTGCTAATTAATATTCATGCTCTGTTCCCCATCTGCCATTCTTGCATTGCTGGTTCCTTCTGAGATTGATCAGAGGCTTATTAAAGCAACGAGCAGACAGAGAAGGAAGGGGCCAGCTGGTGGGAAGGGGTTGGATCAGCTTTTGGTAAGGGAGCAGAATTGCATCCAGGACCCCAGCTGCTCTGGAGGGGATGGCCGAAGCATCGTCCTGGCTTGCTCCATTGCTGGGGGAAATTAAAGAGCTGGTGGGAGTGATGGATCAAGAGATAGACACTGCTGGTTGGCTCCTGGAGTCTCTCAGGGTTTGCTTCAGCCCTCAGAGGAAGGCAGGAAGCATCTCTGGAGCTGGGCTCCTGAGGACAAGCTGGCAGCTGGTGGTGTGAGCAAAGCCTAATTGAGATAGAGCCTAATTGCTGGTTCTTGTGGTTTGGCATGGGGGAGCAGCCACAGCAGCCCAGCACTGTTAACCAGACCCACCAGTGCGGTTATTTGGGGATGGAGGTTCAGAGGGAGTTTCTGATGAAGCCATACTCACCTGGGCATATGCAGGGAGGGCATGGATGTATGAGATGCTCATGGGCACCAAGAACTTGCACCAGCGCAGTGCGGAGCATGAGAGCACATCTGCAGGGACATCCTGACCAGCTGCTTTGGGTGGGCACAGCCCTTGCAGTGACAACACACTGAGTGTTCCTGTTAAAGCAAGTTGTGGGCTGCCCCTTGCCCTGGGTGGGCACTGAGAGATTGCCCCATCCCTGCACAGGCTGGAGGTGTTGTTCTGTCTGATCTGCAGCCGCTGTGGCATTTCTACATGCCCTTAGCATGGATCCTGATGGGATCAGACACTCATGGGAACAGCCACAACTCCTGTGCCCAAACTACTGAAACCAGGCACACACTGTCCACTGCTTCAGGTGGGAAAGATGTCCCCATGTCACAGGCTGAGAGCCTGCTGGGTGCCATCCCAGTGAGCACACAGGCTTCCGTGAGTAAATGCAGTCCTCTGCAGCATGAGGAGGCCAGGCTAGAGACACCTCCTTGATGGTGGCCCTGTATCACCCCAGTGCCCCATCTCCAGCTGCTGGAGATGTGTCCTTCATGCTGACTCTGTATCACCTCAACGCCCCATCCCCAGATGCTGGAGATGCCAGAGCTGAAATTTCCTTTAAAATTAAGGGTACTGCATGTACTGCAAAGCCTTTTGAAGAACCTTCCTGCTCCCAGGATGCAACCCGGGATAACTCGTGGTCTGTGGTGGTTGCCAACAGGTAGGCAGCGAGAAGGCAGGTCTTGCAGCCATCCTCCCTCAGCAGCCCCTCTCCCTTTCCTGAGCACCTCTTCTTCTGCAGAAAAGGCAGCATGGGGGAGTAGCATCTCAGAATGGAGGTTCCCTCCCAGGGGACCGGAGGGACTGGGGCTCTCAGCCAAGCCCCAAGTGCTGAGCGACCCTGGCTCTGTCACAGGAGTGCTGTGAATGGGGTTTCCTCAATTAACAAAGTCCATTTCAAATGGCTTTTAGATCCTTAAACACAATCGTAGGGCTCAAATTGGATGCACCCCGCTTTGAAAGCCGAGTCCCGCTGGCATCTCCTGTTTATCTATGACCAATCAAAGTGATTTATTCATCTGCCTAAAGCACGGTTGCTCTTTGACCATCCATCCATTATGCTTATCTATCTGTCCTAGTTAGGAGCCGAGCAATCCATCTTACCCAACCTAATGTATGCCAAACCACTCGGCGAGCCGCTGCGCTCCAAGCGGGCTCTGCTGGGGCAGACGACGCAGGCCTGGTTTTCAGCAGCGCTAACACAATTGCATTGACGTCAACCGGAGCCGCCCGCCATCACCCTCCTAGAAAATTAAAGCCTAGGACGGGCAGACCCAAGGCAGGCACGGGAGGGGTCTGCCGTTGTAATTGGGACCGATCTGCCACCGTGCCGCGTGCCGACCCCACGCCATCAGCAGGCAAGGAGCCCACTTAACCCAGAGAACTTCTTGTTTCTCCTGATTACATTGCAAAAGGGGACAGGTGGTGGGGTCCTGGAGCAGCGTCTTCTCATCCGTGAGGAAAAGACCGTGCTGCTCCTGTGCTTCATGAGTGTGCAACAGCAACAGCTGCGCCCACAGTCTCTGGCTCTCCCTACCTGGGACTCTGCAGAGGGGCAGCACCTTCTGCAGTCAGACCGCACAGGGTGTCACAGGCAATAGTGGGCTGCAACCCTCCTGTAACTTCAGGGAGAGAGGTTCCCCACCTTGTAGAAAAGGAGAAAATGAAGTGTCATGTGGATGCCCCATCCCTGGCAGTGCTCAAGGCCAGGCTGGACGGGGCTTGGAGCAACCGGGTCTGGTGGAAGGTGTCCCTGCCCAGGGCAGGGGGTGGAACTAGGGGATCTTGAAGGTCCCTTCCAACCCAAACCATTCTATGATTCTATGATCTATGACCATAAGAAACTTGCTCAGGAAGTGTGTTTCCACCTCTTTTCTCATCTTTCATCAGGGACAAGTGGTTGTGACAGTCTGAAGGTGCCTGCAAGCCCCTTGTCTGCAGCAGACGGGTGCCCAGCAAGGAGAAACGGGATCTCTGCTCCCTTTCCTGCTGTCTGTCCCTATCCCAGGCTCTACAGGGACAGTTCAACCCCTTGGCCGTGGACAGGAGACTGCAGAGGTTCAGTCGTGCAGGAGACATGCAGGTCTCCCCCCTCCAGGAGCCATGGCTCAGGGAGGATGGCGCTGGAGCTGCCTGCCGTGCGTACCACCACGGTGCTCACCTGCACCTCTTGGTCAGCAGGTTGAGGGACAGCTGCTGAAACTTTAGCTAAGAAAAACAAATCTACAAACTTAAATAAGCTGCAAAGGGCATTGTGCCCCTCTGGGGAAAACGGGAGGGGTTTTGCAGCTGAAAAAGGTATTTTTTGAGAGTGGGGGTCCATCGAGAGGTTCCAGATTTCCCTTCCCCACATGAAGCATGGGGTGTGACAGCTTTCCAGAGGAGGTTTGGGAAGGGTGTTTGGCCACAGGCAAATCAAATGGCCTTCCCCTGCCTTGCCTCTTGGAAAAAGCTGACCCAGTTTGGCTGAAGTTTTCTGGAGAAGTTCAAGCCAAGGCAAATCCCTGGGAGACAATTGCTGCCTACATGTCCATGTTTTGACATTGTTCTAAGCAATGGGAAACACAGCCTTATAATGGGAAGTATTGAGTAACCTCAGTAGCAAGCAGTGTTACCTACCCTGCCTACAATAAAATAATTAATTCTCATTAATTTGTCCTCTCTGCCTTTGAAGAGGATTTTCAGACTGCGGGAAAAAAAAGGACAAAAAAAGAAGAAAGGAATGGAATTAGCCAGCCCCCTCCGGTCTAAAATCACTCCAGATCCATGTGCTGGCAACTGGCAGAGCAAGGAGAGGCATTAAGTGCTGTGGTTAGGAGACCTCTGAGCTCATCTAATAAACAAGAAAAAGGTTCTTGCTGCTACTGTCTCTGAGTGGGACCTTTGACAGCTGGGTAACCTTAGAAGAAGCTCCTGCCTGGTTTGTGGAGAAAAAGCAAGGGGTGGTAGGAGTAGGGCACTGGCACTTCCAAAAAATGCAGTCCTGGAAAGGAAAATGCAGCTATTTTTGTGGTATTTGAGACCATTTTCATCTATGCAGAGGGGGCAAGCAATGCTCTTGCATCAGGATTCCCCGTAGCCTTGGTGAGTGGGGTTTACAACCTGTCTGAAAGCAGGAGTCACCAACTTTTTGTGCAAGAGCCTGTTTTTGAAAGATTTCCAGCAATTCATGGTTTGGATTATCCAGAGAAACTCCAGGTAAGAGTCTAAACTTTGGGGAACAAAGCAGACCCAGATCCTCAAGACCAGTGCCCATAGCTGGGTACTAAGATGCAGGGTTTCTATCCCCGGTTCTGCAGCCAAGTTGGTAGGTCAAAGTGAGGTGAGATGACCTCCCTGACCATGTACTTTCTCCACTGTTGCTTTGGTGGATGGAAGCACGGGCACTGAGCATCACTGCTGCCAGCACCACCGCAGCACTCATGCAGTCCGACCCAGCAAGCCACCAACACATTTTGAGCCATGACCAGTTATCTTCTTGAAATTCCTGGGTAGATCATGCCTAAAAAATCACCTGGGTTGGACAAATTCAGTTTGCTGTAGTGTCGGATGGCTGTCTGCAAGCCAGGGTGACTTTATAGCCAGTGTGAGCAAGCGGACAGTTCGCCACATGCTTGGAGAGAAGTCCACAAGCCAAAGAGGTGCTTTTGTGTAGTGAAACTATTTTCACTGAGCTTAAGTCAAGCAATGAAATATTCATAGGGCACTAAGGCAGTGGGCTAACTGGCTGCCTTCTTATGGGAATCCAATAATACTGGAGACAGCCTTAATTCAATATTAAAAAAACCCTCTTTCTCTTTCCCTCTCTCTCTCCATCTCCCCGCTGTCTCTTTGGGTTCAGAGATCTTTTCGGAAACCTCACTTTTATGTGCTGGATGCATTAAGTGGAGAGAGAACGGCAGAGACGAAACGGGGGGAGAAGGAGTGGGAGTGCAAGGATGGGGACCACACGCAGGACAGCTGGGGATTCCTTGGTCCCCAAGCTGCCTGGTGATGCTTTGCTGGATGATCTGAACCAGCTCTTCCTAAAGACCCATCTTCATGGCTTTTCTGGGGCCAGACCCATGCTTATGATCAGACACGGCCGGTTGGGAGCCATCTCTGGTCCAAGGGCTGTGTAACTACGGCTGTGTGGTCCTGTGCTCCCACCAATATACTTGCTCAGAAACAGACGGCCTGGCTCAGCCGTGGTATGATGCTAGCAGGACTGAGGCCATTTTTGGCTCAGCATCTACCCTGTGAAAAAAATCAGTGGAGATGGAGCCTTTGTCCACCAGTGTGGACTGGAAATTGGGAGAGTTGCACCTAGATGCTCATGAGAGGTAAAACCCGATGGCTCCAGTTATATGGGTGCTGTTCATGTAGACACTCATCCTCACCCAGGGGGAGGACACAGATGCTGGCAGGGCTCGAATGAGCCATTTTGGTGTTTCCAGCTTGCCCTGCTGTTGCTACAACTCTTGATCCCTGTCCTGGAGGAGCAATACTGACATCCTTATCCCCGTTTCAGAGAAATCAAGGACCAACCTGTGAACCTCTTCCCAGACACCATGGTTCAGGTTGAATTGCACTGAGCTAACCCCCAGCAGCCAACACTGACACCCAGCCAGCCCATGTAAGAGATGGGCACTGCTTTGTGCTGCTGCTGGGTGGCAGGGGGCTGTAGCTCTGCTGGTAGGACCTTCCTGCCCACTGTGAGGAGGGCTAGTACTCAAGGATGCGACCAAAACTTCTCCAGCCATCGAGGGGCCAGGGGACTGTTTGCTGCCCCTTCAGATATAAAAAAAAAGGGGGGGGGGGCACCAAAGGATACGAGCAGCAGGAGGGGGCTTTCCACACCATCCATGGATGTCACGGGGGCAGGATGATGTGGGTGCTGAAGTTTTACATGGTTCAGACAGATTTGGGGAAGTAAGTCCCCCACAGAGACCCGCTTGTCATCCATAGCTTTGGATGGCAATGCTCTATACATGTTGCAGCAAAGGGGAGATTTAGAAGAGCAACAGATTTCCAAGCACTTAGCAGGGTTTTTTCCCCCCTCATAGGATCCCTTCCTGGAGAATATTTAAGATCAAATGATTTACTCCACAATGCACTGGTTATTTGGTTTCTTCTGGCATCTCCCCGTCACAAATGCCCTCGAGCAGATCAGTTTCAACCTTCAGAAAACCTCTCTATTAGCATTTGATCTTGTCAAGCTCTTTTTATAGGCACTCTTAAAGCTAAGTGGAAACCGCTCGATGGCTATCTGCCACGCTGGGGCATGCAGGCAGATGCCAGCTAGCAGGGAAAGAGCACAGTTCCCATGCAGGAGGGTCCAAAGCACAAACAATGGTACAAACGATGCACAAAAATTGGGAGACATGCACAAAAATCGGGTCCATGTTCACGTCCTGAGGTGAGGATGAGGAGATCTGTACTGCCCCGAGCTACTCCCCATCTCCAAGGCCAGGAGGGAGCCCTTTGGGGAAAAGCAAGATGCTCCATCCCATTGCAAGGAGGTGGCTGGGTGCCTGGTGGGTGCCAGCATGGTGGCATGGGGGCTGTGCTGGTACATCCTGCAGAAGGAGAGGGTGAGCAGGATGGCTGCAAGTCCTTTCACATCTTCTGCAAGAGCCCAGTGACGCCCTGACCAAACTTGAGCAGGGACCTGACTTGCTGCCTCCCTTTCCTGTGCTTTCCAGGGCAATAAAAGCGATTACTTTCTTTTTCTTCCTTATTCTAGCATCTCCAGGCCTGATGCTGACCATACAAACACAATGAAGATACTCTTTGTCCCTGTTGATTCTGTCTCCAGCTGTGCTTGGAATTATTTTACTTTTTTTAAGACTTTCTGGCAAATCACCAGTCTCACAGATGACTGTTTTGGAGCAGATTTCCCTGTGCATTTGGAGTCAGTGCAGGTCTCCTGTTGGGGTCTCAGGAAGCTCTCCTTGTCCCTTCCCTCCCTGGTGGTGTTCCAGGTGCAACCCAGCCATGTCAGCCCCATGATACTTTCTTCCTACCTCATCTGCCAACAGCTTGGTGCCTCCTTCTCCCCTTTGTGTCTTCAAGCTGGGTGGAACAGCTGGACCATGTCTCCCAAGGGGCAGAGGAATCTCCTGTTTCTGGGGTACCTGGCACTGCCTGGAGTCACCTGGTCCATGAAGACGGGCAGAGGTATGGTGCACCCAAAGGAAGCTCCCGAAAAGCCCTGCCATTTCGCTGTCAAACAGGAATTTGATGGTGGTAGGCTCAAACCTTTCCCTGTTTGATGCGGTATCTCAGATACAGCATGGCAAACCACAACCCAAACTGTAGATACAGCTGAAGTGCCATAGCATCGGTGTGTGTCCGGGCTGGAGAAGTAAGGTGGGTATTTTATCCCATGGCAGCATGTCACTGCGGGGGGTGGGGGGGTGGGGAGTGGGTATTTAGCTATTGGAAAACTAGTTTTGCGATGAACAGCAATAATGAAGCTTGGTTTTCTCCAGATTTTGAGTCTTATGCTTTGACTTCAAGTTTTAGAGCTCCAGGCTAGGCTTCCTCCGTATTTATGGTGCTGACCATTTCATGATGACTCCTGGTGAACACCAAGTTGATGGATCTCCCAGAACATGTTGGGAGCTGAAAGCAGAGACTTGCACTGACGTTCCAGGTGGGAAAGTAGGTTATAAAGCAGGTCTAAACATGATTACACAGGAGGTGTGTGGTGGAGCAGGGACAGGATACAGGGTCTACAGTAATGTCCCCCACACCTCGCCTTGATCCCTTTCTTCTCAAGGATAGCTTGAAAAACCTGAGGGTCCCTCTTTGCCCAAAGCACCTATTGCACAATGGCTCTTGGGCTGCTGGTGGGTGAAGGACCAGCTCTGACCCCATACAGCAACGCATGCCAGGGTATCCCTGTGGTCCCAGCTGCTCCCAGCTTCTCCCTTGATGAACTCCACCAAGATGGAGCCACCCACAGACCCATAAGCCTCCCAAGAAGACCTCTGCAAGAAATAACGTCAGTGATGAATGTTGCCTGTCTGTGTGAATCGTCTGCCAGTAGGTCATGAATTACTCAGATGTGTCTGTTATCCCGAATTATTCCCTGATTCATGCAGCAGCTTACGCAGGAGCTCCTTGATTAGATTCCTCAGTATCAAACACCCCAGCTCATTGGCCTGACCTTCTTCTCCACGTAAGCCTCCAGGCCATAAACCATTCTTATCCAAAATCTTGACCTCATGTTTAATATTATCTCCGTTGACGTTAACGGAGGTTAGTTAGGCTTGAGCACACGCTGGAAGTTAAGCTTTCCTGTACCAGGACCTCCATGTGTTTCCCTGCGCTGACTGATGACCCGAATTCAAGGATCCCTTTTCCCTGGCTTCAACAAGCTTCAGCTTGGCACATGCATAATTCCTGGAATCAGTTCTCCACCACCGACGATGATGAATCAATCATTTGCTTTCTGAACGTGTTCCACAGAATTCCCTCAGCCTTCAACACGCTGGCAGGCTTTCCCACCAGAAAATTAGTTGGCTCAACAGTTCTTGGGATAGTGAGCACCCCGAGTACAGTTCCTGCCTGGAAACAAACGGATTTAAACATACGAAGTGAACTTTTGTGGGATGACCTTTTTCAGCAGTTCCCCAGCCTTGGTGAGAATCAGACTCAAAAAAAAAAATGGGTTTGCGGGCAGAGGGTGATTGAGGAGAGGTAAGTGTGCATGAGGGTTGGTGTATTGACATTGGTCAATCTATAACTCCTGGTGCAGTCTAAGGAGGTTTTGTACAGGTTGAGCAGACCCCTGGGTACCTGACCTCGCTTGGGCAGTTCCATGGAAAATCCTTGTAATGCTCAGGTTGAATTCACTTCACCTCACCTCAGGTACCTGTGAGGCTGGTTGGTTGGCTTGGTTGTCTAAAGCAAGCAAATCACCCAGGCTCCCTCCCTGATGGGACGAGCAAGAGTTCGGTCCAGAGGTTGATGTATCCCAGATATTTGAGGAGCAGAAGGGATGAATCACTCTCAGACAGTTGCTTGTTCAGTCCTTTGGTAATTGGGGGATCTTGGGCAACAGCTTTTGGATGGCTGAAGCTAGCTAAAGTGAGTCCTACCCCTTGGCACCTACTTGGGCCTTTGCAAGCCTCCCCCACTGTCTGAACATCCACGTCTAGTTCCACGTGTTATCCTCCACAGTTGCTACGTGAGAAAGGACAAAGCACCTTCAGCCAGAAGTGGGGGAGGAACTGGTGGGCCATCCCAGGTCATGGGGCAAACCTCAGTTGGCATTTCTCTATAGGTGCTTCAGCAGCAAGGCTGGATCCTCCTGTCAGCCACGGGGACTCCCCACAACATCTCCCAGTGCTTCACTGATTTTTCCTGGCAGAAAGCTCTTTCCTCCTTTCTTCCTAACTCCTTAGCTGGAGTTTTTAACCCAATCACTCCTTGCCTTTTCCTCAAGAGACAGTTTATGCCTTTTCTAACAGTTTTGGATGTCTTTGGAGCCTGTTTCTATGCCGTCTTCTTAGTTTTTTCCACTCTTGGTGCAACAGCCCCAGCCTCCTGGTGTCCCCATTCTGGTAGTTTTACCATAGTCACACCATGAGTTTGCAGTATTTGGGGCAGCAGAAAACATTAAGTTTCTTCTAACTCCACAAACTGATTGTCAGCATCCAAAACAGAAGCCCAAATCTGGATGAACTGGTTGAGAGCAGCCCTGCAGAGAAGGACCTGGGGACGCTGTTGGGTGACAACTGGACATGAGCCAGCACAACCCAGCAAGCCAACCGTGCCTTGGGTGCACCACCAGCAGCGTGGCCAGCAGGCCCGGGGAGGGCATGCTCCCCCTCTATTCTGCTCTCGTGAGACCTCACCTGGAGTAATATGTTCAGCTCTGGGGTCCCCAGTACAAGACAGACATGGACCTGTTTAGAGAGTCACCAAAACTACCCAAGAGCTGGAACACCTCTCCTCTGAAGAAAGGCTGAGAGAGTTGAGGTTGTTCAGCCTGGGAAAGAAGAGACCCTGGGGACATCTTGTTGGGGCTTTTCAATAGCTAGGAGGGACTTATAGGAAAAATGGAGATGGATTTATATTTTTTTAAACAGGGCCTGTAGTGACAGGACAAGGGGTAACAGCTTTAAACTAAAAGAGGGTAGATCTGTGGTAGATACAAGGAAGATGGTGAGACAGTGGAAGTGGTTTCCCAGAGCAGCTGTGGATGCCCTGTCCCTGGAGCGGTTCATGGCCAGGCTGGATGGGGCTTGGAGCAACCTGGTCTAGTGGAAGGTGTCCCTGCCCACAGCAGAGGGGTTGGAACTAGGGAATCTCGAAGGTCCCTTCCAACCCAAACCATTCTACGATCCTCAGACCACAATTCAGACTTTAAAATAGATGCCCCTGCCTTCCTACAGATGGCCAGATCCAAAGCCTGGTAGGGAAGCTCAGCAGAGCAGGGGATCCCCAGCACCTCTGGCAATCACATCACACCAGCTTGAGCACCAAAATGGGGCTGGGGGAAGCTGGAGTCTCAACATTGGGCCAGGTGTGGGTGTTTATGTATTGGCATAATGTAAAGCATGTTTGCAAAGAGGAATGAATCATTTTTCCCTACCAGTTTAATTGTTGAACAGTGCCTCTCTCTGCAAACTTTTCATGAATAGATGACAACTTTCTCTAATTTAGTCATTAATCCTAATTATTCACTCCATCTCTCCTATTAATAACATGCAGTCAGCAGACTGACAGTAAACAGCTCCGTGCAATTATTTTGCTCAGTGAAGTTTGAAACACGAGCTGCGCCAGGTATTTCTGATGGGGCACAGATTGCATGGCACATCTCTGTCTGCCCACCACGTGGCTCTGAAATCCTAGAACGGCGTTTCTGGTGTGAATGCCCCTGTTTGCAAAATGAACACGTGCCAAAAAGCTGCTGGTTCCCAGACTCAAAGGCATTTGTTTGAATATCTGTGAAGAGTGAATACAAAGAAGGACCAAGGCAAATATGTTTTAAACAGCTCAGTAAATCACCCGTTTCAACTTTGCAGGAGACGGATTTCTTTAGGTCCGTGGTACATCCATATATTAAGTGACAGTGAGAGAATTCGCCACCTGAAACTAAGAGTGATTTATTGCAAAGGGTACATGAGGAGTACCCAATATTTAATTAGCATTGTGTTAATTAGCTGCATCACATTGATTTCCTCTATCTGCACTGGGATCTAAGCAGAGTCGGGCACCTGAGTGATGTGGGCAGCCCTCTGCCTTCCTTTCCCTGTATTACCTGGGCAAGACCAAACCATCAGCAAGTTATTCAAGGCTGAACAGTTTTAAGGCCATTGGAGGCTGTAGCCCTAGATTTCACCCTTAGCAGGGAATAGAAATAGGGATCCCCCTTATGCACAGAGACCTAAATTTAAAGCCCAGTATAAGGCAAAATCGACAGCTTGCAAGCATGCCCTCATCCCCTGGAGGAGGCAGCTGCAGCATTAACTCCAGACAAAAATCCCTGCTAGCAAAAACGTATCGACTTCTGGTGGGGAGAGCTCCTGTCTTGGTTTTAAATTCACTCGAGATGCAGAGTTTATTCAATTATCAGCCATCTAGAGAATGAAATGTGGCTTGACTCCAATATCAACTGGGCAGGGGAGAAGATGACAACCAGGTTAACCCCTTGTTCACCCTTCAGCTAGGCAGAGGGCGGGCAGCACGATGGCACCAGGCGATGCTACATGCATGCATCATGCATCTCCAAGGTTAAAGCTATTGGCTCAGTCCCTTGCATGCAGAAAGGGTTTTTACACTGGCTTTGCCTAGGAGGGCAGGTGGAGAAAAAAACACCCCACAATTTGATGTGGTACCCAATGGGAGGATGCTCTGTTCACAAGCCCCCTTTTGTAAGGGGACCCCATATAGTACAAAGGGCTCTCTGTCCTCAGGGGAGACCCATGGCTGTAAAAACAAAGAGAGACACCGGGGAAAGCGTCTGGTTCATTATTCCCCTCTGAAAAGCTCTCCAGCGTCAGGCTTTTTAAAGGACGACTCTGGGCAACGAGGGGGGTGTGGATTAAAACTGAGATTCATTGGAAGAGGCAAAGGGGGGAGCTGGCAAGATGTAAATCCTCACCAAATGCCCTGGGAAGCATGGAGGGTCTTGGGCTGGCAGCGGAGACCACATGCCAGCACATGGGGCTCCTGGGAGAGGTCAGAGCTGCAGCAGTGTAAAGCAATTTTCTTTGCTCTTCTATGATGCATCTGAAGCACTTGAGGGGCACCACTCCCATAGAGGTTACCTTAATGCCACTAGTTTTGCTGGGGCCGTGCAGCCACGCTCACTGGTGGCTCTGGAGAGCAGCAAGATGTTGGATAGAAAGCAAGTGCCAGCCAGCACAACTTTTCCACTTGCTGCTCAAAGTCTATTCTCAGCCATAAATACAATTTCTGCTGCAGGAGGAGAGGGTAAAGAAGGTTGTATTGTATTTGGGATGCCAAAGCACAAACCTGCTGCTTTCTGGGAATCTCTTCTGCATTAAACTGATCTGACTTGGAGCTCACAGCATCATCCTGGCCACTCACTGCGGTCAGGGTGGTTCCTGCAAAGCAAGATTTTCTCTCAGGGGAACTGGAGAGCAGAGCCCTTCCTGGCAGCAGGCAGAGATGGGAAGCTGGGTCTGTCCCCCGAGAGAGGAACGGTAAATGGCCTCCCTTTCCTTTGTCATTACCTGGCAGCAGCAGCCCTGGCAGAGCTGGCTCTGGGAAGCAGCAGGCTGCAGTAACCGCACATGGAGCATCTTCGCCTGGGCTGAGCTTGCCCTCTGATGGTAAACACTGGTAGTGAGAAGCAGCAGGTCTCCCAAACCCACCCTCTCTCCTGGAGCCTGGGGGGTTTCCCCATTCCCCGCCTGATCCCCTGATGCTAATAAAGCATTTCAGAATGTTACTGCCACGAACCCACTCTCAGCTCCTGGGCTGAAGGCTGTCCCAGCGAGCGCAGCTCCTCCAGGCAGGCAGGCCCTTGGCCACAAAAGCCCGAGTCGTGCCCTGCCTCAAGCAGGGCTGGGGGGCCAGGGGCTGGGACAGGGCAAGCAAGGCAGTGCAGGGGTGCTGCAGTCGTTCAAAGGGGGCAACAAGGCCACAGAATGCTTTTTTTAAGCTCTACTTTGAAAAAGGTACCAGGAAACTTGAAGGAACACAAGCAAGTTCTGCCAGCCACCTGCCAGCTTACCCAAAGCCAGCAGCGGACTCTTCTGGGGGGCGTCCCTGCAGCACTGACCCCTGTGACCTGCCATCAGCCCAGCTTAGCAAAGAGAAAGGAGGCAGGAGAAGCAGCCAGGGCACAGCCACACCTGCAATTGCTAATGTCAGGGAGCAGAGGGCTGCCCCATGCAGGGGGACAAGCCAGGAGCTGCAGGTGACCCCAGCACAGCAGGGCACCCACCAGCAAGGTGCAGCGTGAGCACAGCAGGCAGGGCCGGGTGCTGGTGACCGGGTCCATCCACACTCCCAGGCACAGCAAAGCAGTCCGGCCCTAGGTGCATCCAGGAGCAGCAGCAGCAGAGGCAGGACTAGGGACCAGCTGCCTACAGCACAGGCACCAGGTCCAGCCAGAAGGCAGCACTAGGGATAGGCACCCTTGCACTACATCCCACGCAAGGGAAGAAGGTCAGGCTTGACCTTCAATACAGCACCTGGGCCAAGGCTTTTTTGGTGCCCCCAGGGTCCTGGCAGGTAGCACAGTGCTGCATGCAGGGGCAGAGCTTAAGTTGTCCTGTCACCCTCCTTTTTCCTGCCTCTCCACTATTTCTCTGCTGGAGGTCAGACCCCGGGGCCCACCTCCACAGTGACAGTGCTGTTGGCTCCTTGCTTTTCATGGCAATCTGCTTCCAAAGCAGGCACTAAGCAAGGACTTTGCTCCCATCCATGTTCATATGGGGGGAGACGCAGAGAATTTGACACCTGCCCATCTTTCTCCCACTTTAGATTGAAGGAGAAAAAAAATCAGCTGTAAGAGCACGGTGGTTACACAGTGATCAGGTATCACAGAGAGTGATACACGCACACATCGGGGGACTGCAGGGCTGGACCTGGGGGTAAAGAAATGTATGGGGGTAGTAAAAGTGAAAAGGAGACCTGGCTGGGTTAGGGTGTCAGGAGTAGGTCAGTGGGTGAGGGCCAGGGGTGGTGAGGTGCTGAGTTTTGTGCGTAGTCCCTGGCATTCAGCCTGGGCATCACACCGCAATTCCCTGGTCACGTGCGCAGGGAGGGATGAGAGCAGGCAGAACTTTGGGGGTTTTAATCATAACAAACCTGTATTGTTTCTGGCCTGTGAGTGACAAGACAGTATCGTGGTGGGTCATCCTGGGCTGCAGGTGACAGAGGTGATGCAGGAGAGCAGAGCAGCGAGCTGAGGGCAGGAGTGGTGCACACCTGTCAGCTCACAGGCATCTTCAGGTCGGTTCAGACAGCAACTTTTATTGCCAACTGCAAAGGCCTTAGGATAATTTTTCTCACCAGATAACCAGCAGAGACATCATTTTCCTTCCTACTTGAAGGAGGAGACGCACCAGATATTTCCTTGTGCCCAGCACGGGTTTGATTTGGGCAATGAAGAATAGCACGTGGGCTAGAGGGAGAAGCTCACCTGTGCAGGCAGAGTTCATCCTTGGCAGAAGCAACAGGACAGTGTGAAATTTCCCAGGCTGCAAACCGTCAGTAGTTCAGTGGATCACACCTTGAAATGCCCTTGTTGGTAGCTGCCTTCCCTAGAAGGGCAATTTTTTCAAAACCCACTGATCTGCACCAACCCAAATGAATGAAAGCGGACTGGAAAATATTCAGGCTGGTCAACCTTAATACAGTCATTCAATAGGCTTGAAAATACTGAAATTTGAAATAGATTTCTCTATATGTGTTTCACTTCCTTAATCTTACAGCTCATTTTTTCCAGTCTGCCCCTATAACCGCAAAGACCAGGTACGCACTTCCCTAAAAATACTGCAGAGCAACGTGGCTCAGGGAAACACCAAATCTAGGCAGCCGGGGCTACAAGAAAATATCAGCGCTCACAAGCCATGCAGTAAATCCTAGCAGGTGGCAACACTGAAGACAGATGACTTTTGCTGTCTGTAACATAACAGGGGAAGTTCACAGGAGAGAGCAGCACATGTTAACGCTCCAAAAAACAATTGCAAGCCACTAAATAGACCTGTTCCATACTATAAGGGCACATAAACTACTTCAGTGTCAATCATATTTTGTGGGAAAGAAATCACCCTTGACAGAGATGCCAAATTCATCTTTATTAAAAGGATTAGTGCAGTTACAGAAGGAATGAATTTGATCATGTCTGTATTTAGGCATAGTGTATTAGCTGAGAGTGGGAACCATAGCAGGGGCTGAGCTTGGCCAGGTTTTAGGGGGTGTCAACGGTAGCAGCTACGCTGGGTAAGGAGCAGCCTCGCCGCGCCACTGCAGTGCATGAGAAACAGCAAACTTCGGCAGAGCTGCAGCGTCCTGAGACCGACCTGGGCTTGCACAAGCCGAGGCTGGGCCAAGCACTTGTGAGAGAGAAACTACCTCTAGCTCGGCTTATGCCAAGTGGAGGGTTTGGTTAATATTTTCCTAGAAAGCCCACTCTTTGAATACAAGGTCAAAGACTCAGAGCAAAAGGACGTGCCATAAGAGAACCTTCACTCTACCCCCGGGCACATGCATTACAGTGTGGTGTTTAATAACAAGATGGTATCTTCCTTTTTCACTTCTAAAGGAAATTTCATAATTTTGAGCAGTGAATCAGGTATTTCTGCTTGTGTAAGTCAGAAATGAAGTCAAGCTCCTCTGTAGCTTTGCTTCAATGCACACACATTGAAACAGCAGTTGCATGTGCATTTCTTTTGGGGTCTTTGTAGCGCCTGGAAACTTTGGAGACAGTATTTCATTACAGAAGAATCACCAAATGATTTAAACCTCATTTTAGTTCTATCAAGTCAAATGCCTCTTCAGAAGACCTGAATGATGTAGTTTGCAGTGTAAAGGTGACATTTCTCCCAGACACTTGTTTGTTTGTTTGTTTGTTGCTTTAAAGGATCAGAGCTTTTTAAACATAGCAGTAAATGTTAATATTTTATTTTGCTGATTCTTCATTTCTGAAAATGGTTACAACATTTTTGCTCAAAATCTCTACACCAACTTGGAGTTAGCCTAAGGCCAGTGCATAAAATTCCGTCTGCAGGTGGCAAAGGTGTTATTATAAAGCATTGAAAGAAATAATTTTTTTTTTTAATAATTCTGTATAATCTTAACTATAATAGATGTCGCTAAGCATCTTCCTTCCTGCCACTACTTGCTTCTGCATTACTGAACTAGAAAAGAAATTAAAAAAAACAAAACCAGTCCCCCCAATTCCTGCTGCCTTCATATCCCATGCAGCCTGAGTTAGTTTGAGTATTTTAATAAGCAAATATTTTCTCACAGTCAAGTTTCAAGTGATGACTGTGCATGTACCTGAGTTGCTACAGGAGCCATTAACTCCTGCCCCTCTGTCAAAACGCCATCATTAAGTGCATTGTGCCCTTTCCTCAGAGGCCCTCCCCTGTGCAGGTAGCAAGTGGGTACTGCTGCCCTGCAGAGCAGATGTGTCTGCTGTGGGCAGGGAGTGCTGAGCTCTCTTTCCCTGCCCGACCATGCCCTCCAGATCCCCACACCTGTGTCTCACTGCAGGAATCCAAATTCAGGGAGAAGTGTCCAGGTTTCTCCCAGTAAACTGGGGAGGGAGCGTACCTGATGGTTAGGAACTGGGTCCCCTGGATAGCTTTGCTGCAGGTTTCTTTAGGAGAAGTTGCTGACAGCCTAATTTTCAGATTTATGGAGCATTAAGAGTTCCCATCGACTCTGTAACCAGGTGATGAATCTGTCCACGCTTCATTTTTCTCAGCTATAAAATGGGAGAAATGGCATTTCTGTCACTGGCTAGCTGGGAGGTTAATGCAATGATTATTAATAAAGGACTCTAATGACCTCTGGAGCAGCAATTCTCAAGCCAGGGTGGCTGTTCTGAGCAGGGGCTGCTGCGTTCCTGAACAGACTAACGGATCCCGGTGAAAATTAGGTGGTAGCAACGGGCTCAGAAACGGAAACAGAAGTCATTTTCCTCATAAGTCATCAGCAGTCAGGAACAGAGCCCGGAAGGTGACTGTCACTTCCCACAAACATCTGGCTGACACATCGCTCTGTGCGGAAGAAGTCTCAGTCTTGCTGCATGGTGATCCATGCAGAGTGCCCTTAATGATTTTGGCAACTGTGCTACCACTGGGTATCACAGCTGCAACTGCGCAGGTAAATGGAGCCGCAGTCGTAAAAGTCACAAACTCAGGGCTTATAATAAGTAGGATTTATGTACCCAGAAGAGCAGGATCTGTATCGCTATTAAGGTTCATTCATCTATAGGCAGTTCTTATCTGCTCCTTCTTTTAATGCCATGGGTAGAGATCATCATCCCTTTTTGCACAGAACTGGTACTTCATTGCTAGGGACACAGTCATCAACCGGCTTCAGAGGCTGGAAAACAGAGAAAAATAAAAGCAGATTACTACAGCCAGTCTTCCAAAACGTATGTCTGTCAGAAACCTATACTTTGTATAAAGTAACCACTAAGGGCTGTAGCTGGAGACATCTTACCCAGAGTAACTGATTTTTTTTCAGCCTAAGGGTTAGGCCAGTCAGGAATGGGTCATGTTTACCGGCTGGGCAGGAGGTGTTTGCCTTGCTGTGCTCCACACACCTTTGGAGGCAGATAGACATCTCCTTTAAGAGGAGACACAAAGGTAATTCCAGATTAAGCAAGGAAACACAAGCAGTCTTCTGGGGGCAGATCTGAGCCTAAACAGGACCCCAGAAAGACCTACTGAAAATAAAAAGACCTACACCAGGGCGCAGATGTCCTCACACCAAGAAACCCCAGTCTGTCCTGAACCCATCAGGAGTTGTGCTTCAATGCGGGATCCCAACCGCAAGAAGGTGCAAGCATCTGACACGCTGCTGGCTGAAGGAGACACAGGGACATGATCAGAGGGCTGAAGCACCTCTCCTCTGAGGACAGGCTGAAAGAATTGGGTTTATTCAGCCTGGAGAAGATGTGGCGCCGAGGAGAAAGGGGCCAATTCTTGAAGGGGGCTTGTAAGAAGGATGAGGACAAGCTTTTTAGTAGGGCCTGTAGTGATAGGACAAGGGGCAATGGTTTTAAACTGAAAGAGGGTAGATTTAGATTAGATATTAGAAAGTAATTCTTTACTGTGAGGGTGGTGGGACACTGGCAGAGGTTGCCCAGAGCAGCTGTGGGTGCCCCATCCCTGGAAGTGCTCAAGGCCAGGCTGGACGGGGCTTGGAGCAACCGGGTCTGGTGGGAGGTGTCCCTGCCCAGGGCAGGGGGTGGAACTAGGGGATCTTGAAGGTCCCTTCCAACCCAAACCATTCTACAGTTCTATGAAAAAAACTCTTACAGCTGATATATCATGTTTCACTCTGGTACCCCTGCCATAGGATCTAATAACAGCATTGTCGATACTTGGACTATATCAAATGAATTCTTAGACCTCATTTCATGCTAACAGGGACTGGAAGATACCTGACCCAGCAGTGCTCCATCCACAGTGAACTTTAAAACTGGTAGAGTTTATCCATGTCCTTTGCCTCACTACAATGGACAGGCGTCTAGAGGAAGTAGCATCTAATCTTCCCTCAGGCTGCAAACATTGATCTTGGAACTGGTAATGCAAGGTAACCCCAGGAAAAAAATATCTCCAGAAGCCTGAGGCTGTTCAGTATGCATCAGGGCAGTGAAGAGAAGGTCTTTGCTTAGAGGGCCTCCAAGAGCTCAGAATTATATCCTGAAGCTCAGGTATTAGGGATTTGGTCCTTCCGTGCTGAAGGTGCTGGATGCCACACTTGCTGCCAGGCCTGTGGGTTGTTGTGAAGGCCATAAGTGGGCACATATTTGATCTTTAACAGCATTTATGTGTCATTTTTTCCTCCCTGAAGCACAGTCAGGAATGGCAAGACTTTTCAAGGATCAGCCAGTATTTCAGTACGTGTGAAGCATCTAGATGTCCTATTGCCAATACTACTGCATTGCAGACACTCATCCATAAAGCTTTTGGTCCCTCTGAAAGACAAGGAAATGAGACTTTGCTTTCTCTTAGCAATAGGAAATATGATGCACACAGACCCAAACAGACAGGCTCAAATTTAGACAGTTCTTTTTTGCTCCCACTGAAAACAGGGGGAATTGATATGTTTCAGGGTCTTTATGGAGACCTGCCAGTCAGAAGGCTATTTATAGAAAGCAGGGGAAGACAACAGCTAAAAAAACCCCACCAAAACCCAAACCAAACCACTAAAAAGAACCTCAAAAACTCTAAGAAGGAAACTTTTTAATAACAGCAACAGAGTTAAATCATGAGAGTGACTATAATGGCAGATGTCAACTTGTAAAGGTAAGACTACTGACCTGGATCTCAAAAAGAAGCTGCCTTTGTATTTTCTGTCTTGCACAGATCCATGTTTACACACTAACATTCCTCAGAGAGACAGTTTGGGTTTTGTTTTGTCTTGGTTTGTTGGGTTTTTTTCCCCCCAACATTAGGGGTAAATACACAGAGGCAAATACCCAACGGTATTCAAGCAGAAGTTGAGAGGAGATGTCAAGAGGGGCACTCCACAGCTCTCCATGTGCAGCAGCATCTCCAGAGTGAATCAGGAGCAGCGTTTCCCTGTGCTCTCTTTGGGACACCTGTGATCCTCTTGTGATCCTCTGTCCCTGCCACCCTGCTGCATGCCAGAGAGGTCTCCTGACCAACACTGCCTACCTGAAGCCACCTTTTTTTCTCTCAGACCAGTTTTACCAGCTCTCATACTGGTTTTACAGCCCACTGAAAGCTCACTCTGCTGTCTTCCCTGGGAGGAGTGCCACAGAGCTGATCTCTCTGGGTGTTTTCCCATACCTGGGTTTAGGATTACCATCCTCAGGGAATGCCCTAGTGTTTCGCCGGCTGCCTCTTTAACCCTAGACAGGTAAAGCGGACTGTAGACAATACAGTTACTCAATGCAAAGCAGGCAATACGTTTCTATGGGTTGCTGGAAGAGAAATTATGGGGAACAGGTATCTCTGTGCAGTACTTCTGGCCTTGCCAAGTGCCATGGTCCATAAACCCTTCTGTTTGGCTTGCAGAAGTCAAGGTCTTGGGATGACGTTTTCCCTCACACCCAAAACATCTCTGAGGCATTGTTCGTTAACACTTCATTCATTAACTTAATGAATAAATGAACTGTATGCATTTATTCATTCGTTTATTTAATTCATAAATGAACTTTATTCATTAATTAATGCAGAAAGCAGTCTGCCCTGGCTTCTGTAAAATCACGGGCTACTGTAGGGAAGCAGGGACGCGCCGTGGGCCATGTCACTGGGATCCCTGCCCGCCCAGGCAGCGAAGGGAGCTGGCTGAAGCCCGGCGAAAGCCGTTAACTCACTACTGGAGGCCTTTCCGCGGAGCTGGACAGCATTCGGTACCCGGGGTGAGCCGTGCAGGCACAGGGCAGCTCCTCGGGGTGCACGGCCCAGGTGACAGCCGCCGGCGGGAGCGGCCTGTGAGGCACGGCGCAGTCCGGCGCCGCCGAGGGACTTCTGTGCGCTGAGGGAGCGGGTCCCTGAGGGAGCGACGTCTCTGTCGGGGGGCGGCCTGCACCGGGGCGGGCAGGAGCGGCGGGCAGCGGGGCGGGCTCGCGGCCCGCGGTCCCCCCGGCGCGGCCGGCCGCTGGCCTGAGTTCGGCGGCACGGCGGGACGCCCGCCCGCAGGAGCCGTGCGGGGCCGCCGGGGAGCCCAGGGCCCGCCGCGGCCGGGGAGGCCGGGCCCGACCCCGCCGCCCCGCCCCGAGGGCAGCACCGCCCCGCCCCGGGCCGCGCATGCGCGGCGGGCTGTCCGCCTGTCAATAAAGCTTGAACAAGCGCCGGGCCGGGGACGCGCGGGCGGGCGTGTTTTGTTGGGTTTTGGGGTTTTTTTTTTGTTTTTGGGTTTTGTTTTTTTTTTTGCCCCCTCCCTTCTCTCTCTCGCGCTTTTTTTTTTTTTTTTTTTTTCTTTGAACGAACTTTATTGTTCCCGCGGTGCCGCGCGCGGGGATGCGCTGAGGCCGCTCCGCCGTCGGCCCCGCTCCGCCCGCCCCGGCTCGGCCTCGGCATGTCGGGCAGCCGCCTGCCGCCGCACCCCGCCGCGCCGCCCGCCGCCACCCCGGCCTCCTCCTCTTCCTCCTCCTCCTCCTCCTCTTCGGCGGCCATGGCGCCGGGCTCGTCCTCCTCGGGCGGCGCGGCGGCGCGGCCTGTGCTGGTGGCGGCCGCCGTGTCGGGCTCGGGCGCGGGGCTGGCCCGGCTGGCGGCGGCGGCGCGGCCCGGCGGTGGCGGCGGCTCCTCCGCGGGAGGTGGCGGTGCGGGCGGCGGCAGCAGCAGGAAGAGGCCGCTGCTCACCCCGCTCTGCAACGGGCTCATCAACTCCTACGAGGACAAGAGCAACGACTTTGTCTGGTGAGCGCGATATATCGCGATAGCGGCACCCGCTACCCCGCTGAGGGAAGCCGGGGCGCCGCCATGCCGGAGGGAAGCCCAGGGGGTGGGTGATAGCGGCGGGAGGCCGGAGCAGCCGGCAGCGGCCCCTCAGGGCTCCCCGCGGGGAGCGGGGCGTTCGCACCTCACCTCAGCTCGCCCTGGCGGGGTCATGGCGCCGGGGGCTCCCCCGCTGCGGGGCTGGGGCCGCCTCTGGGCCCTGTGCAGCGGCGCTGCTTTCACCCTCGCTGTTCTTAAGCCGAATCGGGCTGTTCCTGCCAGGTTCCCCCCCGGGTGCGCTCCAGCAGCCCAGCGTTGCGGCCAGGACCCGCGGCGTGCGGGCTGTCCTCACGCAGCCCGGTGACACGGCCAGTCCGTGCCTGTTACCTGGGCCCTGTGGCGCCGGCGGGGCCGGGCCAGTGCTGGGGGACACGGCCCCTGCCGAGCCCCTCGCCGAGCCCAGGCCGAGGAGCCAGTGCAGGAGCTGGTGCCCCTCCGGCTGGGGATCCAGGGAGTCCCGTGGTGGTTGACAGATCCAGTGAAGCTGGCGCAGCTTTGCCTCTGTTGCTGGGAAAGGTTGGTTAGTTTCAAACAGCAAGAAGGTTTGTGTTGGTCTGGCACCTAAAACCAGATGAGCGGGAAACTTCTGTGATGATGGGATAAAGGTTTTTTCTTTTTTTTGAGGCCATTCAGATGCTGTCCTTATAATGTTCAGCCAAAACTGCAGCTTGTAGCTGGAAATACTCTTTCAGCAGACTTGGTAGACCAAGGCCTGCTGCAATGTGTGGTGGCTTGAGAACTGTTGGTGATTTGCAGTTTCAAAGAGAGCCCATTACTAACGGGTTTCAAACCTCCTGACATAAGGAATAGGTTTGACTTTTATAGCTGGTTGGATGTACTAAAATGTGAGAACAGAAAGTAGGGATAAGTGTTCACATCTGAGAGGCAAACAGTGAAGAGATACTGGAAAGAAGCTTGAGTTGTGGGGAAGTCATGTGTTGGAAAGAAACAGGGTGTGTTTTTTTTAAAAAAAAAAGGAAGAGAAATGGGCCACAGCTTCCCAGATGACATTGACAGCTCTGACTTACAGGTGAGGGTTAGATGTCTGATGTCTCCACGGGACAGGAATTGTCTCAAAAATATGCAGACTTGATTTTACAGCTTTGTAAACTGTCTAGCAGAGTAGGTAGCAAACATCCTTGCTACCAAAGTGAGAACCTGAAGCTGCGAAGAAGTTAGTGGCAGAAAAAACAGTAAGTACTTCTTACTAGTATTAAGTGATAATAAAAAATTACTGCTTATTACTGTAAGTATTGGTTTGTTCAGTAACAGATATAAGATGAGAGAACAGCTGTAATCAGCTGGCCTGCTCTGGCTGAAGGCTCTAGGCCATGTCAGGTGGATCTAAGGGCATTTGGTGTGGGAGAGGGTTGCATTGCTGTTGCTCGTGGGTTTTCTGATCAGAGGGGACAATGCAATTGCAAATGTCCATGTCCCTCTGTTCCCTTCACAGTTATACTCTGGCAGTAGTGGTCTACAACCATTGTTCCCCATCCCTTTCTAGTCAGCTGTCACTTCTTGTTTTGTTGTCTGTTGTAGAAATGAAGGTGTTTAAAGGGAAAATAACACCCATAACAAGTTTGTAGGCCAGTTGAAGTATTTAGAGATGGCTCAAAAAGCTGAGTTTCTTGTATCTCTCTTCCCCCCCCCCTCCCCCCCGCAGGTAAGTACTGTGCATGCTTCAAGGAGAACATGTAATTAGCTGTTCACTCCTCATTGAGGAGTGCTGCTGGCTGAAAAAGTGAGAGGGGGGAAAAAATCAACTGAGGTAATTGAGAAAATGTCCTGTCCCCCTTTTCCTGGTATTTGAGCTACATTGGGCATTTTGAAGTGCAGGTCAGACACTTTTAAGAGCAGACAATGATTATAGTTAGTTAACTTACCAGAGTTCTTCACTGCTGTGTATTGTTGTGGGCTGTAGGGGCTGATTGTTATGTATTAACACTAGCTTCAAGTTAATAGTAGTATTATTATTTTTTTTTTTAGTTAGCAATACAGTTATACAGTGCAGAAACAAACTCAACTGGGCAGCTCTGGAATTTTGAGCAATGTCCAAGAAGACAGGTGTGTGTGAATGTGCAGCCTTAAATAATTGATTTAAACAAGCTTTGGATATCTTGGTGTGAGAAGCAGAAGTTTACCATATGCTGGGTTGTTCTTTTTTTCCCTGTAAGGACACTTTCAAGATGCTGTCAGCTGCAGGGAACATTTGATAATTTTTCTGAACATGGGCTGTGAGTTGATGTTAGCCACAGCTGCGGACTCAGTGGTAGATTCAGTCTGTACCCGACTGAAAGTGGGAAAGCATAAAGAAGTTTGGGTGAGTTTCAAACTTCAAGGTACAAGTGGAAAGCCTGTAAATAGTGTTAATGTGTGCAACCTCCCTGCCTGTCTTCTGAAAGTGCTGTCTCAGCAATATGAGGCCTAGGTTTAACGTAAACATTGGCATACATTGCTAGTCTGGGTTGTGAAATGTTTAGCAAGTGTAGGCTCACAAGCTTGCAAGTGTGGTATGTATCAGCTTCTGACTGGAAATGTGTAACTCTAGTCAGGAAGGCAAATAGGCCTGACTTACTGGACAACTTCGTGGTAAAAGGGGAAACTTGTTTCTCTTACTGCAGAGTATAGAATTAAAGGTAGTTTGCTGTTCCTATAGCCAGGCCTCTTTCCACTTGCCTGAGAAGATCTGAAAGGGAATCCTCTGATCAGAGAATTTTCGCCTGTCCAGCAATGTAATTGCCCTGACATTACTCCCAAATAGTGGTTGACTAAATGTCTTTTAAACCAGTTACTATCTGCTTGGGTCCCTGGACGTGGCTGCTTCATACCAGTAGTTGTTTCTGAGCTCTGCCATAGGTAAGAACATATGGAAAAGGGGATGTTGCATACTGACCTGCAGGGGTACACACAACAAACTTATGTATGGGTAGGACTGTGTGCCATGTTTGAAGGTGGACTTGCAGGTTCATGGGTGTTTGAAACAGTTCTTACCTCAGGTAACCACCTGTTAATGCTAGGCATGGGCTGGTGTAGTTATTCATGTGTTTGTGATCTGGCAAACCCCTTTAAAGACTACTGCAAACTGACCCTGGAGGTCACAAGCTAAAACCACAGGGAGCTGTTTATGTACCATGTGTAATGATGGTTTTATGATCTGTTTTGTTGGAGCTTCATATTCAGTAGATACTAATAGTAGCGATCTTCAGCCTGGCCACCTTCCACGTGAAGGACAGAGCCTGCAGCAAGTCCTGCTCTATGTTTAGACCAAGGAGGAGCAGAATAGGAGGGAGAAACTGTAATAGGTCTTGTTTGCTGTGGAGCAGAAGGAAATCTGAAGTGTGTTTTAATTTTATAGCGACCACTTCAGCCAGGTGTTTGGGCAGCAGCAGTGTGACAGTAGTGCTCTTTTCAAGGCACTTCTCAACAGCTGGCAAAACTTAGAGGCATGAACTTGATTAAAATTATTTAAAAAATGTTTGAGGTCTACTGCATAGAGAAAGAATGGTAGGTCTTTGCAGTGTTGGATAAAAAAAACTGTTAGTAAATAAGGCAGTGACATTTTTGGCTTGCTGAAGTAATTTGCATCCTTTGTACTTGGCTCTGCTGTTTAAAACAAATAGAGTTAAGAACTATCTCATGCAGAGAAGCCTTGATTTCACCATACCTCTTCTCAGTTTTGGTGTATACTGCAAGCTGTAGTGTGTCTCAAGTCCCCATCGCTCCACTACTTTCTTAGCCTTCCCTGTGTGTTAGATTAACTTAAAACAACCGGTGCATAGCAACTTCCATGTGTTACAGCCAGCTTGGCTTCAGTAAATATTAAAAAACATCAATCTTGTTTCCACTTGTAAATCAGTTAGCGTTTCGGGGGAAACAGTTCTTAATGGAAACTTCAGGCTCGGTTAACAATGACCCTGGCACTGAATGGCCATCTTTGCTGGCTCTGAAAGCTTTTTCTCAACTATCTTGCCTCTGTCACTTCTCCAATCAAACTGGTGTGAAGAAGAGGAAGTTTGGGAAACCAGCCTTGGATGCTCATGTAACCCTAAGTGTGTGACTTCTTAAAACATGCCAGGCTAATAGAGTACAAAGAAGCCTAATTCTCCTCCTATTCATCTACCCTTTTTGGCTAAATTCAGTCATAATTTATTCTGACTAAACAGTGCCTTGGAACTAAATAACTTCTAACTCGGAAACACAGACTGGAACTTCTGAAGTTGGTGCTACTCAAGACAAAAAGTGCAGAAAAGTGTCTGTCAGGGTGGAAGAGCGACAGGTGCATGTAAAGTATTCGAGGTGGCTCAGTTGGTTCAGAGTAACATTCTAGTTTGATTTGTTTGCCTATACGTTGTGTTTATACAGACAGTTTGGTGGAATATTTAAGACAACCTGGTTTGTGTGTTACATTGCACAAACCTTTCAAGGCATCCCTGGCTTTCAGTTTGGTGATTCAGAGCGGGATTGCATTGGCAGAGGCCACAGCTTCCCTTCTGTGGGCTTAAAAATAACTATTTAAGAGTATTTTTCATCCCTATTTTTAAATGCCTAATGGGGTAACAAGTTTTAGTATCTTCTACAATGGATGACAGAAAGGGGAAGTGACTTCTGTGGAGTGCTAACAAGGGGAGAA
Source organism: Falco naumanni (assembly GCF_017639655.2). NCBI lineage: Eukaryota > Metazoa > Chordata > Aves > Falconiformes > Falconidae > Falco > Falco naumanni. The sequence continues at coordinate 5,849,937 of NC_054064.1, read as the reverse complement.
ATTAAGGTGCTCCCCTCCCCTGCCAAGCATTGCTTGCTTCAGTCTGATCTGGGTTTTTGATCTTGGATTCAAAAAGACTCCTGCTTTTCAAAAGTTAACAGTTTATTAACGGCTTATTCTGTGGGAACTGCCTTGTTGGCAGAAGGTGGGAGGAAGTTGTTTCTGAAGAAAACAAATGCTGCTGAAAACCTTTCTGAACTGAGACTGGTGTGGACATGTGGGAGTGTGAGGAGAGCATTTGGATGTCTGTAAGGGCTTGAAAGCAAGGTGAAGCTTGTGACACAGCAGGTACGTGTGTTATGTGCAGAATTGTGACGTTGCTGTCCACAGTGTCTCACTAGATAGCTAGCCAAGACCTGAAGATGAGCTTGTATGTGACGGAATATCTTACCAGCTACTGGGAACAGTAGCCATAGGAGTCACTGGAAGTAAGGCACAGCTCTTGTCTACTTCCATTTGTGTTTGTTTCCTTCAAATGTCATAGCCACTTGATGAGACTGATTTCTTCCACTACCCATCTCACTGAATTCCTGTCTCTTGTCGTACTTGGGTTCCTGTAGAGCACTGCTTGCTTGTACATCCTTCCGCTCTTCAGCTCCCTGCTTGGTTTTTGGTGATCCCTCCTGGAGGACTGGCTGTGCTTTGGTCACTAAATAGTCTTGGAAAAAACTAAAGCTCTTGTTTCCATTCATTCCTCTGTCTTCTTATGAACAGACCCATATTCTACCTTTCCCATCTTCTCCTTTGACTTTAACGCCATGCTTGACTGTTTGTTCTATCTTCTGGTTGCACTGTACCTTATTGTGCTCTTTAGCAGCCTCAGCCCTGCCTGCTGCCTGGCAGTGCTCTGCAGGCACACCTCCCTTGTTGGCACCTTCTCCTACTTATAATGTCATGCAAACAAGAACTAATAACTATTTCTTTTCTGCTCTGCCTCTTTGCATTCTTTTTTAAAGTTATAGATAGCTATTGGCTGAGAAAAGGAAGAATAAACTAATTTTGGTGTTATTTATAAACACCTTATGTCTGTTCATGTCAAAACCAGTTTTTTTACATTTTGAGAGCTAGTACAGATGGTTAGAAGGTTCTTCTGCAACCTTGCTTGTTGAAGGCTTTTGGGGGTTTGCAACTGTTGAAAGCTTCAAGACTGAACACTTACCTGGTTGCTAATTGTAGCAAACTGCAGTATCATTCTGAGTTCGAAAAGCTGTTGATTGCCCCTTTTGATCTCTATACTACCCAGTTGCTGTTGTACTTGTGTGTCCTCTTTCATTTTACAAATAGAAAATATTCCCTAAGGGTGATTAGGTGGCTGCTTTGAGTTAATAATACTTTCCTTCCTTTTTTTTTTTAACATAAAAAGACAGCTTTGTGATTTTTGGCTTTGTTTTGTTTTCAGCCCCATCTGTTTTGATATGATTGAAGAAGCCTACATGACGAAATGTGGACACAGCTTCTGGTAAGATTACTTTTTTTTGTATTGTGCAAAATGTCCATCTCTTACAGCATGTGTGGACTGACATTGCTGTGAATCCCTTTCCCTCAGAGTTCTTGTTACTTTGTCTTCTATCCCTGCATTGAAGAAAGAGGTTGAAATAAGATTTTAAAAGATGAGTACCAGTCTGGTTAAAGAAAAGTAGTCTTAGTATTTAAAACAAAAGATGTTGTGCTACCATATTTCCCCTGTAAAGAAATAAAATGATCATAAACTTCTGGTAGCATCAGAAGAGTTTGTCAACTTACCTGTATTGGTCCCACCTTTTATAGAGGTCCTGGGACTGACTGTTGGTGTTGGGAGGTCCTCCTTGCCTTTGTGCAAGACCATATACAATTTGAAGTGGCTTGCACATTGTCTGTTGCAATTCCCTCTCAAAAATTGAGGAGTATGCTTCAGACTTGTTTCTGTTGTATTGAGTTTACCCAGGGTCCACTTATTTTTCAGTGTTATCTCTGCCTGTCATGAGGAGCGAATGTTTTGTGGAGAAGTTAAAAAAACAAAACCACACCCTCCAGGGGCAGGTGTGGAACCATGACGTTTTAATGTCAAGTGTGTTAAATTCTCATAGTGTCCATTAACTAGAAATAAATGACCTAGCTTTTACAAGAAGTAGTATTTTAGTAGTGTAAACCACTTCCTCAAGCAGCAGATTCGGTTGGCTTTCAGAAATGCTTTGACCTGCAACAGGTAAGATAACAGCTGATTTTGTGCTTTCTATAGTAACACTTCATCCCTGTGATCTCTAACTTTTTTTTTAGAAGTCCAAGATGAGAAGCATTCAAATATCTTTATTTAGAAAGAGCAGAGCAACATTGTCACATGTCTTTACCAGCAGTTGACATCAAGCTAGGTTCTTGATATGATGCTTAAATCTGGTACTATAGTGCATTTTGTAGTTACTCTGTCCCTCTGATAGCTAACAGCTCAACAGAGAGCACCTCTGAAGTCTCTGGTGAGAATATAACAGCCAGAGAGTGGGGGGGGGGAAATGTGAGAAGTTGATGAAGGTGTTTCCTCTGCTCAATTTCCCAAAATGTGTAATAGCTTTTAATGTCACTTGCTAAGTATTTGGCTTATCTAGAAGAGTTGCTTCTGGATAATGCAGTCTGTTAGCTGTACCTGTAGAAGAGGGGCATGAATTTGAGAGGGAAGCGTGGCTGAAGTATCCAGTGTCGTCACAATCCTCAGGGAAGTAAGAGTGAAGTACTTAAATACCTCTTGTAATCCTTGCCAAGAAACTTTGCTGTCTTTCTGCTGTAGCATGTTCTGAGTTAATGTTGGAACATTTTGACTCCACTGTAGGATCTTGGCAATGCAGCTGCTAGCTGGCAAAGCAGAGTACCTGTTATAAAAGGTTGATTTTACTTACTTACTTGCTTATGTTCTGTTCCTTCATGTTTGCTCACTTGTTTTTGTTTCTTGTTTTTTACATTTTTAAACAGCTATAAATGTATTCACCAGAGCTTGGAGGACAACAACAGATGTCCCAAATGCAACTATGTTGTGGACAACATAGATCATCTCTATCCCAACTTCTTAGGTGAGCTCTAGGCTTGTTTGCATGAGAAACATCTTAGTTTTTAAAGGAGTCAGGCACTTATAAATTCATTCTATAAACAGCTAGCTTGTGGATATTGAAAACAAAATCCAAACATCAGCCCTGTGGTCAACTGTGGGTTTTATATATTAAAGAGTGGTTAGTGGTGTAAACTGTTAATACTCCACTACCTCTAGTAGTTCTGTATGCTGAGTTGAAGTAGTGACACTGACTTGCTGTTTACATGCTAAGAAAGGCAAAATGAAGATGTTTTTCTGATGGCTAGAGATCTGAATCTGTATTTACTTTTGTGGTTTTTTTGCACTCGTGTCTGTCTTGTTGAGAACATGCCCTGTTTACAAAGCATGGGCACTGGGGGGGGGGGGCGGCGCACGGCGCAAATTGCATACTGTGCTGTTTTGGCTACTGTAGTAAGGTCCATGTGATGTATGTATGTGTAAATTGGAGAGAAAATATTCATGCACATACCTATATGCAATCTTAATTGTTTGCTTTGTGAACAGAAGAAGGAAATATTCCTAACTGGAAATAGAACTTAAAACTTAGTTATGGGAAGAAAACATCAAAGGAAGCACATTGCAATGTGGAATATCAAAACTAAATCAAATCTTGATTTCATGTGCTGGGATACCACCCATTTAATAGTAAATAGATCAAAAGCCACACCTGCCAAGGAATGCTTAGGAAATGAGCATCCTGATTTAGATCCAGACATGTTGTGCCAAAGATGGTGCTGAGGCAGATCTGGAAGTATGTGTTAGGCTGGAGAACATTGCTTCCATGTGCCTGTTCAGGGCTTTGAGGGCTGTGTTGGAGGTGGAAGAGCTTGTGTCTGTGTGAGAGGGGTTGAAGTTATCTTTCTCTTTGCACCATTCACTAAATTGGTGTGAAATAAAACTGTAGCAAAAATATATCTTTAAAAATGCACATAGTGATTAAAGGAAAAAGTTCTGTTCAGCTGTACTTGTTCTCAGCCTGTGATAAACCAGTTAATGTTTTATCTCCTGCATACTCTTCTGTGATATACTTCTGCCTTGGAGTTGAAAAACTTTGTCAAAGAACCATGGGTGCTTAGCAAAAGGAACTGAAGTAATTTGGGGAACGTGTAGGCTTTGTATGAGTTGATGATTTTAAGATAATATTTATATACTTTACAAAAATAAACTGAGGAATAAATCTGTGAGGATAAAAGCAGAGGCATGTTCTACTGTTTTAATTACTGATAAACCTACTGTGGAACTAAACTAAAGTAAAAATATAGAGGAGGAGTTTTGTACTGGTGGTGTTAACTCTAAATCCATCCCTTCTCTGACATCCTAATTACTTATATTTTTTTAGTCAATGAACTTATTCTTAAACAGAAGCAAAGATCTGAGGAGAAAAGACTCAAACTGGACCATTCAGTGAGTAGCACCGTATGTTCCAACTTTCTTACTTTATATTTATTTTATGATTTTGTACAGCAATTGTGTCATTACGTGGCTTACTTAAAAGAAATTACACTGTTGAGCTGATGCTTTAGCTTGCTTCATGAGGGAATAATAGCAATATCAGTGGCAGTGGGACTAGATCCGCCAACCTTGTTAACTCGCGGTCTTCCTGCCAGCATTATATGTGTAGAGGCAAGCTCCGCTGGCATAGCGAGGTGTCATACGGTGTATTGAATATAACCTGGGAAACTATCCATGGAAGAACACTTGTTTAAAGGTAATCATTTTCATTCAGTGTTCGAAATTACAGCTACAATGAGAGTAATGGATGACTAGTAGTGCCACGCGCTTGTCTGATCCTGTGCGAGAAGCTGTGTTCTACAGGGAAATTGGAGGAAGGCAAATACCAACCACAAGAGGGAGAAGGATGTTTTCAGAGTCCTGGTGTTCTGGCTCTGATCCCAGATAAAACTGCCTGGGTATCTTCTAGACTTGCTTCATGTCATAGAATCAGAGCGTGGTCTGTGTTCTCAGTTCATGAAAACACCTGTACAGCAGTAGTGGATGCTCTTGTACATTAAGATCAAAAAGAATATATGACATGAACCAGGAAACTTGCATATTTGTCCTGCTATGTCTGGCTTCCTTGACTTCTGTAATTCACAGATAGCATTGCAAAGTAATATTAACAATTACAGAGCCCTTGTTTTGTCAGTTAACCCCCCTCCATTGAAGTGTTGTTAATTTAGGGTCTGTGTTGCAGAAACCAATGTTTTCAGCAGTTGTATGGTTTAGGTGCTTTAAGGATTCATTGGCTTGCTTACAGTTACAGTAAGTTTTTTATATTCATTATAGAATACAGCATATTTAATATAAAATATGCATAAACCATATCTGGTTTAAAATGCACACAATTGACCTGAAGGTATGTTCAGTAACTTGTTGGAAATTGATTCTACTCTCTCATAGTGCACCTTTAAAAGCCATGCCTGTAGATGCATCTGTTCTGGATAACTGCCAGTACATGGAAATCTACCATGACTTCGTGCCCAAAATGATGTTGTCTACCTCTTGGCAGTAAATAAAAAATACAGACATCTCTAAAAAGGGAAACCTTGCTGTTGTACCAGCTCCTTAATGTGCTTATTCTCTGCTTGTATTACTTCTGCTATTAAGAGAAGTAATTCAAGACATGCTGTAGCAAATGCACCATTTCTCGGTCATGGGTTTGTGCTATGAAGAAATTACTTTAAGGCATCTTTGAAATTTTTCAAGTAGTGGAGCAGTAATACATTAATATGTTAGTTTGTCTCAAATCTTGTTGACTTGCTTATAAATTACATTTTCTTCTGGTTGTTCCAGATTGATTTTTTTTTTTTTTTTTTACCTGTGTGGCTTCCAGAGGTTCTGTTGAGTTGTGTAAATTGTTGCATATGGATGTTGTTATATTTTATTTTTCTTAACTGAGTAGATACAAATAGGCTGCAATTTCTGAGAAAATGTCTGGTTTAGACTGGATGGTATTTTTACTACTTGCAAATTTAAATGTCTTAATCTAGTGTCATAGCTTTTATAGAACAGGATTTTTTAATCCAGCTTTGTTTCTTAGAAGGGAAAGACATTTGAGCTGTTCCTGTTGGCTCCTCAGGCCTTTTGATGTAAGGCTGTATTAGCATTAACCTATTATTTGGGTTTTACTGTACGAAAAGATACTTTTCTACTGACAAGAAGACCAAGCAGCCTGTAGGGAAGAATGGGCAGCACGGTAGTATGCTGGCTCCTTGAGGAGTCCTCAGCTCTAACAGGTTAAATGAGATCAACCTGCTGAGCTCCATCTTCTTCCCAGCTCTCACATTTCCTGTGAAAATACTCTTAAGAGAAGTAGTGTGGGAGGTGAAAGCAGAAAAGATAAGTTGATACTACCTTCTTCCATTTGAATTTAGCATGAGGGCTTACCTGTTACTTAGCTAAAAAAATTAAAAGGTATTGCCACTTAACAGTATTTCAGATAGATGTAATCCAACTAAGCTTATATAAACATTTTTCTTCTTTCTCCCCATAGAAACATCTCAGAAACTAGGGCACAAATCAGATAAAATTGTGGCTGTGAAATAATCTCTTCCTAGCAGCAGCAGCTGCGCTGTCATGAAGCACAAATATCTCCCAAATAAGATAAGCAGTTACACAGCAGACAGAAGCTATATCCTATACATGTGGTAGAATTGAGAATTTTGATTCCTGAAAATTGTTTTGAAATTTTGTGAAGGGATGAAGTTATTGTAGTGTTCTTTTTAGTATCTGTTGCTAGTTATAGCCCTGGGTGGCTTGAACTCACTGTCTCTCCAACATCTCTTGTTCTTTCTAGAATGGCCATAGGTGGCAGATAATTCAAGATTTTTTGGGAACTGATCAAGACAATCTTGACTTGGCTAACGTCAACCTCATGCTGGAGCTGCTGGTGCAAAAGAAGAAGCAGTTGGAAGCAGTAAGAAGTTTCTCTTGTCTTATTTAAATGAACACCATTGTCTAGTTTTTCTCTTTTTCAGGGTTTGATTTTCTTAAAGTAAGGTTCTGTTTCCAAATTAGTCAGAATTTTCTCTTGCATTTTGGTGTTGAAAAGTTGACCATCTTGCTGACCTTTGTAGCAAAGTAACATTTCAACTGCAATGCCCATAACGTGCTTAGTGTTGCTGCTGACATGACAGGGTTATATAAACAAGCAGGGGAAAATGGAAAAGGATAAGAGAAATGGCTAGCAGAACAGGGAAGTGCATATGAAAATGCTTGCTAATTGACTGTTGCACAAGTAAATATCAGATATTTCTTGGTAATAAGCATGAAGAAGTCCGAAGTATAGGTTAAGGAATAAACTCAATGAACATGTGAAAAAGATAACACCTTTTAGTATCTGCCACAATTGATGGAATCTGAATGAGTGCCATCTCTGAAGACTTTTTAGTATTTAATGTTTGAAAGAAAAGCTCAGATGTCTTGTTTATGAGCCCGGTTTGAGGATTTATACAATATGAAGCGAGCTGTTCCTAAGACTTAACTGAAATGTAGTTGGTTTAGGATAGTTCTCATGTATCTGGCCATTCCATGCTGTTGTTCTCAAGTGACTGTTTTCTAGTTAGGAGAGCCAGTACCTTCTAAACTAAACTGGATTACAAAATCTGGCCTAGTGAAATTCAGGTAGAAGGGTGGATTTTAATGGAGCTTTAAAACGGGTGATGAAAAGTCATATTTGGGAATGGCTTATCTTACTCTTGCAGAGTCAATATTTACACAACTTGTGGTTCTTGCAGAAGGAAAATAACCCAAAAATGTTTACTGACTACTAGCAAAAATTTTCTGTTATGTTATTGCGTGGGTCTTGTAAATAACATTTTATAATTGTGGTTCAATGAAGTTATGGTGGGAGTATGGTTTTTGACTTCAGAGTAAAACCTCTTTTGTTTTTTCTTAAGCATTCTTGTGTCAAATCTGAAACAAAGGCAGCACAGGACTGAGTATGGAAGTATGGATGCTTCTGAGCAGAAATATCTCTTAAGGATATTAAGCCTTAAAAACCAGAAACACATCTGACACTAACAATTTAAAACCACTTTTCTAGTTTTACTTGCTTCACTTTTGTTATTGTCACGGCGTGGGGAAGAAGAAAATAACCTCGGAAAAGCAGTAGTCTTGCATCCTAATCTCTTTACTTGTCCTGTCCCATCTTCCTTTTATTGATTCTGTGTGCTTCTAAGTCTTCATTCTTTTTGAGTGTATGTTCACAGTCCTTTAACAATAAATATTTTGGTAGGTTGTGAAAATAAGTCTCGGAATGCTGGAATAGGATTACGGCTATATTAATGCTGGAATATAGGTTTTATTTCTTTTCTCCTGTGCTTCTCTTATCTTGTCCTGTCAAGTTTGTGGCCAATTTGGGTGAAAATATTAAGCCAATGGTTAAGGAAAATGACCTGTTACAGAAAGATTGGAAAGGGATGTTTTAATTCCATCAGTGGCTTTATTGTTTTCTTCCACTCTGGAGAAATCTTCAGAAATTGCTTAACACAAATGTTAATTTTGAGGGGAGGTGTTTTTATATAAAATACTTAATGATTTAGTCTGTTAATCGTGAAGTGGATGCTAATGATTCTCCAGAGTAAAGGTGGGTCTGTGAGGAACCTGTATTCCAAAACCAATTTCAGATGCAGCAGCCAAAAAAACTGAAACACAGCTCAACTTACTAGTCTTCAGTAATGCACAAACAAGAGGTGTTACAATTTCTGCCTTCATGTAAAAACTTGTTGTGAGTCAAATAACACCTTAAAACCTGTGAGGCAAAGTAAAACTACCATTCTTAAAACTGCCTTAAGCTATTTTCTCTTCCTCACCTCTAAGTGAAAGCTGTTTCTGTGCTAAGTTGGATTTCTGTAGATAAAACTAATGGTTTTCTCTTAATGCGTATGGAAGAGTTACACTTCCTTATTTACTGTTTTACAGGAGTCCCATGCTGCCCAATTGCAGATCCTTATGGAATTTCTCAAAGTTGCCAGGAGAAACAAACGAGAGGTAACTTTCTTTGTGTTTCAGTGGGTGAGGTGCTTTCTGCTGCTTTCTACCAGTTCATTTAAGTGATGTGTTAGCCAGGCCTTACCCCTGCAAAGAGAAAGGCAAGGCGTGTTTGGGGAAATCTCAGGCAGAGGACATGTGGGTTTTAAGGAGAATTACTCCCTTTACATATGACAGCTTCAACTTTTAATCACTTGCTGTTCTGTCTCACACTGAAGCATGTGGGAAGGTAGAGATTCCTTGCTGTAAAATTACATCAGCTTCTTGAAACCATATTTTTTTTTCTGTGATGAGAAAACTGAAAGATGGGGAAGGAGTGAAATTGTCACTCAAATTTTTTTCTTCTGGTGTATCAAATGCCATGACTAATTCTGTGCCATAAAAGAATACATTTGCTCTTTCCTTTTTCTCTATGAATGTCTCAAGGAATGCAAGAGGGTTCCATAATCATGTATACAGTCTTTTATCACTTGGGACTTAAAATTTTTAACGTCAGGCAATGTATAAAACATAATACCAGAAATAATCCAGAAACCTAGAAAAATGATTGTGGACACAGGTAGGACAAGCTTTCTTGGAGGTCATGGTTTCTGATAAAGGATGTGAAGAACATAAGACCCAACAGTGTGACTGTAAGGTCAAACTTGAACCATGTGAAGGCAAAGGGTGTAAGAATGCTTGTCCAGAATAGGTTGAAAGTCTGGTTACAGAATCATCCCAAAGCAAGTTGTTTGAAGTCTGTCCACCAACAGATATCCATGGCCTTCTGATTAGAACCAACAATGGTAATGGAAAGGGACTAACTACAGGGGAAAACTGAGTCAAAGGTAAAGCTGCATTTGTAGAGTATAAGACCTACTAGTCTAGGCATAATGTCCTGTGAAAAGTGATGAAAACACTGTTTATTATATCTGATACTATTATGATATCTTAATGTCAAAGGAAAATGAGCCAAGATATTCCATACTTAACGTCTTGGTGAAGACAAAATGGCACGCTTCCTTCTGTTCACTATGAAGCATACTATTTGTTTGATCCTTCAGGGCTGGAAAAAAAGGAGAAATAGGTATTACTGTTATTTTTACTCAAACAGTAAAGATACAAGCCTTGCTCAAAACCATTGAGGTATCTTGGCTTTCATTTTTTTGAATGCTGGTACAAGTTACTTTATGGTGACTCAGTCTACAAACACCTCTCAGATCTTCAGAATATCTCCTTTTATTTTCTTGTATTCAAGAAATTTCTTGTAATCTTTAGTATTATGCAAAGAATTTCAGAAGCTTGACCACTACAGAAGTAATGCAGGCTCTAGCCATTGTTAATCAGCATTCATTAAACACCTTCCATCAGGATTCAGTGCAGCCTGAAGGACCATTAAGGTATTTCCTGGTAATGCTGCCTTTGTCTAGGAGGTGAATTGAGCAGGAAGTGCTTCTGGAGGTTCATGCACAAGTTAGCAGGGTGCTCTTCTGTGAGGAGTCCTGTGTGATTCAAGTGTAAGAGTGTTTGGGGCAGTACCATAAAGTCAGTGATGACTTTGGTTTCTCCCCTCCCAGTTGAAACTGAGAACAACTCTCCCAGAAGGAAGGGCTGTTGACACCTCCTTTAGTTTGCATGTGCTGAGTGGGAAGGGTGAAGGGAGGGGAAATTGTGTAGCTTCTGGTTTTTAACATACTATAGCACAGTGGCCCACCACTGATTTTAAGCAGCTGGGAACCCTTTCCCATCTCATTGTATCTGCCTCTTGGCTTTAGTAATAATGTACATGGATAGAATCTCTTTAAAGGCTAAAGGAACTTAATTTTGGCTGCAGATCCTCTACAGTCTTGGGAACATACTGAAACCTATTGGGACACATGGCTTATTTCAGATTCCCTGTGTCCCTGCTTATGTGTTCCCTCCGTTTCCAAGACTTCCCCTGCAGACTGTCACATCTCCAAAGACCTCTGTGCAGGCCTGTCAGTTCTTGCCTTGCCATAGTGGTTAGCGTCTGGTCTTGTCATTTATTTTGAGGGAAATGGGGACTTAGCAGCAAGTCTGATGGCAGTCTGTCTTTTTACTTGATTGGGATAAGAAAGATGAAAACCAGTGGGTAGAATCATGGAAAATGCAGACCAGTCAGTAGGATAGTTTTAGAAAGCTACCAAAATCTGTCTTCAGCCACAAACCTATACCCATAGAGTAAACTAAGCCAGCTGATGCTTCCTTTCTACTAAGTGCCAAGGTCCTCTCTGTAGCTGGTGGAGTTTGTGACAAGTATTCTTTTCTGGAGGGAGTTTTCTATGTGGATAATAAGAGGAGCTACTATTTGGGGGGAAAAAAAGGCTTGCCTTAAGCTGGTTGAGAAGATGTATCCAAACTGAAGAAAGCATGAGGTGCTAGTTTGGAAGCTGAGAAGAAGGGTTTAAGTGGCCATATTAATAACCTTCTTCTGCTTTACTGCATTATCAGAGCTTCAAACTTCAGTGTAGTTTCTTTTGATGCTGTAACAGGTGACCATTTAAGAAGTACGAATGGAACTCAAAGAACACTTCAGGCCGTGGGACACTTCCAAAATGTATGGCACGTAACTGAGTCATATGAACAGTCTTTATTTTGGGAGGAGCACTACCTTTTTTTACTTTACTAGAACCAGGTTTGAATTAGGAAAGATGACTGCAGAGTAAATGCAGTTTCACTTAGTAAGCCATAGCCTGTAACATTTAAGAACTTAAAAATAAAAAAGCTTCTTTTGTATATGACAGAGTGCTTGTTTCAAATTTTTTGCTTGAAAGTTTAAAGGAATGTAATATTCCTTGGTAACGTTATTGCACAATTTTATTAACAGGTTTTACTTATTACATACTGCAAGTTCTTGCAGAGAGACTAGGTACTTTGTTAGTTAATACAGATATTGCCTTAGAGTTAGTGTACTAGTATAATTTCACAATATATTGAGAGCATATAGTTAACCATATGTAACCCTCTTCGCTTGCTTCACTCATAAGATTTGTGAGGTTTTTTTCTCCTGCCTTCAAGCTGTGGTGACTTTTGAGCTTCTTGGAGGGGGTTTATATCTAAAGAAAACTATATGTTTATAGGTTTGTGCTTAAGCATTCGGAATACTGTTGTAGTCGGGTATTCTGACAAATACCTATTTCTTGCACTTTCATAACTTTTTCTAAGAGAAAAAGGTGAGGTTCAGCACCTGCAGAAGTTTCTATTAGAAATCCTGTTTTGATGTGTTCAGAACTTTCCAAAACATGGATCTTTCAAGCTCAAATTTATTGCATGTTTTTTTGCATGAAGGTGTTTGCAAGTCCTTTCTCTTAAGTTTATATATTTTGTTTTCTTTTTGACCTGTGGCAATGTGGCAAAAAAATAAATCCTTGGCAATAGTAATAGAAAAACATTTTCTTACTTTGAAAAAGATTGAAAATGGCTAAAACAGCTAAAGCTTAAATACTTTTCCAACAAAATAACAGATGTGTTTTTCCCTTCCAAAATGTATCCATCATCTGCAATAGTTAGTTGTCTCTAAGGCAAACTTAGCATGGCTTCTATATGTGTGCACAATTAATTGAATGCACACTCCCCAATTTTTTTTATCCAACAGTCTCTTCTGTTGAAACCAAGGGTACAAGGAGTCTGGAAGGTCACTTTTAATAATGAAACAATTTTGGTTTTTTTATTCCTGTTTTCAAGGGAAACAAAATGCAACAGCTCATGACTTTTTAAAATTCATATTTTCATGCCAGAATTTTAATGCTGTTAGCTTAGCTGTGTTGCATAAATACTTTTGCAAGTTTAACTTTGTTTACTTTCATATGATCACATGTTCTTTCATCTTGAATGCTTTGTGAGAGCACTGATAATATCAGGTAATACAAGAATATAAAACTGGGGAGAATTTTATCTCTTTAAAAAGAGGCCTTACTAACTGTCAGGATCTGAAATGAAGTTAGACACTACCATATGTATTATATATATATTTTGTCCTAAAACTTCGTTAGCTCAGCTACCTGATGGAGGGTGTGTGCTATATCTGTGAAGTAGCACCATTGCTTACTGAAAGACAATTGAGCTTAATGATTAGTATCACAAATGAAGTTCAACAACATGCAGGTGATGTTCCCTAGATGCATTCACGTTTCTCTTGGCAGCTGTCACTTTGTTTTTATGTTTCATGGGCTTTTGCTTTCTAATAATATCACATTAAGTCTCTCTAACAAAAAAACCCTCTTGCACATCTGCTAATGCCTGGGGCTGTTTTTAGATGGTAAACATCCTGGGACAGAGAGGTAACCCTGAAGTGTCTCAGGTTGGTGGCGCTGAGTGCTTGCTCAGCAGAATCGCTATAATTTTTTCCAGCCTTAAGTGCATGTATCTCTCCAGCTGTCTTCACTTACTCCATATTGTAAGCATGTTAAATACTAAAAATAAGAGGAGTTATTAGTTATTGTAGGATAATTGCAGGGAATTATAAGCATGAATTCTCCAGGGATGTCATTACCTTGTGTTAATCGCTTCACCTGTCAAGTCTTACTGTTCTTCGCATACACACATGGATGAACTAATGAGTAAGCAAGAGGAGGTGACAGATCTAGAAATCAGTCATGCTCTTATGTTGTCATATAGTCTTGATTACGTTCCAGGACTCCTAAGGTGAATTTATAGCTATAGTAATCTCCTTCCTATTCACTGCACTTTAACTGATTATTTTAAATCTATTTGCATTTCTAAGCTACTCAATGGGAGATGAGCTCTGACTGCAGTGATGATGAGCCAAGGATACAGGTAGTATATGAGCAGCAAGCTAGAGATTATACACTGATATTTATACAATAATAGAAGACTCCTTTCTGCAGGGGACAGGTCTTTCCAAAGAAAGAGGGGGCACCCTAGTACTAGGAGCTAAGTGGTATGTACAGAGATGTATTAAACTTTTAAGGCAATTAATCTAAATGTTTAGACAGCTTTGTTCCCTGCCCTAGATATTTGTCTCTTTTGACATTTTTCTATCGGACCCTATCAGTAAGTCTTCAAAGCATTACTCCTGCAACCCAAACTGGAGGATTTAAATGAGGGGGAGGAAAATTCAAGATATGAAATGTATTTTTGATCAGCCAGGCATCTCCTATCTTTAGGAATTCTGTGTGTTAACCAGGATATTCTCAAACCTTTCTCTTAGCTTTACCGTGGTTAAGAGGAAACATTTGCTATTTGGAGGAAATACTGATCGGAGAGAAGTAATACTCCCTGCAGATAAATGTGTTGTAGATGGACTGCCCAGTGTGTCTACAGCCTGGATGCCATGTTTCACCAAAGAAAGTAACTTGTGGTGGCTCAAGTGTTCTTATCTTTCTAACTTAAACCTCTTCTTTTTGTGAGAAGACTTTGTAACAGTGAAGTGTTACATCAAAATAAGTGAGACTTACAAGAGGGCTAAAATCTTTCTAAACTCTGAAGATTACTTCCTTGCTGTAGTTGCACGGTATGTTATAACAGGCTCTGTATTCAAAGCAATAATGGAAGGAAAACCCAGAGACAGACAAAACTTTCAACTGGTTTCCAGAGAAAGAAATTGATCTTACTCCTGTATAGTTGTTATTGAGGTACATAGTTCTGCAGGAAGAAGTTCATTTCGCTGGGTACCTTTAGGAGAGTTCAGCTGTTGATACTTAAGTTTACACTCAAGTTTGTTACAGCAATAGTTGACGGAAGAAGTAGGAAGAGAATCATGTTGGATGGTTGAAGTTGTGGGATAGAATGGAGGGATTATCTGTGGAGGCTACCTGGTTTGTCCTCCTCAGCTGGACAGATGATACTTGTTTGCCCTGTCCTGGTTGGTACAATGGCTATGTGTGTCTGGGGAAAAAAAGATGCTCCCTCTGGTAGTGGTCACATCTGTTTGTCTTGTTCTACAGTGTGTATTGTGATGAATGCATGAGGGGTTTGGATCAGAGCCTTAAAGGTGTGTGTGATTGAGCATAATGTGACTTGAGCTTTCAAAAGCATGAATCCAGATGGTCTGTTTAAGCCCCTCAGTTGAATAGTGTTGGGGATTTCACAGTATTTCTGTAGAAAATAACTTCTGTTGTTCTTATGCTTTTTCTAGAATTGGAAAGACAGTTGGTCAAGGGTGTATGACTCCCTTATGCATTTTTCAAGGCTGTTTCTTTCTAGGCTGTCTGTGTGGCACTGGGAGGCTCTGTTGAGCTTTTAGGGGGTTTTTTGCATATGTTTAGAACTGGCACCAGGAGATGCAGTCAGAACTGCTTTCTGTCTGCTGTACAAATGTAAAGAATGAAGTCACTGCCTCATGAGGGGCCCTTGGTCCAGGACAATCAGGAAGCCCAAGGATGAAACCTCAGTGCTGTGCCCAGCTGCACTTGTAGATAGCCAACTGAAATCACACTGACAGTGTCCCGGTGTTTAGCATTGTATAAGTTCAAATTAGTATTTCCACCCAAGAGTCTTATGTGGAAGTAGTATGGTAGGATGTCTCTGCCTCTGAGCAACTCTAACCAGGGGTTTGCTTCCCACCAATGTAGTCCAGACTGGGAGCTGTCTTTGAAGAACTCTTTGTGCATGTATCTAAGATGGCTTGAGATTCAAACTAGAGGGATTTGGGGAGTGTTTTGTGGGTGTGAAAGGGGTTTGGGTCTGAAAGGTTACCTAAAAAGAATGATACAAGAGCCTGTGTTTCCTACTGTGGTACCTTCTTGACTTTTATGCCTGAAATCCCTTTTCCAGTGATTATTAAGAAACATAGGCTGTTTAGAGGTCTTTGTTTTTCTTTTGTATGTATGCGTTTGTGAGTAACTTGGGACCAGGATGTTAATATACCTACTTTACTGTATAGTTCATGCAGTGGAGTTGGTATGATGAGGTTTAACTGCTGGATTGAAACTTTTTCCTTGTTCACATTGGCCTTTTCAGTTCTGGGAAAGCATCTGTATCTGAGAAGAAAGTTTATAGTATGTGCTTCTATTTTAGTGTATGTTTCAGTGTTCATTCTCTTTGCTGACTTTATCTGAAGTTTGACAGGCATGATTCTGCCCATCATTGGGACAGGTCTTGGCTTGCTTTCTGTGCCAAACGTAGTGAAAATCAAATTAAGGGCCCATAAATCTGGATACACTGCAAGGACTGTAATTCATTTATCTTTCCTTAATGTCCCTCAATGGCTGGCAATTATAAATCAGTAGGCTCATTTTTCAAAGTTTAATTGGAATGAATGTGGACTGATTTAAGGTCTTTCATAGATTAAAGCTAAACTGTGGAACACTTCAGCCAACCTACTGGAAAAAAAAGAAGCCTCAAAGTGGGCATTAGTAACTCATTTGATGCTGATGGTATGAGAAGACCTTTCCTAAAATAAGCATGAAACACTTGCCTAGTTTTTAGGCTTGCTGCTGTTGGGTAAGTTTATGGTAGGTTCAAATTGCTTACCTTACTGTAACTGAAGGAGGAATTAGTGAATGAAATCCCAGATCTTATACTTTTGGCTCTGTGTAGCAGTTAGTGAAAAGCTGGCCAGTAAAAAAGTATCTCTTTTTCCTATAAAAAGGTCTCCTGTTTGTGATGGCAATAGCGGTCAATTGTTTTTCGGTTATCCAGTTTGGCTGTGAGCCAGTATGTTGCAGAATAGCTAATTTCCTTGCTGTAACTTCGGAACTTCGAAGTGGTTTTGTAACTTTTTAAAATGGGATTTACAAAAGTGGGGGACTAATGGTATTTGTCTGCTAGGGCTGAGTACAGGCAGCACCCATGCTGTGCAAGTGTCACTTAACTTTACCACTAATCTTGGAGCTATAGCACCACCTGCTATTCTTGCTGTAGGTTTCACAAGTGAGAATGGAATTCTCTGTTGTGGTGCAGTGGTCTGTATATTATGCATGGCAGTCTAGTTTTAAACCATTAAACTTGTGCTATCTGTGTCTCAAATTAAATATAAATGGAAACTTGTGGAGTAGAGAGATTAGGATATAAATACCACATCTCATTCCAAGGAAGAAGAAGCCATGTTAAATAGGAGTGGACCCAGCAGTCTTTTCTTCTCCTCTCTCCAGGGACAGAAGCTTTTTTTTTAATGTTGAAGAAGTAAATTAAAATGGTGGGTTATCTAATGCAGAGCACACAGATATTTGGAATGCTGATCAATAGAGGGTTTAACTTGGGGTTTTGTTTAAGCAAAACTTTCTGCCACTTAAAGGATCAAGCTTAAACACTCAAGTGACTAAGTCTTTGGGAGTAGCTTGCCAAATGTTTTTGAGACTATGTCATACTAAGAGTAGTGTCTTGCAATACTAGTAACTTTGGATTTGGGCAATTTGATATTCCCTTGTAAATTAAAAATGACAGAAACTTGCCTGGCCTTTAGAGAATGTGTTGTACTTAAGCTTTCAGCGGACTTGCTAACTTGTTAGCTGCTTCTGTTCACAGGCCACAGTGCTAGCTGTCTGTAGATTTTTGTTGTGAATTGAGGAGTCAGGTGGACTTGCAGTTCTCAGTGTCTTAGTGAACCAGACACGCGTTGGAGCTGAGTTTTGTCTGTTTAGGTCTAGGCTTGGAGCTCTTGCCTAGAGAAGTGCATGTGTGAGGCTTGCAAGGGTGAGTATAGGCTCTGTGGGTGTTTGGATGGGACATGTCTTCTAAATGAGGATGAGAATTGGAACTGGTGAGTAGATGATGTTCTCACTTAGGGGTGAGCAGTTGTCAGGTCTGTGGCTTCATAGTTGCTAGAGGTGAGTGAAGCCAGGTTGCTGGCTGACTGAAAAGTAATTGGAAAAACTTGAAAAATCCTGTGTGACACAAAGAAGGGAAAAGAATGTTGGCTGGTGAGAGGGGAAAGTCCACTTCTGACACTTACAGGGATAGCCCTCTAATTGATTTGAGTTTATGGTGTAATCCAAGGTAAGTATCACACCTTTGAAAGAAATGCCATGTGGTGCTTGCTTGGTGCCAGAAGCAAATCTTTCCATGGTCATAATAGGTGGGGTTTTGCCTATTAGAAAAAGTTATCAGTAAGTTTAAATTGACAAATGGCAGGTTGACTGCTAGCAAGAGACTCTTGAAACCTTTTAGCAAAGCATTTTGTATTTTGTTGAAAGGCGAAATGATCACTGTCTTGCATGGTGGTTTTTTTTCTAATTACGTTCAGTGTTTGTGAACCAGTTATCAATACCTTGCATGAAAGATGTTAGAGGAGCATAACAGTATTACTTTCAATTATGTGTGTCTCCAGGTGATGGATATCAAAGTACCTCGTGCTCTTGTTTTGCAGTGTCCACGATAACTACTTTATCTTAAACATGGTTTGTGTGCATCCCTTATATTAATCTATGCATATGAACTTCCTAGTGACTTTTGAATTGTGTAGCATGCCAGTTAAGATGGTTTGGGTTCCTCTCTGAAAAGATTGTAATTTACCCTGTTGGTGGTGCAGTGCAGATTGATTTAGATGTCTCCCGTTCTCTTATCCACAGCAATTGGAGCAGATCCAGAAGGAGCTAAGTGTTCTCGAAGAAGATATTAAACGAGTAGAGGTGAGGTGCCCAGACGTTGTTCTGACTCTGGCAATTTTTCATTTTCATCAAGCTGTCTGCCTTGCTCTGGGGCTGCTGTGTTAAATTTATGGCATTTGAGTCAGTAATGGGAAAATGAACAGATGATGCTCTTTCTTTAATTTGTTCATTTAGTTGATGTGTGCAAGCTGCAGGTTGGTAAGAGGGGGCTTTGTTGAAACCTAACTCATATAATCATATATTTCAATTTCTTTGTGTTGGTATTAAGTTAGAATAATTGCTAGAAATCAGCAGCCACTGTATTGATCATAACTTAGGATTTTTGTATGCTGCAGTGTTCTGGCTATTTGCACAGGCTGCTTAAATCTTAGCAGTGTGCCACTCTTAAAATGGAGAGGTACTGGGGGGTGCACAAGAGAGCTGTGATGCAGAAACTGGGTGGGAGCAGGACTAGTGCCTTCTGCATATCAGAACAGAAGCAATCTGCTGCCTCCCGCTATAATTATCTTAATTCTTTAATGATGGGAATCTCTTGAGATTTTTTGCTAAGAATTATTCTCCAAGTGTTTGTAAACCCATCAACTCAATCCTTCTGTCCTTACTGAGTTTTTAGGTTCCTCCTTGGTCCTTCCCTCTAATCATTATAGTAGTTTGATCTTGGAATAGGAAACTGATGTTTCAGGAATGCATCAGACTGCCACCTCTCAAAATAGCATTCCCTTAAAGCTTCTTGTGAATCAGTTTGCAGGTCTGCTTCTCTCTTCTTGCTTGTCTTGAGCAGTCAACATAAGCTCCCAGCCACTGCCCAAAAGCCTTTTAGATTTCTTCACTTCCAATTTATACGCATGCTGAGGAATTACCAAAATACAAATAGAACTGACAACTGCAGAAACTTCCCTTCAGCTGGTAGCTACACAAATTGTAACTTGGTAGATAACAGCATTTTTCAGACCTGTTTCCCTAAATGTTTCTCAGCTCTTGGGCAATAAATTTGTTATATATATCATGTTATAGCAAGTTTCCTTGAGACTGGTAAAATAGGCCTTCAGATCTAGGAAAAGCTATTCCCAAAGCTGTGGGATCTGTTGAAGAATATCTAGCTACCTACTTTTCTGTTCTTTAATCAGGCTTTTCAGTGGTCTGGAGCTGGGGTACCTGTCAGGTGTGTGATAGTGACCTTGGTTCTGACCTCTGAAGCCTGGGATCCCTCTTGTCACAAATATCCTACTTTCTACCTGACAATTAAGGGGCACCTAGTGGGAATTTGAAAAGCACCACTAATGTTGTCCTGGAACACTTTGCCCCCCTAACTAATGAGCTGCAGCATCCTGCATAGCTTCCATTTCTAAAACAGATGAAAGGCAGTCTCACACTGGGTACGCAGCAGTGATTTAGTCTGGCAATGGCAAAGCCAAGTTTATGTGCAAAGTCTGTCTCTTCTGTACTTGCCCCATGGAAAACTGTTAGATCCTTTTTAAAGTCTGGGGTGTGATACCACCTTTGCCCTGTTGTCTTGTGGCTGTTGTTGCTGTGACACGTATCCAGTATTACTTTCCAGCTACAAAGGCTCTTAGATAAGTTTGCACCAAGCTCAAAAATACAGTTACAGCTTGTTTGTTCTGCCGTGTTTAAGGGAGGTGCTGGGTTAGAGACAACTGGATGGTAACCAAATGCATGGATATTTTTTTTGAGCTTAAATGCCAGAACTGCCTATCTGGGGGCAAAAAGCGCCACAGTTTAGGATTTTTTGAAACTATTAGAATGATAACTGGGAGGGGGAAGTAAAATCAGTGTTTCTTTGGGTATAGTAAAGACTTCTAGGTGGGAGTTGAATAAATATAGTTACAGTTGGTTAACTGCTTAGAAAAACAAAAAATTACTGTGTGAACACCATACATTAGGCAGTGCCTACTATTCATGTTTTGTCAGCTTTGCTGTAACGTGGCTTTCTGTTCCAGGAAATGAGTGGCTTGTACTCCCCAGTCAGTGAGGACAGTACGGTGCCACAGTTTGAGGCTCCCTCACCTTCACACAGGTATGGAGCTCACAAGTCAGAATTTCTATTTCAAGCTGTACATGTTGCACTGTGCTTGCTAGTCCTCTCCGTGCCATGGGCAAAACACAAGCAAAACCAGTTTTCAGTGCTGTGCAATATTTACACCTTTTGTTTTTGATCGGTATAAAATTATATGTGAAGAAGAAGCCACCAGAGTCTGCAGTGGGATGAAAAGTCTACTCTAAACCAGATGCTGTGGAAAGCTGATGCTTTTAAATGTAGTGTGTGGACCAGAGAACTTGAGTCATAAGGCTTGGCTATGGTGTGAAACATTACTATTAAATACATGCTACCTTTTCTGAACATTATGCAGTTCTACTTGACGTGTGAAAGTCTTAATTTTGTATGATACTGGTGTCCTTTGGTGTCCCCACTCACTGTGAATGGCTAAAGGTATGGGCTGACAGGGTCAAAAGTTAAAACATGCAGTGTATTGATTCTGTTTATCTGCTGTCTGTTTTGATTTAATGAAATGCCTCTAAGAACATTTTCAATCTGGATTTTTGTCTGGAATATCGCATAGTCTGGTTTCTTGACAGCAAAATTGCAGGTAGTTCTTGTGTCCAAGTTGCATATGCCAGGGTTTGAAGTGCCCTCCTTTATAGCCATGTCTTCTTATTGTAAGAAAGCTCTTGCATCACAGGGCCAGGTTACATTAGTGAGTTATAATGTCTATCTCTACTATTAAGAGTTCTCTAAACTGACTTCTATTACGAAATTGTACTGGTACTTTTTCTGCAGTTAGCAGCTCTAAAATTAATAGCCCAGAAGTAAGAAAAAATGATCAGATTTTCTCCCCTGTGGAGATTTAGATAAGTGCTCTGGTAAGGAGCCTAGCACTGTTGGCTGGGATTTCGTACGAAGATGCTATTTCTGGACACTGAGACCAGAATTTCTCATGTTTCTGTGAAGCCCTGGCTGGTCCTGAGGGAAAGCACAGGAATATGGCCAGGATAGATGGGAACTGTTTGTTATTCAGCTCTTCACTGCTTGTTTAATTTTTTGTGTGCAGGTGCATTGCTTTTTTGCGTGGGTTGCTGCTCTTCTGCCAAGAAGCAGTTTTGTGAAGCTGATGGGATACTTGCTGGGTTCTACTACTAGTTTAATGGTTATTGGCTATTAAATAGATTGCTTGTTGTTTGCTTCATGGTACTGATGCTTGGGGAAAACTTGAGTGTTGGTTGGGCTGAATTTGTTATGTGTTGAAAGCCTTCAGGCCTAGAAGCCTTTCTCTATTTAATAGGAGATTGTACTTACGAGTAGAAATGTGCCCCTTACTTGAGCCAGGCTAATAAACAAGCTACCAAAGAGCTTTTTCTGTTGGCAGCTGCAGTAATGTTTTAAGCCCAAGAGTCCTGGTGGGAGAGTTGGGGGCAGGGGGAACACGGGTGGGCAGGCAGTGGAATCTGCTGTGTGATACCTACACTAGTATCACAACCTACTGAGGATTCCATTTATTCCTTTATGCCTGTTTATTTCACATCCCTAGGGTCAATCATTCTCAGTTCCTGCTTTTAAAAAGATAACATCTAAAATATTTTAGTGACTTTGGATTGATGTGCTTCACCTGAGGTCTGCTGGAAGATGGTGGTGGGTTAGACCATGGCAGGTGCAGAGACCATTGGTTCTTTCTTGCCCCATCTTCTTATGTCTGTCTGGTTCCATCTTGGCTGTGTCTTGAACTTTTGGGCTTTTCCTTTGGTACAAAATACCAATAGTAAAAAAAAAAACAAAACTGTGATATAATAGGATATTTAGGGGGTTTCCTACAGTGTGTGAGACTGGCCTTTTCTCTCAGCTTGAAGATCCCTTTTCTGTGTGTTTTTTTTTCTGTGATATTCCTGTGTTAAGCAGTCTTGAGTTGTTAAAGAGAAAATAATACATGAAGTGTCTGAATAGGTGTCAGTTGTTGCCAGACTCTTGTAACCTCTGTCTCTGCCCTATCCCTGACAGTTTTGTGTAAATCAAGTAATTGAATTGATTTGAATTACCAGAACTCGGATTCCATTAAAGGTCTACCACTTGAAATTAATTTTCTTTTCAACATTAAATGTAAGTTTTGGAGAGTATCTCAAAAACTGTAACTTTGATTCCACCTTGGAAAGAATGCTGCAGAACAACTGATAGGAGCTTCAAAATATGCTGATTTCTTTTCAGCTCTGTTAACTGAAATATTTAATCTCTGAAGTGTATTTTAGAGATGCTGTGAACCACTAAGAATGAAATACAAATATAGTATGAGGTGGTTGCACTTCCATGTTAAAATGTTATTAAACTTGTGGAGACTGTATGACTTATCAGTGAATTAAAATGGTATATCTAAATTGGAATATAACTTGTTAACATGCTGAACACCCTGCTAATGAAATATAATTGTACTGTAAGACATTGGTAGAATTTTATACAAGGTTATCACAGACCTGTGCTCAGATAAAGAAAAATCTCTTTAGCCTTTGAATTTAAAGTTCAAGAAAATAGAGTTCTTGAGAGTTTGTTTTTATCTGGTCTCTAGTGACTTGCCCCTTATTCATCTACTTCCTCTAAATCTCAGGCTTGCTTCATTAATTCTCTATTTCTTTTCATTGTTTGTAGCTCTTCTCCCACACTCTTAACATCAAAATGTGAAATTTTTTTATGCCTGCCCACATCTTCCTTAAGTTCTGTAGCAAAAAAAAAGTATGGTTATCATGTTCAATACATTCTAGGCTTTGAGAAACATGTGTTTTCCCTTAAGCCTGTACAGGGTATGATGAAATATTAAATTGGGTAATAGCACAGCATTTGTTTACAGTGTTGCAGATTGCTGGGTTTGTATACTAATAGAGAACAATAAGGGAAAAGAACAAATAGTTCTCTGTATGGTTTTTTTGAACAGGTGCGCATGCTACTTTTGCTACCAGTAAATGGTGCAAACAGGAGATACAAATAAGCAACTTCTCTGTGACTGTGTCTTCATGAGTAATAGCAATAACACTGTCACTCTAATAACAGTTTCTGGAGGAAAATTCTGATCTAAAAATTAGTGTCTTGGTAACTCTGATTTAGTTGGTAAAATCCTGATCTCCTTCCCCTCCATTTGTTCTAATTACCCCCTTCTGCCCCTCTAAAGGTGTAACAAATGGGATTTATAGTCCATGGGGTTGCAGTGTTTTTGTTGTTAAAGGGTTTTTAAATCTGTCATGTTAGTGTAGCTGAATTTCCTAACTGAACTTAGTTACAGCTTTTTAAAAAGAATTCAGAGGGAGCTCTTGTGACTTTCTGATTATTTGCTTCCTGTTTTTAAAAGGAAAAACATTCAAGCATATGCCAGTTAACTCTGCTAAAGGCACTGCACAGAAATGACTTTGAATTTGTATTCTGGTTAGGGAGATTACGTCTGCTTTCTTGAAGGCTTTACATCACCAGACAACCTGCAGCAAAATGAGACCAGATGCTATAAGTTCTGTGTGTTTTGCTGTTAATTGCCACTGTACCTGTCTCAGAATGGAGTACTTTTTCATCACTTTCCAGCAGAGACTGTTGTTCATGCAGTTCCTGGCAGGATGTGCTGTATGTGTTTCATTATTTCATGTGGCCACGTTCTAATTTAAAGTTCATTAGCCCTGACCATGGCTGGAACAGCTCTGCTGTTTTCTCCCTTGCAATAGCTTGCAGCAAACAATGATTTTTATCTCTCAGATTTTCTTGTTTTGCAGCTTTTGTCTTGCCTGTAACAGAAGCCAAATCAATCTTATTTTAGAAGTTAACCACTGAGACTTTAAAATCATCTCTCATCTTCTTTTTCTACTTCCCTCCACCTCCTGGAGAGCCTTAAAACATTCAGAAACATTTAAGCACTAGTACCACTGTTTCATCCTTTTAGACTTATAGGTTCCCTGACTGGCAATTCAGCCAAACCACTTGTTTTGTGACCAAGAATGGCAAATGTATGCGTCAGTTCTAGCAGCTCTTAGGCAAATGTCAATAGGTACAATCATCTATTCAAAAGAACCTGGAACCTTTATCAGTATTCTAGCAGCTTTTTAAAGAAACCTTCAGTTTTCCCAAGAAATGTTTAAATCTAAGGTTACCTCATAAATCTGAGAATAACAAACCCAGATAGTTTCTTTTCTGTCCAAATGACGTAGCAGAAGCAAGTGAGTTATAAAGACTTCTAGAAATGATTGTGGTGGTGTTTGTAACGGGTTCTGGATAATTAAGAAAATGGTGTTCTTGTGTAGTAACCTTTTATTTATCCTTAAAGTATTTTGAATTGGAGTCATAAGGGTGTTTTTATCTGGCTCTGGTGTCTTACTGTGAGAGCTAAATATTTTGCCCATAGGTGGTTCAGTATTCTTGCATATGTTTTCTGCTTATATCAGTATAACCTTTTGCAGTTTTGAAAGTTAAATATCTTGAGTTTGCATATCTGTGCTACATTTTGAAAATGGGTATCTAAGGTATGTTGAGTCATTATAGATACTATGTAGCTATGTATGGTATAGCACTTTCTAATAATAGTAAACTTGGCTATCAGTATTTTCTAGTTTATTTCTGTATTTCATTACTTGTCAGTTTTGTCTGTCTTCAGATATGTCTGGAATATTGGTGTCTGTCTTAAGCTGATTTTTCTAGCTTTTCTCTTCACAGTGCTGTTTCAAATGCCATGGCATTAAACTTCTTTTTTTTTTGTAAAGGAACTGAAAACCAATGGTAGCATGTTATTTTCAGAATATCTCATCCTGTGTATTTCATACAAAAGATATGCTTTTGCATTCTAATTAGAAATTATTAGATTGCACTACACGTAATTGTGTGTGACAGCATTCTGCTGTAGGAGATCCCTGTATTAAAAAAAGAAAAAAATCCTCCCAGATAAAAAATAACCTTGTGTTCCCTGTCTGTAAAATGGATTTCGATGGCAAGTATGCTGCAGGATGTAAAGGGGAGAATAGTAAACAGGTTAAAAATGATAAAGGATGGTTGTACAGTGATTTAAGCAGACTATTTCTCTTGGTTTTGCAGTAGTCTCATTGACTCCACGGAGTATAGCCAGTCCCCAGGCTTCAGTGGCAGCTCTCAGGTAAGGTAATACATGTGTCTGCACCCAGGGGGAATGGGAGAGTGAACGTGGAGGTTGGGCAGAGATCAGGCATAACTACATCCATTTCCCGCATGCTGGTCAGCTCGAGTCTCGCAGATGCTTTTAACTGGTTTATATGGGCAAACTGGAGCCAAGACTACAGCTGTAGGAATGACTGCATGGTTTTGAGTGTTTACACTGACACTATCAGAGAAATCTGGTGTAATATATTTAGACATCTGACTTTATTCCCAAAGCTGACCCTTCCATGGAATAGGGGATATTTTTTGCTCTTCATCTCCCAAGTGGGCAGCATTTGGAAAGAAAGGTAAATCCCTGACCCTTTGCATTGACTTAAATAGCTTTAGATCAAGCTTGACTTTCAAAACAAGAAACATTAATCCTCCAAACATACAGCTGTCTTGTAGTTTGCCCCCATTAAGGCTTTACAGACTGTATTATAAATTCACATAGAGAATAAAAAGTTGTGTACACAGTAAAGTTTTTGGCAGGCAGCCTCCAAACTGTCTGATCTGCAGTGCCTGCTAAATGCTTAACAGCACTACTGTAGTCTTGCAGCTTGGAGTGATTCAGCTGGGCTGGGAAGATGACACTGATATCCAGCTCACAGATTCAAAAAGGTTAAACAGTTCTGATTTACACAGACAAACTGTTGGTGATATGCCAGCTTGTGCCTTTGGTGTCCTTTGGTGGTGGTGGGCCATCCATGGCACACAGTGTAAATTAACAGGTGGAAGTGCTGTTGGATCTTATTTGGTGGAGTAGCTGATACGAAGAAAAAACACCTGAATTTTGGGCTGGTGTGCATGCAGGGGTTTGGGTTTGCAGCTTTGTAACTAATTGGTAATTAGAAAATTCCATCTATTAGTCTGTGGGAAAATTAATTGTTGTTCCTGCTTCTGTGGTCTTGGGAGGCTTTTGCTTGAACAAAGAACTGTAGCTCTACCTCACTTCAGAGGGCAAGTGAAATGTGGAAAGCTTATGTTCAGAATTCTGGTACAGTGTGTTTGTTCTCCACTGACACTACCTGTCTCCTACTTTTCTTTCTATTTCAAAGATAAAATCAATAACATAGCTATGTGGCTGGTAAGTACACAAAACAAGCAGCCTAAAACCAAACAACCTAGGCTTTCTAGTCATTCTGCATGTGACAGTCTTATTTGTGTGAGTATAATCTTTTGTCAAATGCAATTATTATTTTTTTGTCCTCAAGAGTGCAAGATCATACTCTAGTACAAATTTTTGTATTAAACTTTAATATACATTTGGATGGGGAGCTGAAAGAGAACGCTTGAAGTTAAACACTTCATTCAAAGGTAGCCTAACTTCAGCAAGACTTTACCATAAAAACAGTTTTAAGAATAAAGATTCAATTGTACCTTTTCCTAATTGTCAGTCATGGCAATACTACAGATCGCGCACCGCAGGCAGTAATAAGCTATGCTGGGATGGAGAGAATAGCTTTCTTTCTCAATATAATTACTCAGCACATTACTCATGAACATTTTGGGGAAGAATTTATATACTGCAAAGCTTCAAGACTGTTTTCTTCCAGGAAGTGAGCTTCAGAAGTAAATAGTGGACAATAGGGGACGTAGGCCCTGGGGAATTCTGCAGGCAGTATTTAGTGGCAGTACCTTTCTTTTCTGCTAGAAATAAGGATCCTGAGTGTAGCTATGAAGTTTTCCCCCAGTTGCTAGAAAACTCTTCAGAGCACCTGATGGGAATAAGACAGTAAAATAGCTCCTGATAACTGAGCAATCCAAGCTAATCCTCAACTTGGACAACCATAGTAGTTTTAGCAGCTGAATAAAAATTGCTTAGGTATGGTTTCTTTTCAGTTGTAGGTTCCCCCCCCCCCCCCCATTTCCCAGCATTGCTTAACAAGTAGCCAGGGAACAGACTTAATAGAAACTGAGTGTACGTTTGGTAAAACGTGAGCAGTTTAAAATGCTTGGGTGAGGAGGATCTGATGGAGATGGGTTAATACAGATTGATTCCCAGAACAGCTGGGTTGCCGTGTGCCAGCTTGAGACCTGCTTGTAGGGATCTGCCTCTGGAGAGCTGGAGGCAGGCATATACTTACCATGATTGATTCCATCTTGATGTGGACTGGACTAATCTGGCAGATCAGGCTTGGCCTTGGGTTCTATTGCTCATCGTGTTGCAGGTGGCTCGTCTTAAGACTGAAGTGATTGCTTTTTGCTTGAACTTATCTTGAGCCCTAATCATTCCTGATGTGCTGAGAGAAGCTGGAGCCCTTGCAAGCTGGTGCACAGAATTAATAGGAGGATGCTGTGAAAGTGTTCTGTTAAGCATTTCTTAAAGCTGTGAAACTTGAGGAAATTGTGGTCGAAAGTTGTTGCTGTAGGGTTACTGTCCAGTGTCTTAGTTGTGTGTTGAGGTTGGAGTTGCTTTCAATACAAAACAAGCTGCACAGACCATAGGTGCCATCAACATGCAAGTCTGTGTCATAGTGTCAATGTATAGCCGGGGCCCCACATGGGATGTGGTGTCTGCAGGGCTTTATTGCTTGGGGTTTGCTTATTCCCTGAAATGTTAGATTGCTTATACCTGTATGAACAGTAGAATTTGAGTGGGCTGTAAACTTAGCTCATTCTTGATGGCTGCAACGAGGGCAAGCTCGTTCTTCTGCATGGATTGAGGGGCAGTTGTACATGGAGTGGGTTTGTTAGTGCCATTGAGTGGCATTGCAGACCTTGTATGTGGTCAGGGAGGTGGCTCATTAAGGAGCTTGGTAGTTCTCAAATCTTACTTTATTTCAGTATGTGATATCTGAGTCTTCTTAAATATAATTTAAAGCAAGGTGCTTGTCATGCTTTTTGTGTAGTAGGGGATCTTGTTCCTTGTTCTTACTAGTGATTAAAACAACAAGTACTGTATTTTCTGTTTTGCTTCAGGAGGAGAGCTTACTTATGTAATTTCAGTCCTTTGCTTCTACCTCTTATTGCTTGGGTAGGTTGGGAAATGGCGAGTTTCATGGACTATTCAATTAACCTTTGAACTCAATGGTGTCTTCTGTTTCTATCCTTATTTGCTTAGCTTTACAGAGAGTTACTAAATTACTTCTTTTGAAGCAACTCACTAACTCTTTAAACACCTCCTTCTCTTTTTAATGAGCGTTCTGCCAGGGATCTAGGAAGTATTTGTTGTACAGTCTGATTTGTGAAGCTGGAAGCCTGCTATCTTTGGCCTCTGCTGTCTATCTGTATAAATGCAAGCTGTGACTCCCAAAGGGCTGCTGCTGTCTGTCCTGTGTGTGAGACTGGAATTGATAAATTTGCAAAGGTTCAGGAAACAAGAACTGCCTAAACACAGCCTTTCTTGTTTGTCAAGTGAAAGGGTGCAGCATAGGACCCTAAGAGCTGTTGAGAGTGGCAAGATCTTCATTTGTTGTCACTCTACATTTCTTACCCTTCGCATATAATGTATCAATTGTTTATAACTTGGTAAAATTTGTTGAAATGGAACCCAGGCCTGTCTTCACCTTTCTGAAGTGTGGGGTTTTTTTTCCATTCAGACCAAAAAGCAGCCGTGGTATAACAGCACACTAGCCTCACGACGCAAGCGGCTCACAGCTCACTTTGAGGACCTAGAGCACTGCTATTTTTCCACCAGGATGACACGTGTCTCGGGTGAGTTCCTCTTGTGTGGTGTTCAGCTTCTGACATCCGTTACCTCTTATAGTGCCTAGTCTTCAGAAAAGACTTGCTTTTGAGAGCAGCTTTCACTTCTTCCTTGCACAGGAATGTTGCTATATATACATATTTATGTGTTACTCGAATCATCCAGTTTT
This sequence comes from Falco naumanni, assembly GCF_017639655.2. Taxonomy (NCBI): domain Eukaryota; kingdom Metazoa; phylum Chordata; class Aves; order Falconiformes; family Falconidae; genus Falco; species Falco naumanni. Next base: position 5,820,426 of record NC_054064.1, on the reverse strand, counting down.
GCTGTTCTTGACCAATCTTTGAAGTTGCTAAATTTAGAAAACTTCATCCTGTCACTTCTGGGAGGCACATGTATTGCTCTCTAATATTTACAACGAAGGACGTAAGCCACAATAAACAATTTAGCTGATGCTCATTCTGAGGACGCAAATGTTTGAAAGCAGTATTAGGGTTGTCTTTCTACTAGATGGTGGTATAAACACAGTAGTTCAAAACATTGCTGTTGAAATACTACAGAGGTATAAACATAAATTGATAAATTCTCCTGTATTTAGCATGGAATAGGACACTTGGAGGTTATCCTTTATGTTGTCTAGATTGAGACATGGTTAACAAATGGCTTGGAGTATAGAAGCTGAATGTGCAGCAGCATTGTTGTCCCGTGGGGCACACCTTAGATTTAAGGCTTGTTTTGCAGAATTAGAAGCTGTTTTCACAATTGCCTAGATTGCCTCATTCATAATTGAGTAACAGTGTGACAGCAGCTAGAGTAATTGTTACCTAGTGAATGGATGGTTCTTAATTACATGACAAGATTCTCTTAAGAAACAAATGGGTCAAATGAAGATGTCTTGAGGGCAGGGAGGGTTGCTCTGCAGCCCCTCTAGGGAGGAAACCAGCTTTGGAAGAAAAGTTTCAGACAATGGGCTGTGGCAGGGAAGACTCAGCACCTGCGAGCTGCAGCCCATATGAAGAGTAACAGACTGCAGCAAGGAGTGGGGCACAGCCAGCTGTCAGGGGATGGGAGAAACCTGGGGACAAAAGGGAACCAGGCAGAGGTTGCTGCAGTGGAGTATCTTGTAGCTTTGGAAGGCAAGGACCAATGTCACAGGACAGAGTTCAGCAAGACAGCTGGGATAGAAACCCCTGCTCTTTTTTTTTTTTTCTCCATGAATTTAGTTTAAGTTTTATTCACTTTAAATAAAAATGAGGCTTTTCTTTTTTTAATTTAAAAAAAATTGACTTTAAGTGTAAAGGCTGCAGCGTGTTTTAGGGGAGCTTGCTCTTAGCTATGTCTGTATTTTCTGCCTACTTCAGAGCAATGACTGGCTCAGTTCTCATCAAGCACAGCAAAATAATTTTAACAGAGAATGCAGCACATTGAGAGGGCACTTCAGTAGTGCTTCAGCTACATCAGGGAAGCGAGTTATATGTGACCAGCCAGTTTCATGTGAAGTACTGGCAAGTGCTTGGCAGAATACAGTAGTTCAGATCACATCAAGATGTTTGCATGCAATGCTACCTTGGTGATGCATAACTGTTTGTTAAAATAATACTTATTAACAAAGGATAACAACTGGGGCTTTTCCCAGCATTCTCTTGTAGAAGACATCTTTCTTCATAATTGGAGCTATAAATATGAATGCGTTGAAACTGTTTTTGTATTCATATGTCAGCCGCACAGAGAGTGGAGGATTTGCAAGTGCAGTTTTTTCTTAATAAAGTATTACAGGTTATCCTCTATTTAAGTTTTCTTCTCAAGTCATTCCTGCTTTTTGACACATTTTAAATAGGATTTAATGTGGATTTAAAGCTTTTAGCAAGAAGTGCTGGTGACTGTTCTAGTAGGGAGTGGAGACAGAATATAACTAATTATGAAATGGCCTTGCACTTTGGGGAAAATGTCTGGAGAAATAACATTCCATTTTCCAAGCACAGACACAGAATAAATTATAAGATGACTGTGTGCTTGATCTCTAAAAGAGGGAAATGGAAGAGTAGCAGTTGTTTGTTCCTATCGTAGTGTCGAAGGAGCCAACAGTCTTTGAAAAACACTGACGGATGTTTATGTTCTTCTTGAGCTGTTTCCTGTAGTGGTCAGGTGCTGATGATTTTAAGTTGGAGCAGCACTTTGTTCATTTTCCCCTTTTAATCCATCTGATGTGAGTAATGTATATGCTAGTACCCTTGAACATGCTAATTACTAGCCTTCACTGTTCCTTTATATGATGAAACATTAAATAGCATATAAGGGACGCTTCAAAATACTTTACAAGTGTAGAGCAAGATAACTTCTGATGGCAAGGAATTACCAGCGTGCAGAAAGTGATTATTCCCTCTGTTTTCCCCACAAGAAATCACAGCTGTATCTTGCTTTTATAGATCAGCATCTTCCTTTTTTCACCCAAATATTTCCAAAGCTTTCGAATAAGTGGAGCTTTGTTGTTTCCTTATGCTGCTAATAAGGAAACAGATAAGGATAACTTAAGGAGTGGGTGGAATTGATCTCAACTGTGTAAGCTGTGTGTGTGGTTTCTCTGCTGCTACAGTGGATGCTGTAGTTTACCAGAAGACAAGGTGTACGGTAGCTGTAAACTGAGGTGCTGTGTGTTAGTGCTGTGAGAGCAGTGATAGCTGTAGTTCTGCTGTAGTTCCCTTACCTTGCACTGGTGCAAAAAGGCAAAGTGAAGGTGGGAGCATTAGAGGAGGGAAATGAGAATGGCTGGAAGTTCTGGGGATTATTACAAAGCCTGAAGGCTCTACCTGATGTTTGACTGCAGGTGTATGAGTTTATTAGGAACCCTGACTTGCCCATGTGGCATCGCTGTAAGTTAGGAATTCTTCCTTGATCAGGAAATACTGCATTTTAAAAATCACTTAAATAGAATTCCATTCATACCAAGAGAAGCTGAGTCTTCTGAGGAATCGGAGAATGACTTTCAGCTATCTACATTACAGTTCAGTTTTAACTTTTGTAGTATACTGTTCCGTTTCCCACAGAATATTTATCATCATTATTCAAGCTGGCTCAGTTTCACCTTGTCTGTTGAAGGTCATAATTTTCACAAAATGTATAGTACGGGGAGTCTTCTGGTTTCATGCTTGTCTTCCTTCTCCAGCTCTGAAACAACTCTCTTAGCTCTGTTGCTTTTGGAATAACAAGACAAATATTTTATACTAAAAGTATTTGAATTTAATTGAAACCAAATGTAGGCATATTGTAACAGAAGTATAGGGAAAGGAATATACTTTCACCTCCACAGAAAACTAGATGTGTTTGAGTGCATTTTGATATGCTTAAAGGTTTTATGTAAATAATCTATGGCCCTTAAGCTCATTTATTTTACTTAAATTCAGAGCTCATCAGGAAAGTTGTGTTTGTGATTTCTAGGCAGATTCTCAGCATGGTAGGCTCACCCAGCATTGCAGTGGAAAGACTTAATTTGTGCTCTAAAAATCATACCACCTTTGGGGAATGCTAGAGGTGAGAGAGAACCGGGTTTTGACCAAGAATTCTCCCCAGGTAGCAAGCAGTGGTAGTGTCATGTGAAAACATGAATCTTGGGTTTTTTTTGTTTGCTGCTGAGTTTTTCTCACTCTTTCTGTCCTCCCCAATACTGCTGCCTCTCCCTAGATGACAGCAGAACCACCAGCCAGCTGGATGAGTTTCAGGAGTGTCTATCCAAGTTCACGCGCTACAACTCTGTCCGACCCCTGGCAACGCTGTCTTACGCTAGTGACCTCTACAATGGTTCCAGCATAGTATCCAGGTAAGATATACTGCAGCTCTGATGGTGCATCTCATGCTGGCATAGGCTGTTGAGGCAGAGTTAATAACCTGTATTAAACAAGTTATGGGCTGTACATAACGCTTTGCAGTCACTTCCCAAAACCAGTTTTGCCCATGTGTGGTTATCATCGATCTGCAAAGACACTCAAGTACCACAGTTGTATCTCTTATTCCCGTTGGTGCTGCTCAGGATGGAGTGCAGAACCTTTGCGGTGCCAGTATCTGCAGCTGTTGTGATACAACAGGCTTTGTGCTGTAGGCTCAGCCCTCTTCGTGTCAGTGTAGTTGCATTGTAAGTGATGCAGTCCTAGCATTTTAAGAAACATCCATCTTGCTTGGTGTAGGTGGTGTTAAGTGTTGGTTTTAAATGCTGTCGGTAGAGCCAGTCGTAATGGCAAATACTAAAAAACAGTTGTTTTTAACTGTGACTGCTTGAACTCTTGGGCACTGGAAGCTCTGTTTACAGTGCTAAACACTAGGGAGGGGGTGGTTGTGGTAACGCCAACTCAACAGCTCTGTTCTTGCTAACAACAACTCTGTATACCCTGCTGTGGGGGGTGGTCACGTCCTGTGCACTGCTGCTGAAGCTCATCTGAGCCTCCTGTGGATCAGTTTGAACACTTAACTGGTGAGATGCCATTGACTTGTCTTTCAACAGAATTACTTTCTTCTAGTTTAGCTCCATGAACCAGCTCCCTTAGGGATCAACCTTAAGTGAGCACAAAGGATGGGGAGAGGCTGGGACCTGACAACAGCCCTAACCTTAAACTGGTTTCAGCAGCTGTGGAAGCATACCCCGGGGGGGACTTAATTAGTCTGTGGTAGCTTGTTTGGAGCTGGTTTGGTGGAAAAAATGATGCAATGTATGAACTGGGAGATCTGTTTTGCATGGCATAGACTGAGGACCAGTTAGCTTCTTACAGGCACACTTTACAAATTTAAGTGTGTTTGTTTCAGCAACCTTTTGAGGAAGAGAAGTAGTATCACTTTTATACATGGGGATCAGGAGATCCAAAGTGGCCATACCTGAGGTCTTGAAAAACATTGCAATGACATGATGAACTCAGATTTTCTGTATCTTGATCTGATGCCTTACAAAGGGGCCATTTGAACAGTGACAGAACAGCTTGGATGTTTGAAAGACCCCAGAAATACGCACTGTGTGAAGAAATGGAGGCATGAGTAGCATGAAATACATATTTCTTTAAAGAAGCATTGATTCCTTAACTACTGCAATATGTAGCAGGAATGTACAATGTCTGACTTAGCCACAGAGGCCAGAACACAGTAATCGCTGATCTGACATATATTTAACCTGCACTGATTGGGTTCACACTAGCTGCAATGAAATGCAGATGGGAATCTCACTGCAATGTAGACAAACTTCCTCAGCTACGAACTTCAGTGTGGATTGGATTTGGCTCCTTTGCCCTTTCTTCTCCTTGACATTCTGCAAAAGCAGCGTTTTTGTGGTATTTGGTTAGAAAATGCTGGAAGGGCAGTAAATCTTGCTCCTATTTTGAAGGCATTATAATTCTTGGGTGAAATATGTTTGAAGTATGTGTGGTGTTAAAATGAAGATACTGTGGGGCCTCCTGCCAAGCTAGTGCTAGAATCTGTAGTTAAATGCATTTAACTGCAAAATAACTTGGCTTCCAGCTCAATGTTTTCCCCTCCTCATGCTTTTTATTTATCGAGGCATTTAAGACATTTTTGGGGGTTTTAGTGTGTGAGCTGAGTAAGGCTGTTCACATCTGAGCATGTCCTTAAGCGCTTTGGTGAAGCGGGGCTGCTGAATGTGCTGCTGCAGTAGCTCTTGTTAGCTTCTGGCTAACCAAACAGTTCCTTTAAAGTTTGAATTTGTTAAGCAAGAGTTTACGTGTAGGTATGTGTTGGCGAACACATTTCTGTGTTCGCTGTTGTTCTTCATCCAAATTAATAGACTATTTAATAAAGTTCGGAGAGTGTGAAGCTAAATGAGGTGTGTGTCTTGGTCATGGCAGCTTAAGATAATAAAGGAGTAGGTTTTAGGTACCCGTGGATGAGCCAGGTTAATTATTGGGGCACTTGAAAAGCTTATCACTTTCACTTTTAAATGCTGTGAGAAGCTCTATTGTTTGTTTGGACCCCTGCACTGCTTTTTAAAGGTGTTCCTGGGCATGCGGTGGGAAACACTGATTAAATGGTAAAAAGTGAGTCCTGCTGCTTAGCTGTTGTGACAAATGCATTTAAATACAAAGCTAACATAAGGTCAATAAGTAAGCAATCCTCGAATATTTTCAAAAGTCTTTTAAAAAGATATTTTTAACTATATTAAGAATAAAAGTAGAATTGACTGGAAGTTAAACTTCCTTGTACTTAATTTAGTTTGGTTGTTTGTTTGTTTGGTTGTGGTTTTTTTTAAGAAAATAAACTGCTGTTACAAATAGAATACAAGTTTGGCTTGCCTTGCTTTTTAAGCCTATACAAAGTTAACACACTGGACTCCAAAAGATCGGCTAGCTTAAATAAAGAGGTTTTAAAGATATATTAGCTTTATGTTTGCAAAGAGTTTAGGGTAGCAGGATGAAAAATGTAATTAAAGGCTGTATAGAAACAGGCTGGATAAACCTCTGGAACCAAGCAGCAACAGTACTCTCCTGAGTGTCTTGCCACAAGCATATTTATGAATGTCTGGGCTTCTGAGGACTAATAAAAGAGCATAAACAATACTATGTATGTTGTGTTACTGTAAAAAAAACCTGATGAAATATTTAGGAAAGCTGGAGTTGCCTTTTGGGCTGAGGGGACAAGCCAGGGCTGCGCTCTGCGGTTCCAGGTTTCCCCAGCCTGGCAGGGAGCGTGCCCAGGGGGCTGGTGCTGAGCCTGGCTGGGCTGGTAACCCCGCAGCAGCCGTGCAGCATCCGCGTGGTGGCAGCCGTCGGTTGCAGTGCTGGCAGCGCAGGGCTGTGGGCAGGGGGTGCAGCGCTGACACTTGAGCTGTGCATCTTCACGTACGGGGTTATGGTCTTATTTGGAAAGGTGCACGCAGCGTGATCATAAGCCCAGTGAGGGAGAGCCTTCTTACCTTGCTCAGAAGCATGGTACAAGCAGAACTGACAACCATCAGTGCTTTCCGCCCCCCGCCCCCGCCCCCCCCCCCCCCCCCATTTGCTTCAAGAAAAACAGATGAAGGAAGATGTAAAGTGAAAACACATTCAAAGCTTTGCAATTGCTGGTAGCTCAGTTTTGCTTTAACATTAGGGGGACTTCCAGCGTGCTTGCTGGTACACGTACCTCGATATGCTAAATGATTTTTCTACTATACACTCTGTTCTCTTCAGTACAAAGTATTTACATGGTTTTCACAAGTACATTAAGTTTTGTTAGAACTGGGCCAAGGAATAAATTTTTCCATTTATTAAGCCCCCAGACAGAGCAGTCGTCAGAGCTTAACTTTTCTTCTCTCTTCTTGCTGTGGCAGTAAATAGTAAAGGCTTTCTTTTAAAGATGAGTCTGTAAACTGCAGTGTTAGCATTACAATGATTTATGTAGAAAATTGCTTTAGCACTGTCAGAGGCCTTCAGAGAATAATGTGGCAGTCTGTCATATTTTAAGAAAAAAAAAAAAGAACAGAAAAATCCAAGAAACAGACTATGGCAAGATGTCTGTCTGAAAACTGGTTATTGGAAAGCTGGTTCTCCTTGCTGGGTGGTTCCCAGGTCTGGTGGAAGCATGAGTACATCTGTCCCAGAGGCCCTGATGTTTGGGGGCAAATGGTGTGGGTTTTGTCATCTGCTCAAACTTCAAATTTTTCTGGGTTAGCTTGCCATTTCTTTGAAAGGTATTAAAATTACATCCAAAGGGGTTTTTGTGGCCAAGACTAACTATTTATCTAAAGGCATAGTGGTTTACACAGAGGGAAAGAAACAGCTTGGGTTTTTGGGTGCTGAAACCTTACTAATCTCATCTGTTTGATCTTGAGACAGTGTTCAAAAACTGGATCTTACGTTTGGGGTCCATTCTTTTTTTTTAATTTTTTATTGCTTGCTTATTCCATTGCCTTTATGTAATGAATAAGAGATTAAGAGGTTTCTTTTAACATTCAAACAGTACAATTAAGTCTGTTTCAAAATTGTATTTTTTGTGTTGACCCTTTCATTAACATGACCTGAAATCCTTTCTTCAAAGGTGAGCTTAAAATAAAACCCATCCATTAGGGGTATTTCCCCCCCCCTGTATTCGTTGAACCATTCTTGTTTGTTGTTTCCATTTTACTTTGGACTACAATTACTTGTCCATATAAATTCTCAGATCCAGACTTTAACAAAGTGCCTTTTAGTTCTGTGTCTACCATAATAAGCCCCTTTTTTCCCCTTGTTTTGAGTACCCTGGGCTGGCTAGGATTAGATGAACCATTTTACTTGAGTTTGTGACCAGCAATGCTTCTATCTTGGTGGTAAAGATAAATGAAAGAAATGTAAGTGGGTTTATCCCTCACAGGATTGTGCTTCAGAGTGCAGTAGATACTGCTGCTTGAGAAGATGAGAAATGAGGAGGGCTGAATTTTTCTTATACTGTGTTAAATAAATCATTTTTTAAATGGACTCTTAAATACAAGTGGCAGCTCAAAACTGTGGATGGATCTGTCTTGTTTGGACTGTTTCCACAGCTGGGAGGGAGAGAAATGCTTGAATAAAGAGACTTGAACTACAGAGTGGCTGAGGAAACTTGAAGTCTAATGCTGTGAACCTACCTGAAGTTCGTGTTTATCCTGTGGTTCTCTTACCTTATTTCGTCAGAGGTTTTGGCCCATAGACCAGAGGTTGTCTGGGGCCGAGAGGGAGGTTGGTTTGATTAGAGCTAAGTACAGAGCCTTTCCCTTCTCTGGAGTGCAGAACTGATACATTTCCTAGTACATAATTGTGGTCTGGATCCCTCGAGCAGAAGCTAAATGTGACTCATGCCCAGCAGAAGGCTTATACAGACGTCAGTTCAGATCTCTGAATTCAGAGTTATGCTCTCAACTCTCATGTAGTCCTCAGGATGGGCTGCTAGTACAAAAAGGGACTCGGAAACCAGAAAAGAGCATGTCTGCTCGTATCTCCAGTCCTGACCTGAAAAGTAAACTTTCTGGTGACTGTGGTGATGCTGCAGAGAGGAGTCTGTTCTTCCATGAACTTAAGCTTTCACTTTTAGGAGTTAAACTTAAATAATTTGAAATTGGGAAGTTAATGAAGTTGCACAACCACCACTGGGACCTCACTTTTTTTCCTAGTAATTTCAGACTATTTGGTAGTAGGAAGATCTTTTTCCCATTAAGCTCTCTTAGTGCTTTAAACTTGTCTCCATCTGCAGATAATTAGGTGACGTTTTGTTAGTTTGATTTAAACTTTGTGAATTTTTATAAATGGTATGTTAAAATATTGAAGAGCCTTTTGATGAATTTGGGAAGTCTCTTTTTAAACAAATGTATTAAACAGTGATTGCTCACCAAAGTTTTTTTGGGTGTTTTTTTGTTTATATCTTGAAGAAACTTTGTGCAGTTTATATAAGTAGTTTCCATTTCTTGGCAAATGTTGTGTTGTGGTCACTGGCTTCAGCATTGGCTGGTCTGGCACTGAAGTAGGCTTCCCGAAGATGATGTGCAGGCTTCATCCTCGGAGGTATTCAAGAACTGGCTGGAGAAAGCCCTGAGCAAACTGGTCTGACCAAAGAGCTGCCTCTGCTCTGAGCAGGATTTTGGACCAGAACCATCCAAGTCTTGGGGGTTATACTCTTGTGATAAAGATAAATGGTTAGCTTGATAGAAGTGTCAGGTTTTGTCCCTGACTTTCTGCCTAGCATCTTCCTCTGGCCTTAGGTTTTAAGGAGAGGCAATGTCCTCATGTGGCTTTGCCACATAGTGCAAAGTGAAATTCACTTCCTATGAACTTTGGGATCCCTCACTCACAAATGGGGGTTAATGTAAAAACATTGTATTTATTAGAATAAGACTGGGCTTTTTTTGAAGAGAAGATTTGTGAAAGTGCAGGAACTTAAAATGGATGCTGTAGCATCAGGAATGTCCTCTGAGAGATCTGTTTTCAGGGTAGGAGGATGGTACCATGTCCAAGTTGCATTGCATCATTGCATCCACCCCTTATTGATCAGAACAGAAATCTTTTCTGTGAGGCTGCAGGCAGCTGCCCTTCTGTTCCTCCTGATGTTCATGTAATAACGGTTATCGTCAGACAGTAGTGCTATATCTTGGCCTCATGAGTTGGAAGCCACGAAAGGTGTGGTTTCACAGCATCTTATATGCAGAACTTCCATGCTGACAATGTTGGTAAAAGGCAAATTTCCCTTAATTTACCCCCCAATTTTCTAGCTTGCTTTCAATATTGAGTGTTGATACAGTGAATTCTTATGTGCCTGCTTTGAAGAAACAAGCCTGTTATTAATAGGATATGATTTTCTGTATCTTATTAAAGCCATATTCTTTAGCCGTATTTGTTGGAAGTGTCTGAATTTGCTAGGAGGTGATTATCTGAAAAGAATTAGTATTCCTTTGGATTTTTTGTTTGTTCCTTCCTTGCTAACTGAAGGAGTTAGTCTATTAAATGTAGGGAGCTGGAAAAAAAATATATATTGAGGTGGTGTGTTAAGGTATGCAAAGATGTATGGTGTGGGCTTAAACACAGTTCTGAGAAAAAAACACCTTACAAGCAGCTCAGTCTGAAAAAGGGGTTGAGTTAATGATTATTATCATCTGTATTAATAAATACTCTTAAGACAGATTTGGGATTTATATACCGCATGGATGTTTTGTAGAGGAAGTTAAAGTGACGCTTGTGTGTGTCTGTTTTTGTGCAAATGAATGTGGAAGTCAGATCAATTTTTCTGTACGAGACTGTGAAATTAAGGGTATTTATAAGTACCTCTTTTTCTGAAGAGTAGTTTAAGGATAGCATACAAAATACTGACCAAAAAAAGGTTCAAAACAATCTCCTGAAACAGATTTGGCAGTTGGATGAAAAAATGCTTCAAATGGTGTTTTAACCTTGTTCTATCAATACCAGGCAGCAGGACCATGGGAGTTAATTGTCCCAGCCTATTCTTTGGCTCTTCAAAATGGCTCGTCGGTGGCGTATGGATGCAATATTTATGGAGGCTGGTGTCCTGACTAACAGTTGCTGTTGGATTTAGCTGAGGGGTCTAAAGAAGTTATTGTCTCCAGCTGTCCCTCCTGATTCTCTGCTGTGGGGTGTCTGGCAGAAGAGCTGGTGTTGGTGTCAGGTGAATTGGGAGGCTGGGATTAATGATATAGCAGGCTGTGTTCTGGGGCACCGGGCTGGGCAGTGATTTGTTCTGAGGAGTGGGACCTCTGGCAATGTGGTCAGCTGGAGGCAGAAACGTCTTCACTGGTGCAGCTAAATCGTGCAGCAATCATGAATTGGAGCCTGTGGAGGGACTGCATTGTTTACAGTCTCCCAGCACTGGTGGATGTCCCCTGTGCTAAACTCTTTCAGATATCTGTTCCCTTGCCTCTTCAGCTCTGTCAGCAGCTGCCATGCTCAGTTTTAGAGAAACAAGATTCTTGTTGTAGTAATAAATGTGGTGGCTTGAAAGCAAGCTTGCGAACTTTGAATGGCCTTATATTTAGAAGGTACTTCAGCATCTATCACAACTGATTGAGTTCTTCTTACTTAATGGCATAGTCCTGATATGACAGTAGTGCTGCACGTACAACCTTGCAACTTGTGGAGCAGGGGTGGGTTTTTCCCCCTCAAACCTGTTCCTTTTACACCTTAGGCAGAGGCTGCCACCTTCCTTTCTGGAAACATTTCCCAAGCTTGAATGCAGAAAGAAAGCAGATGAGTATGTTTAGAGACTTAAAGTCTCTTCCACTTTAGTATTTTCTAATGTTGAGGCTGTGTTCCTGCTACTGTCAGAGGTGTTCGTAACCTACCATGTATCAGCCCAGCTGGGCGAAATGGCAGGTCCTGGTTTTGAAATATTAGATGGGTTACTCAAAATACTGCAGCAGGCAGACTGATAATTTGGCTTGGATTTTAAATAGTGCCGTAAGAAATATTCTGTATTTAACTGTTGGCACTTTTAGTTAACGTTTCCCTACTCTAGCTTATTTAAAATGGTGTTTATGGAAAAACGGAATCTAATCCTCATTAACTTGCATAGTAGTTGTTTGCAGTGGCTTTGGCTCATTGTACGTCTGTGTATCTGGCATATAAACCCTGGGATTGTCGTCATCTTCTCTTCAGCATGCAGAAGAGCATCGCCTAGCAGTAAAGTGGCTTTTTATCAATACGCTTTAGGTTCAGTTGCTTGCAAAATTCAGTAGTTCCCTATAGGCTTTCTCATCATTAGTGCTAGTTACGCCAGGTTCCCCTGAATACATGTATGAAAAAAACCCTTATGCAGTAGAACAGTATGTCTCTAGCTCTGTAGTCTTACAGACAAGGCTGGAAGTGTGCTGTGGCTTCCCAGGAGGTTTGGGGTTGTACTTGGAGGTGGCTTGGTTCAGGGTCACTTCCCCTTGCTCCCCCCTGAAGTAGAGGGGATCCTGATTCTGAAAGCTGAGCTATCCCAGGAAGCACAATTAATCTCATAGCATAGTAGAGTGTCTCATTGGGTTTAAAAAAGGAATGACTGTTTTATCTAGTGATGACAAAACATGAAAGTAGCTCTGGTGGTTTTGATTTCAGAGCTGTGAGATGGATCTAAGTCCAACAAACCTCCTCAATTCAGATTTAATATTCTCCTTTAAACAAGCTCTTTATGGAATGGGAGTATTGCTAAGTAGTCTTTCTTGGAACTGATGGCATTTCATTACCCTTAAAAGGATTTTTGTAAGCATGAAGCAGGCCTGGAACTAGGTCTAATGACATTACTTTGTCAACATGGTACCTTTTTATACCTTTCTTCAAAGAGAGCAAAATAAAACTCCAGGCTACTGTGGCTGCAAGAAAGATGCTGAAAGTGTGACTGCAGCATGACGCGTGCGGTAATATCTTCCCAAAGGAGCCCGGAGCTGAGGACCGTCCTTCTCTGTGGTGCAGGCTTCAATGAACTGTTGTAATACCCTTCCCTGTCTGTTTCCCAGCTGAGTGTGCTGGGAGGCAAGATCATCGACACAGAGCTGACTTTCTAGTGTTATTTTTATGCTACAAATCGAAGTTTGCTTAGGGAGAGTGTATTCCTAGCAGATGTTTGAAGCCTGGAGGAGGTGCTGTGGCAGGGAAGGGTGCTTGGGCTGTATTCAGCAGCAGCTGGTACTGCTAAACCTGGAGCTGGAATATCCCAAACAACTCCAAGGAATGGGTTCAAACTGAAATGGCTTGGGGTCTTCTGTCCCACAGTTTTCATTACACTTCCATTAGATTTGAATCTGATCTGTTGAGAGGCTGTAATTATAGTAGCCAAGACAACTTTACCTTGATTAAAGGACAAATGGGCAGTTTTCTGGTAATTTGGCAGTAATGTCTAACACAAACTAATGTGAATCTTGGAGATGAAGGTGTTTGCTCTCCAATAGAATGCATTTAAGGGGAGTCTCATTTATACATTTAACTTATCTATCTGTGTAGCAGTCTAGAGAATTCAAGAGTTTTTCCCTAAGCAGTCCTTCTTGAGTGGAAACTGCAGTAACCTGTCTGGGATCATGGTGTGCTTGCTCAGTTTATATTTTTGGAAAACATTTTGTAGCACAGGGATCTGAATTGGGGAACATGTTCAACCAGTGCTGGTCTGCCCTTGTCCCTGTGGTATGGGTTAAGGACGGAAATAGCAGCAGTGACCCTATTTAGGTGGTGCTCTAAAGTAAAAGTAACTAATGCAACTGTTGCTTTATTAAAAAAACCACACCATTTTTTTTAGCTACTCACAGCTTTAGCAAAACAGTCTTTTGATAATGAAACTTGATACGCCTTGTCTCAATAGCCTTTATTTTTATATGTGACAAGATTTAGACTTTGAGCTGATGGAGCACAAAATCTGAGGACTATAATAGCAGCTTCCTATTCCTGAGTATAGCTTTGTTTTTTAAAAACTACAAATTAGTATGCTAGTGCATGCTTAGTGACACTAATTACTTTGCCTTAAAATATCAGTCTGCTGTAAAAACAGTCTCTCAGGTGTGTGATATTAATACCAATTTCTGTATTGGTCCCAGATGCTGAACAATCTGCACTAGTTGTCATGTGTTGAATTGTAACCTAAATTTCTAATCTTTGACTTCAGTGCCTCAAAATGGGTGTTGGAAATAGGCAACCAGGCTGTAAGGTGTGGGACTTGGAATTGTTGGAAATGACAGGGTATCACTCAGAGGCCAGGGAGTGAAAGCACAGAGTGAGAAAGACTTCAAGGAAGTGTAAGTGAAGAGCAAAAGCTGTTGTTGTCATCTCTCCTTCCTCTCACCAATTAAGTCCCCCCAAACTAAGAACAATTTATTTATGTTGCAATTAAATATGGGGCCACAGCAAGATAGGAGTTGGGGTTAGAGATACAGAAATAAAAAAGCACCATATTAGGTAGAAGTAGAATTGAAAGGCTTGGTATATTCAGGAAGGAAAAAAATGTGTATATATAGTCCCTTGGGAGGAACTGAGTCATCTAATTTGTGGAAATGGCAACTCCTACAGTCACAGATCTCGTTACCAAGTCAGGGCTGAGGCATTTATGATTACAGTAGCAATTGTAGAGTGTACGTATGGAAGAGGAAGAGGTGCAGTTTGCTGCAGACCTTTAATTGTAACTAGTGATGCAGTTAAAGGCTAATGCAGTTAGATGGAAACTCCCCTCCTGATTTGGAGGAGTTGGATATAGCACGTACCTGCTTCTCACGGAGGCTTGCTGGGTTAGGTGCCCCTCCAGGCTGACACCTGGGGAGTTTCAAACCATGATTTCGAGTACGGTGTGAGCTGCCCCAGGGGTGGGTTTGGAGGGCACCTTGACCCATGCTGTCCCTGTGGAAGACTACAGAGCATGTCAACCTGGTCACCGCCTGCAGTGTTGTCTTTTTGCAGCCTCCCAGCATCTACAGGGACTATGTTGCGGATTCTAAAGGGTATATCTGTATTTATTTCTGTTAATATTTGGTATGGACCAGTTGTTCAGATTACTGTTGTCACGTTCACTTTGGCATCATCATGTCTTGCAGGAGTAGGTACCTGGAATGTGCGTGTGGCTTTTAAGGGGTAGCTGGGATGGAGGGAAACCCTCATCTGTCCCAAATTAATGTTCTGGTGAATGCTTCCTAGCTCTAGTGTGGAGTGACTTGTTGAACACTAGTCTCTGCTGTCGCCTTGTTCATAACTGTTACGGTAAGGCAGCTGCTCCATTCTTTTAATCAATTTAGTTGCCCATCTGTATGCATTCTCTAACTCCAGTGCATCCTCCTGGGATGTGGAGAGCCATCAGGATGCAAATGTAGGAAGGCTTTATACAATGGCAGAACTGGTAAATACTTGTTCTTTACTCTTTCCCCACTGGTCTACCCTCAACACCACGCCAAGCCTTCAGACACATTTCAGAAGCCATTTATTTCATAATTCCATCTGTTAGCTACAAGTGCTCTCCAAGGTCATAGGTTTTAGCATTAAAATAAAACTATTTGTAATCTCACAGACTTGAGAATGAAGATAAGCAGCAAAGGAACCAGAACCCTTGAGAATGTGTTTACTTTCTCGCAGCTCTTAGTAGTATTTCCATAGGATGCTGGTCACTAACTACTTAAGAAAACAAAAACAGTGACTTGGGAATGGGAGATGTCTCTCTTCTTTTTTCCCTAAAACAAAACAATCAATTCCTTTCAATTTGATTTTTATAAGTAAATTATGTTGCACATATCTCTTTCAAATATCCAGGCTTGTGTCCCCAAAAGATTCCTATAAAAAATCAGCTAATCTTTGTTGGTCAGAAATATGAGGTTTAAAAGTAGGGGGGTTTTTACAAAAAAAAAGGTGCAATTGTTGATTGCTTCTGACATTTACATCTTTGAGGGGCAAGGACTACTGCTAGTCCAAAAAGGTACTTAACTAGATATTCAAATGATCTAAAATATGGTTTACTGCCAGTGCTTCCTTAAACAAATGAAAAACAATGTCTGAACTGGTCTCCTGTCTCTAGAGGAGGCTGCTTCATGCTAGCACTGAGGTAGATTTGTAGCATGCACAAACAGTTGGTGCTCCATCTGCCCTCTGAAATGGTGAAAAATTCATTGTCAGTCCTATGTTAAGTCTAATTAAAATAGTGTTACCAAAACACATTGCTCTTATTTTAGCAGGATGCTAATAGCCATAGCACACACATTTTACATGTTGCTTTGACTCGCCGGTGGCACTGTGCCTCTTGCCACATGTGAAGTGGTTGCTGTTGTCTAACTGGTTTATCTCTTGACTCAATGGCCTTTTTTGACAGAAAGGATAAAGTATTTCCTATTACTCTATTGCATGTTAATGTGCTAATGACTAATTCACTTTGACTATAGAAATGTATCACCTGTGAACCAGAATGTTGTTGCTGTTCTTCAGAGCTGGCCCTGTTGCGGCTTTTGACAAAACTAAACTTGCTTGCAAATTTTCATATGGATAAGCTTGTGTATAAGCAAGTGCTTACACTGACACAAAGACTTCAAGCAGTAAGTGACAGGAATACCATTGAGCTAGTTAAATGCAAATAAGCCTTGCTTAATACTAAACATACTTAGAAGATTTGTAGGAAAAAGCATCAAAATAACTGTTGCTATGCAAGTGGGCTGTTTGTCCTAATCCTGATTAGTCCAGGGGGAAGCAGAGCTCTGCAAATATTAGAAATAGTTTTATATAGTAAATAATCCACTTGATTAGCTACTTTGTTCATATTTTTCTTCCTAAGTTGCTTAATAAAAACCCAAATGGCAGATAGTGAGAACGCTTGTTGCACCAGGACTGCACGTATCTGACAGAGGCCAAGGTGCAAGGTGGTGTCAGGCATCCTGTGCTGGGTTTGCCTGCCTCTCTGGCAGCCAACAAACATCTGTACAGGTGGTGGTTTATTCCTGCAGCCTCTTCGATGCTGTTTGAAGGTCACAGGTCTGATAATCAATTTCATTGGTTAGTATTTTTTATTAATTCTAATGATGTGTTAACTTTTGTAGACATAATGAAATACTCAGGGGTTTCATGTCTACAGTATGCCTCTTTCAAAAAAAGAAAAATAATAAAGGAATTAATGCTAGAGAAGCAAACCCACCCCAGGTGAAAGAGGTTCTGCTCTGTTCTAATAACTTGGCTTTTTACCAGACATTGTAAAACATTAATTTTTTTTCTTCAGGAGAAGGCTAAGGATATAAATTGAATCCAAGAGGATGAATCGCTGCCATCAGTTTAGTTGCACTTTACCTGAATCCACAGGGCAGCAAGCAGGAGCTGAGACAGCGGTTCAATTAAGATTGTGGTACAAGTAAATCCGTTCTATTGTTAGAGGCTTTCGATTTTAAAATTCTTCTGTAGAATAGGGTGAGCTGACAAGACAGGCCTGCGTGGTGCTTTTGTCCTGTTTGTATAAAAAATGATTAGACTAGGGTAGATCTGGGGTAGGGGGAGAGCAGTCTGGCTGCTTAGGTGACTTCTTTTCCTCTCCCGTTTTATTTTAATAGATGCATGCTTGCTTGATTCCCCAGCTGTAAGCATGTTCCTTTTTTTTTTCCTTTTGGCATCTTGTGATTTTGTAGGCTTGACCTGACTAGCTCATTTCTCCTCTAGCAAGCAAGCAATTGTGAGTGGGACTGTCTCCTGCCACTGCGTTGGAGAAGTTTAGCTGCCTGAGTTAAAAGGCCAAGTTGCAGACTGTTTCATTGAATTATTTTATACCATCAGACTGCATATCAACAATCCTTTCTCTCCATAGGTTAAAAATAACTTGATGATATCTCCTTTACAAGGACTTGAAAGCTCTGTTGCCATTTAAATTTATCTTCCCTTGAAAGCATTGCAGTGCCTTTGACTTCTCAGTTATGTTGAGGGGTAGAAAACTCTAGCTGTAGCTGCTGTGGGAGCAGCCCAAGGAGCCCTCTCTTTTCTTGTAATGAGCTTAATGCTTCCTAATTGTAAAAAGGTACCTTAAATACCTCTGCCTTCAGGATTTTTCAAGCTGTATGAGTGTGAAATCAGTGTAAACTCAGTCATCTCTTCTGCCATTCAGAGCTTGCTGCCTGGTTCACAAACACCCTGGCTTCTTGGAAATAAAATGTGATGGGGGTGGTAGAGATTGAAATGAATTACTGAGTGGAAGAACCCTGAAAGAGACCTCTCAAAGTAATAGATAGATTGCTTAGTCAAGAGACTGAGGATAACTGATTGCTGATCACAGAAACCTGGTTGCTGAGGGGAAATGCTACCCCCAAACCCTCACTGGGAGGAGTAGCAAACTGGTGTCTCACTGAGGCTGATGCTCCTGAAGGGAGGTGGGAGGTAGGCACATCCACGCTTCCCTGCCTCCAGTGACCAGCTCCTAGGAAGCAGCTTTACTTCCCCGACTGCTAGATGTCTAATAGATTTCTCTCAAGCCCTTCTAAGCTGCGAAGGTAGCAGTGACGTTAGCAGTTTATAACTGGCTGCCTGCCTTTCTCTCAGATGTATTTCATGTACAACCTCGGGCTTTTCTCATTTGCAGCTTAACTTTGTTATGAGGTGACTGCTTTTACTTCCAACTTCATTGATATCTATTACAAACTTGCCCTGCAGTTCAAGAAAGAAGCTGCCTCTGTTTCCATGAGCAACTCTGAGTGGAAGTCATAGCGAGCATGTTTTTTACATTACTGATGATATATGTTTTGACCCTCTGTTACTCGGGGAATTTAGAAGTTTTTTTTTCCACAGAGACTCGTTTGCTCTGTGTTAACACTTTAAAGTTCACTAAGCTGCTATATATAGGAGCTAAGAGATGAAGCAGTGCAACCAAGAGAAATCCATGGGTAGCCATCCCGTAGCATGTTGGTTGTCGAGCATACAGCTGAACGTTAAGCACATTTTCAGGGTGAGTTGTCAGCTTTGACATTTGGGTGCCACACTGTTAGATGGTGTAGCTGAACTGCAAAACCTCTAGAGCATCTGAACAAAGATCCTGGCTGAGGGAGGGAGATTGTGCTATCACAGAAAGTCTTGTTTCAATAAATGAAGTTGTGGGTGTGTTTGGAGGGGATTAAAAATGGTGCCCAAGAGCAAGAATTCCGTGCTGGTGATGTGTGTGCCAGACCTCACCAAGGTGTTCCAAACAGGGTATTTGCTAACTGCAGATAGTGATTCCCAGTTCTACCGCACTAAAATGTTTGGGTGGTAAAATACCCTGCTGGTAAGTGTGTGTGTTGTGTTACACAGTTCTCAACCTGTGCTTTTGTTCCTCAGTATTGAGTTCGACCGAGACTGTGACTACTTTGCCATCGCTGGGGTGACAAAGAAGATTAAAGTCTATGAGTATGGTACAGTCATTCAAGATGCGGTGGATATTCACTACCCTGAGAATGAAATGACCTGTAATTCCAAAATCAGGTAGGCGTTGACTTTGCATTTGAACTCAAGAGGGCCTTTTCCATTTGCTTGTTTCTGTGCAGTAGCTGTTTTGCTTTCTTTATCCACTGTGGGAATGGGAGGGGAAGGGAGGAAAGCAGGAGCTGATGGAGAGCTTGCTTTGAACTCCGGGTGGAATCAAGTAGTACAAGCACTGTTATTTGTGTATGCTGGGCTCATCCAAGGTAATGGCAGGCCCACATATCTGGAGGAGAAGGGGACATAAGGTAGTGGATTGCTTTTGTGTTCCTTGCAAATGCTGTTGGATACCTACTCAGTTAAAAGGAGGGTAAAAGCATAGTAGTGGATATACTCCAGGTAAAGTCTTAGCTTGTCTCAAGGTAACTTCTGTGCCTACTTCTTCATAATAGCCATCAATTCCTTCATGCTCTCTTCTCTTCATCAACCAGATCCTTTCCATTCTGCTGAAAGGCTACTAGCCCTCAGGAAATGTGCCTCATTTGCACCTTCTGCCTATGAATTTTTGTCTGCCTGAAGGACTGTTCTGTTGGGCCTCATGATGTCAGGCTCTTGGGAAAAGACCTTGCTTGATTTTTGCTTTTGTGCTGCTATCGGTACTGTCAACCTATTTTTTTAACTTTTTAGATGACTTAAACCAAAGAAATGGATCGTCATGTCAGAACTTAAGTTGAAAGAATCTGGTTAACAGAATTTTTTAATTAGGCTTTTTAACTTATGTTAAAGCTCAGAAGTAAATAATACAGGCAGTCAAACCAATCTGGTAGTATAATAAAACTCTCCAGCTTCTCTGAACTCATTTGTTTTTATTTGGTATTCTACACTTTAAAGTACCCACAAAAGTGTAAGTAATAAATTAATACAACAGTCCAGCTTCTACAAAAAGTGTTGTGCAACAAGATTAATAATGTTTGCAAGCCTACTTTATAGTGTAAAAGTCGCACTTAGTTTTGTAGTTGACACATTTCTTAAGATAGATCAGGCACTCCCATGTCACTCAGGCTGATTATTCTTGGGGATTGTGTAACACTATTTTATAAAGGCAAAGATGTAAATGGAACTGACACTGGGACTGGCTTTCAAGATGGGTAAAAACAGTCTGAGAAGGATTTGTATTGATAAGCCATACTGATTATGGAGCTTGTGTTTTGCTGGACTTGGAAAACATTCAGCATTTTTGCCTGAGTCATGGCAGAGGTTCACGCTGTTCAGCTTCATTATTCTGGAGACAAGAGCAGAATAATAGGAGAACTATCTAGCAGCCGATTAATACCTTTTACCTTAATTGGAAGGGGAAAAGCAATGTGTTTGGTATTTCTCAGCCTGTCTGAGACAACTTCCGAATTTGCTGCTTCAAATTTGACAGGGATCTGCCCCAACGATCCTGCCAGGCATTAAGAAGTTGTTTGTTCTCCCTTCTACGGCAGCCGCCAGTGAGGAGAGCTGCGTTAGCGCCTTCAGTGATGTTACTCTTGTCAGCTTTGTGCTCCAGAGAAGACACTGCTTGCATTCAAGATTTCTTCTCTTTCTTAAATTTCATGCATATATACATTTTATATATATACATATATCTATGACAGTGCTAAATGCATTATCCTCTGACACCCTCTGCCTCAGCAGAGGTGGACAGGCTTCTCTTCTTTCATTTCCTTGCCCTAGTTTCTCTCATTCCTCTGAAGAAACGCATTAATTTTTTTTCCCCATTGGCACCTCCACATTATTTCAACCTTCCTTCGGCATGTGGGTGCTTTTGGTTTTGACAAATAAAGTTAGGCTGTCAGTCAAATGCATCCTTGCTGTATCCATTAGCTGTGCTGCCAGTCACTGGCGCTGGGGCTTGCTGGCGCAGTGTCGAGCAGCATAATAACTTGCTATTCTGAAGTGGCGTAGCTTGAGGGAGAAATTGTATATGAAGGCTGTAATTTCATTATGGAATATTGCAGTATGCTGAAAATGTGCCTGTATTATAATAAAAAAAACTAAACAAGTGGAGCCTGCTATTCGTAAAAAAACTTTGGCTTAAAGCTGTTGATCTTAATTTGGATGGAGGTGCAGCTTCTTTCAGAGACTTGGTCCTCCTGCTAGTGCCCTTTCTGGTATTGCAAACAGATGTATTTCTGCTGTGGCACATGGGTGGTACCTCTCTTCCTAGCAGAGATGGGGGGGGTCTGTGTGCATTTGGTGACATGTCTCTTCTGGTTAAATCGATCCTGGTTAACATTGTTCAAAGTGATGATGCTGGAACATAAATTGTTCGTGGTTATGTTGGTGACTCAGCTTTCGGAGGAGCAGCAGCTCTGATGGGCTTTTCTAAAAGCAGACAGGTGACAGCATTTGTGAGAACTTGTGTCTGGCCAAGAGCAAGTCTGCTGGCCTGGAGCAGCTGTGGGAAGGGAAGCCCTTGCCTGGGACGGGGCTGGCAGCAGCCCAGCCGTGCTCTGATGTGTGCCAGCTGGGCGCCTGCTGAAAGGTTGAGCTTCATGCCAGCAGTAATTGATTGTAGGCTTTTCTGGAGCAGAGCCCTGGTACCAGCTGTAGCTGAGTCTTTCTTCCTCTTCTCCAACCCCCTTTTTTACACCCACCTGCTTCTTAAATACATTCTTTTTTCATCATCTGCTGAGCTTTCTTATCCCTATTTTTAAGAACGGGGAGGAAGTTGGTGTGTTGGGTTTCTGGTAAATGTGCATCGCATCCCCCGGGAACGACAGTGGCATAAGCTTCCAGGAAAAACACAAGATGACACATAAATCCTCATAAAAATCCCATTTACAGATTCATAGCTTCAGTACAAGAAACAAATCCTGGCATTGTGTAGTAGCTATAAACAGCACCCTGTGAGCTAATTATGACTTGCTGTGTCCCTAGCTATGGCAGACTATAATCTGCGGCTCCCCCTGTGCAGGAGGAGATGGGAAAGGACAAGAAGAGGATGAACAGCTAGCAGCGAGCCACAGCTTTTCTCTGATTTATTCAAGAGGCAGATTTGTTGTTTTGCCATAGGTTCCAGGGGAAGAAAAATAAGGAGAGCTAGCATTCAGGCAAAAGAAATTGGCTTTAGGCCTCGTTAATCGACAATAGGTGATGTGCAAGTGTGGTTAGGTAAACACGCTTTTGAAATCCATGTTTAGTATTCTGCATGCTCACCACTCTGTGTTTGCAGCATCTGTACTTCAGTGATAGATGTTACCACAAACCTCCAAAATCGGCTGCATCTGTTTAGTCAACTGCAGTAAAAGCAAAGCATTGGTAGGCTTTTTTTAGGAGGCTGCTAGTATTTGATTGTTTTCATTTTTCAGTGTCAGTAGATCAAATGTGTGATTTCTCTGTCCTAATAGCAGTTCATGGGCATATTGCTGTCAGTTTTTAAAATGGCAGTCAGTTCTTCCTATTAAGCTTAAATTAAGCAAAAACTTGTCGTATGGTGTCTTTCGTCACAGTGTCTTTGCTATTTGAAGAGGTATAAGCTTTCTTTATGCCAAGAAACTTCAGAAGTGGTTGTATTGAATACCCATATTTCCAAGGCAGAAAAATTTGACACTAAACATGTTATAAGGAACTGTACCTTCAACTTCTCATTAATTCCGCTTTTCAGAGTAAACGCTTTACTGTGCAATAAGATGAAGTTTTTCTTTGAAAGTATTTGTCTTTTAACCCTGCTAGAGGTTTTCTTTGAATTAATTAGAAGAAAGTTTGTTGTTGTTGATTTTTTTAAAAAAATATTTATAATGGTAATGTAGTTCTGTATGTCCCTGAAGTATTTGGTTAGCACTGTTATTCATGTGGATGTTCCTTGCAGTAATAGATCGCTCCCTTTAAAAACATTTCAGTCCTAAAACTGCTGGGCCTTGGTTGACTCATGGTAATAGACTGCATCCGAAGCACTTGGCAGTCGGAAGCAGGTCAGACCACAGCAGTTTGTGCCTTATTAGAAGCTTTAACTCTGTTTAACTCTCACTGCCAGAGGGGTGGTTGACACCAGGTAACTTGATCCTGGATTTGAGATGTTTCAGCCATAAAAATACTGGCTCATGAAATAAACATCAGTGTGACTGACAAAGCTAACTGAGCTGGCCAACTTGTGTCTCTGAATAAAATGAAGGATGCACGTAAATCTTTATGGGGTCAGGATTTCCGTGTGTTTGGATCAGATGCCAAGGTTAGGAGACAGTTTCACAGGTCTGTGATTAGCTTTCAGCTAGCGTTTCTCCAGGCCAGTCTCTTACGAAGGAAAGCTATCACAACTTAACGGCAAGATAAACCTATGGGGTGTAACTGTCGCCCTGTTTCTGCATTAAAGGACAAAACAAAACTTGGGGGAGGGGATAGAGCTACTTTTAATTAAAATGAAAGATGGCCTCACACAACTCCTTTTAATCCAGTGCTGAATTATACGTTATCTCATCCTTAGGTAGCTATTTTTGTACTATATCTCATAGCCTCCACATTTCAATTTCTTACTGAATGTGCTGCACGCCATCTAAATGTTGTCTACCAAAGGCTATTGTTTTTTAACTTCTGGGGATTTGATGCTTAACCTGTTTGCGGACTTTGTAAGCTGCCTCTTTTGGTCTGTCTCACCTTTGCCCTTTCCTTTCCTCTTCTCCAGCTTGTTTCCCCCCTGCATTTTTGAGTCTGTGACTCAGTTGTTACCCATGATAATATCTCAAGGGAACCCCAAAATGTAGATGTCTTTGAAGTTTCAGTAAAATTGCCCATGTTTGGTGTGGAAGAAGGATCAATGCTTCCCTGGAGGGGATAATGGCAGTAGCTTCTCAACCCTTTGTAGGTCCCAGGGAAGCCATGTGAAGAGAGGAACATCGTAATGTCCCAGCTCCAGGACAGCATTCTTTCAGGCCTGTATCATTACGGATGCCAGAGAATATAGCCAAAGGACAGTCAGTCCTTGGTAAAAAGCATCCTTTACCTGGGGAGAGAGCTCCCCTCCACCTGATCCAACCCTGATTTGTGCTGTACAATGGTTACTTCTGAGAATTTACGTTATAAAGAAACTCAGATATTGCAGTATCAAGGAGAAAGTTCTGGTTTCAGACTTTGTAAAGAGAGTTGGGTGGTGATGAGGGGAGAATTAAGGCAGAGAGCTGGAACAGGGTTAGTTTTGTCTGATTATGATCCTTTAATCATATTCCTTAAAATGAAAGATTTATGGTGTGTGACTTAAAAGGTGTTAATTGAACCACTTAGTGGCTGTAAATCCCTAAACATCTTTCACCTGTCAGTTTCTGTTTTCCCCTCTCAGATATCTACAAATGCTTTCCAAGTGAGTGTTAACCCCTCATTAACTCCATCAGACTTCAGTGGGACAGAAAGCTTAGCTTGATCCTTGCTGTGCCAGACCTAACAGACGTGGGTTTGGGCACAGAAACCCTTCGTTTTTCTCTTTCTGTATTGATTGATCCAATAAAATATTACCTGCCCCTACAAACCTGACAGTTCATATATCCTTAGATCTGTCGCATCTCAAACAGAACTGTTAAACTGTGCTTTAATTTTCTGCCTGTTCAGGAATTCCTAATTTTCAATGTCTGGGGTGATTCAGTTATGATTATCCTCTTCATAGTTCAACTTGCCATACTCAGCTCTCTTCTGCTGGTCAGGTGTGGATCTTGTGCTTCCCTAGCATGAAGCATCTGTCCTCTAACCAGCCAAGGTGGCACCAGCATGTCTGCATTTCTCTAGGACCCTGTCCACCTGCTGATGCTGCCTGCCTGATGGACTCTCAAAGCTGTCCAGGTAGAAGACTGCTGTCTCTAAGATTTGACCCTGAGCGCTATTCTTCCTGCTTCTGTGTGATGGCTACACTTTACGGATTTATTTTTTTTCCCTTAAGATCCTTGAAGCCTTGACTTGAGTGGAGGTAAGATGGCAGGGGGCACAGGTTTGAATCAATAAATGTCTAGTGCAGTGTCTGCTCCCCCTGCTACTAGCTGGAGACTGCTCCCAGCCAGAGCCTCACTGCGTTGTAGTTCTAGGGCTCTGAACTGCTTTTGCTTCCATCAGTGACTGACCGCTCTGCCTGGAAACCAGACTCCAGACATCAGACATACTTATCTCCAGGCTGCTGCAGCCTTCACCTTGTGGTCTGAGTGGGCAGTGCCTGCCAGCTTCATTTGGTCCTTAGGGAGCCACTTAAGCCTTTCTGAATGAGCTTTCTAGTAAATCATGGATTGTCAAGACCTACTTTTCTTTGTGGGTACCTGACGGTAGTAGAGCTGGTGTAATCATAGCTCCTTGATGATACACTTATGGACAGCCCTTGTTACCTACAACGGCTGAGAAGACTAACATTTTATAATTAGTGATATATTGTGGAAGAGGTAAAACCAGGGAAAGCATTGCCTGAGCTGTGTCACCTCAACCATCGTCTTAACCGGTGGTGGTTAAAGACAATGTTGCTGGGTAGATAAAACTACTTAAGTTTCTGAACGCAAAGTTTTAAAATTAAGAGTTGCTGTTATAAGAAGGAAATGCGCAAGTGTGTGAACAGACTATAGATAAGGTCCATAGAGGGAGAAGTGTTTGACAGGTTGAAAGCAGTGTTGTCACATGTCCCTCTGTACTGGCCATTCTAAAGAAAGCTCCCAGTGATCCACTGGGGAAGGTGTGTCCTGAAGGCTTTCTCCAAGTGTCATGTGGTGGTGCAAGAGGCATGCAGAAAGCAGCTGCTGTTGGATGACTTTGTCTTGTTTCTGTAAGTTACAGGTAAACTTGTGCAGACAGAGGTGGTCAGAGCTAGACGTCTTTTGGATCACTCAGTGGTTTCCTGCTGTTGCAAGCACCAATAGCATGTTATTCCTTCCTTGTATTTCTTCAAATTTGTTTTAAAAAACAGATGAGTTTCTTGCCTCCTGTTATTTGGCTGCTCCAGAACCTCAGATAAGCTTGTTGATTCCACGCAGCTAAATAGCAGTGAGCTATTAGTAGAGGTTGGTGTGCGTAGTCCCTCTGTAGTTATAAAACTCACACCCCAGTGAGTTGTTTGACCGTAGTAAGGAGCAGAACACCAGTGCTGCTTGCTGTTGTTTAAATAATTGAAAAGTAAGTGTTTATATTTAATTACCTTAAAGGAGAAGGATTTTTCCCGTTCTGTGTGTAAAATCCCAAGGATACAAGTGTGTAGTGGAACCAAGAATTTGCCAAGGTATAATACTCTTAAGTCAGTATCCCTGTACCTACATGATATTTCAATGGGTAGCTGCACTAATCAAAGCAGTACTAAAAAGTTACAGAATCATGGACTTCTAGTTTATATTGTTGGTTAAAACTTGGCCCCAAGGCTACCCTAATCTAGTTAACTGTGTCAGAGCTGTTTGAACGGCACGAATTGGACCTGTCAGTTCAGCTTCTCTTGCATGTATCACAGTTGATACCAGCTGGCATGCTTTTCTGCCAGATGGTCCAAAAATTGGTGAACAAGTATTACAAATTCTTATCTCTGTCACATTTTTTGGGAGTCAGTGGAGGCATGGTGCCAGAACACTACGAATGTGAATTGGCAGTGTCACTGCTCTTGTTTTGTCTGCTGATGGTTAGAATTTGCTGGTGGAATTGTCATTTAGTTTTGCATGGCCAATTAATTCAGTTTAAAATATAAACTTGTGCAATATACTTTGCAGTTCTCAATCAGAAACATCTTCTCAACTGCCCATAGCAAACAAAACTGCTGTTCCCTTCTGATAGGAAGAGAAGTCTTTCTGCATTTGCAGAAAGTTGGAAGTAGTTTCTTAGAAGTCATACGTTCATTTGCATGTTGGTGCATGTATAGAACATTACATATGTACCAGAGGAGAGGTTGATTTAACATCAAAGCTATGTGTTTTTCATATATAGCTTCTGTTAGGTAAGTAGTAATCTTTATGGTGGTAGTAGTAGTAGCTATTGGCAAGAGGCTAAGAAGTCAAACCCTGAGCCTTCTGTGAGAATTTGTGTGAAATTCAAATAGCAAAAGAATTGCGGTGTTAGAGATGAATAAAAAAACCCACCCCAAAACTAGCACTTTATATTGGGGGGGTGGGGGTGGAGGGGCAATGTCACTTCAGCCAATAAAGCTTTTCTTTTCATTTCTAGAAGAAGGTTTGTTATTTCTGGTGGGTTTTGGTTTTGTCTTTTCCTGAGTGTTTCAGTGGGTGGCTTGATCAAATGCTGCTTGCTCTGCAAGGAAGCTTATTTCCTGATGTATTGCAAGAGTGATTTTTGAGTTGTTAGGTATGATTTAATATAGGACTGACCAGGGCTGTCTTTCTTTTTAAGCTGTATCAGCTGGAGTAGTTACCACAAGAACCTGCTAGCCAGCAGCGACTATGAAGGCACGGTCATCCTCTGGGATGGATTCACGGGACAAAGATCCAAGGTCTACCAGGTAAAACACGATCAGTGAACAACGCTTGCCCACACCATGGTCCACGTCGAGGGAGCGGCATTCAGTCTGACGTTCTGCTTCTAATCCAGCAAATAGGCTTTTCCATTCCAAAGGGTGAAATGGATGTTCCTTCTGTTTGCTAAATGCATCTTATCCGTACAGCTTTATTAAGCTGTAGTCCTCTGATGGAGGCAGCTATATCTTCTTGTCACAGTCATGAGGCAGTTGACGTTTTCTTGCTCTTCAGGCAGGGAATCTGCACAGGGAGAAATGAGTTTCTGGAAATTATTTGTCTCGCCTTTCTTTAGAAACCTCTGTCTCTCCGTACCTGTTCCACTTCGGTCTTTGTTAAAAGCCTTTTGCAAAATCCTGCAGTGACTGCTGCTGCAGGTGCTCATAAAGCAGAAGAGCAAAATGCAGACTTAAGTGGCAAGGCTGGGAGAATGGAGCAGTAGGTAGAACCCTTCCCGATAGTCCTGTGCTCAGCAGGGCAGTGTATGCACACGAGTGGGTTGAGCTCAACAGCAAGACCTGTTTCAGGAGAAGTATCTGGCATTTTGTCTTTGTGCAGTTCGAGCGTTGTGTTTCTATATATGGATTCTGGGAGGCTTGTGATCAGAACAAGGAGGTTGGAAGAGGTGGTTCTGTCTGCGGAGATGTTGGAAGTGCTGCAGGATGTTGCGTAGGGAGCATAGTATGTTGAAACTGGTCAGTGATGTTGAATGAACAGCAGACTGGCCTTTAGTTCCCCCTTCTTGACAGTTCAGCATAGGTTTTAATTCCTCATTTAGCCTTTGTTTACTACTTTATTGTGGTTTGGACACTTTATAATGCTTATTTTCACTAATCCTTTGCATATCTCAGTTAGAAAGAAATTACACTGGACAAAATAAATCTTGTCTGTTTTCCTCTCAAATACATTTTGCATTTCTTTATGAGGCTGAATAATGAACCTAGAGAGGACCAGCTGTTGCTTATGTTAAAACAAACTAATTTTGCTTCCTATCAGATTACTTGATTATTTTTTTATTTGGATTTGCATAGGGGCATGCATACTGACATCTGTTTGGCACGTATTAGAAATTCTTTAGTGACTTTGTCCTGGCGAGCTTTTCATCATCATAGTCTTGCAAGTCCGTGTGAAGGCTTTAAACAAACGGTTTGACTGAATTTCAGGTTTCATTCAATGCAGCGTTTGCTTCCACATGGCATGTGCCAGCATAGCAAATACAGCTCTTCTGTGTTTTATGGAAGAGTGTGCAGTCTTATAAGAATATTGGAGTGGAAAACCATAGGATTAGACACTGGCAGTTTCACTTAGTAACTCAACAGAAAGGTGAGGATTTCCTGGACTTCCAGAGAGGAGGTGTTTGGAATGATTTTGAAAGGACATCTTACTGGTATTGGGAGATACAGTTGTGATCTCCTAGAATAAGAAGCAGCAGTGGACCAGTGGAACGACAGCCAGTTAAACCATGCTGCAAGAACAGGTCTTTAATGTATATTTCTGGAAATTTTTTTTTTTCAAGTAAAAAACCCCCAACAATATATCAGTTTTAGTTTTTAAAATTGACATTCTAATGTTTTCTGCTTTTATGGCACATCTGGCATACTACAAGCATTAGTCTGATTTGGAGAAAAGGTATGTTTTGAGAAACTTCTAAACACAGTAAACTTCTCTGGACTCCGCTGACAGTTTATACTGAACAGCATGTGTGTTTTCTGTTACTAGTTTAGCAGATTATAGCTCACTACCATGCGATGTTTTTCTTGTTTCTCTAAACAGGAGCATGAGAAGAGGTGCTGGAGTGTTGACTTTAACTTGATGGATCCAAAGTTGTTGGCTTCAGGGTCTGATGATGCCAAAGGTATTACTCTTCTTTTTTTTTTTTCTTTTTTCCTTCAGTCTTTGTGCAGAAGGCTTATGCTCTGTGTTCCCTTTGAGGTATTTCAAGCAGCTGATTCCTCAGCTGCCTTCAGTATTGTAGTTGATGTGGCAGTGGGTCAAGATATTACTGAACTGTTTGAATCTTAGAGAAGAGAGGCTTTGTTTGGATTAAGATCTTTGGGTGTGATGTTCACTTTTTTTGGGTAATATGCTCTCTAGCTAGCGTTTTCTAGAACACTAAACAAAGCAAAATGTGTTTTAACATTAGTTAAACTTATTGAATTAAAGCCTTGGGGCATTCCAAAAGAACAGCATGTATTTATATTTCAAAAATGAGTTTGTAGGTAAAGAAGCAGAAGTTAAAAATGCCTGCTGCTATTTTACCTGTAGCTCTGAATGTTAAAGATTGTGTGCAACAAAAAGCTTCCCACTTTCATGATGTGCAATGTGTTATTCAGAGTTTAATGGAGCTGGGTGGTGTATTGAATGGGAGCTCTGGGAGTGACTCATATTTCCACACTCTGGGATCCGTTTGACCAAGGGCTTTTGGAGGACCCTTAAGACAAGCCCTTTCCCAACATACTGGTGGAAGAATATTCCTCCTTTTCAAAGAAAAAGGAAACTTCTAAAGAAAAAATAGCTCTGAGTGATATGTAGTATTCTTCATCCCTCTTCATCCCTAATGAACAAGATTTTATCTTGTTTACATAGTTTACAATATCAAACTACTGTTATTAAGCAGCAAGAGCTTTAGCATTCCTTTTGTATTCAGTGGGGATCAACTCCACTGATACTACTCTGGATGGAGCTCTTCATGATTTTCTTTGAAATGATAAATTAATTTTTCATAAGCATTAAACCTTGGAAGCCGTTCCCCCCTTTGAAATACTTTAAATTCTGTTTCAAAAGAAAGCTGTATTAGTGTTCCTCAGTTGCATTTGGCAGTCTTAATGTAGCTGGTAATTCCACTTTAAAAATGCAGCTTTAATGATTACTTTATATTTAGGGTGGATTTTTAAATTATTTTGATTTTTGGTGGATGTCAAGAGTGTGTTCCATGTGCTTAAATGCAGGAGGAGTGAACATTCACCTTGTAAACTATCAACCTCTTCATCAGGTTGCTCCCCACTCATGCTATGCATTTGAAAAAGCTTATCTGCCAGGTAGACATGCATTTATTAGCATGTTAACAAGTTGTCCAGTTTTGCAAAGCCAGCTGCAAGCAGGGCTCCTGTCTCTGAACAGTTCACTACTTCAGTAATAGTCTCCAGAAGTGTTTACTTAGAAATTATTGTAATAAAGTCTGCAGATCTACTTAACTTGCATTTCAACTCATAAAGGTCTTTCAAAGGTATATTGGTTTTTCTCCAGATAAAACTGGGCTAGAACACTATTCTTTACTTCTACCATGATTTGTCTGCGATTTGCATGTGTAACAAGCCCATTAGAGACAAATGGAGACCTGTGTGGAACTGGTTGAAATAAACAAGGATTTTAGAAGTCCTTAAGGTACAGAGCAGGAGTAGCAAATGTTCAAATCGAGTGTCCGCCTTGCATATCAGTGATCACAGTGAAAGGGTTAGATGTGAGGAAAAGGTAACACCTATGACAAGTGTCATAGCTCAAACCTGCCTAACTTAAAGTTTTGTCCTTCTGCTTATGTTCGTGTGGGAGTTCTAGCCAGCTTTGGGTACAGTCAGACATGTCTGGGCAGGTACAGCATCTGGTGGAAAGCCAAGATCTATGTACTGTTCTTGTCCTTTTTGTTTCTCTCCTTGAAGGCCACACTGGGCTGTCTAACAAGAAATCTCAGTGCTGATAGATATTGGTGTGACCAGAGCAATTGGAGCTAATCTCACTGCGCTTCCCCAGAAAGCACAAGTAAAACACTTTCCTGTCAAGTGGTCAGGACAAGCCAGCAAAAAAGTGACAGCTTCGCCAGTGCTTCCCGCTTGCCTGCCTGTGTATCTGCCTGTCTCTGCTCGGTCTTTTCAAGTTGGAAGCTAATTTTTGAAGTACTTGGTATGCTTGGTAGGCATGTATTGGGGAAGGAGTTTTTAGATAAAAAAATCCTGTGCCTCACAGCTGTCTCTGTCAGGGCTCAGGCACAGCAAAGGGGGTGCTAAGAAGCAGAGTGCTATTAGGGATAAAATGATTCTGATGTAATTAGAAACAGCATCCTTGGGCTTTAGGTCCTGCATTGTCCTGATCATTAGTTGACGATAATTCAAGATGCTTATTTGTGGAAGATCTTTCTACTTTAATAGCAGAAAATAAGGGCATAAAAGCATTACTGTATTAAAAGTAACTACTTTGTGCATGAAAACCTCACTTTAATCTACAGTTTTCTTGCCCTTTTCTTTTAAGGGGCAGAGGTAGTTTTGTATGTCTATAGGGACCCAAAGGAGTATGCCAACTAGACAGCAGTGAGCAAAATTAAAGTGTTTACTTGGCTGCAGGCAGCTTGGGGAAGCGGCACAGTCTTAATTTCAGTTTTTATGCATGTAATAATGGCAGGAGCTATGATGCTCATGTAAGTAGGAAAGAGTGTATTTCTGCTATTGGAGGGGAAAAGATTATTTAATTTTGTGAAGGCAAAATGATGCTATCAAAGTGCCAGGATAGGGCTGGAGCAAGCGCACTTAGCTAATGACTTACAGCTGGCTCTTCTGGATTGGGAAAGTAGTTTAATGGCCATGGTGATGTTAGCAGATAAGATAGAGTAAAATATTTTGTGATGCCATGTGGGTGGAATTTAAGTCTCCACTGGGGTAGAGACCTGTTTTGGAGTGATCAAGCATTTGTTCTCTGCTCTGGGGTTGTTTTTGAAGCTCGAGGAGATACAAGCAGTACTGACAAATTCAACTGAAAAAAGTCCTGGGTTTACGTCCTTTCTGCAAGCTGTAGTCCCTTCACTGGGCCTGGCTCCAAGTGGAGAGGTGGAGCAGAACAGGAGCACCCGAGAGCTCTGAGCTGTAGCAAGAGGATACTTTTTATTGTCTTACAGCAAGGAGAAATGAAAGCATCTGTTTCATTACATCTAAGGAAGGTATTCCATGCTGCCTTAGTTGAGACCATTGGTACCAGTGCTTACAGCTATTTTTATTTTTTTTATAGTGCCCCTGAATTCAGAGGGGTGACACACAGATTTGCAGAGCTGGCTTCATAAAAAAACAAGCGTGGCCTTCTGGAGAGGGAACTAGCCTGAGAACTGCAGGTCACAGTTTGCCTCTCAGCTTTGTTGAGGACTTCAGAAGATTGTTTGGGGCTTCATTTTTGGTGATACTACTTCAGCTTCTGCTGACTCCAACTGGAGGTCTAGGTGTTTGTTGCTCTTAAAATACCAGGTTGAAGTTTCAGCTTGCTCATTTTCCTGGTTAAAAACTTCCTGGAGATTTGCGGGTTTGTTGAATTCAATTGGGAATACCTTGAAAGGTCAAGATCATGTTGTTAGTTAAAATATCAACCGAAATAGCTGTCTGGCTGCATCTTATGCAAGGAGGAGTAAGTACCCTGTGGTCATTGCCTGCTAACAGTCAGCAGTTTTACATCATCCTCCTGACCCCTGCACAAGGCAATAGATCAAAAATTTTGCCTGGCAGGACAATTCGGTAGCTTCCTCCTTCCTTTCCTAGGGATTCCTCTAATCTGTGCAAATGAGTTTTCTGGTATTCTATTCCTAGTTTGCAGCTTTTTGAGTAACAGCAGGCTCTCAGTCACGTGAGCAGATAAGAAT
Organism: Falco naumanni; assembly: GCF_017639655.2. Taxonomy (NCBI): domain Eukaryota; kingdom Metazoa; phylum Chordata; class Aves; order Falconiformes; family Falconidae; genus Falco; species Falco naumanni. Next base: position 5,787,410 of record NC_054064.1, on the reverse strand, counting down.
TGCAGGAATGACAGTCTGGATGAAATATCCTTACCATCAGTGTACCAACTGTACACATTGGCACTTTCAGCTATTGTAGTATAGGCTTCTGCCTCTTCTAGCCGGTTTTTAGATACAGAACTGATGTACAGAAAATTAATTTAGAAACTTTGACATTCAGTGTAAAGCTCCGACCAAATAAAAAATATCTTGAAAAGACCTAAACATTTTAAATCAAAAATGGGGTTCTGGAGGCATCTTCTTACTACTTTAAGGTATAGACATTTGACCATATAGAGATGTCTGTCTCAGCAGCTGCAAAATTAGGAAACATATGCTTTGAGAACATGTGTTTTAGAAATAGTCAATCTCAGATAGTTGCTTGTCTCATCAACACAGTTCTAGGTGTTATCAAGACATCTGTATGTTGTATAATTACTGCCTCGACCTCAGCAAAATTGCTGAAAGCTACAGCAAATAAACTCTATCCTTATGAATTATTCTTTATTAACCTGTCAGTTCTTTTTAAAAAATAATGGGCAGTTCCAGGTAAAACCTGACATGTTTCATTACGTGCCGTTATATGTCGCATACATCCTTTTCTATGGTACTGACTAAGATGTAATTGGAGCCCGGTGTATCCCACAGCAGTTAGATCACACAAATTGCAGACTCCTATCTGTCTGTCAGTCGTAACAAATACGATGATGGCTTTGAACACATGGGCTGACTTCACCAGATTAAATAGCTCAGTTTATGACCTGAAAACTTGAATGAAAAAAGGAGCCAAATTGAAACTGAGCCCTCAGCTTTTCCTACAAAACTGAGACCAGATGGCCGTTAATTTACTAGAGGTGGTGTCAAGGAGAGACCTGGCTGCTTTAGATGCAACTTCAAATATTGATAAATGGTTGGAAGGCTTCAAGACAAGCCTGTGTGGTTTTGGTATTAGACTTGGGCAGAAGGTTGCTCTGAACTGTGAAGTCCTGAACCTCTCTGCATGCCTCAAGTTGAAGCAATGCTGTCTGCTGACAGCATCCTCTTGTAACTGTGGTATTTTCTTCCTGTAGCATCTCATCCATAAAGTTTATGTCCTCTTCTGCTACTGCAACTTAAACTATACATCTCCTGGTGTCTGTTCATTGAAGCAAAATGCTAATGTTTTATTGTTTTGCAAAGTTGTCTTTCCTGGCTTCGTTCCCCTCCCTGCCCCCAAGCACAGAACATGATGGAGGAGGTATATCATCCAGTCTCACGTGGGAGAAGAGAGCATCTTAAGCTGTGCTTGCAAAGCTCTTGGCTTTATTTAGTAATGTAGCTAGATGTTCTGGATGAGTATTATAGCTCTGGTAAATGAGAATGGATTTATTTCTGAAAACCAACAACAGGGTGGGCGCTGTTTTCGTTGAATTGTACATAATGCTTATGTGAATACAGTATGCATCAGTGTTTGTATTTCTAGTGTATGTGTGTGCTGCTTTATAATGGTTCCAGGCAGCTGTCAAATACCCACACAGTGCGGTATTTAAAGTAATTCCTTGGTGTGCTCAGAGCAGCCCTGTATTTCCTTCATCTTGAAGCAGTTCTCCTAGTTATGGTCACAAGTAGTGCAATATCGTTGCTTTTCGTTGCTTCCTGTACTATTAAAAGTGGGTGTACTAGAGTGAACCTGCCAGTGTTCCTCCTTATCCCTGACCACGTAAAACATCCTTGGGTAATCCATGTGGCAGCCTTACTTCCCCTTCAAAAAGCTCCTGGGAAAACTGACCAAGAGGTGATAGAGGACCTGTCAGATGGTGGGGAGACATACCGTAAGACTGCTTACCTCATGTGTCAACTACAGTAGGTAACAAGGTTCATGTTCTTTTGCCATTTTTGCTCACTTCACCTCCAAAGTGAGCGTTCTGTAAAAAGACAGCAGAGGAGCCATGGGCCATAGATCTGAAGAAGCCCAGGCTCATGAGCTGTGTTAGGGGATTAAACCTACATGTAGCTCCTCCGCGTTCAAACATTGGCTTCAGCTTGTTCTGCTTCCTTCCTCAGCATGCTGATCGTGGTACTCAAGTACTGTGCAACCCGCTCAGCAAGAAAAGTAAGGGGGGGCTATCACTGAAATCTTATTTTCTGCCTTGTAGGCATCAGTGGGGCTTGATGCCAATGTGCTGCCCCTTCACCTGGGCAGAGAGCAAAGTGTTTCATCTCTAGCTTTTAGTAGTAAGATTGGCTACGTGGGGAGCACCTGTCAGTCTTCATCTTAAGGTTAAATGATACTTGAAATGTTTGTGGAGGGGTGGGGGGAGGCTGTATTTTGAAAAGCTGCTTTTTTCTGTTGGTTGTCCTGTGAAGCGCTGAAGTGGGTACTTGGGGGAAGAGCTCATTCTGTACTGCATAGTTTAATCGGCGTTCACACGGTAGCCTGGTAGAACAGTAGAGTTCTTGTACTGAGGGAATATATCATCATAGGAAGCCAGCATACTGATTTCTTTCCTGCCTGTGCCAGTTTCTCGAGAATAAAACAAGTTGTTCTCACTCGCTGTGCTCAAGCATACAATTGCGTATATTTATTCTGTGCAAAGCAATTCTGCCGTGGAGCACGGAGTTCTTGCGTTGGAGCAAAGGGGCAAAACAAAAAAGGATGGAAGCCTTCCTGTTCTTGGTTATGTGAATCTGCATGCCATAGTCTTAAATGCTGAGATTATAACATGTGGTTAGTCACCTGCTCTGATATTCTCAGCCATGCAGGATAGAGACTTTCAAGATCTCGTGTGTGTATAGAGGTGGTCACAATATTTACAGTGTGCACCTGAGAATGTTCTCAAACTTGGCAACTGCTGGTGACAACTGACCCTTTATAATCACTAAACATCTTGGCAACTGAGGCTTTCCAGGATCTAATTTATGAAATAACTAGATTTTATGCCTTTCAAATGAGGTTGATTTTTTTCTTGTTGTTTCCTGTTTCCTCATTTCTCTTTTTCTGTTCCTCTAGTGAAGCTGTGGTCTACCAACTTGGACAATTCAGTAGCAAGCATCGAGGCAAAGGCTAATGTGTGTTGCGTCAAATTCAGCCCCTCTTCTAGGTATCACCTAGCTTTTGGCTGTGCAGGTAGGTAAAAGGGTTTTGGGCAAAGAATATTGTTTCTTCCTTCCTTTGTTTCTTATTGCCCCCCCCCCCCCCCCCCCCAAGATGTGAGTGAGGTTGACTGCTGTGCCCAAGACTGAGGCATCTTTGCAGTTAAAATGCCTCAGAGGCAAAGCTTTTCAAATGTGCAGTCACCCAGAAGACATCATGATACCCAAGTGTCAACTTCATCCTGCAGCCTGGCTTTTTAATTTGGGTGCCTCTATCAGAGATAAAAGCTCACGAAAGCAAGTGGCCTCCCAGTGTGTGTGTTGAGGTCACTGAGGCAACCAGGCAAAGCTCAGCTGTGAGAATCTCGTAGCAAAGTGTTAACACCGTGATAGTTGTTCTTTCTGATTTATAGCATTACTCTATAAATACTACAAAGCCATACTGGGAATTTTAACTGGTTTTACCTGAGCTGTGCCATAAAACAGTGGCTGTGCGTGTTTCCCGTAGCTGCAACTACAATCCCCATGGGTGGGCTTTTGTTTTCCTACATTGGGCAAAGATCATTGTTAATGGTTTTATTTGAAGTAGTCAGTGGGGAAGGCACGATGAGCCTTTCATTCACTTAGATTAAATAGTTCTTGGTGATAATACAAAGATTTTTGAAAACAGAGCAGGTATCGCTTTGAGAGGAAACTGCTGCGTGCATAGCAAAATACAACTGAAACTTAGAGGTACCTATAAATATTTAACCAACTCCGTATTTTCTTTCCCCTTGGGGAGTTTTAATGCACTTGTAACTAGATGTTCTGATGACATTTGCTGTCTCTGGACTTCAGGAGATACGTTGATCGTTCTTGCAACCAGTGGCTTGCCATTTCATTTAGGTGTTCCCATTTCCAGGCTGGTTCTACTCTGATTGTGATTCTTAGTAGGAAAAAATAAATTTGCATTTTGATACACTGCAAAAAATGGATTCAAGTTGGAGTGTAAAATATTGACTTTCTCGACAGGCATATTGCTGAAGTTTAGTGAATTACATGCAAGAATAGAATTGAATTACAATACCTACTAGCAGCATTTGAATGAAAGGGGCTATCTGTGAAAGGCTCTAGGGAAAGATGAGCGCACCAGCCCCAAATGCGTCAGCCACTGATTAAAATAGATATGTAGAAGCACTACAAAACAGAATTCTTCCTGATAAATCAGTAACTGGGATTCCTTTCCACTTGAAAGGCGGAGGGGGGATAACACACAGATAAATCTATGAAGGCTTTCAGAGCTGTAGGGCACGTGGGATGGAAGCAGATGGGAGCATCTCTATCCCCAAGCCACATCCAGCAAACCACGTGGGGCTCGTCTTCAACAAGTGTGTTTGGGAAAGAGGCGTTAGTGAGCATCAGGAGTTACATGGAGGTTTTAAATGACTACATGGGCGTTTTTATGATTTAGAGAATGCTGAGGGGTGAAATGGTATTTGTACTCAGGAAGAAGGCATAAGAGTGAGAAAAGATTAAAATTTTAAAAGTGTTTACATCTGCTTGATGCCTGGTAATTGAGTCTCTAAATAAAAATTAAAATGGATATTTAACTATGATTGCTGAAACAATTACATGGAGTAATTGAACTGATGGGAATGACTTCCCACAAAGGAATTCTAATTGATCTTTCAGCCATAAAAATGTGGAAAAAATGGCATATGAAATTAAAAGAAATACTGGAGTCTTGAAGTTATTTCTGAACTCTGAAAAAAGTCAAATCAAAGAAATGAGTTAGTGTCTGCATTCGTACTCCATATAGTAAACCAGTCCTGTTTAATGTGTTATGATGGAGACAAAGTTTTTTTTGCTCCATCAATTTCAGCTAGTCTTGTTTATATTAATCTAATCTATGGAAAAAGCAATCTAACTTTATGTAAAAATTAATAAAGGAAGACTCAAAGCTGGTTTCCTTGTAGTTTTTTTTTTTTAAAAAAAAACCTACAAGGCAGATTGGGCACACTTACTTGGCCATTCCTATTTGCCCACCCCCAATCAGAATAAAGATAAGCAATGCAAAACACATATTCAGCGACCAGTGTAGTGAGCAATTTTAGAAAGCTGTCCTAGCTCTGCCTTGGCTTGTTCACCTGCTAAGAGGATTTTCAGTTTTGAAAATAGTTTCAGTTACTTATTCAGTGATTTGGTCAATGGTGAAAGAGCAAAGACTCCCTAGCATTGCATGCCCAACAGTTTTGTACAGTATTTATGCAGAAGTGCTGCTCCTGTATGTGCTGTCTTGTTTTATTTGTTCATTTGATGGAAATTAATGCTATATGTGTGTCTGTGTTTATGTGTGTCTATATATGTATTTATGGTTTAAGACTTGATGAGATAAGCAATTGATGAAATGTTTGGTGGGGGAAGTATTGGTACTTAATATTTGAGATGAAAGAAGGAAGTAAATTGATTTAATACACCGTTATTAAATTACTAAACATAGATATTTCAATTCCCCCCTTTCTCTGTAGGCAGAATAGCTTACAAGCTAGCATGGCTCGCTTCAACGCAGTTTTGACTGCAGTTCTAACTCTTTTTTGGTGTTAACATTTTGACATTATGGTTTTCTCAATTTTCATTTCCTGGTTTTGTTTGCTCTTGAGGGTCTTTCTTAACTATTGATACAGCTGAAACACCTTTTCATAAGGTCTTTCTTTCACACCTTGCTTAAGGAAACATTTTCCTCTGCCCTTGACGAATTAATCTTGCCCACTTAGATCTATCTATTCAGAATGCCTCTTTGAAGTAGGTTTTCCTAATCAGATGCTTCAATTAATCAGCATCTCTGTAAATTTCTGTGTTGGTTCCTTCTTTGCATTCTGCACAGAAAAAGGATGGCTGTCTTAAGGTCCTTTCTACCCTGTCTCCAGTTTATGTATCCCTTCTCATTTGTTAGTAGTGTTTTGACTGTGACAGAGCTCTGCCTGTGCTATATTGTGCACAGGTGAAACACTCAGAGGTACCTTTTGTGCTTTCTGTCACTTTCTGCAATTTTAGAAGAACTCCCTTTTACAGAAAAATAAGGAAGATGCTTAATCCCATTAGAGGTCTAGCAACACATGACATGAATTGTATGAGCTGATGCAGCAGCCTATTGAAATGGTCTCATTGCCATTTTGTTCCCTGTGTGGCTTTTATCTGCTGAGGACCTCTGGTCCTCAGACTGGGGGCTTCTTGGGGGTCACTTTTGCGTGTCTGGTGCTGAGTGTGATGGCAGCCTGGCCTTCATCTGTATCCCTCAGCTGTAATGGAGTGTATATGGCCAGTCATGTACCTGCAGCGTCAGGGCTCTGTAGGAAATCCTGAACCAGGCAGCTTGGTTTAAAAATAGTATTTCCACCTGCGCCCAGTTTCCATGCTGTATTGCCAAATAAAGGGAGTGAACTGAAGGACTGTGGTGATGGGTTTTGAAGCAAGGTCAGGCTGTGAACCTTGTGGCACAATGAGCAAATTGGGGGTTAGTGCTCCAGCAGCTTTGGCTCTATTTTTCTCCCTGACAAGACTGTTGACTCTGCTAGACCGTGCACTGCTGTTCATATCTTGTTGCGTGGAAAACATCTTTTTTCCCCCTTGGGCCAATTTCCTTTGCAGATCCATGTCCATCACTGGCAGCGGAAGGAGAACACAAAGCAACTGCCTTAAATGATGCCTCCTGAAAAAGGCATGATGTGGGTCAGTATTGGGATTTGTATGGATTTCTTGGTCAAACCCTCTGTGCTTCAGTATACCTGTTGGTAAACACCAGTAGTAATAATGGAAGGCTATTGCTGTGATGCTTTGATTTAGATTGAGCCATGGTCAGAAGTGTTGTTGGACTGTGTATCTCTGTGTGGAGCACTCTCCTTTAGTACAGAGTACTGGCTTGGCTTCAGATGCTATAGGAAAACCATGCTTTAGTTGCCACTATAGAAGCAAATCCTGGGATTACCATCTAATGTGGATGATATACATGTTTCTTTTTTGGGCTCTTCACTCTGAAAGCTTTTAGATGACCAAAAGATCATTCTGGTAGCTTAAAACTTAATAAATGAGCAATAAACTGGAAATAGAGCCTATACAAGAGAGGAATAGGTATTTGGTTTGGGAAATAAGTCTTTTAAAATCAGACAGGCACTTCAGGTGAGAGGGAAGCTAGCATGTCTGGCTGTAGCTTGATAAAATCTGTTCAGTGGAGAGGGCACATAAAGAAGAAAAGATCCCTTTTGTCTGTTACTTTAATAAAATATTCTATTTGCATGCTTACTGAGTTGAAACATTGGGCAGTATAAACTGTAATCACTGCCGAATACAGAATCAGGTAATTTTGTGGTCTTTTCCTCTTTTTAAAAATAGATAGGGTTTTATCCTGAAATTAGCTATATAAATCATGACCAAAGTTATTATTGTTCTGCCTCAGCAATAGCACTGATGCCCTCAACCCATATATTTTTCTAGCAGTACAGTTTCCCTAATTTAAAAAAAAAGAGGCTGAAAATGCATGCAGTGTGCAGCCTGAATGTCCAAGTTGTGTAGTCTGGGTGAGATCAGACTGTCTGCTAGCTCTAGTGAGCTAAGCGTAGCTATTGATAGTAGCGATGCTTTATTCCCAGCATGTTGTAATACTGTCAGCAGCTACCACTGACCTTTTATTTCCTATATATTATGCAGAGATCATGTCATCAAAACTTCAGATTCCTGAGTTTTTAACATTAGATGCATCATCATTTCGCACGCTATGTTTTTATCTTGTAGGACCCACAAGTCTAGCAGGTTGGACTGGGGGATGAGAGGAGTTCCTCAGGGGTGGAGAGATGCAGGATATACTATCTGCTCTCCTGGAGCTTCACAAAATAAGTGGAAGCTGAGGAGAGGTGCAGATTGGTAGAGGAGAGAAACAGAACAGCTGCAACATGGTCAGAGCTTAAGATTTTGTGGAGTTAGTGTTAACCTTGATCAGGTCTTTAAAGCACTTCACTGTGTTGTTCACGAGTTTGGACTCATGATGGTGTGGGTTCAGATAAAGTGGCCAAGGCAGGGAAGTGTGGGGCAGGGCTGATGTGTGTTGGGTTTAGTACTTAAAGCCTCAAAGTTTGAGACTACCTACCTGCATTGGAGATAGCCAATTTGTGCTTTTCCATCTCTTTCCTCATACTTGCAATTGTGTGGCCAAAATTTGCCTTTTTTCTGGATCAGGTCATGCCCTGATCCTAGAACAGCAGTGCTAGCCCCAGACAGTCTTTTGGCAGCCTAAATTGCGACCAGCATTAACTAAAAGGGGCAAATCCTCAGCAGACATGAGGTCTTCTCCTAGTACTGAGGTTTCTCCCCTTTCCTGCTCTCTCTCATTCTTATTCCCTTTGCTACCTATACAGTGACGCTGAGTAAGACCGTGTCCCAAGAAAGTGCTTTTCCTTCAAAGATGGTCTTGCCCTTCCCCAGCAGGTTTTGCATCGTATTCTGGCTTTGAATGCTGCTGCCTTTCTTTCATTGTTGAACGACCACAAAACTAACAATACCGATCCACAGCATCCAGCTTGTGGGAAGGACTACTGTTGCTATGTCAACAGCTTTGTATTCATTTGCAACTATTTACCCACCTCTTAAGATCTTAGCATCGCCCTTATGCACTTATAGTTCAGGGTCACATGTGGCTTCATCAGTGTTGTTCAATTTTGCTAATATACCTGGTGTCCAAGTGGGACCACTTTGGGGACCTTCCTTGACCGGTGAAATACTGATTATTATTTTTCTGCTGCGGTAATAGGAGCAGTGATTTCTCTTTTCCCAACATCTCTCTGTAGAGCTAGCCTTTCATGCTGCCTCACATCTGGGTGACTTGCTTGGCTTGTCAGTCAGCTCAGAAGAATGATGTGATATTAATGACCAAGAAGGCAGTGTACCTTTTTGGAAAGAGAATTAATGTTTTCCAGCTGAAAGCAAGGTCTTACCTTAATAGATTCTCGTGGGTAAGTACTCTATTGCGAGCCTGCTGTCACTCAGAAAGAATCTATTTGCGTGAATATATGTTTAGGGTGGGGTTCGGCAGCTTCCTTGGGCTTAAGCTACAAGATTACCTTTAGCGTATGAATTGAGCACAGTGTTCAAAGGCACAGACAAAGGTTAGGCCTTTCTTGAAAGCCTGTAAAAACTTCACAGCAGTGCTCAGAATTCAGCCTTTAGGAAATCAGTATGGCGTGCAGCAGTCCAGGACTTTGCTGTTACTTGTATTGGACTTCACCCGCAGGTTGGCTTTTCTTGTGGGTGGTCAGTATCTTCCTCCAGTCCGTGATCTCTGAGGCTATCGGCAGGGGAAGCAGGGGGACAAGGTCCGTGTTTTGGAAGTGTATGCTTGTCGCCTTACAACTTAAACTCATTCCAGGATTCAGTGCAAAGGTTTTATTTGTTGTAACCTTTGAAAGCAGGTACAGCACTTCAGTCAGTTAGTTAATGGTTGTTTGGAGGAATCTCTGGGTTTGGCCAGTATGGTCATGATCATATTTCTGTCCCAACAGTACTTACTGTGGGGGAAGCACTGGGCTTAGTGGGATTGTTTAAGGTAACACAGTCTTGAAGACTTGACTTAAATGTTACCACTATTCATGGATGCTGGGATGTAAATGAAAGCAAAATATCAAACCTTACCTTCTGTCCTGGTGAAGACAATCTTTCTGGCACTGGTGGGTAGATCATTCTGCTTCTGTTCAGGACTGACAATTAGGAGAGTTGTGGCTGTGCAGTGTTACTTAAACCTACAATTTTTTGCAGTTAAGCTGACTTGCCTGTGTCTGCATATCAGAGATGCTGCCACATCAGCCAGGCAGTGCACAGTGTCTTCCTGCCTCACTGCAGCTGCTTCCTAGGAAATCATGAAGGGTCGTGAAACCACTCAGAGGTGTGCAGGGCATGCTGCGTGTGCAAATTTCACATAAGCTTCAGAGTTTAAAGCCTATATAACTCACACAAAAAGTAGTTTCTGACTTGTATTGGATAAGTGTTTGCAATGAGTAGTGAGTAACAGTATAGAGACCTATTGGGAGTTTCCTGGCTTTATCCCAGAGGTCGTCACACTTCAGTAACAAGTGAACGAATAAAATGAACTTGAAAAGCTCCATTTGATTCTCTAGAGAAAAGGATAAATCTGTTATTAGCAGAAATGAGCCTGCTAATTGTTTGCTTAAATATTCTTTTCCTGAACATTTTGTCTTACGAGTGGTGTAAAAGTCATTTAGTCAGTGTTACAAAATTCAAATTTAAATTGAAATGAGCCTTGAAATCCAGGAACAGATAGGCAACTCCAAGATTCATCTTTTCCTCGCAGTGCCAAATTGCTCTTGCTATGAGCTGTTTCTGCATCCCTTAGAGTTTAATCCTTTCTAACCTTGGCAGTTTCCAAAGTTGCGTTTTTTCTGGTAGCTTATTTGAGGGACTTGTTCACTGGAACGACATCCTCTGTGATGGCTTCCTGTGTTATCTCCTGCATAATTAGCTGTTCCAGCCTTTTATTTGGGTAGTGTGCACGTTTAGACTTTTGTAACATACACTCCTATTCCCACACAAACTGGTGAAGATTGTCACGTTGCATAGAAAAAGCTGTAACCCGCAGATGCAGTGCGGACTTTCATCTCAAAAGGTATCTTTTCATAGTATCTAAGCATTGCATGAGTTTTTAAGGGAAGAGATTTTGAATGTTTGGCCTAGGTTCCTCTGAAGATGCCCTCTTAGCCATTTGAATCTCAAGATGACAAAGTAATTTGAGAAGATGTGTGTACAAATCTAGGCGTTCTTCACATGACTTCTTTCATTGCCTAGCTAGTGTACATTGCTTCTTTTCCACATTGAATACCTGTGTATCATCATGTGCTTTCCCGTGCTTATTTCCTTGTCTGCATGACCCACTATACCTTTGGGGGTTTGGTTTAAAAGTTCTTATCTGAAGCTTGAATATTAGCGATTGTGACACTATATTTAATATCCGCTGTCTCTTGCAGTGGAGTCTGCTTTGAGGGCAGTTTATGTAATGAATCAGATCGCCATCTCCAGAACCTAGTATAGGAAGGCTTATATCTCCTCAGGCTAGTGAAGCAAAATGTCATTCCGGACTAAAATTGGGTTTGACTGATGATTTGGCAAACTTGGGTCTTCAGCTGCATATCGTAATGCATATGGCAGCAGCCTGTGCTTTCCATAGAGCCAGTTTGACTGCTCTGAAGCCTGTTTGGTGGCTCTTGTATGATGTTTGCTGATGTGACAGAAACCTTAAAGTTGTTGCTTCATAAATACACTCCTAAAATATTAGGGAAGATGTTCCTTTTCATATCTGCCTTTCTTAATGTCTCAAACTATTATCTGTGTGATCTTGATCTCTTGGAGCATGTGGTCCCTGGGAGTCATGACTCTGCTGCCCCTTCCCTCTGTCGCAGCTCTGTGACATGCAGGACTTGGAGTCTTTCAAGAACCAGAGCTGACAGGGGTTTGCAGTAAGAGCAAATACTGCATGCAGAAAGTATCTTGAATGGGAAGAGATCTGTTCAGCAAATGAAGTAGTACTTTTGGCTTTGATAGGTGGATCCAGCACTCATTGGACAAATAAGACTCCTGGTGCTCATGTGAGAAGTTTTGGATCTTCTGAGATATAGTCCCTTTAGGCAGCACGGGTTGAAGCACCTTTTACTATAAAATTACTGTTCTTCACATGTTCTAGGAGTCTTGAAACCTGTTTTGGACATCAGCCTACATGCACTGGTGCACATAGAGCCATACATGTTACATAACCATTGAGAAAAGTTGTATTAAGAGTCTGAACAGTATACAATTATTTTTCTTCTTTCAGACATAAAGAATGAATTCTTCCAAAAGCTACAGGTTGTTAATGCTATTGTCTTGTCTTCACTGGTCTTGTAACATTAGTAAGTCTTCCTTATGCATACTGAATATCTTTTTCTCCAACAGTCTGATAGAAGGCAATCTTTGAATTGCACAAAACCCATATATCCCTTATTCCTGTGAGAAATCTTTGTAGCTCTTTAAAACCATAAAGGTCAAAATTTCAAAGGAGTTCTAGAGAAATCTGTTTTGCTTCCCCCTCCCATCAGAGCCCTTTTCTCAACTGATTAAGATATCTAATGTTTTATGTCTCCTCCTTCTCTCCTTAATAGTTATTTAGGGTGGAGGTTTTATGGGCTGCTGTGTCAAAAGCTTTAGACAAGTCAGTAAAAAATGTCCCCAGTGTGTAAAGACCATTATCCATAACCTGGCAAATGTCATCTGTAACTTCAAGCCATAGGGAATCTGTCGAATACAAAGGTTAAAAACCCAGTTGGCGGTTCCCATCAAGGCTGCTGTTCCCTTCATCTGTTCAGCAGAGGGAGATATAGATCTTTAGTGAAATGCTAGTGTTGATATACATTTTTTAAAAAAAAGAGTAGTACATCTGGTGTTAGTAAGAGATGAAAGTCACTGGCGGAAGCAGGGTATAGTCTTCCCTGCAGAGCTCTGTCAAAATATTTCAAGTGCTAACCTGAAACCCTGTGCTGTCGCATTCCTGAGCCTTTCCTTGGTAGAAGGAAAGGCAGAAGATGCTTATTGTGCTGTTGGTTTTGCCAGAGATTAAACTGAGGCTACCAGACACGTTTAATCTAACCTTAGCTCTCTTTTAATTCAGTTCTCATGGAGTGAACCTTTCTCATGTTGCTTCCTTTGTCATGTAGTCTGCCAAACAGAAACAGGCATTTTCCTTCTCAAAGCTGTGTTCTTCCATTGTTTAAATGAAAACCTGGACTGGATTTGTGTTGGATTCCCTAAATATAAGATTTCGGATGCTGTATTTGTATTGAATTCCCTAAATACAATTTTTGGGGGGGAGGCTGTTGCCTATCATCTGTATTGCAGAGTAGGAAAATGAGATTGAGTTGTCATCCCCGAATACCCATGTGCCTTCCTCTGCTTTAGAAACTTCTTTTCATCTCCTCACAAACATCACGGGCTCTGTGGCTTCCTCACTTGAAAGGTTGGAGGTTTTTAAAAGATTTTTGCCACCAGCAAAATAAATCTTTGCTTAATCTTGTATAGCCTTCAGAGCTGTAAGGGAAGAGCATGTGGGGGAGGCTTTGACCTGCAGGGAGAATATCTACTGAATGCTTTTCCAAAGTTCAGTCCCTTTTTGTATAGCTGTTGAATGTTTGACACCTATGAGGATGGGGTGTGCGGGAGCTCCCTGGGGGTCTGGTAGAATGGCATATGAGACCACTTTTCTAGGCAGAACTAACTAGCAAATATTAAGTACCACATCCCAAATCAGCTTGGGCACACACATGAAAACACAAAATAAGGGCATTGGCCCACAGCAACAAACTGGAACAGAGCATTGCCTCTAGAAGAGATTGCTCAGATTCCTGCAGGGCAACAGAAAGGTTATTCAGAGAAAGGACTGTTCCTTTACTGCAAAGGGAACTCCAGGTAAAAAGAGGAGGAAAAAGCAAATGCATCAAATGGGTAATTTTGTCTTAGTTATAGAAACAAAGTACTTGTGATTTCTTCTGCTGGAACAGAAAATTGTGAATACAAAGCCGTATCCAGCAAACATTTTAGTGTGCCTGTAACAGTGGCTGTTGGGATAAAATTTTCTTGTTTTATTGGGTGGTGGTTTTGTTTTGCAGGGAGATTTTAGACAGGAAAAATAAATACCAGTTAGCTTTACCTGCGCTGCAGTGTTTTACAGGAAGATGTTGGGGTAAAATGGATTTATTTCTGCTCTCTCCTTCTCATGTGATTTGTCATGCTGCAAGTGGAAAACAGCACACTGCATTCTTCAGCAAAATGCTCCGGATAGTTTTGTCTGTCAAAGGTTCTTTGCTTCAGGCTGTATGAAACCCGTTTTTAATCTCCTTTCTTACAGTAAGGGAAATGGTTTGTAAAGAGGGCACTGATGTCAACTCATTGTTGTCGATATTATCTAATTTCTTCTTCAGAAAATTCTTGTGCTAATTTTTGGTGCAAGGCTTTGTTCACTTGAATTAAAGTCCACTTTTTTTCCCCCATCCCTAATGCATTGTCATCTCTTCTCTCTCCCCAGAGCATCTGTTTCCTTCATGTAGTGGAAATGATCACATTCTCTTCTCTGAAATGGCTTGTGATAGGCCAAAGCCTGTGCTGATCATATTCCATTCCAGTATTACTCTGTCAAGTAAAATAAAGACATTTATAGTGTGTTGGCTGGAAGGCTTCCTCACCGTTCTTTGTCAAATGCCACCCTGCATTTCTGTTGCTGTAATAAAGACCCTTGTATTTTGCCTCTATGTACTCTCTTCTGCCCTGGAAGAGACCCAAGATTAAAAATAGTCTTTTTGGTGGTCCCTGCATGAAGGTTCTCCTGTCTTGTTGAGCTGAATTATTGCCAAAGATGGAGTGTTCAACTGTGCTATGTTCACCAGTCTATTCTCCAGAGCAGGACCTGCATGTGATGTTCAAACTCCAGCCTGCCTCTCTGCCATAGGAGAGATTAAATCTCCACCCTAAACTTTTTGAACAAGCCACCTCAGTCACATGAAGATCTCTTTTAAGTGCTGTTGTTTGGTATTACAGGCTTGGCAGCAGTTCAGCAGTTCTCAATTTTCTTCTTCACTAGTAAGGAAAAAAAAAAATGAATTAATGAAGAACTAAGGTTGTATGGCAGGGCTTCATGCCACCCCATCACGTGGGAGTAGGTAAACAAAACCTGAAATATCTGAGAAGCCAGAAACTTGTGCAGCAAAAATTGCCTAATCATTAATGCTGTAATGCTGAGAGGTGGGCTAATGCCTTTCCTTTCTTATGTCAATAACTAACAGTTTAAGCAAATTTGGATTAAAAAAAAAATAATTCTCCCTAGTTTTTTGATGTAGTAGCAATTTTTAAATGCAGCTAAGATGGGAGAAGAGTCTACAGAATTTCTGTCTTTGCAAGTGCTCAGAGTTTGACTGAGTAGGACCCTTGAACACAATTATTTAATTTGCAAGTTGAATCCAGCTTCACAGTTGTCACTTGCTTGAATGGGAAGTCAGACTGGCTGGATTCCAGAGTTCCCTTTCAACCTTTGCTATTCTACAACTTTCAGGGCCCTTGAGCAAAAATGGGTTTCTAACAGAAGTTGCACTCTACGTAGGATTAAGTTTCAGTTTGGTCTTCCTTATCATTAAATCCCGAGTTGTCTTTTGACCAGCCTTTGATATCGCTGCCGTTGCAGGGAGGCTCTGTTTCCTGGCGTGAAGATATGTAAAAGATCCACTGGAGAGGTTGAGTTTTCTTATTAATAGCTTTTAGTTAGTCTCTAAGAAAGTATGAAGCTTGTTGGATGGCTTTGAGGTCAAGAGAGTGTTGAAGCTTTTGTAGGTCTCTTCTTAAATTAAAGGAGCTTTTTATTAAAGTGTGTTGTCTTCAAGACTGGGGTTCTGATAGCAGCTGTCTGACTTTTCTCAGATTTTTGAGAAAGAGCAGCACTTGTTTACCTGGCCCTTTTTTGGGTTTCTGTAAGGACCAAAGCATCTAATCTGCCAGGTAATCTTCAGTGTACTGTGATAAAGTACGCTGTAGTACAGTGATCTGAGTTTATTTTTAAGTCAGGATGTTGTTCCTTTTTACCTCTTTCCTCTTTTCTTTTCGCTAACAGAAGTTTTTAATAGTGAAAATTGAGGTTGCATGGGAGCTTCCTGATCCTGTTTCCATTTTTAGTCTAGCCAAAAGCTTTACCTCTGAGGATGCAAGCTTTTTTATACAAGAAATCACACCAAGCCTGGCTGAAAGAGACTTTTGGTTAACCCATCTTGACGTTAAAGTTCTGTTCTTCTACTGCTTGTTTACCTATGTTCAACAAAAAATCTTTAAGATGGCTTGCCCTCTCCTGCATGGCATACTACTTAAGGGAGGACAACGTGTATTCTTTGCTTTCATCTAGAGACACTTGAAACACCAGCTTTGGTTTGAACGACTGGGCTCTGGACACTTGAAGGCATAAAGATATGATGAGATTTTCCTGCTGAACGAGGTGCTTAGGTACAGTTTTAAGTAGCTCTGAAGGCTTCATTCTGTCAGCTTTGCATGCTGCATAATTTTGCTTACACTTGGTGTACAGAGGAGAAACAAGTGAAAGGAAAGATCAATTTCTATAGGTAGATGTTTAAATATGAGTAATTGGATTTCAGCTAACCCCTTCAATATGTATTGAGCCATGGAGGTATCCCTCAGGATCTCGGGAATAATTTTTTTAACCAATGAAAGTAAATACAGAATGAAGTGCCACAAAATCATTCCTCTTTCATTCTGACGACTATTTGGAGGCAAGCAGAGGTATCTTGCACCATATCTGCTCTGACTGTTTAAATCTTGTTGAACAACTCATTTAGATGCATCCCTCAGACTACAAATGTCTCTTAATCTTACTACTGATGTACAGAATTTCAATGGTGAAAACAGGCAGCCTTGATTCAAGCTTGAATTTCGTGTGGAGGAAAACAGATGAAGCTGAGGGAATAATCAGCTGAGGACATGAGTTACTAGATGCAGCAGATCAGATCATCATGGTCAAAGAAGCACAACAGAAACACGTTAAAGGTTGTGCTCCAGCCTGAACTTTGCTTTCAGTAAAGCATCTGTAGTATGAGGCAAGCAGCACTACAGGCTATAGCCAGAGCATTAATATATGAAATGAATTTGAGCCCAAGTTTGGTATTGAAGATCTTTTATTTAAAAAAAAAAAGTTCAAAATGTGCTTTAACAGAAGACTTCTAACAGATCACTTAACATCTGGCTGCCTACCCTAAACTTTGGTTTTGAATACGGGCATCTGCTTGGCTGTAACATTCATCTGACGTGTAGCAGTGAGCACCACTTATATTCTCAAGTCTATAAGCACTGAAAAATCCAAGTAATGTAAATTACTTTTTTAATAGATCGATAATCTAAATATTGAACAGTTGAGAAATACGCATTTCTAAATGATTGAAATAAGAAAAATGATCATTGATTTTCTAGCCGTTCGGTTTTCCAGAGTAGAGCCACAGAACCTTTGTATGCAGCTCTTGGCTTTCTAGTTGTTACATCCATTGAATATAAAACTGTTGCATTGCAGGTAAATTTTTGTTTTGCTGTCCTTGGCTTGATATCCCTTTGAGTAAGTGTTTTTTGGTTGAAAAAAGCTGGGGGGTGGGGGGGGGGTGTTGTGAGTTAGCTCATGCTAATGTTCATGGTGAAAGTGGGTGAAGTAGATGACCCAGAAGATGAATGTTACTTTGGATTGCTCTGCTCTTCAGTTTCTGTGTGTTGCTGCTACCCAGCGTGTACTAGTACTCAGTGAAAGATAAACAGCTGCTGTGTGATGCTCTTTCCTAACCCTTGCCTTCTCTTTCTGGAGCTGCTGCTTGTCAGCACGCATTAAGAGCTTTGCAATAGGTGATGTTGAACCTAATGCCTGCTAGTAACAGCTGTTTTGTGAGTTTTATTAACAGACTTAAGAGTAAGGAAAATCATGTTTAGCAAAAACAGATTTTGTCTTTTTTGGTTTTTTGTTTGAACAACCAAAAATCTAAGAGCAGTTCCATCTGTCTGAACAACTCTGAAATTACCTGAGATGCTGCTGGCTCCATTAGCGATTTCCAGCTCTCTCTTTTTAGAAGTTTTTAACCTGATTTCCTAAGATCACATAACCATATCATCAGTTTATTTGCTGTGTCCTCACCCCTGCAACCAAGCTGAGTGTGAGGACTGAGATTGAGAAGGGGCAGATCACTTCACCTTGTACGTCACAAAACCATCCTTCTGCCCTGTTCCTGTCAGCTGGAGCCTTGCGAATTTATGAACTACCGAGCAACGAGGGATGCCATCCTTTCTGGCGCAGGTTCTTACTGAAAGGGTGGTGAGATTTTTCTGAAGTTTGGAAAAATCTGAGTTCTTGATCAGTTGTCATTGGATGGCTCAGCTGTTCTTGAGCGTTTTGGAAAAGCATTATTTAAAAACTCAGGCTTGTGGTCAGAGACCTCTCAGCAGCAGTGGCAGAGCTTGGCTGCCCTTTTTGCCTTCTGAGATAACTTTAAAAAAAATTAAAAAAATGGTCTGCCAGGAAACATTTGAATTCAGAAGGTGCAGCAGCAGAATTGTCGTGTTCAGCTTCTGCAGTGACATTGAACTAGATGAGAATTGCTTCAGTGTTTAATTTGTTATGGTATATATACATGTTCTTTCCTATTATCTCATATATATTTCAATTTAGCCTGAACGCTAAAGAAAAAGTAAAGCAGTGAGCTGTTGCTGCCCAAGGGTTAGGCCATGAGGCTTTTAACTCTGGAAATGTCATTTCCAAGTTGAAATTGTTCTAAGTGAGTTTTCTGGTTGAGGGTGGTAACTGTAGAGCTGCAAAAAAAATTGCCAAATAATAATTTTAATGCTCATGATTGAGAAGCAAATACCTTGTGCATCACTAGTTAGCGATGGAGTATGTTCCATGATTCTTCCAGGGATGCCAAGGTCAGGAGCCGGTGGTGGGATGCTGGATCCACTTACAGGCTCTTACAGAGTTCAAGAAGCATTTGATTCCCCTCAATGCCTACTCTGTTTTCTTTACCTTTAGCTGCCTTTTAGGACTAACTCATTCTCTCAGCTTTCTGGAGCACCCTGCCACCTTGCCTTGGACCTGCTGGCGTGCTTGGGATGCAGCCCATCACGGACAATTCTGGTTCATCAAACTCTGCTAGGCGAGGCTGCTGCTGGAGTACCTGGGAGTTGTATTTTTCTCATTTAGCTTCACTTTTGGGCTTCTACTTCCTCAGCAGATGGCATTTTTATCATGTTTTTCGGAAAGTCCATATGGCCTACAAGAGAGAGTATCTCTTTAATTGTAAAACATGACCACCTGTTCTGATTTTAATGAATGCAGTGAGCATTCGTCTTCATATATCTACTTAAAAATAGCTGCTTCAATTGAATTAAAAAAAACCACCACCTCAGTTAGGCACCAACACTTCAGCTGCTGAAATAATCAATTAATAATTAAGTGGCTAATTTTAGAACCCACTGGCCTTGCCCATTCCCTCGGACTTACTGTGATGAGAGCAGACAGTGATTGATTGCCCTGCCGATGCCAAGAGGCACATGCGGTGGTGGGGCCAGATGCCGGCAGGCTTAGAGCTGTTTATTGCGATATTTAGAAGGTGAATGCAGCTTCATGCATTTGCTTTGCAAATGGACTTGTCTTTCCTGCTACAGCTCTTTCCACATTGCTCCAGCTGCTCACATGCAGCCATCCACAGGTACCTCTTTCCCTGCCACCCTCTGAAGGATAAAATCTGATGCTCAAAAGGTATCCTAATGACTGGCCAGCTGGAGAGGAGGTTGAAACTGTAAGCAAAAACAGACTTGAAAGGTTTATCTGCTAACTGGCTCCTAATAAAAAGCCCTGCTAGAACCATTCTGCTCATTAAAATAACAATTGCTAGTTAACTGTTTCATAGCTCCTGCAGCAGGTCCACTGGCCAGATGAGAAAACATATTGAGCTCATGTTTTCAGAGAGGTGTAAGGGACCAGGATGTCCAAATCTTGTTAAAGGAGTGTTAATGCTTAATTCGGAGTCCCACTGAAAATTAACCCCTTTATTGAATTAGCCTGTCGGAGCATCATCCTGTTTTAAAGCTAACTAAAATACCCAAAGGGTAGGAACACACTGCGGTTTTGGTTGATAGATGTTGGCTGTTGGGAAGGGATTTAATATTTCAGAGGTGGAAGAAACAGGAGCGTTGGAAGGAGAGTGCTCGGGGGTACAGCATTTGCCAGCATTTCAGCGCTAGCAGTAATGGGTGCAATAGCTGCTGGGTTTCAACACGACAGGGTAATTTGACAGTTCGGTGTAAGTGGTGGAGAAAACTTGGTGTGTCTGCTTGGAGTGTCCGCTTTTACATATCTGTCAAGGAGGGAGAAAGCTCTTAGAGGAGAAGTCTCTGAACCCATCATATTATGCAGAGAGCAAGGTGCTGGAAGCAGTTAGAGGGGAAGGCAACTTGCCTGCTTACCTCATTTCACTGAAGGTGTTTCTGACACAGCCCCCCCATCCAATTAGTCTGTTAATATGGGGGAGAAGCTACCCTTGCCAGTTTGATGGTGGTTGCTGTAGCCTGATCAATGTAAATCCAGTTATCTCTCAAACCACATGGGATTTTGAGACAGCTGGGTGTTGTTTGTACGGCTGAGAGCCCTGCTTTGAAATGCTGTGCAAATACAAAAATAACCATAGCTATTGGCATTTAAATTCATTTCTATGTAATCTTTGTGATTAACTTCCATTGGTGGGGTGTTATTTCAGTGGGAGGAGGGTCAGAGCGGTTTTCAGCTGACGTCTGGGTATCACAAGTTGCTTGGTGAGAACGGCGTCCAGCTCTGTTTCCCTGCGTGTGTGTGGCCATCCCTCCTTGCAAAATAGCAGGCAATAATTAAATGAAGTTCAACATTAAAGGCTGAAAGTCAGGAAGGGAGAAGCTTATTAACCTTGTTGAGCCAGAAAAAGTACTGCGGGTCTTTGGGGCTTGGGTCTTGTGGGGTTTTCTGTTCTTGTTTTTCTGTTTTCTTGGGAATTGACATTTGGTTGTGCAGAAAATAAAATGTATCGCTAATTCTGTGATCCCTTTATGTGGTTGTGTCACTGAAGAACATCTATAAATTAAATCTTAAGAACTGGAATTTAGTCTGTTCTCTCATTAGCAGAAATGCTAATTCTCTGTTGATTGTTAATAAAGTCAAGGGAAAGAAGCAAAAAACACAAGTATGGAGGTTACCCATTTAGCGTAAGCGTGAGAAATTTAATCCTTACTTTCCGTGATCCAATTTAAGTAGGAGACAGAGTTTTTAGCTTTGAGCTCTCCAGCAGTTTTCCAAGAGGGCACCGCTTGGGGAAGAAGGGAATGCAGGGAACTACAAATGGCACTTGGAGTGGCTGGGCAGGGAGCCAAGAGGGCAGGCAGGAGAGGCAAGAGTCCTTTTGGCTGCTGGCTTGCCTACGGCCACGTGAGGTTTGCAGGAAGATGTGTGTATGTGGATGCACCTTTTTCCTTTGCTGACTCTTTGAAAGGCCGCTCAGACTGTTGCGGACTGAGTATTGGGGCCATTTTAAGAAGCCTGTTTAAACACTCCTTTGCTATAGTGCAGACTGTTTATCCCAGCTGAGGCTTTAAGTGAGATGTAGAAGCTGCAGGCAGGACTTTTGTTGTGAGCTGACTATTAGAGGTCCCGTGCATCCTTCCCAGCTGATTAAATTTTGTCCCTTTTCTTTCTTATCTCCAGATCACTGTGTTCACTACTACGATCTTCGCAACACTAAGCAGCCAATTATGGTGTTCAAAGGGCATCGCAAGGCAGTCTCCTACGCAAAATTTGTGAGTGGGGAAGAAATAGTCTCTGCGTAAGTATAGCCTTTTATGTAGGCTAAAAACTTTGTAGCCCTTGCTTGCTGGCGTTCTTCAGGGCCATCGTGCAAGTTCGCCTGCGTGGGTGGGTGTGCTCGCTAGCTGCTGTGCTTTTGGGAAGCAGATCATTGCTTTTTTCTAAGACAAAAATAGACATTATTCCTGGTGTCACTTAGCTCTGCTCTGTCTTGTGGAGCTAAAATGACAGAGAGGAACATGGAGACAACTAGACGCAGATCCTGACTTTGGGAAGCTGCAGGTGGACTCTCTTAGTGCTGTGAGTGCTGAGGGTCCTTCTGACCAGAGCTCTGCTGCAGAGAAGGCTGCTGGCAAAGCCCTGAGAGCAGTAATCTGTGGTAAAACAGAGCTGATGAGCAACAGAAGTGATCACATGGCGCTACTGTGTCTGAAGAGGAGGTTTAGCCACAGCCTGAAAGCAACTCGAGTAGGACTGACTGTTCTCTTCTTTGGTAGTTTATTTATCTGCTCAGTCAAGGTCCTTTTTAGGATTATACTTGAGTTAGAAAGTAAGACAAAGAGAAGTGTTGTGTTTTGTGGTCCTAATGATGCAGCTTTTCAGCCAGAGGAGACCATAAGGTCTGCTATGAAGGCCCTGAAGAATAATATTCTACAGCTTCTGTTCAGTTGTGTGGCCAGATGCAGCTGCCTCAGGGCTAGGTGGGTTTTCAGTCATGTGGCAATGAGGGTGTCTGTCAAATAGCACAGTGAAAGGTTTGACAGACTGGCTACAAACCTCTTCAATAAACCAGAAGTGAGCCCCTCTTACATGGTGGGGAAAAGCCAAGTAATCTTGGGGGGCTGCAGGGCAATCTTTGGTCTCAACACTCTCAGGGGTAACATCTGAGGGCAGCAGGGATGGATCACACAGGTAGATCTAGTCCTAGGAAGCGTGTACCACTGTATCCAGCCCATGATTATCCAGCGTGGCTCTATCCTGTGTTTTCAACAGTTTGCTCTAGAAGCCTGGAGCCATCGCAAGGCATTTTAAGTTGTATTCAGGCTGCTAGTGAGTTGCTCTGAGCTGAACTGTGTGATGGAAGATTCCCTGGTGGCTTCTGATACTGTTTATATTTAATCAGCTCCACTCTTCTTATTTCCATGAACAGTCTATAAGGGTGCAGATTCATACCTAGAACACAGAGAAAATTAAATGTAATGCTTTGAACCAAATCTGGGTAAGAAGAAAAGGTTTAATAGAAGCAGGAGGAGGCTAGAAATGTTTTACAGCCATGATCTAGTGGAGCATCATCTCTGGGATGTTTCAGGACAGAACGGCCTTGTCCTGCTTGAACCAACTGTCTGAGAAAGCTTATCCCACAGTCCTGGGAGGAATATCGATAGAGCTGTCAGACTTGGTCAGGCAACAACAGGGTGAGGTGACTAACTGGAGGATTCACCTACCTTTTTCTGCAGGAACAGAAAGAAGTGTCAGAGAGAAAGGATTATTTTTCGTGCCTTTCTTTTGCAAATTGAGGCGAGGAGGCAGCAGTAGTGATTCCCAAAAATCAAGCACTGATTTCTTTTTAAGAAAAAATTATATGTATATTCAGATTCTTTAGATTTCTAGCTAAAGCTGTTTTATAGATTGCATTGATTTACTTTGCCTTGTAGAGTTAGATTTTTGACCTCA
Organism: Falco naumanni; assembly: GCF_017639655.2. Classification (NCBI taxonomy): domain Eukaryota; kingdom Metazoa; phylum Chordata; class Aves; order Falconiformes; family Falconidae; genus Falco; species Falco naumanni. The sequence goes on along the minus strand of NC_054064.1, from coordinate 5,764,276 downwards.
AGGGTGTTCAGAACTGCCTGGTATTTAGCACAACACATTGATTGCAGTGCTGATTTACAGAGAGACAGATCTAACAGAGCAGCACATCCATGATATTTTTTGGAAAAGGGTATGAAACCAGAAGAGCAGTGCAACACCAGGAGGATCAATGGTCTTTTTCTCTCTTTGCAGTCCAGTGGCAGATAATATTCTTTTATGGCATGTTTATCCTAAACAACGCAAATGTGGCTAGAGCTTGATGGGGATTTGTTAACAGTAAAGCATTCTATTAGTAATAGTCTTTAAGTGTGTTTATTTTAATGAAGCCATCTAGAATGTGTGCTACTAAAATATAGAGGTTAAGTGCCTGTATATACGAGGTCTTCTTGATGGGTTAGCTAATAGCAGAAGCTGTCACAGGAATCTGACAACTTGTAGACCAGGGATTAGTCTTTTGCTGCTTTACCCTGCCTTCAGGAAAGTTTAGTTTCCAGGCAACTCTGAAGCTTTTAAAAGCAGCATTTTAAAAATACATCTGCCCTAATAGCACAGAAGGTACCTCCCTATACTTGTGGGCCAAAAAAGCAGCAGTGTATATCTCTTTGCCATTTCTATGCGCTGTGCTGTTACTGTGATGGTAAGGACAAGGGAAGGGAAGGAAGAGTGAGCAGCAGTGTAGTGCAGGGATGGATTTGGAACAAAGATCAAGCTGAATACTGTGGTTTAGCTCCCCCCCCCTCCTCCCCTCCCCCAGTCAAGACCTGGGATGAGGAATGCACTCCTGCTTAAGTCATAGTATTACAGATAAAGTTCATACCTTCGTTCTGATCTGACCTCATACTATTATTACAAATGACTAACAAATCTTGCTGCAACTCCCTTATCGCTCCTTTGTCATTCCAGCTGTCATTGAGGATCGAGATAAGGTTTTTGCAGTATAGCACGAGGTGCATCTCTCCTCTCTTGTGCTATATTTTTGGTAAATGTGACATTGGTGCAGGGCCAATGTCTTATGTTGTTGGCAATATTTGATGGATCTTGGGTGAGGTTTTTTCCCTCAACTCTAAATATTTGGAAAGCAGCAAGGTTGCGTGACACAACCTGCGTGAGGGGAGCATTGCCTGCCTCCCCTCCTTCCCACCCAGGAGGCTGTCAGGTCCTGCTCCCAGTCTCTTTCGAACTGAAGATCAAAACAGCGCTACCCCTTTCCTCAAGGGTAGCTTCAGGGGGCTCTGATCCCACCATGTCACCATTTGTTCCCTTACTGTGGAGCCCATCGCCTTAAGTCAGTGAGCGCCAGAATATCAGAGCCTGGCAACTGCTGAAGAATAACTCTTGTGAAGTAAGAGAGGCTCGTGTCTCCTCAGGTTTGGGGTAAGAAATTAATCTTGTATCTCCCAGAAACCTGGGATCTTCATTTCAGTTGAGCTCTGCCAGGCAGAGGAGAGTACCTCCACCTTCTTTCTCTTGCCAAAGGGAAGATGTATGCTTACAGCAAATAAAAAAAAAATAAAAAAATTTGAAGGCATGTATGTTTGCATGTAGGGGAACAGTGGAAAACATCAATTTTGTTTTAATCCTGACAGAGTTTGGATATTTTTACTTGTCCTGTCTAGCTTTGCTGCCAAGGTGAAAAAAGAGGGAAGTCTGAGATTTGTATCCGTGCAGTCTCAATTACACATGAGTAAACAACATCAGCTGAATGGTAATAGCAACTCTGCGCCCCTATAGGTTTTTATATGCTGCTGCTTGGTATTGGGCAGGAGAACATGCTTTTAGGGCAGCTGGAGGGGGAGGAGACTGCTTCTTACCGGTTCTGTAAAGGCATGAATGAGAGTTGCAGCCAGCACAGAAAAGGGAAGAGATTTTGTTCATGCTGTAAAGGCTTAAAACCAAAAAATAATAATAAAAAATCAGCGTGTCCTGGATCTTGAGGGGGCAGTGATGTCCCAAAAGCTGTACAGTTCAGTGGAGGACTCCACAATTGATAGGAAAAGGAAGAGTAATATTTCAGGGAAGTTTTTTAGTCAAACATGTAATATGCTTTGACAGGCTTCTAAAATAATGTGATACCTTTCCGAGCTCAAGCTGAGTTGCATTATGATTGAAAGCAGGATAAATTTTCTGGAGTGCACTAAGACTTCCTATGTTTACCTTGCAAGTAGGGCGTTAAGGACCAGGGTTGCGAGTGAGGAGTTCCTGCTGTATGGCAGCAGGGTAACTTTAGGTATTGTTTTCAGGTCAACAGACAGTCAGCTGAAGCTGTGGAATGTAGGGAAGCCTCACTGCTTGCGCTCCTTCAAGGGTCACATCAATGAGAAGAATTTCGTAGGGCTGGCTTCCAACGGAGACTACATTGCCTGCGGTGAGTAGAGCAGCCATCCTGACAAACGCTAATGGGACTCCTCGGAGCTGATGCCTCTCCAGTTGCAAAGCACATCAGAAGTTGTGTTACATAGCTGCATAGGCTTTTTAACAGACAATTTTCCTAAACTTCTACCTTCCTTCCCTTCTCAGGGAATGGCATACGGAGCCCTGACCTAAGGGGCTCTGTTGGTTTCCTCCTGCTTCAGACGAGTTCTTTGTCTATGACGATTCAGACTTGCTGTCACCAAAAATCAGCTGCTAATGTAGTTGCTGTTGATATGACTTAAGTCTTTCAAGTTTAAGAACTGACACATCTTCCCAAGGAAAGGCAGTAGCCTGGACCACACGAGGGTCCTGTACTTGTCACTTAGTGCAGCATTCTGTGTGGTGAAGCTACACGCTCATTGTGAACAGCTCCCTAGAAGGCTGAATCATCCTGAAGCAGTTAGCCCTTTGGCCGTTTCTGTCCTTTCACCACCGAAGTTACACTGTTGAACCTCTGCAAATCCACAGGTCCTGGTAGGAAAGCAGTGACAGGCTCATAGTTGTGGGGTAAGCAGGACAGCTGTGCCAGCACTGAAGGGAGGAGCTTAGCTTGTGTATTCTCTGTGATCTCTGTACTATTTGCAAGGCAGAAATTGGGATGGATTTCTAAATAAAGCCTGCACACTGTCTAGTCTCTCTTACTTAAACCTCCACGGACCAAACTGTCATACTTGATTATGGCAGGCAAAACTGTGACAGTGTTACCTGCCTTAGGGCTGTAACGCCGAGCAGGCTGAGTGTAGTGGTGTTTCATGTGGTAGCGTAGATGCTCTGCCCTAAGGAAGTTATGGGGGACGGTTGGGATCCCGTATATTTTGCAAGTGTGCTGCATACTGCAGTTGTCTTGTAATAAAAGCTGGTCCTGTTACTAAGCATCGTGAAAGTTTGCTGAGGAGTACTCCAGTTGCCAGGGCACCGTGATGATGATAACTACAAGGAGGAAATATCTGGCCTTGTCTTAAGGCTTCTTAGCTCTTTCATTGTTTCTTTCTCTCCCTGCTACCAGAGCCTAATCTTGTATATTTATTTTTTTTATCTCTAGGAAGCGAAAATAATTCCCTTTACCTATACTATAAGGGCCTCTCAAAGACACTGCTGACATTCAAGTTTGATACAGTGAAAAGTGTCCTGGACAAGGACCGGAAAGAAGATGACACAAATGAGTTTGTGAGTGCTGTATGCTGGAGGGCACTACCAGATGGGGTAAGCTTTCTGCTCAGACACCCAGCTGGGTGCAAAAGAAATGCCTCCTGCTTTTTCTCACAAAATAGAATTGCTGGGGGTTTGACTGCACTTGGTATTTTCCCGTTTGTGGGTATTGCAGATAGGCATGAGAATGTGAAGATCTGCAGGGTAGTTGAAATGCTGGGGGCGAAGGGACTGCTGTGCTCTTAACTCTTCTACCTGGGTGTTTGAATTTCTCTACTTGGCATCTGAATTCCCAAAAGCAGCATTGTATTTCTGGCACTTAATTGTTTTTGTAGGCGCATTAGCAGGTTTTTGGATGTTTTAATGAAGGCACCTGCAGGTACTCGGTGTGGAGCCTTATCTCGATGTTACTGTTTCTGTATGGGCTTGGTCATTGAAATACAGCCCCTGTGTTTAGATGAGTAGATATGTAAAAGAGGCGAGCCCAGACTCAGTCACCTCAATGACTGTTCCAGTGACACCTAATTCATATACGTAGCATGTGTACTAATGCTGCAGGCAAACCTGACACAGCTTTTGTGAGAGTGGCCTTTTGGCACAGAGCTGCTCTGGAGAACAAAATGCTGCTTTTAAATTCAGAGTGCTCTTGAAAACCTTGCATAAAAAAAAAAAAAACCCCAAACTTGAGCAAGTAACTCTCTTGTATGTACAAGGGTTTGCAGATCAGATACTTAATGGGCTTGTTGGGAGGAGGAGGAAAGGAGCTCATCCTAAATACAGTCTTCCATTTAGCTAAAGTGGAATGCTGCCTAATTGATGTCCTGAGATGTTGCGTTCACAAAGATAGCGTTTCGGAAGGGTAGCTTTTACCAATCTGTTTCTGTATGAAGAAACTGCCCCCACAACCATGATTCAGTTGTCACTGGCATAAATTCACTTCAGATAGATGCTTCTGAAACAAAACAAAAATAAACTCAAGTGTCTGAAACTGCCCTTTGGATTTAAAGGTGAAAAGTGGGCTGTTGTAGTTTGAACAGTGGGCATGAGACTCTCATGTAGGGTCATCAACCTTCTTTTTGGCTAGGGATTTAGGAGGATTTGGTATACACAGACATGACATTTCAACGGAGAGTGGCTGTTGGATGTTGCATAGTTTCTTTCTGCTACATAAGAACCTGTGTGTCCAGAAATACCATTCCCTGAACTGTCTTCACTGCAGTGTTTCTGTGTTGGGTTGTCCTGCCCACTGGCCTCCTGGGCAGCTTTTCTACAGGCACTTTTTTCTACTTTTTCTACAGTCTAACAGTGGTGTCTCACTCCTGCAGTTATTCCTGTTGCATCCGCACCTTATCAGTCGTCTTCTCTGATTAACGTGTTTTACTCTGATAGACCTTCTGCTTAAGCAGCTGAGAAACTTTTGAGCAGTCACCAGAGGCTGTGAAGCAATCCTTCGTAACAAGTTTGAAAAATACTGTGCAAAAACGTAATAGTTAAATCAGGGCCATCAAGATTGCACCAAATAACATTCAGCCTTCACTCCATTAAGCAGCATTCAGAATCTGTTGCTATTCTGATCTTTTTTTTTTTCTATCATTCCTTTCTTTTTCCCTGGGCTTCTTCTAAATTAGCCTGTTTCTCCCATGGCAGCCACAGTACCTGGCTCTCGTTTGTAAAGAAAGCAGCAAAAAGCTGCCTGTGATCTGAGAGCCACTGGCTGAGTGTTTAGCTTCCATGTTTCACCTCTGCCTGTGGTGCATGCTGTCCTGCTTTACATACCAAGCAAGCAACCTTTCTTGCTTTTGCCAAAAGGCCTTAATGCTTTCTCATACCATATCCCCAGCCCCCCCTGAGATGAGAAGTACCTCTTCACCGATGCAGCTACACGTTTCTCTTCTTTCTTCTACCGGCACAGCGGTCCTCTCCGACCTAATTGAGACTTTGCTCATGTTCTTAGGAAATTAAATTACTGCACAGCCAAAGGTCACTTATGTCCGCAAAATCTTGCTTGAATGATGAAACTCTTCTATTCTCCATTTTGATAATGTTTCTTAAATTTGGCACATTTTTTTTTTTAAAAATGAGCTTCATATATACGAGCTCCCCTAAAAGCTAGTGTGTGTTTTTTATGATGCTCAGGTGAACTAGGGAGGGCCTTTGCCTTGTAGTGCCGTCAGCATCTGTGGGAATCTGGGAACCCACAGCCTATTTCTGGCTTAACTGCAGACTTAGATCCTGGGTGAGTCAGGCTGCCTTAGTTTCCTAATTAGAAGAATTACCACACCTACCTTCCACCGCTGGTGGTGATCGTGCCTGCTCTGCCTAAGGGTGCATGCATCGAAGCATCTCCAGCCTAGCAGCCCTGCAGAGCCCAGCACAGGCTGGGAAACCTGCCCCAGAGCCGCAGGCAGTGTGATGAGTAAGCTGCTGTGAGCATCCTGTTCTCTGTGCTTTGCTGCATTGGTTCAAAGCAGTCTCTTTGTCTCCGTGCCACAGTCATTGGGCAGTAGCTTCAGTTTGCTACCTGGAGTGTGTCTCAGGGGGGACATGCGGGCATTGTGTGCCAGCCTTTCCCCAGGGCTCCCCGGCAAAGCAGACTGTCCTCTGTTTCCCTACAGTGTTGCTCTCAAGGATTGTTCTTTAATTAACCTTTCAAGATGAGATGAGTAAGTTTCAGATCTGTCAGTTATCTTGGGAAGCATGAGGACATGTACTTCTTCATGCACTTAAGTGCAAAATCTCAGATCCTAATTAAAACAACTAAAACTTTCAGATGAAATGTCATTGATTCTTTCTTAAATCTATTTTTATGTAATTCAAGTTTTTACTTCCTCCTGAGCCAAAGTCAAGCTGTGCCAGCAGCCTTTGCCAGAATCCCTTTTTCTTTTCCCTTCTGCATTGGTTTTCCTTTGCTTATGGAGATGCAGGGACCTTTTTGCTAGAGCTGTCACCTTTCCAACTGTAGAGGTCCAGCCAGCACCCTCTTTCCACCTGTGTCAAACCATAATGAGGGAGAGAAATTGTTCTCCATAAGTGCTTATTAGCATTTTGCATCAGTCTTACTCGCTTTTCAACTCTTAGGTAATGTTTAGGAATAAGCACTAGCTTGTAGGCTAATAGTTTTGTTAGACTCTTCGGGGGGCGGTCGGGGGGGAAAGGGACAAACAAAAAGCTTTCAGCAGGTACATCAGGAAGCAGACCTTTGCTCTGCTGCTTTTGGTGCTGTGTTTTGGACAAAGGTAAATAGGCTGTTTATTTTTTTAAATAGCACTTATAGTTTGTGGGGAAAATTATTTCCCACTTCTCATTTTACTCTAAAAATTGATGAATATTTTGAAGTAGAAAAAGCATCAAGATGCTTTCAGCCTAAGTGACCTGAAATATGAGTTAGAGAGAGATGCTTCTCAGAACCTTCCCTAAACCAAATCCTTTTATTTCCAATGCTACGGATTTTATAATACACCTTTGTCATCCTTTGTTCTTGGTACCTTGGCTAGATGTAGCCAGCTTGATTTGAAACGTGAATCTGGTCTTGAGATTGGAAAGTACCTTCTATTACATGGGCATGTAAGCAGACAGTGCTCTTGCATATAGGGATGCTTTTGCATATAGGGAAAGGAAATTATAGTAGTGGTAGTAGCTCACTGCAGCTAGGTGGATAGAGATGTTTTATCTGTCTTGGGAGGGTCACTCCAGTTATGTCTAGGTAGATGGATAGCAGCTGGAGGAGACTGGTTTGCGCTTGCTTTTCCTTTATGTCCTACGTGATGTTTTCCCCTTCCCTAAAGGAGATACCTTTTGCTCAGACCTGCTTTGTCATATTGCAGAGTTCAAGATGTGCATCATACAGCTGTGTTAAGTAATTGCATCTCGGGTAGCCCTTTTCCCAGTCATGGTTAGTGTTTCTCAGAAAGAAGCTGTCAAAAGAGAAAGCAAGGTTGAACCTGCTCCCAGGACAGGAAAAAGGTATTACTACTGAACACAGAAGCAATTTGATTATGTAGATTAAGCATGGCTCAATCTATCATAATCACTGTAAAGAAGCCATTTAATTTTGTACCTGTTTGCATGAGTATTCATTACTGCCGATAAGCAGGTTAGCTAGGGAAAGATTTCTCAAGCAGAAATGTTGAGGCTTTGATACCAGTGAGGAGATGCAGATAAGAGCAGGAGAATGCCATGCAAATTAATTTAGGTAAACCTTTATGTACATATATACATATATGTATGTATTTTTAGAGGGGTAAAGAAGGCAGATCCATTGAGAACAGCACTGCAGACTTGTAACCAAGCCATCTCATTGTGGTGAGCAGGCGGGTGGTGGTACATGCTGGATGGATGCAGAGGTCTCCTGGTGCCTGGGAGGAAGGCTCTCAGAGCAATGGCATAGCAGCGCTGTGAAAGCATCTCCTCTGCCTGATCAAAGAGAGCAGAAATCCATGTATGTGTTTTCTCACCTTGTTGTTGCTTCATTTTAATTTAGGGGAGTCTAGAAACAGTCATCTAGCCACAAGTGAAAGAAGCAGGCTCTGGTACTCCAGGCTTCAGGTTGTTAGGCATTGTCATATGATGGGAGTATATTCATAATTAGTCTTGCATCTCTGAACTTCTCTTTGTTCATCTAAGAGGATGGAAATACTCCCTTCAAATAGGTTTTTGGTGTGTCTCTTCAGAAAATGAGCTTTTCTTCGGTTTATTTTTCCTTTCCTCTGAACATTCAGGTTTGGTAATGATGTCTGGCTTTAATTCTTTAAATAGAAACCTATAATTGTACCACAATAATCTGGTCACTTAATAGGGCTGTAATCTTGTTCACTGATGAAAAGTAGCCATCCTTTGTTTCCCAGTAGCCTAATAAATGGTACACAATGTACACAGGAGCTAGTCAGGGACTCTTGATAATTTACAATCAGCAAATTGGCTTGCTTCGCTGGAATTAATTTAGCCGATACAAATTATTTCGGGAAGTGATTCATTGCCATTTTAAAGCACTAATTAATTTGGATGACTTATGAACATTAAAAATGAAACCTCCTTTGTCATTCCCAAATAACTAAATGCTTATTCAGTGTCATTCTTAAGCAACTTGTATTGACTGTAACTACATCTCTTGTAGCTTGAAATATGAATTTCAGTGGGATTTTTGGGGGAAAACAAGTGTAATACTTGATTTTTTTTTAGATTTTTTTGTGTGTGCTGCTTTGCTGCAATTTTCAAGTCTCAAAATTGGTGAAGATTCTGACTTCCAGCTTCAGCTCAGTGTTGTTCTATTTTTGCAGCATCCTCAACTAGTTGTTCAAGTGTTGGTTAAGATATACCTGGGTAGTAATCTAAAGCTTATGAGATAAATGCCTGCCTGGAGTGATCAGACCCAAGCTGTCCCTTACCTGCCTCTGATACCAGCTGTGGCACAGGTAGCAGCATGAGTAGCTCTAACCACAGTACTTTTGGGGAGGGCACCTGCTGTTTTCAGATTCATCCTTTCTTTCCTAGACCAGGGCTAGTTTGTGTGCAGCATCTCCCAAACTGGTATTCGTACACGTTATTCTCCAGTGCAGTGTCACACTACTGCTTTATCATGGAAATACGATTGTCTTCATCTTCTCTCTCGTGATTGAAATGCACAGCAGTTTATGGGAAGCGGGGAATGATCAGCTTTTAAAAAAAGCAAGATGTGTCTTTGATCAGGTTTATTCTACTGTTTTTTCTTCCCTGCCTGAAAATCTTCAAAGATTTTTCTTCCTCCTGTGGAAGCTGTCTAAGCCCTGTAGCACGTGTGCTATGAAGCTCACAGCTGTCTGTGTGATGGCTTCACACTCCTCTTGACATGCCCTCTGCTCTCTGGCCATTGGCAATGCTTTAACCAAGAAGTGTTTTCTTTGCCTTTTTTTTTACTTCGCTGCTTCACACTTTCCTTAGTAGCAAATGTATTTTATTTCTCTTTCATCCTACCTTTTTCATGTCTATTGCTCCCTTACTCAATTGAAAATCTCAAATCCTTATTAAAAATGAGTGAAACCCAGAATATCAAAAGATATATCATGCTTGATATTTTTCCCAAAAAATTTTAGTGTTACCTATGTATACTGCACGACTATTTTATATGCTGTTTCAAAACTATTTTCATATGCAGAATAAATTTTTTACCTTGCTGAAAAAGATGTTGCAAGTTCAGCATGTATGCTCCTTTGTGCTGAACATGCTCGTGTACTTTCATTACCCATATCTCTTCAAGTGCTTATTTTGGGCTCTATTTTTTCTGTGGCTAAGGAGAGTTAATTAAAAATACTCAGGTGACTAACAATATTTTATTTCCTATCACAACCCTTGGAGTCCAGCCACAGAATTTTTTGCGGGGGGGAGAAGAAATAATCAGACTGTTATTAACAGTTCACACATTATATAGAAATCTGTGTGTTGAACCTTTGGTCCGTATGAAAGACCATCTTGATAACGTGATTATGCAAATGACAGGCTTTAGGAGAAAGCATTTAATTTTGAGTCTTACCAATATTTTTCTCCTTCTGCAGAAATGTTCTTTTTTTTGTATTGCCTTCTCCCCAGTTGCAGAACACCCTCTGAGCTTCCTCCAGGTCAGGGCAGTGGAGCGTGGGCAGGGGTGAAGGGAGCTGGCTGATCCCCTGGTAACTCCGATCTCTGTCCACTGTGCTCCTCCTGTCTGGGGTGGGGAAGTGTATCGCACCGTTTATTTTGCTGTTTCGGGGCTCAAGGTGGCATGCCAGCGGGTGGCTGGTACATCAGCACCTATGTTAACTCTTCCTTTCCGAAATGCAGAGCAGCTGGCCGAGCCACCGCTGTGAACAGAGGGGATGAGTCTGTAGCTTTTGTTCAGCTCTGGAAGTTCAGGTCCCCTGTGGTACTGCAGCACTCTGATATTCTCGCTTCTATTTTAAGAATAGCTTCTTCAAGAAATATAGGTAGCTTAGGCTTTTCTTCTTTTTTGGTTTTAACTTTACATTTGCAAACTTGGTTTCTCTCTCCTTCTGCAAGGTGAGGCATATATCTTTCTTTTCCCCTGCATAATCGCAGAAAATTGCCAAGGAGTTGATGTTTTTTTGAAGTGAAGGCAGATCAAAGTCTCACATGTTTCTTGAATGAAGACAGCATTTACTCTTTCAGACTTTTACAGCTGATGTTTGCCTGCTGATGAGTCTCTCCTAATGCCAAGGCAAGTAGACAGCATGCTGTAGATAAGGAGGACTTCAGACCTATTAGAGTCATCTCTTTCCTAGAGCGAGTGAATGACACGGTAGTCGACATAACTCTAAGTGCTGTTGACATTGCAGTTCCAGTAGGTGATCCCAATGGTGCAGCTGTAGAGATAATGGATTGCAGTTCATTGCTGGTGGAAGCAGAGGTCCAAGCAGGCTCTCGTTGTTTCCTAGGCTTTAAAAAATAAGAGCATCCCAATGCAATCACAAATTCTATCGCAGTGATACACACTGTGAACTGGGGATGCAAAGAAGTCTCTCTGTGGCTGTCATTAAACTTCGAGGTGGATGTTTCTCTCCTGTTGGGACTCTGCTGCTTTAGTGACCATAAATTCTTTATTCAAGTATGGGTTTCATAACAGATGAACCCTAGTCAGGATTTCACCTGCAACCTGGACTTCATTCCTGACTCTGTCCCCAACTCCCTACTGAACCATAATGTTACAAGGTACAGGCTGAAGTGCAGCAGTATGTGTCATGTGGCCCTTTGGGTAAACTATGTCCCAAACAGTACAACTTAATAGAAAACTAATTGTACTAGGGTGATACTCAGGGTTACCCTTATGCTATATATTGAAGTGGAGAGAGAAAAAGAGCAGACTTGTATTCAGAGAGCATTTGCTTTTAGAATTAAATAGTTGAACAACTCTTTTCCCTTCTCACCCAACCTCTGCAGTGTTGTTGGGCCCCTTGATCTGAACTCTGATACAGAACCTGCTGGGTTCTAGAGACACAGATTAATTTATTGGGCTGTTGTACAGTTTAGGGGTTGGTTGGGGTTTTTTTAGATGGTGCTTGGAAACCTACTTCACGTGAGTTGTAAGCTCTTCTCTTTCCATGCTTGTTCTTAGTGTTGTGCCTCACTAGCATTTCCCCCTTTATTGCCCTGGGAATTGGGGGTAGCAGGCGTGATCTTTCTCTTCCCTGACAACTTTTAGCCTTTGGGCAGGAAGGCTAATCCATAGTATTTTCGGGGGGGATTATAATGTATATTATGTATAGTGTAGTGTCCTGGAGCAGAGCCCTGTGAAACCAGTAAGGCATTGTAGGATCCAGGCAAGTTTTGTGGGTACTGAGCCAACATCTATTGCCTGATCTCAAGTTCCAACTAAAGCTGGTCTCCTCTGAGTCAGAGCATCTCCTGTGCAAGCAGCCTTTGCTTTACTTTACCACTGCTAGGTTCGTGCTGGCTTTTGGGTTTTTAAGTGCCATCTGTCTGCTCAAGTCCCTGGTTGGCACGAAGTGCCAGTGAGATGAGGTCTGAACGCTCATAGCTAACCTCAGTGAGTCGGGCAGTATTCAGCGTTTTGTCAAGCAGATGAAGGGGGTCGTTTCAGATAGAAGCTGCAGGGATAAAGCTGCGTTTCTCAACGCTTAGTGCTAAAGGAGGACTGTGGTTCAGACCAGCAAGAGCAAAGTGAGAGAGAGTAAGGTATGTTTTGAAAAGCCATTGGCATTGGGCTAACCACTGCCTTTGAAGTCTGCTTCAGTGCAGCAGCAGAATTCCCACGTCAAGGGTGTTTGAAACCCTTGCTGCTGGTGGTCTACTGTCACTGCTGTTTGAAGGTGGGTTTATAACCTCATTCCCTCTAACAAGTGGCACTGCCTCAGTTACAGTCAAAGCAACCTCACAATTTTGTCTTTTTTTTTTTTTTCTGGTTCTCCATATTCTTCAGCATATCTATTGATGGCAAGGCCTGCCAGGCCACCACCATTCAGTAGTCACAGCTCATGAGCTGCATCAACCTTTTGCTCTAACGCTCCTAATTAAGCAATTTTAATGGCAGGATTTAATGTTTTACAGAGTCTAAATGAAGTGGAAAAATATGAACTGGGTTGGCTTTTTTTTCCAGCACAAGATTTTGATCAGATAATTTAACCTCTGGGTGAAATGGAAGTAGAAGCATTTATGCACAGGTGGTTTTCTCTGCAAAAATGTTACTTTATGTAGGTCTCTGCATTAATATTGTTACTGCTTGGCTTTGGGCAACTGCTCTGAAGGTTTTCATATGTTTCCTGCCCTTCTGTTATCAGTAACAAAATCCCAGAGCATTTTGAAACCCAGTAACTTGTGACCAGCTTAATGCCGGTTATGTTGCAAGCTAGTAAAGCAAGAATTAAGGCTTTTATGATACTCTTTGTAAAAACAACTGCTCAGACTGGTTTTCCAACAGCAACACAGATTTGTATCTTTTAACCTATTTAAATAAGACTTAGTTTCCTTTTTGTGGTGTCCTGATCTATTTCTAGCTAATGCTGGATGAGCTAGCTATGTGCACAGAGTGAAAATAGTCACTCCTTAGAAAGCAATCTCGTGTCTGAATTGAAACTACCTGGATATGTAATTAGGATATGTAATTATTTTATATAGAATACACAGAGAATTATAATAATCAGTCTTTCTGAAGAAAGAGAAAGCCAGTATGGCAGGAAAGTTATGTTTAGTGATTTAATGAGTACCTTTTAGACAGAAATGATACTGTTAAATTTGGGGTTGTACGGCTGAAAAGAGTTGCATTCGCTCTTGCACGAAGTGTTTTGAATTCTGCGAGGGAAGTGCTGTTCCAAACAGTTACATCTTTTATATGTTATTGTTATATCATAATCATTTCTGAAGCTCTTATCTAGTTGCTAAAGCTGGAGAGAAGTGAGCTGTTTGCAGTACAAGATTTTCTGGTTTTACTTCAGTATGTCTGAAGTGAATATTAAGTTAAGCAAAGAGGTATAGCTGGGGCAGCCTGGGGAGCTGGTAGATGAGACAGTGCATTGTTTCCCGTTTATAATAATGAGAGATACTAGAGGGAAGATAAGCAATATTACATATACTGGGAAGAAAGATTGGTTCAGATCTATTAAATAATAAAAAAAAAAGTTCATTTTGCCTGTAATCTGCAGATAGCACATAAATTAGCTGCAGCAGAAGCTGCTTCTCTCCCCGCTACCTGCGCTGGCAGAAGCTCAGCATCACTAGCCAAGTCTCCAAATGTAAATCAGGCATACATGATTTTTTTTTTCTTCCAAGGAAGACCTTCTACAAAGCAGACTGCTCTGTCCGGGTTTCTTCCAACCAACAAGTAATAGCAAGCCAGTCTAGGCTGGGGAGTATGTGCTTGCAGGATGTCTTGACTTGTTTAGAGTGAAATATCCTTGATTAAAATAGGAGGTTAATAGTGCTTCTCTATGTGCCTTGCTTCACAACTGGCATATTAGCTCCAGCATTTGAAAAGATAAATTTGGGCCAGCAGGAGTAAGAAAAAAGAGAGAGGGAGGGGAAATGAGCTGGCAGTAAAATACAAATGTCTTTGTTTAGTACAAAGATTCATCTCACTGTCAGCTTTCTGTTTTTGTTAGGTTCATACTTGGCTTGACAATGTGAAAGAAGGAATTTAAATGGTTAGGAAATGCATGAAAATCCAGAGTAAAACAGGAGTTAGCAGCTTGTGAAACTTTTATTCTAGTGTTACAGCAGGCAGCAGCCTGCACTGGGAGCTTGGGTGGTTTTTTGTTTCAAAACTTAAGAATATATATTTACCTTGCCAAAAGTAAGTAAAGATCTACACTGAGAAATCACTTTGCTGATGCTCAGATGTTTGTATAAGAAAAATACCACTTCAGAGATTTCTTTTGAGTAAATGTTTGGCTAGATGTACGGTTACAGGGTGAAGGGGTGCAGTTTGGCTACTGCTTTCCTGTTGTATCCTTGAATGCAAAATCAAACCTTGTCCACGTCTCTTGGCCACCCTCTGCAGCGATCCCTTTTCTTCCCATCATAAGGTTCTTTGGTGTTTTTGGTTTTGTGTTGTTTTTTTCTTTTCCCTCCAAGAGCAGAGCTGTCTGAGTGCAGAAGCAGGGACAAGAACAGTCTCCTCGTAAGCCCACCACAATCACTCAGTCTTTGGGTTATGCTATTAGTTGTAATCCTGGGAATTACCCATTCTAGAGTGGGGAGAGGAGCTATGAAAACTCATTTTTGTACAGATTTTTGAAGTTTCCATTGTTTCCCTTTGCGAGCAATGTTGAGGTTTATGATGTAGACACAAGTGTATTCTTGGCCTGGTTGGGACTTCTGTGTTAATTTCAGGTAAAATATGAATATGGAATTTGAGCCTATCTCACTACAAATCAAAGTTGAAGTAATGGATGTGATGCATGCCAAGCCCCATCATCTCAGTCTATCCTTATTCAGAGAAATGCATACTGTCTATGTGCCACGTGCGGCTTTTTATTTTTAGAGGCCATTTTTTATACTATCACTTATTTCTTCCTTGAAAGCTATAGCTAGGGCAGTAGATGATCATGAACTCTTCACAGGAGCTGTTCTGTTCATGATTGTAGCAGTACACATGGGTTTGTGACAAGAAATGTCATGTGTGGTCCTTACAGAGAACAGTTGGTTTTATTTGCTTGTATTCCACTGTATTTTTGTCTTGTATTTCTCACTATCTCTGCTCTGAAATGTTTGAGGCATCATCAGGCTGAGAGAAAAGCAGGGGGTACCTGCTGCACACTCCAGCTTCGGCTTTGTGGCATCTGAGGAGTAAGTCAAAAGCAGCATCTCTTCAGAAAGAATATCTAAAATCAAGGGAGAATGAAGCAGGTTAGCTTAAAAAAAAAAAAAAAATCAAATGCCAGAAGTGTCTGTCTGTCTCTCCTCACCCTTTGTCAGCAGAGCACAGGTTTGTATTCCAGTATTTATGTAGCTGAAGGATATTATAAAATCAGAAGTACTGTGTTGCAATACAGGGGGTTTTGTTCACTCCTATAATCCCAGTAGGAAAATGACATGGTTTTCTTTCTTTATATACTTGAGTCTTTTTAAACTTCCTTTCTTGCTATTAGTGCCGTTGGTAGCTTAATGGATTTCTTGATTGTTGAGCTCCTCTTTTTGATACAGTATTGTTAGTCTTTGCATGCGTTCAAAATGACAGGGAGTGTTAAAAACACTCATTTCAATTTGAGGTATCTAGAGATAATTTTTTTATACCCACTGTGTGAAAATAACTTGAACAGTAGCAGAATTATCCATTGTAAGAGAGATGATTTTGCTTGTGAATTGGGTTTAAAGATAAAATCTGCCTGCTTCCTGAGTTGTGGATTTCCTATTCATTGCTCTGTTAAGATTAATCGGGAGCAAGACTTAATCCAGAACAAAGATGATTGAATTGTCCTTAAACAGCGATGTAGAACATTACCCAGATCTCACTTTATTGAAAGCCTTTTTCGGTCTTGCAGTGCTGACAGATCACGAGTGTGTGAGAGCTGCTTGTGAGTACGTCACATGAAGAAGGATGCTTTTTCCTCATTTGTTGGCTCGTTAAAAAGTACAATGCTTTCTGTTTTTTGAGAATTAAGTTCTTAGGAGGTGTTGTATGGAATGGGTCAAATCTGTGTAGTATATTAACTAGAAATTATTTTGGCATGCAGTAAGAAGGGTTCACTCTACCTGCAAAAGCCTCTGGTGGCTTGAAGGTCTGCCGTTAAATGAGCTGCTGCTGGGTTTGTGGAGTGGCCAGGATGGAAAATTAAGTACCGTGACGCAGCTTTGTTTCTTCTTTCGGAACCCAGAGAAGGACTTGCTCAGGCTTCAGCAACCCAAGCCCATCGGGCAGCGTATCCAATCCACCACTCCCCTTTGCTGCCACCAGCCCCAAATGTTCGCTGCCAGTGATGCTAACAACAAAACCATGGTTTTAAGAATTAAAGTTGGGGCTTTTTTAAATCTGTTTTCCAGCAGGAAGCATGTAGAGCCATCAGGTTGTCCTAAATCCCCCATTACAGCCTAGAAAGGAGTACGGATGTCATCTGGTTCTTGCCTTTTTGGAGGGCCAAGGAGAGAGCACAGGGGGAAGCATCTAATTCAAGGATTTCCAGGCTGTGACTTGTGATGTGTGAGCTTGACAGCCCTTCAGTTAATTTCAGGACTGCTACCTGAGAGCAGGCTGTGATCAGTAATGTTTGGGAGCTGGCAATACTTATTTCAGATGCATGTACAACATTTAGAATTATAAAAAAAAAAAAAGATGGGGGAGGAGCAGCTTGTTGTGTAATGGCCTTGCTGTAAGGACACTGGCAGGCAGCACACCGTTGGCAAGCTGTTCCCTGGAGTTTAGGAGCGTATTCAAGGCCAGGAGATTTAGGGACTTATTAATGGCACTGCAGCTTCAGGTCCTGCTGTTAGCTGGCAGTCACGGAGCAAGTAAGAAGGGAGCCAGCAGTGCCACGTTTAAAGCTGTTGGGCATGCATATGTGCCCTGTGCAGCATCTCTTGCAGCATCTTTCTTCTGTCTAGAATGATTTTGACCTTCTGAGTTAAACTTTCCCAGTTAATGGTATTTTCCTATTATTTGAATCCTCTTTTCTTCAGCTTATTTGCATGCGTTACATCATGTCTCATTTAGGATTTGATACAGTGAGAAGCCCGGGAGAAAAGACAGTGTTAGAAAAGGCTGTTTTAATCATGAAATTTTGTAGGACTGGAAGCTGCTGGGACCGTCTGGGACCAGACGTGGGCAAAAGAAATATGTTTTGTCCACCATTGCAGTCTTCCCAGAGCAAAGTGGAGGTCTCTGTCTGCTTTAGGTGAGCCAACTAAACCAGATCGTTCCCCTCCATACATGTGCATGATCCCGTAATGTGCCGAGACAGCTGCCCAGCTGCAGTGGCCCACCGCGTGGGGACAGCCCTTGGACAGGGTTTTGTCTGCAGCATCCAGAGCTAAGTATAATTGCCAAGAGTTAATCCAGCTCAGTAGTTTAAAGCAAGACTGTAATCATAGTTTATTGGTTTTGTATTAAAATGTTGGGGGTTTTTTAAGTTCTCATTAGGTTTAGCAAGCTGGCTGTAGAGGTGATTACATTCTGGTTGGAGAGATGTGCATGGGTGGAGCAGGGCTGCATGTCCTGAGGTTCCCCTGCCCGCTCAATTCTTCTTGCTGCTTCAAGGAAGAGTCATTTGCCGTAAAGCCAGGTTTGCAGCTTTGATTGAAAATGACTGTGCAAAACCCCATCAAAGCCGTGCATGCCCCAGAGTAATTTAAAAAAATAATAAATCTAAAAGGCACCTTGAAGTGTGTGAGCTCCCTGGATGCCAGGGGCCATTGCCTGTAGTTTGCTGGTGTCCCCAAGCAGGACCTAGTAAATCTTTGGCTGCATGAAGAGCCCAGGAAAAAGGGAAGAAAGGGAAAAAGGATGAAATTATTCTCTGTGGTTTGGGACGATTATTAAGTGCTGGCCCGGTGCCTGATGACTGTCACTGGCTTGCAGAAGTGAGAGAGAGCTCAGAGAGGTGGCTGCAACTGTATAGCTGAGAAGTTGTGCTTTTAATTGCTAATCAGAGTTACCATTTGCATTTGGGGTTTTCCTTTTTAAAGAATTACATTATATTACACAAGAAACTGCTGGTATTGTTTATTTATAGCACGACCAAACAGGTAACTTGCTCTTGCTGCTTTGCTGGTATATCTGTATTTCACCTATTGCCTACTTTTGCTTTCCCATCTGGTTTTTTTATGACTTCTGTCATGACAGCCCTTGTTCTTCTAGTCCTTGACTCCCCTCCCGTGCAGACATACAATCTTGTAACGTTTTTCCTTTTTGTCTTCATAAACAATAGGCAGGCAGTCTAATAGTGCAAGCCCAAAGTCAAGGGAGCTTTGCAGATTCAGCTTGACAGCTCCTCTCTCTGAATTATTTAAAGGCCATAAACAAAAGAAAGCCCATCTAGAGCTTCAGGTGACTTCTCATCCAGTATTGTGGAGAATGCCTGATAGGCGAGTCCCACTAATTTTGCCCATTTTAATCTATGTGATTTAGTAGAATAGCAAATGCAATTAGAATTCAGGGGCTACCTCCTGGTATTCCTTAGGGGAGGGTAAGGTGAAGGAGAGAGGTGACTGAGCAAGTTTGGGGAGTGGGGAAAGTGGAAGGTGAATGAAAGAATGGGGAGTTTCTCTCTAGTAAAAATTATATGTAGAGCTCAGATATTTTTTCCCCTCTTGCAATCAATGAACTTGTCTAAAGACATCCTTCGTTTTTCTTCTGACTTTAATCTTAGTCCTTGGTGGGGTTTTGAGTTGTTTTTCTTTTCTACATCCTTTGTTTTTAAATGTAAAATGCTTTTCAACAGCTGAATGACCCAGTGATTTCTGATTTCTCAGGTGCATTTTTGTTGCTGGTTTCACTCATCCTTCTGGATTCGAGGGTGTTTTAGATGGATGGGATTAGGGAAGCAGGCAGCAGAGCACAATTGAGTCCTCTAGATGATGCAAAGTTCATTATTATCTTTTGAATAGTTCATTCTGCAGAACGAAGTAGGGAAGATGTCATGCTTTGCATTTATTGTACTAAAGCTATAAAGCTGTACTCTCATCATTCTTAATACCAAAGGCATAGCTGTCTTCTCTTCCCACTCCCTTCTCCCCCGAGATAAATGCAATGGGGAAAACATCAGTAGTAGGATATTAGAGAAGCAACCTCATACATGTCACCTGCACTCTGTATGGTTTTTTTAATGAAGTTCTTCACCTTTTATGTACAGTCAGACCTTATTAAAATTCAATTTACTGTACTGTCTTTTTCAATACCAGCTATAAAATTTGGTAATCAAAGCTGATATTTTGCAGTGTGGCCTTACTTTGAAAACTGACCTGCAGAAATGGCTTGTGGGCTTCAGTGTATCTGCTTTCAGAGATTCCATCATCTTCCAGTTTACAAATGAAAGATTGCTCTCTTCCAAACAGCCTTGCAGACCTGCCCCAGCTCAAAATCCAGTTCAGCTCCCTTTTGCATATGGTCATAACAAATTTACAAAAACTATGCTAACTGCAAGCCAGGCCAGCTTTAGAGCTGTTCTTGGCTGTAGGTGAAGAGGAGATTGTTCTGCTGGCTGGAGGAGGATGCTCTGCTCTGCTGCCCCATCCTTACCTGTGCTACCCTGTACCACAGGAACAGAAGACAGGAAACAGTTAACACAACCCTATGACTTTATGCAGGGAGAAGATTTAAATATAACTGGGGTTTTGTGTAGTTACTGCTCAAGAGTAAATTTCTGTTTATGACTTTAAACACAGTTTTGGGTATCCTCAGAACCTGCTGCTTGCAGGTATAGGCTCTTGCTATATTTCATTGCCAATCTCAAGTTTATCAACATCTCTTCTCCTTCATAATTTTCCTGCATGCCTGGCTAGTGAAAATATTTGCCCACTGCACTTGGGGCAGTTTTGAAACAATAATTTGAGGAGATGGCTCTTATTTCTCAGGACTAGAGAAGGCCGTGTGGTTTGGTACAGCTTGCCTAGCCTTGTCTGCCTTGTGGGAGGATTCAGGTGTGTAATGCTGTGCTTGATCCTGTTACAGCATTAGCTGAATTGAATGCTGAAGGAGAGGCAGCAGGTTATGATCCTTTCAAGATTAATGGAAACTTTAGTTTTACCTTAATTAAACTTCCATTCCTTATATCGAAGTCCTCTTTCCCAAATCGGTGTATGTTATAAATAGCATTAGTATAGGTATGAAGCTTATATGCATGCTAATGTTTGTGCCCTGATTTTTCTCTGCAAGAAACAGTTTGTCTCTTCTGTTATCTCACGGGGTCCTGGTGATTTCACTTCTGTGGCACATGTCGCATAGGAAATACAAGAACTATGTTTCCTGTACTAGCTTATGCAGCTACGAGCTGGGCCACCTTGCAGGCAGGTACCCTTCCCTCTTCTGTTCTTACCACTGAGCAGCTTCCAGCCCTTTGGGTGGAAGTAGCCTCCAGGGATGAGATATTTTTGCTCTCCTGCTGTGCTTCCCTTCCCTTCCCCTTCCTGTAGCTCTGCTCACCCCGCAGATGTGTAATCCCCCACCCTCCCTGCCTGCAGCCTCGGCTGGAGATGCAGCATCCTTACATGCTGTCATTTCCCCCCCCTCCCCCAGACAGCATCCTCAGCGCTGACACTTAGACCTGTGACTCTGTTCTTGTTGCTATTAAATACACTATTCCTGGCTTAAAGGGAAACGAAAGCTTTGATTTCCGTGGGTGCCGGGCTTTTGGCCCATCCAGTAACACAGTTCGAAGGCTTGCATTGTGTCAGGCCAGTCTTAAAGGTGGAAATTATTTTTGTTAGGACGATGCAAAGAAGTTACAATCGGCAGGAGATGCAATGGATGAGGTGTGTTGGGTTTGTGTGGCTAGGGTTTGGTAGAGGGGGCTGTAGGGGTGGCTTCTGTGAGCAGATAGCAGAGGCTTCCACACCCAGTGGGGCTAATGCCAGCTGGCTTCAAGGCAGGCCAGCCGCTGGCCAAGGCTGAGCCCGTCGGCGGTGGCAGCACCTCTGGGACAGCACATTTAAGAAATGGAGAAAGAAAACTGCATGTTCAACAGGAATGAGAATGTGAGAGCAGCAGCGCTGCAGGCACCCAGGTCAGGGCAGGAGGAGGCCGGGGGGGCTCCAGGCACTGGAGCAGAGATTCCTGGGCAGCCCGTGGTGAAGCCCCCACCCCATGGGGGGGCAGATCCCCCCCTCCCCCAGAGCAGGGGGTGCCCGAAGGAGCCCTGATCCATGGGCAGCTGCGCTGGCACAGCTCCTGGCCGGGCACGTCGGGAAAGGAGCCCGTGCCGGGGGCTGGGGGCAGTTCTGACCCCACGAGGGCCCAGGCTGGAGCCGGCTGTGCCCGGGGGGCTGCACCCCGCGGGGGGGACCCAGGCTGGGGCAGTGTGAAAGAGCTGCTGCCCCTGGGAAGGGCCTGCATTGGAGGGGTTTGTGGAGTCTGGGGTCCTGTGGGAGGGACCACCTGCTGGGGAGGAGGGGGAGGCAGGCAGTGTGTGGGGTACTGACCCCAGCCCCCATTCCCCGTCCCCCTGCACCCCTGTGGGTGAGCAGATAGAGAATTTGGGAGTAAAGTGGAGCACAGGAAGAAGGGAGGAGCAAGGAGATGGTGTTTGAAGATTTGGGGATTATTTCTCGTTACCGTAGTCTGACTTCTCAGAGGCAATACGTTAAATTTTGTAGCATGTTTTGCCCATGATGGTAATTGGTGAGTGGTCTCTCTCTGCCCTTACCTTGACCCATGAGCCTTCAGTTACATTTTCTCTCCCCTGTCCGGCTGAGGGGGGTGACAGACCAGCTTCGGTGGGCACCTGGCATCCAGCCAGGACCAACCCACCACACTAGATGTTGTCCAGACAGCAGGTGACAGCTCCCTGCCCCAAACCGTTGACAGCCAAACAGTATAAAATGAACAATAGCAGAGTATGAATGCGTTATCAGTTTTAAATAAATTGATTTCCTCAGTCCATCAGCCATTTCACGAGTTCCTGCCAAAGTGTTCCCCTCTTGCTGACCCAGCCAGCCTGACTCGGCTTGGCTCCCTTCATCATTCCTGACATCTCCTATGATTAACCTGTTCTCCTGTATTGATTGCCACCATCTGTGGTTGTAATGGATTAATTGTTCTTCCACTTTTGCTTTGAGGGGATGGTTTCATGTGAAGGGTTTAGTAAGGCTTTTCTTCCCACCCTGTCCCACTAGCACTGGCCAGGAGGTGTTCCCCACCAAGTTACACAGTTGCAAGACCTCCAGAGGTTAGTTCAGGGTTTTATCTGCCCTGTCTTAAGCCTATGGTAGCTTCAATACCTTAATAATAGCCAAGCCTTTTTCTTTCTTGCTTTAATTAGGTGAATTCTGTGTTATTTAATCTTCTGCGTGCCCTGTCTCAGATTGGGAGCCATGCAGGAGCCATCGACTTTGTGATTATTGTCTCATAAGCAACTCTGTGCATCCTTCTGCTTGGAGAAGGAAGGCTTTGCATCCTACCGTCGTGAGACAGACTTTGTGTCTATACTCAGGTCCTTAATCATAGAGATCCAGTTCCAAAGATGTTGAAGAGATGAGCTCTCTGGGTTTCAGTGAGAACTTGTGAAAATCCACCCAGCTTTGCCGAGAGGTGTGCACTTGGGTTAAAGGGACTGGCAGCGGGCATCATCAGGGTCTGAAACGTTTCATCACATGGTAATTGGGAAACATAAAGTGTTTCCACAGCATGTAATTTGCATACAGAGCAGAACTCATGATTTTTGGAAAAATTGAGGCTGGACTTGTTCCAGTATGAGCTGTTGGACCGAATTCTAGATGGCTGCCAGGCACTATCAAAAGAGCCATCCCTGATGCTTTGGGCAAACCAATTTGGCTGTCAGCTGTACCCTTAGTCCCAAAACCAGTGTTTTTCTGTACCAAATGGGGAAAGCAAACAAAACTGCTGGATCTAGAACTCCTCTAAGTTGATGGCACAAGGGAGCATGTCCTCAAACAGAGCTGCCGCAATAGCATGGGTGCCACCATTGCCTGGGGCCACTGTGGGGGTTGTCACCTGCGTGTGGGAAGGAAAGAGGAGATGGCAAGATGGGCTCTGTGTGGCCTGAAAGACTGGTTAAACTATGGGTTTGTAGAAAAGTGAGGATACTGGGACACCTGATATTTTCCAAGATTCATGACTGTTCAGCATGTTGTGAGCATACTCGGTGTCAATCGGGAATTTCTTGCTCTTCTCCCATGCTCCTGGCATGGGAACCTGGTGTGAAACTCGCCAAGGATTGGATGAGTTGTTGGAGCCCTTGAGGATACACTCAGTGTAGATCTAGGACCTATGACTGCTGGGCAAGTGTCCAGCATCCCATGAGCTTACATGTGTGCATAGTGTGAACGGTGGGGTGGAAAAGGGTCATTAAGTGTTCATCAAAACCTTGGGATTTAGCTGGGTATCAAGTTGGACCCAGCGCATTCAGCTTCACCTGGCAGGCTGTTGCAGTTTAGGGTTGATTTTTAGCATACTTGACAGCAGTGGTTTGTGCCCCTAGTCTGTTTGGGAGAGGATCACAGCTGGAACAGATTTCTCATCAGCAAATAAGTAAATAGTGCAGTTCAGAAAAGGAATGTTTATTAGGAGAGTTAAATCTCAGTGGTATTTCTCCTTGCTTTCTCTCTTCAGCACCTCATTGTGAACATCTGGATTAACCTTGGGCAAATCCACTGAGTCTGTTGCCTCGGTTTCCCCACATGTCAAAGCAGGATAATACTCAGCTACCTTACCAGAGCATTTGTTACATTTAATTAATGTTGTAATGTGTCTTTGGTTCCTCTGATAAAACGTGCTGGGCGAATGCTAAGTTGTTTTTACTGATTGGATTGTTAATTAAATGTGCACATATAAATGATTTATTGGCATTAGAGAACTAAGACTTAATAATTTAAAATATTAATGCCAAGGTGGTTGGGTCAGTTTTAAGCCTGTATCATTCTGCTATTTAGAGACTGAAAGTAATGGCACTGGGAGAGGAAGGGAAGCAGGAGCTGGCCCAGCTAACAGCTTATTCTGTGATATTTCTGTTTGGGGACTGGTTTGATAACAGGATCCAGATTCCAGTGCCTGGCCCAGGGAAACCACTGGCAGCATCAACAGCACGCTGAGAGCTTCATAGAGCACAGGAGATGCATCACCTAGCAGTGATCCCTCTTGGCCCAACTTAGAAACAGTTTGTCGGCCTTCGGAGGAGCGTGCATCAGTTCAGCACAGCAGCTGATGTGTGGTATTCACTCTTGTGTATCAGGAAAAAGCATTGAAAGAAAGGTTATCTGGGGCATGTGTGCGCCTGCAAGGCTGCTGACTTGGGTCACCTTCTCCTGTTGAAAGCTCCTGACCCAGCAGTGGTTTGTTCCCACAATAACATGGTGTTTCAGTGTCTAACCTTAAGACTTCTACCTCCTTATATTCATCTATCCTCTGTTCTTTATCTAGGCCGATGTTTCTGAGGTGGATGTGGGAATGAGCTGCAGCTGACAGCCAGGCAGGGACCAGAGGAACAGATATGTCATCCTAGTGCAGTAATGAGTTTGAGGACCTAGAAGAACAGAGCTAAAAAGAGAAGGCAGCCTGTGGGAGCAGATATGGTTGGTTGATTGGCTACTGGGACCAGAGAGGAAGGTTAACTGTTCTGAACCCAAGGAAGTTGTGCACATTGGTGTGGGTGCTAGTATGTCGGAGGCGAAGGCGTTGCAAAGAAGAGAAAATTGTTCTGTAAGTAGGATTTTCAAAGGTGGATTCACAAGGGGAGAGAAGGGAAGGTGGGAAGATGTACATGGTGCTGTGGAAGAGGCAGTTGAAATTCAAGAACAGAGTGCTGGAAGCAGGGTTTGATGAGAGATACCATGCAAGGGACAATGATCTCACAGATACAAAAGCCCTAATGGGTATATGGGACAGATGGTCTGGGAAAGATGAAAAGCGTTCTTGCACAAACTAGGGAATTGCTGATTTAAGTGTGAAGAAGATTTGAAAGAGGGAACTGAGCAACTGAGGACTGTTGGATACAGTTGAGCTGGAAGAGAAAGCACTGACCTGGCAAAAAGGAGAAGGAAGAAGAGAGAGGGTAAGAGGGATGGGAGAAACACATTGAAAGTGAAAGGAAGAGACATAAGACAAGCAGCTAAACATGAAGCAGGGCTTAAAGTGGAGTTTGCCCTTCACAGTAGGGCAAGGAATGTGTTGTAAATTAGAGGACTGAGGAGGTGTGGGAAAGGATGTTTTTTAGCTTTTCAGGAGTTTCCCAGCTGCATCTGTTCCTTCCCAGTGCAACATCAGGGAGTGGTGGTCCTTGCTGTGCTTCAGGACTGGGCTGTGTGGCACTCATGGTAGGCTGTGCTTGTAGGGTGGACTGTTTGTCTATTCTGGGGTAGTTTTGACTGAAGAGGCTTTTCATGTTCTGCTGATTTCTGTTTATGGCTCCAGTCCCCGATGGCTTGCCATTGGTCTGCACAAAATCATTACCTAAAACTACCAGCTTTAGGTCACATTTCTGAATACTGTCGTGCAGATTGGTGGCCGTTACTTCAGATGGCTCATTTTGGTTTTGAGGCCGGTTCGGAAGAGAAGCATAAGTGATAGCAATACTAATGATACAACCCCAGGGCTTGGTTTTGCCACATACAGCACTGATGGGCAGGGCAACATGACCTTGGCTAGGGAGAGATTAAATTCATCACCTCCAGCATGATGTAATGACTGACTGCAAGAAAAAGTAGAAAAGAAAGGAGGAAAATGTATCAGCGGTAGAAATGCAGGTCTCTGACTGTGCAGTTGTCAAGGGACATACAGCACTGCATTATGTAAAATTGCCAAACGAATATTTGGGGAGTGTTAAGTATTAAGAGAATAGATGTTAAAAGCTGTTTTCACTAAACTAATGCCTAGCCATTTCCTGTGGTTTTGCAGTATTGATGCTAATGTGTTGCATGTTTATGTATACGTTTTTTGTAGGCTTATTGCAAGCTATATTTATATACTGCTGCTGCTTTGTTCAAGGCCTGGAGCATATTGTTTATGGGGAGCGTCTGAAATCCCGGGATATACGACCACAGGAACAAGTAGCTTTAGAGACCTTGTCACAGATAGATAGGCAGTGGAGCTCAATATTCCTACATATAGAGGAGGAGAAGACTTGCCCTTTGGGGGAGGGGGGTTAATGCCACCATAATTTGGTTTTAGCATATGTCTCCCTACCTTGCCTGATCGGGAGTGTGCAACAGCTGTTAGAGCTGTGTACTTCACTTTGCAGTAGATGCAGAATAATAAGTGTCTGATGAGTTATTCTCGTCTTGAATTCTAAATAAATTAGGCGCTCATCAAAACCAGTTTTGTTCCAGAAAGACTAAATTATAGAGGCAGTCGCCTGTAATATAGGAACAATTCCTGAGGTGGAAATTTGCAGAGCTTTCTTTGCCCTCTTTCATCAGTCTCACTGGCCTCCATTTCCATCTCGAATTCAGAAGATGGTGCAAATTCGTGTCTGTGTGCAGCACCGCACGTGTGTACCTCTATTTTCTTCTAGCCTGGTCTTCAGTTGCCTTGTTGATCTCGTTTTCTTGAGAGCTACATGCTGAAAAGAAAGGTCATGCTAAGAAAAAGTGATTTCTCACTTGGCTGGGAGATAGCTTACTACTCATTTGAGTGTGTCACTGGAGCAAGCCTTGGACTGCCTTCCCCTGGGCACCCATGCTCTGTGAATACAGACACCTGAGTATATATGATAGCAAATAAGCTTCCAGTTATACAGCATCTTCTTGTGCTGAGTTTGGTCTAAATAGAAGTAAAAAAAATGCATTAAGTGTAAAATCCAAAAATGAGAAGACTGCTGCTTCAGGGAGCAGGAAAGAGGGATATATTCATGTATTGAGTGTTGCGGTTGGAAAATACCAGATGTGGAAGTGTCAGAAAACTTGATAAAAGCATCCCTGGTACAGAGATTAAAGTCTGGAATTGCAGAAAAATGAGGGGAGGGATTCAAGGAGTGTTGAATTTCTACCTGTGCATGTTTCCTAGCGAGACGTGCTTCATCTTGTGCAGAAGCTGCAAACTCTGCGTGATGTAGGATGATGAAAACACTAATTTGTTTGAAAGCTTTTTTCCCCTTTATACTGTGTCCATGAATTCCTACGTGAGAAGAAACTATACATGTGTGCATGTGACCGTAGGCAAGTCATTCTATGGAAAGCAAGGCAAAGGAGTGCTGTCATCTGTAAATCTGTGGGTTAATGTTTTAGGAAAATACCTTTATTATGCTCTGTGGGTGTAATTGTGCAGCATTTATAAACTTAAAAACCCAAAAGATTGTGTATTTGTGGCTGGATCTGGAAGGAAGCACAGGCGAGACCTTTTTCAGATATATTGAGCTGTTGCTTTGCGGGGGGGGGGGGGCGGTCCAGATAAGCCTGAGGAGGCTTTATCTCCGTGTGTACAAAGGAATTACCTTCAGAATGCGATAAAAATACAGTTTCTAAGGATTAAAAGACACAGTTTAGGCATGTGTGTTCCATTCCAGGTTTCAAACCGCAAGAGTCAGGTGTTACCACTCCTGAAATGTGACATCTTTTATATGTTAAGACCTTGTTCTTTAAAGAAGTACTTGGTTTAAAGAAGTAATTAATTTTTGCTTGGGCCTGATGTTCGAAGTGTAGATAATAAAGAATCCCTTAAAATTGTTCAAAATGGATTAACACTAGGTGAGTGTGATGGCATATAAGGCAAATTCTGGCACACAGAGAGGTAGAGGGTTGTGCACCACTTTAACCACCCCATCGTGCACCCCTCCGTTGCTAACAATTGTATCACAACAATGGAAATAAAAAGAACAGAATTCTATGTGCCGCACATAGTCCTGCTGGGAAGAGATCTAATCTAGCAGTTTAGCTTTTAAAAGCATCTTGATTTTTGTACACTGGAGGTTCATCATGTTTCCTAGGTTAGAATTTGTAATTTTCTTTCAAAAACAAAAGCTGACTTGAGTCATACAACAAGAAAATAACCGAGTCTCAGGGGAATTGAGTGAAAAGCCTTTAGAATCTGCTAATTACAAGATGAAGAGCAGTCAAGCAGTGGTGGTCTGTTGGGGAACTGCTTTCACGTATTTTGATGTATGAAAAGACTTTGTGTGTGATGTCGATGGGAAAAGTTTTGGTGAAATATGTCTTGCAGACGGTCTGCAGCTCAGTCCTAAAAGCCAGCACCTAAGTAATAGCTGCCATCTTCAGTAAGGACTGAGTAGCTTTACTTAAAGGGCTTTCTGTACAAACACCACTAGAT
This sequence comes from Falco naumanni, assembly GCF_017639655.2. Taxonomy (NCBI): domain Eukaryota; kingdom Metazoa; phylum Chordata; class Aves; order Falconiformes; family Falconidae; genus Falco; species Falco naumanni. The sequence continues at coordinate 5,735,892 of NC_054064.1, read as the reverse complement.
TTAGTTCAACTATATACTTTTATTCTGCCTATAAATAACATAAGGCAATGGCCACTTGAGTGCAGGCTTTCTCACCCAGTGTTTTTTCCTATTGTATCAACAACTTTACTTAATTAGGCTCCTGTTCCTTTGAGTGAGTGTTCAGAGTTCGCTGGCAGCGAGTCCGTCTGCCTGAAAGGGAATTGCTGACGAACCAGCCATTCATTAGCAAAAATGTCTGCTGGGGTGGCAAGGTGAGTTGTTAATTTAAAATGAAAGCTTTAGGAATCCTAATTGTGAATCCATGGAACAAACCTAGCTGAAAATCCAGAAAACTTACACTTACCTCAGTGATGACTCTGCTGGAAGTTTGAATCAAATATGACTTATTTGTGCAGAAAAGGGGCGTAAGAGGCACAAACTTTGTGGCCTGTAGTTATTTTTGAATATGGTGAAAGTCTGAAATACGATTTACAGTCCCTTGCATGAACACGTGCATGTATAACTTGGAGACACATCTTGCTTCGCCACTGGCATCTTTACAATCCGAAGGGACAATTTCTTCAGCCTGTTGCGTTACTGCTGGTATCTGTGGAAGGTAGGATGGAGAGCAGAAGTAGGAAATAAGTCTGTGTGGTATCATTTCTCCTTTAGCCAAACTTTCTTCTTTCCTCAGCATGGGCCTTGCAGGGAAACACTGTTGGTTAAGTTTGTTTAAAGGGTTGTTTTGTCAGGTTAACAGCACCGAGAAGTGCTGCTGTATCTTTTATGTGTTGGCTTACATGGTCAAAGCTGTGATTGTTAGCTACCCACTGTAGTTCCCAACCTTCAAGTACTCTGAGTCTCTTTTTGCAAAACTACTGCATTTACGAGCTACAAAAGTGTAGGTTATGTTCACATATAAATGTTCTGGTTGACAGTTTCGCTCCCAACAAGGGGACCGAGATGTTTCAAAGTCAGCATCCAGGCTCCTCCTCTTCTGTAGACCATGCTCCAGCTTTTCCCTCAGTGTGAGCTTCTGTATTTCACTTTAAGGACTGATACATGCAGGATAATGGAGGAGGCGTGGTTTTACAAAGGATTACATTAAAGGAAAAACAAACTGTCCAAGTGATTTGTGCTCATTTTGCTTATTTTGAGCCCCTTTGGGACAGGCTGTCTCTTTTGTGTCAGGAAAGAAGACAGTAAACACTCAGCTGTGATTTTGCCTGAGCCTTCTGACGGGAGGGATGCTGAACTCCCGAAGCACTGTGGCTGCAGTCAGGTGTCCATGGTGACTCTTTAGAAGGGAAGAGGGATGGCTGGAGATGAGCCCTGCAGTTACTGGGAGGCTGGATTTACAGCTTAGCTAGAGGGTCTGTCTGGAATTTTCTCTTGCTCCATAGAGTTTGAGTCTGCTTGGGCATCAGTGTGTGTCCCTCCAAGGAGATGTGTGGGGTTTTAACAGCTATCTGGGGTGACATTAATTTAGTTCCCCCCCAACCCCCATGTTTTCTTGCACAAAGATATAAAGAAAGAGTGGAAGAGCTACAACCTCAGCTGTCTTTTACTCCCTGTTGCACAGAAGCAGCACTGACAACTTTTCAGTTGTTCAGCTGGGTTTCCTCAAGCTTCGCGAAACATCCAGAGCATTTCTGATTTTCTTAATGCGACTGCTCTTGCATGAACACTAGCAGTCAGCCAGACTTTCCTTCTCCTCCCTTCCTTCCCTGTACAAATTGCCTCCCCAGGGCCATCCAAACACAGGGCTCTAGGAGGGAAGGAAATCGGTGTGCTTCAAAAACCAGCTGTCACCAGGTGAATAATTCGTTGGAATGGTGAATGTAGCAGGTATTTCATCTACTCAGGAAGGTCCTAAATTTGATTTTGTTTTTCTTTGCCGTCAAGAATGTGCTGGTTTGGCACAATCAATGAAAGTCCCTTCAAATCCCAAGGGCAAATGCTCCTGAGTTCCTATGGGTGGACCAGTCATGTTCATCCAGTGCCACATCTGGGAGAACAGGGATGCGTCAGGTTGAAGGCAGAGGTGCTTCTGCCTGGTCTGTCTTTGCACTCAGGACTGATTTACAGCTTCACTTTGCATAATGCCTACCTTCATGTGGATATGTGTCCAGGCTGTAGGCAATAACAAAAGATTTGTGGTAGAGTCAAGTCCTTCCCAATGTCAACGAACTGTCCTTCAGGCTTCCCACAACGCTGCCTCTGCAGTCAAGGAAAAAGTTGGCATGCGTGGAAGGCTGTTCATAAGGTTTACCACAGGACAGGCCTGGAGCATCTTAGAGCAGTACTGGACCTGCACCCTGTATTAATCTTAATGTAAGTCCTAAGATGCCCCTACATTTGTCGATTAATCTTTCTAAATTCATATGTAATGCCAAGAGACAAGAAGATGCATACTCCTGTCATCCCCAGAGCCTTATTCTTTCCTGTTGACTTAACAGGACCAAAACTCTTAAGCTGTTCCCCGTCAATTTTATGGCTGTCCCTGGCTTGTTGAGATGCCACGTTATCTCATCACAGTGAACCAGAGCGCACCATGCCACGTCTCCACCCATCTCTCCTTATCTGCTTTGATGTGCAGAAGAGAGGTTGCCACATTTCATCAGGTTACACAGTCGGTGGCTTTCCACCAGTGTACAGTAATGCTTGAGATTAGCAACCACGTGGAACAAAATGCTGTTGCTTGCCAGGCAGCAAGCTCTCATTTCTTGGTTTTTGTTGTGCGTTTTCATTTTATTTTCCTTCAATTTTATTTTAGCGAAGGTAGCTGGCACCTTTTGCCTCTTCTTTGAAGTAGGGCTACAAGTGCTAACCACCCGTAGAAGGAGGTGCATGCATAGAAGGGGCACTGTAATAACTGATTTCTTCAGAGCAGGACTACTCACTTGGGGTGGATCTCCAATAGAGCCCCTGCCTCTGCTTTGAGAGTTCCTGGCTCCTGCAGACAACAAATTTAGGAGGGATGAGGAGGGAAGGCCAGCCTTTCAACCTTCTTGTTCTGCCTAGAAACATGAATTATGGTCAAGTAGAACATGCAACCACAACGGATGGTGATACCTTCTATTTTCATGCCTGAGAGATACAGGTGCTTGTAGTGGTGCAGTGGGGGACGTGGGTATTCTACCAGTTCAGTGGTCATGGTGGTTATGTTTTGAGGACATGGTCACTCCATTCGTACATGTCTTGGCAAAAAGATTGGTTCAGCATGCACACAGCTGTCATGAGTTACAAACCTACGGATCTAAGCAACCTCACGACTTGCTTAGGCGTTTAACACGTTGAATATATTGGCTGTTTTACAGGCAGCACGAAAGGAAGAGAATTGTTTCTTTAGAGGATTAAAAACAAGTTACTTAGCTGCGTTCCCAGGGAAGCAGTGCTGGAGTGCCTTAACAAGCAAGTCACTGTTTGTTCGATGACAGATTTGGTGCTAATTTTGTTGCTGTCTGCTCCCGTTTGCGTCTCATGGTTGTGGCTGAAAGCAGCAGAGCGGTGATTAGCTCAGACCCTGCTGAAAAAAGAACCCAGTGGCTTCTGAAGAACAAGGGAGTGAGAGTATATTACCCTCTGGCGTTTTTATTTTATTTAGCAGGTAAAACTGTTCATTGAACCAGAGTTCATTTACAGTGGTACCCCAGCAGACTGCAGCAGCAGGATGAATTACCAATCGCTTACGGTGCAAACAGGAATCATTCAAACCTTGGATCATCTGTACTCAGGAGTTCAAGGCTCTTGCATTGCACACTAGATAGCTGCTGGTCTCTCTCCCTTGCGTCCAAAATCCTTTCTGGTATCCCGGTCCCTGTTTTAGTCCCCAAATCACATCTATAGCTGCATTCCCCCTGGTGGGTTTTGATTTTAATGCTGCTAACCAGAAGCTGAGCAGTTCATGGGATTAGACCCTTTTAGCCACCAAATTAATGGAAATTGGAGTATATGCTTCCTTTGAGGATACACTTTCTTTTCAGGAGCTTTGACTTACAGGATCATTGGTGAGATAATATCAGGAGTTTTAACTAATCCTTTAATGATTGTAACCGGGGTGAACAAATCTATCTATAACAATTAGCCCAGCGGTCCACCACAAGGCTACTCTTACCTGATCAGTGGGTTTGTGCATTGAAAAGGTTTTTTCTCCCTTTGCTTAAAGCTGATGGCAGTGCAAAGTCCTGAACCTCGTGGTGAGGCAGTGTTCAATCCTGTTGGGGCTGGGCTGAGCTGCCTGTCTGCTCCCTTTGGAGTGGGGCATATTCTAGTCACTGAGTTTATTAAAAATGCATGTGTTAAGCGATGGGATAATTGCAGCAAGTTTGTCTGGGGATGGATAGAAGCAGCAAGAGAAATCGAAAAATGTGTCTGAGAAAAGATATCAGCTGTCTTTAGAGAAAACGGTTCGTGGCAGGCAGTTTGGAAGTCTGTGCCACTACTGGCACAGTAGTGGGGATATAAAGCGGATGCGGGACACTGGTCTGGGAGCAGCGGTTTGACCTTGGCATCTCCAGGGTTGTTGCCAGCACCCCAGCACTTACATGCTTTAGGTTTATTGGCACAGTCACGTTCCTTTGGATTTCCCCTGGCTGAACAATTTTTGTGCATCTGCACTTGCTGGCCACATCAGGAATGCAGTCTGAAGAGCAGCCGCTGTCTCCTAGTTTTTGCCTGGGGGTTGCCTGACTGATGCAGCAGACCATTAATTTGCAGACAACCAGGACATCTCCAAATGCAACTCCATCAATTGGCAGGAGGTAAATAGATACTGCCTTTCTGCATAAAGCAGGGCTGGAGACTTCTGTTTATCTTCCCTTCCAAACTGGGTGTATCTACTATTACTCTCATCTCTTCTCTTTGTTTTACTTGTCTGAAACCTCTTGGCTGTGGGAGAGGTGGTGTGGCCTCAGAGCTGGGGAGGTTTTGTCATGGTGATAGGCAGTTTAGTTAGGGCGCTGGAGACCTTTGTCCATATGCTGCCAAAAGATTATTATTATTACTATTATTATTATTATTATTAGCCCACTTCACGGGGAGACTGTGAGGATTATTTTATGTTTGTAAATTGCTTTGGAGATTTAAAGCTCTGTACAAGCACTAAGGATTATTGCTTTCTAATTCTTCAAGGTAGTGTAACTTTTATAAGAGTTAGTCTGGAAAGCATCTTGGAAATGGTAAGCGTTAAGTCCCTTTGAAATTATCTAGAATTCTAATGGCTAAGGTGAAAACAACTGCTGCTTCTCTGCTCATTCTTCCAAAAAGGAGCAGGAGGAAGGAAAAAAAAAAGGGGGGGGGGGGGGGGGGCGAGGAAAAAAAAAAAAAAGCGATGCAGATTGTGATAGTACCTCTTCTGTTTTTTTCCAGGAGTCCAACGTGCTGATTGCTGCTAACAGTCAGGGTACAATTAAGGTAAGTTATTTCATAGATCTCCTCTTGAATGCTGGAATCTGTTGTTAGTGAAGAGCAAGGTCAGAGAAATCATACAGCCAGGACAAACCACTAGAGGAGGTCATCCCAACTGTAGAAGTTTGTAATTTAAATGACGCATTTGCCTCTGGCATGTGGTGGAGCGAGCAGACAGTGCACCAGCAATGAAACCCAGTTAAAGCTGCTGGTGGCCGTCCAGCTCCTGCCATGCCTCCGCTGCTCCTGAGGTCTTACTAGCATGGGGAGTCTGGCCCAAGCATCTCCCCAGGCTCACACTGGTTCTCGTGGCAGCTGAGGCTGTGCGTTAACCACAGCCCATCCTCTGGCGGCTGCTGCTGACACGGGGTACAGCAGAGCTCAAAGCTGAGCTTCTGATGTGCAGCCGGCTGGAGCAGTGTTTGAAATGAGCAGGGATGCTCCCTCGCTTTGCTTACTCCTGGTGCCCAGACTGGCTGTAACAGACGGCAGCTGCCAGCGCAGGGTTTTGTGAAAGCAACAGCCTTCCCCATGCACTGAGGTGCCAGCATTTTGCCAGGTTTTCAGCACTTGAATCAAAAGTTTTCCAGGTTGTCTGTTCAATGTATTTCTATCCATGAAGTGTAATATGGAAAATACTTGGTATTTTCTTCACATGTCTATCAGACAGCCAGGAAAAACTCAAACCCAGGCTGGTGCTGATCCTCTGGAGACCCCCCAGGTCTGATGCCACCCCAGATTGTACACAGCAACATTGACTTCCACCGTGCTTTTGAGGCTTGGTGGTTAACACCGTAAACTTGTAGCCCAGAGCTCTGGCAGCTTTCTGTAGCTACTGATAAAGGGGTTTACTTGCTGTTTGCATTTACACTCTGAATTGTCACTTTCATGAAGCTGGGGTTCTCATCCTGATTTCCTCTCGCATCCCTCTGACAACAGCGGCTCTTTGGAGCCAGACCAGAATATCTGGTCTGAACAGTCCCAGAAAAATCACAGAAAAAAGAAGGAATGGGGAGAGACCCGAGTCATCTGTGTTTGACTGCATATGAAAACATATTTTTTTCCACCTTTTTAGTCCACGAGTAGCCTGTTTACTCCTGCTGTTGCAGCATGTGATGCCGTAGCCTCTTGTACATAGCAGGCCTTGTAATTGGTTGCTCATTACTTTGGTTGCTTCCTTCTTAGTAAAATGGACAAAAAATGCACAGATATTTTTAATATCTTGAAATGAATCCAGCAGCAACAGGAGAGTGATTGGGAGAGATTTTGGTCATGCAGTTTGCTTGTTAATGAGGGAAGGCAGAGAAATGTGCAAACAGCCAGGGCTGTCAGAGCTCGGGTATGTCCATTTGGCTTTGGCAGCGTGCCGGGGGGAGGTGGGGTGGTCTGGGAAAGGACGAATCCAGTCTGGGGGCAGATGCTGTGCTAGACGGTACCCACAAGCTAAACCTCTAGAGCCTTCCCCAGTAAAACCAAACGAGGTTAACAGAGGCTGTGGCAGCCCTCATGGTCACTCTTCTGCCATCTCGAGACTACGCCTTGAGAGGCTGCTGTACCGTCTTAGCGTGGGCAAGGGAACTGTGAGCACAGAGGGCTGAGAGGACAAGATCTCTGATCTCCATTTTACAAAGCTTCCAAGAGCTGGTTGATTGGGATGAGTGTGGAAATGAGGCAACTGTGGATTTTTTTTACTTCATGCTGTAATTTATCATAGTGCGGAGAGACATCAAAATTGGGATCCTCGCCAAGTGCTTATCCCATTTGCGTGATATTATTGCATGCCGGTGAATAAAGGGTAAGGGGTGGAGACAGAAGGGTCAGTCCTGTCCTAGTGATCTATATGCTGATGTAGGAGATAATGAATGTCATAAATTCCTATTCTAAATGTCTTGTCTTCCCTACTAATCAGGTACTGGAGCTGGTATGAAGGGTTTTCTCTCAAGGCATGAGGTACTTGGTCCTGCTGATATGCTACAGTATTCATCTGGGATCCTCAGTGGGACAAGAAACCAAAATCACCTTGATGTTCCTCCCCAAAACCATCATGTTTGGATTTTTTTTCCATTTATGGACTTTCTAGGACATTTTGAGACACTGGAAACACCAGTGAACTGTCTGCCATCAACATTAACTCCACAGACTTTGCTGCTGCTGGTGGTGGTGGTATGGTTGTCTAATTTTTATGATAGGAGAACAAATTCTTTTAAATAAAAACAAAAAGGAATAATAAAATTTATTGAGCCACAAGCTGAAGCTGGAAGATTCTCTCTTGTTGCATATGGGAACAGATTTACTTGGGAAGGGAGCTTACAGGACCACACAGGGCTATCCTCAGTTGCACATCTCCAGGTACTTTCATCCGGACTGTTCTTCATCCCCACTGGAAGAAGTCTCTAAGCCTTATCTGGACATGCAAGCAATTCACTTTGAGATCCCATAATGATACAGTTTGGTTGTTTCTTTGATTTATTATTTTTTTTAGATGCATTAAATGTTGAGTAATGTCACCCAGGTTGACACCTCTGGAGACTGAAGTCCTCTGGCCATCGAGAAGGGCAGTTTCTCCTTCCTCCTCTCCTTACACCCCTGCCTCGACCTGGAGGGGCAGCTCCAAAGGGGGAGCCTGAAGTTGTCCTGCTGTCTGTGAGCCTGGGCTTCTGCTGCCTGCCACCAGCAACGTGCTGAGATGAGGTGACCTGCAGCTGCGTGGGACCTGGACTGACCTCACCAGGACGTGGTGGGATAACGATCTCCCTCCCACTGGCCTGGCTGTGTTTGACTATCTCGGCTAGAGAAGGAAGCTTCTAGATCCAGTTACCAAAGCCCCATACCACTTAATCGCCCACGTGGTCTGGTTGTTTTTGCCCCTTTCTGCACACCATGGAAACCAAGCATTTTGAATGTTGTCATGAGAGGGGATGGCGTTGGTTTGTAATGTGTTTCAGAGCCATGATATAAGTAGCCTTATTTTTAATGGTCATGCATACACTTAATTGTACATATGGAGGGGGAATAAACCATGATGCGAAGAGTCGTTGTTGCTTTGTTGGCAGGATAGCGGGGAGGGAGGGTAGGAAGGTGCAGACGGTCTTTGTGAGTAGCGGCCGTGCTGAGCTGTCAGGATTGCTGCCAGAACTCATTAAGCTTGAAAGTGGAATTGGTGGGTGTACCATCTTGTCTTAGCTGTGGGTGGCAAAGGTGCAATGTGTATACAGTGATACCTGTGGGAAGCATTTTGGTTTGCAAACAGAATCTCTCTGCATTCATTCGTTGCAGTAGGCTTCTCCCTCACACCTCTGAGGCTGGGATTGCCCCAGGGACTTTGCTTTCCGTGTTAGCAAAGCAAGGCTATGCTGAAGTCCTGGGCCACCCATCAAGGAACTGTAACCAGTGGCATGTGAAAGGTGTCTCATGTCCTCCAGGTGTTAATAGTCTGATTCTGATCCTCCCAGGAGGATTGTGAGGTCTTCTCACATGCTTTGGTCACACAGAGCAGAAAAGAAAAGCAAGGATGCTCTTGGGGATATGGAAAAAGAAGCAGGGATGAAGCCTTACAGCAGAATTGGGGACAGATACTTTCCTGATTCAACGTTGCTGCCAGTTTCTAGCTTGGCTGTAGGGCACATACATTCTCCTTCAAAGCTAGAAGGGTGTGGGGACGCATGAAAATTGCTGTTGGCTTCTGGGGAATCTTGCCCAATGGGGAAAAATGTGATGCTCGGCTCCAAAAGAGGCGTGGGTGGCCCTCGGGTGCTGTGTGCAGGTGTTCTTGCTGTTTCTGGTATGCCAGTGGGGACGAGCAAGAAGAAAAAGAGAAGAGAGCATACTAGCTTGTGTCTTGCTCCGAGGTGCTACCTGCAGGTCTCCGTCGTATGAGTCACCCAAGTCACTGTACCAGAAGGAAACAAAATTGGTTCCTTCTGCTTGATGGCAGCTGTCTGATGCGTCCTGCTGAGCACTAGCTTGATTTTTATTTTGCAGCATTTGAAGAGAATTCGGTGCTGGGTGACTGTGCTGGGCTGTGTGAAGCATCCTTCCCAGCCTGCTGGCACGAGGAGCAGTGGCCATAGCTCTTGCTGCTTCAGGCGTGGGTTTCCCTCAGCCGCTGTCTTTGTTTATTGCTGCCTGCTAATTTGTTTTGCAAGCTGCTGTTGCTGCTGTTGTACCCCAGCTCCGTGCCGCGCAGCCGCTGGTTGGCAGGTGACCTCATTCCTTCTCTCCCCTATTTGAAGGTTTTAAGTTGAAATCACTCTGACAAAGCTGAGATCTTAAAAAGAAAAGAAGAAAACCAGCTATTTTGAATGCTGTAAGGTTGCGCCTTGAATTAAACAGGGAAAACAGTTTAACACTGGCTGCCCTTATTTTTTTAGCTTTCATTCTGTTTCAATCAAGATAAAATGCAAATTTGGTGTCTGGCCCTAATTAGAAACACAGCAGCTCATAAACACAAGTTGATAGCATTTTTGGCTTTGTCTCTTTGTCACGAGTGGTATGCTCCTTATTTTAATCTCCTTAATTTTCTTTCCTTTAGGTAACTCTTTGCAGTTGACATATTAAGTCGCATATAATTACTTAGTATAATCTCTTTTTATTTTCAACAGCATTTGGTCAATATTTTTTCAATTAGTCACCTCCTCAACAAATGGTTCCTATCAGGTTTTCAGCTTTTCTCGAGTTGGGGAGTTGCTTGAGCTTGGGAGGGGGGTCCAGAGGGCTCTGGTCTCCCCCCTGCCCAGAGCAGGGCTTGCCTCAAAGTTGGATGAGGTTGCTCCAGGGCTTGGAGGTGTTCACAGATCACCTGAGCAAGGATCGGAGATCTTTGGGATCTGGGAAACATGTTCTAGTGCTCAGCTGCTCTCCTTGTGAAAATTAATTGCAGATGATGGGCACTTTGGAGTCTTTATTCTATTTTTTTTTTCTTTTGAAATAAAAGGGTTACAAAGCCCTTGGCTGGAAGCTGCCCCAGAATCGTTTTGCCTGCAGCGCTTGTGTCCCTTCGAGAGGTGTTGGGTGAGTCAGAATTTTCTTTGATAAGGTGAATTTAAAACCCTGCCTGGCCAGCCAGCCTCTTTAATTAATTTTAAAGCATTTAATAGAAGAGTAGGAGGAACATCCCTCAGTGCTAAAAAGAAGTTCACTGCTGGAGGGAATCAAAAATGATGGTCAAGGGGAAATTTAAATTAATATCAATATGTCAGGGCTCTTCAGCAGTGAGTGCAGACGGCTGCTAATGCCAGCGTTCAACCCAAACACTGGAGCCTCGTTTGTTTAGGGTAATTTTGTTTAACTATGGAAGGTCATAATGACAGCAGCAGATAATTGGAAAGGCAAATCTAACTCCTTCCTTGCTCAAAAGTCCTCTTTCCTTTCTTGCTGCTTTTTGGAGGCCAGAAACACCCAGCAAGGACCTGCAGCAGCCCAGGGGTGAAGGAGAGCGTTTGGCTGCAGTGTTTGCTTTGAAGAAATCATCTTGCGTGTCGGCAGCATCCATGCGTGCAGGCGGCAGCGTTAGCCCCAGCATTCTGGCCAGCATCCAGAGAAGGTAATTGCATCCTGCCTCCTGCCAGTCCCTGCCGCCGGCCACAAAGACCTTTTCTTGGGACCAGCCTCATAAGCTCTTCCTCGCTCGCTTTCCGCGAGGGGCTTTCCTTTCCTCTCAACAGTGCAGAGACTATGTGCTGCACTTGGTGACCATGTGCTGCACTTGGTCATGGGTGGAGGGTTCTTACTGAGCATCTGTGGGAAGTCAAGGGCTGTCACTTGCTGTAGATGTTGAGGAGCCGAGGGGTTTGGCTAGCAGGGATGTGCTTGAGACTATGGGAAGCTGTGAATCATAGCAGCACCTGTGGCATAAGGACTGGAGCCCACATCTGTTCTCTTCTGGAGAGACACCTGTAGCCCTGGTCCCCACAGCCCCCTGGTAATTGTCACCATGTAGTTTGCTTTAGTTTTGCTTTGACAGCTGCAAATGAATTCTCGAAGTGAGGGTCTTCTCATCCTTATCTCTGTTCAACTGCAAAGCATTATTTGGGTATTCTAAGTCTTTAATGTCTTCATAAATGAATTTAAGTGGTTGGTTGGGTTAAAGCAAGACTTCTTTCTTTGGTCCATGTGTTAACCAGACATTTTTGATGAGCAGGTCTTGCCAAAACACTGTTTTAAATCTTGCCAGCTGAACTCTCACGCCCTAAATCCGGCTTTGGCTGATGGCTGGCCATTGTTACTTGGTAGAGGCAGGACAAGAATTTACCCTCTAACAGCAAGCAGCAGAAAGAATTCTTGGGAGGGGAAAAAGTAAGGGTTTGACATCTCTAGAAAGAAAACTAAGTACACGCCTTCCTTGGCCAGCCTGCAGTGCACGGAGCAGGTGGCTCCAGCTCCTGCAGGACCACAGCATCCTGCAGGGCTCGCTGCTTCATGAACCTTTCAGGTGAAGGAGGCCTCACACACCCTTCGTAGCCTCTTCTCATCTCCCTGGGATAGCAAGTGTGTGCATCATCAGTGGGCTGTGGCAGAAAATAGCTCACTGGGGAGAGGGGGGGTCATCTGCGATAGCTGCTTGCCCAAAGCCTCTGGTGAATGCAGCAGCAAAAGCAGAGGGGTGCAGGTTAATTTTTTTCCTCTCCCAGTTTTGCCTTCCCTTAAAGCTGTCGCTGTCTCCCTGCTCTGTTTGGGGAGGTGTGTTAACCCTGACGCTCTTGTTTGACTCCCAGAATGTGTGTGTGGGGAGAGGGGGGGGTGCAATAGGACTGGCTTTTACCTGGAGACTAGTGTGAGTAGCAGAGGGGTGTGAGCTCCATGAGCATCTCTAAACCTGTCTTCCTCCCCAAAATCCGCCCAGTGCCTCCAGCCCTCTGAGGGCTGAGGAGCATGCTGTCACCTGGTCTCTTTTCAGGCAGCCAAGGAAAATAGTTCGGAAACTTTCAGGAAAAAAAAGAAACCATAAAGGCCATCCTTAGATGGAGGCGTGAGTAATAGCATGTGACAGCTGACAACAAGCCAGCAGCGTGTGCTCAACGCGAATCCCAAACCAGCAAGTGCCAATGTGCTCTTCCAGCCCTGCCTGCCTTCCCATCGCCCCTCTCCATGCCAGAAGCCTTGCTGGGAACAAGAGCAGCCCCAGGGGCTTTTAATTCAGAAATTAGATGTGTTTATTTAAAGCTTACCTCGCAACCCCCTCGCATTGTGAGCCTCCCTGATAGGGCTGGCCAGCACTGCAGGGAGCCACGGGCATGGTGGTGTGGAGCAATGGACCGAGCTGTGGAGGTGCCATCCCATGTGTCCCCTTCTCTGGACCCTGCAGTGAGGACAGTGACTGCCAGAGGACGAGCAACTCATGCTGCAGGTGTGACCCCATCCCACTGCCTGTCCCTCCACCCGTGAAATGTGCGGGCTTGGGTAGGGAAAATGCTCAGCAGCTTTGATCCCAGGAAGGCCTTGGTTAAACAACAAGTTTGTCTTGATTATGGTACTTAATCTGACTTGTCAAAATCCTCATAAAATCATTTAGGTCTTTAAGAGGAAAAACACACTCCCCTCATCCTCCTAGACCTGAGCAGGAGCTGGTCTGAAGCCGCCAGCCCAGCCCAGCTGCTCCTGTCCCATTGCTGGTGGCCCAGGTCAGAGGTACATGCTGGAGATGCTGCCTCCGCGGATGAGCCCTCACCTGTCCAGCCCAGCGCCAGGGCTCAGCTACCTATAAAATATACAGAGTTAATTTATATAGAGTTAATTTATGTAGAGTTAGTTAATTTATATTTTTTTAATCGTTATTAAAGTAATTATTAAGAGCTGACAGCTCTTCCCTGATCCCATGGCGACTAAAAAACATCCTGAAGCTGGCATGGATCTGTGGAGTACCGAGCGACCCGTGACTAAATGGGGCAGGGGGGTGTTGAGACGAAGCAAAGCGGGGCCGACCCCTCAAAGTCATAAGAGCTTCACGCTCGAGCTGGCGCCAGACGGGCACCCGAGCCAGGGTGAAATGAGCCAAAGCCCAGCAGACCGCGATGGCCCTGCCCTCGGCATGGCCCTGGTGAAGGCGAGCAGCGGGCTGGGGGCTGCAAATCCTGGGGGGCACCCAGGGCAGCCCTGCCCAGGGCTGGGGGGAAGGTGCAGCTGCATCCCAACGCCATGGGAGCAATGCCATGCTCCCCAGCTCTGCATGGAGGAGGAGAGCTAATTTCCAAGCTCTTTAAACGCGATGAGAAATGATGGGTTTACGTTGCTGGCAAAAGGCGGCGGGGCTGGGAAGATCTAGGAGCGCCACATCTATTTTGTGAGATCTTAAGGAACAGGTTATGTCTGGATGTTAGTGGAGAAGACATCCCTGTGTGCCCCAGCTCACCCAGAACAAGGAGGAGGAGAGGGCAGCATCAATTACATCCTGTGCCCCCCCCCCCCCCCTTTTCTCCTGTTCAGTTTTTTCCTGTAGGAGATTAATGGGAACTCTTTGTCTTCTAACATGACTGTACCTTATGAATTCTCTGTCGCACCCTCATCCTTTAAATTATCCACATAATAAAATATGTATTCAGTGATTTCAGGTCATAATTTGATCTGCTTAGGGAAGAAAAGGAATGATGGAGAAGAGTTGCCGGCATGCTCAGCTCTCCTCCATTTATCTTTATTTATTGTATTTTTTTTCCTAACAACCTGTGTGCAGCCAAACGATGGAAATGCCGGTAACTGTGTCCTGGTTCCTTGCAGACCAATGCCCCCTCCCCGGCGCCTCCAACTTGGCAGGACCTGGTGACCCACCCTGGTCTGTCGGCAGAAGTGACGTTTGGGGTGGCCGAAGGGCTGAGCCCTCCCCGTAATTCCTGCCTTGCCCTCGCTGCCTCTGGGCTTGGTTTTACGCAGCTGTAAAATGGGCACAAATTTGCCTCCATGCAAACCCCAGGCCCATGGTGGTTCCTGCAGGAAAGCAGCTCCGCACAGGTAAGCTGGGGGGGCACGTGAAGCAACCGGGATCTGCCCACCCTGCTGGCAAAGGTGGGATGGCATGGCCTTATCCCAAGGCAGAGACACGGCTCTAAAGATCCCTCCTTCGTTTTTCCTGTGGGCAGCTGTGGGGCTGCTGTACATCACTGGAGCTGCCAGAGTTTCATTTTAATATCAGATTTTCAGCCTGAACATGGGTTTTAATTACTTTAAGACACTCCTGCGACATTGAAAAACCTAGTGCATGGCAATAGCGGCACTAAAGGGCATTTTGCATTTTAAAAAATCCCAGGAGCTTGTAATGCCTTGATGTTGCTGGGGGATGCTGCAATTCCCAGCAGAGCTGTGAAGCTGCCTTTGCCCCATGGGGCTGGGAGGAGGAGGAAGGAGAAGGAGCCCGGCACTGCGCAGCCTGCAAGGGGACATCCCCGGCATGGTGTGTCCCAGGCGAGGGGACATCCCCAGCATGGTGTGTCCCAGGTGCAGGGCACCCCCCAGGCACCAGCCTCTCATGAGGAGGAGGAGACAATTTGGGGGGATTTTTGGCCTCTTCTGCACAGGGGGAAGGAAACCCTCCCCACTCAGCTTCACCACAGGGAGTGATTGTGTGGAGAACACATTATGCTTGTTTGTAATAAAAAAATCAGGGTTTAAAATCCTTCTGTTTAATGCGGTCCTTGGACTGATGTCTCCCGGTGCCTGTTTTCCCCATGGCTGTTTACACAGCTATTTGTCTGTCTTCGAGCCTGCAAAGCCTTTTCTTATGGGGATGTAAAGCCAAGGGTTTCAGCTGTGCTGGCTGGTGGGTCAGTGCTGCTGCCTGGGGAGGCAGGAGGTTTGGGAGAAGGCTTCTTGAAAGGAGGTTTGGGGGGCTTCCTCTCTGCCCAGATGCTCCGAGCCCCCGTAGGCTCTTTGCCTCTTGCCTGCACTTTTAAGGGCTGTTTATTCTGGCGATGGAGATGCTCTCTGCGTGGCTGGTACCGCTGACAGATGAGAAAGCAAGGGCTTGTCACGGCAACGATACTTTAATGATGATGAAGTGTTAGCATCAGCATTGCTTACCCCAGACAGGTGGAAAGGGGGAGAAAAACCACATCGGTACCACCTGACCCGGGAGGGGACCCGGCTGACCTGGGCATTTCTGAGCAGCTAAGGGTGGCCTTGCTGCTGCACGTTCTGCCACAAGCAGGGGTGTGGTGGGGGAGACAAAAAGTGAAGGCAATGCCCCAAAGCACCCAGCGTGGTTGGCAAAGCTGGGTAGTGTCTTGTTTTGCCGGGATTGCATTGTGTTTTGTCAGTGGAGGAGATGCTCAACCCAATGCCAGCTCTTGGTCCCTGCAAGCTCATCACACCTTGCCTGCCCAAATCCCCTGCTGCAGGCATGGGTGCCACTAGTTGCTTTCCAAGTTTGCAGCGTGTTTTGATGCTGAGAGGTGACAGCATCGTATCAAAGTCCCCTGCCACTGGGGCAGTGTGCTGTCCCACAGCGCTGCCAGCCTGGCTTGGTCTGAGCCTCCTGCGTGGTCTGAGCTCCAAGAGGGACCCTCAGAGGAGCCCTTGCAGGGTGGCACCTCTCCCCCCACTCTCCCTGTGGCCCGTGGGTCCAGGCACCAGCCATCTCAGGTGGGATTTGGGTATTTGGGGATGAGGCTGAGCACAGGTCAGCAGCAAAGCAGCTCATGCACCTGTACATCAGGCTGAAATAAAGAGCTTTTATTTCTTATAAAGAAATAAAAATTCTCCCAAAGCAGCAACACCTCCATCCGAGGTGCTTTACTGTCTTTAGAGGCCATCAAGTGCACTGAGATGCAGCTGATGCTAGGGGGAAGCAGGGAAATTGCTGCTAGCAGCACCCTAAAACCCAAGGATGTGGCATGGCTTTGCAGCTGCTTCCCCCCAGCAGCAGCAACCAACCTCAGCCCTGCCCTATGGGTGACTGTCTTCTTCTGAGGCTCTCCCAGGGATGCTTGAGGAGGGGCTGAGGATGGAGGAGGATGGACATGACCAACACCTATAGCCAGGAGGTGCCCTGTCCTTGGCACCTCTTACAATCGGCAATGCATCTCTGTGCTCTCAGCCGCGAAGTTATGTCCTCCCTTAAAATGTAAAATTAAAAAATCCATTTGGTTTCTTATGTGCTTTTGGTGATCCCTAAGCATGGGTTTATTGGATGTCTTCTAAAAGGTCTTCTCTCCTAATGAGCACTGTGTATAGAGCCATGTTGGCTCAACCCACCTGCTGCAGTAGTTGGACATCACAGTGATGCCATACTATAATATTAATATTTATTATTCACATATGAAATGTTAGATGAACTGTTTTGTCATTAAAAGCACAAACTTCTCCCAGCTTCACAGTGAGGCCGTTTGCTTCTTGCCAGCAGGGTCAAAGATGGAGACACCCTCATGGACAACACGGGTCGTACCTGCCAGCACATCTCCCACCCAGGCTTGCCATGTCTCCCACTGCTGGAGCATCTCAAGGTATTTCTGCTCTCTCTCAGAAACACAAACCCTACACTAAGGAAGCTCTTTGCAGCAAGCTGGGATCAGGCTTTCCCTGCCCATCACTGGGAGGATTGATGTCTTGGTGCTATGGACCGATAAAACACCTGGGCTGCCTTGCCATAAAGCTCACATCTATTTTGCAGGGCTGTTTGCTGGCTCCGCCACTGTTCTCCGCACCCCTGCCAGTGCTCGCCTTCATTCAGCCATTGTATGATAGCAGATAATTTTGGGGGTTTTGATTGTAGGGTATTAGATGGATTTAAAGATTTGGGTTTATTGCTTTCATGATTACAGTCAAACATTTTTAATATCACTCCTGGTTTATGATATGCTCACTCTTATTATCCACAGACATGCCACCCTGTGTGTGCTGCAGGTTCCTGGGGAAGTGGCTCAGGATGCTGTCAGCCCTCATGGCCCCGAGCATCCCCCTGGGGTTCTAAGCATTCCCCCAGGGCACTGAGCATCCCCCACCATGGCCCTGAGCAGACCCCCTGGATGCCCCAAGCATCCCCCCAGGGCCCTGAGCATCCTCCCATGGCCCTGAACACCTTCCCATGACCCTTAAGCATCCACCCCAGGTCCCTGAGCATCCCCCCCATGGGGCTCAGTGGGGCTGCAGTGCCTGCGGTGTTCCCCTGCCCAGGAGAAGCCCTGCGGGCTGGGGACCTCTCCGAGACTATTCAGCCTTCCTGGGGTCTCTGCATGGGGAAGGCAGCGCCTGCCCTCGGCTGTAATTTAAATAGATGGGATCAGGATGGATCAACGTCTAATTCCTCGCCTGGGTGAATGGAGACATATGTTTAATTTTCTGGTAATTCAAGCTGGGAACCCCAGCTCGTTCCTCTGCGCGCACACAAGGATCACCGCTGCCAAGAGGCAGTTTCGCTTTGTCTGCGTAAAATCCCCTCCCTGGGGCTGCCATCCCCAGCATCGGTGATGGGAGAAGAAACAAACATTTCCCAAACTTCTTCTGAAAGGACAGAGTTCCCATGCCCCTGCACACCCAGGGGAAACAGCAGGGATGCTCAGTGCCCAGGGATGCGGGTGGGTGCCGGCTGTGTTTCCATCCAGGTGTTTCTTGAGGGCTGTGCTGGGAGAGGACCGGCAGGAGGGGAGAGCTTGGAAACAGCAGCAGCTCACTGCTGGGCATCTCCCCAAATGGGACCACACAGAGAAGGGATCCTGGGGTTTTCAGGCCAGGCCAGAAGGTCTTGTGCTTTTCCCTAATGCACCACGTTATTGGGAGGTAGAAACTCCTGGGGTGTCCAACTGAGACCAAATCCCGCTGGCATCAGCAAGGCAGGCTTGGGAAGCGTGAAGGTGCCCGGGCTGCATGTATGGTTATGGGCCAGAGCCCCAAGGAGCTGGAAACAGCACAAACAGAGGGGGGACAGGGGTTTGAAATGATCTCCCCAAAGATATCTTTGAAATGAAGACCTCTAGTTTTTCCCAGAATGGTGCCCCAGGATCCCTTCAGACCAAGACCAAGGTGTGTCTTGTGTTCAATACAAAACAAGCAAGTTTCCCATGTTGGGGGGGTGTTTTGCTCTGAAGTACATTTAAGAGCAAGGGATTTTGTGTGTTGCTCCTCAGCTTCGCCATGGGTTTTGTTAAGGTTCCTCTTAGGCGGGCTGTGACAGCCTTAGACCCTGCTTTTTCCTTGCACCTTCACTACCACAGGAATTCAAGTGTGCCATTTTGATACCCAGCCACCCTGCCCTGAGCAACTTGGGCAAAAAACCTCTCCTTCATGCATGGTGGTGGTTAAAATGCCATGGCTTTCAGGGATGTCGCCCTCAACTTTGACTTGCAAGCTTGTCATCATGACTGGAAGCTGAAGAGGAGCAGGGACCTCCTCGTCTCCAGCTCCTGTGATTTCAGCTTCCAAGGCAGGACCCAGCCAGGTCCTTTTGCCCACCACAACAAGAAGCCCAGGTGAATAAAGCCAGGAGGGCCTGATCAGCTGTTTCAATCTTGTATATGGTTTCTTGGGGTTTTTTGTATGTGTGATCCAAGGAACATAATTCTTGTCTTGCTGGTACATCTGTAAAACCAAAAAGGGAGTTTTCTTGCAGCTGAGGTACCTCATTTCCAACTCGGGTTTTTACATTATGGTAGGAAAGTTGCATGCCACCTCACTGGTGGTACCCGTTGGGTGTAGGTCAACCAGGTTTAGTTAGCTCTGGTGTCTGAAGTGAGGCCATCAAAAATCCCTGCCTACTCCCTTGGGGCTGTGGGTTTCACTCTGTAGGATGTCTGTGCACGTAGGTGCAGATAGATGACTCCCTGTACATCTAAGTGGGCACTTATCTACAAAGCTGAAGCATCTCATCGTTCTTAATGGGCTTTACATCTCTCAATGAACTTCCATTTCATGGAGGTAGAGGTAGATTAGGCAATTTACCCAAAGTGATGTGGGGAAATTGGGAAACGAAATTATATCTCTGCAGTCACGGATACTTTTAGGGCCACCAGGTTACCGTGACTAAGGAAGGTCTGATTTAACTTATCAGGATGGGAGTCTCTCAGCTGACGGAGCAGCTTACCAGGAAAATGTTTGAGCCACCTGTGGAAACTGCATCTAAAAGTTGTACGCAGAATTAGAATGACTTGCTTTTTTCAACTTTGGTTTACCAGCTCAGCTGGAAAAAAAAATCTTCTACCAGAACATTACTCATTGTTGAGCAAAAAGCTTTTGGAGGCTTATGACTTTGAATATCCAGGTAGGTTCTGGTGTTAAAAGGAATTAGAGTGCTCCAAAGATATTAAAATATGACATTACAGCCTCTTCGGCATCTTTCCTGCATTATTTTGGCTGAGTGATGGTAATTGGGTGAGTTTGTCAGGAATTCACAAATGGCTTCAATGGCTCTTAACCTGCAAAGAGAGAATTCGATTGAAAATTTCTCCTGGCTGTATTTGAGGCAGTGACCACTGGGGATGGAGGCTTGTTTCTGGTGGTCTTGGCGAGGCCAGCCTCTGGCTGTACAGAAATAGTGGGCAGTGATAAACTCGGGTGTTTTTAACCAAGTCAAGTTGGGTGTAGAAGTACCTACTGCCAGCTTGACCATTTATCCTTCCACTTCCCCAAGATCTGACAGCCGGTCGGAGGCAATGTATAATGCTAACATCCCTCTCTTTCCCCATCCTGCTTGGAAGGGGAGCTGGGGGTGACCCTCAAAGAGGGACCAGAGTGAGGATGGTTTTCAGTCCCCACGCTGAGGCTGAGGCTTCTGCCCTCTCCTCCCCAACCAAGCAGCTCTGTTCCCCTCTCTGGGCAGTGATGTACAATTTGATACCCCAACCTCCCAGCTGGGTAGGAAATCTCCCCCAGATCCCTCCCAGACCTTTGGAGGGAGAGGCAAGACCCAGACTTTGTTGTGTGGGGTTATAGAATCATAGGATGGTTTGGGTGGGAAGGGATGTTTAAAGGTCAGCTAGTCCAATCTTCCTGCCCTAAGCAGGGACATCTTCAGCTAGGTCAGGTTGCTCAGACCCCCATCCAACCTAAGCTTGAATGTTTCCAGGGATGGGGCACCTACTACCTCTCTGCACAGCCTATGCCAGTGCTTCACTACTCTCATCACTACCCTCTTTTACTTTAAAACTATTACTCCCTGTCCTATTGCAACATACCCTGTAAAAGAAATCGTAGACTCCTACACTACCAGGTTGGAAGGGTCCTCAAGGATCATCTGGTCCAGCCTTTCCTGGCAAAAACAGTCTAGACAAGATGGCCCGGCACCTTGTCTAGAGGAATCTTAAATGTGGCCGAAGTTGGGGAATCCACCACCATCCCCATCTTTCCTCTAAGCTCCTGTTAGGCACTGGTGCTGTTAGGAGGTCTCTTCCCTTCCCCAGGCTCAAATCCCAGCTCTCCCAGCCTGTCCCCACAGCAGAGGGGCTCCAGCCCCCGGACCATCTTTGCGGCCACGCTGGTTCACATTCAGAGCCCAGTAAGGATGAGGCTGAACTCAGTTGGCTCTCACTTTTGGTTTGCATCCCATTTTGTTGCGTGGCATCCTTCCCCCTCCCCCCCCCCCCCCCCCCCTTTTCCAGGCGCTTCCCCCCGGGAGCCGGTGCCCGGCGGCGGGCGGTGCGGGGCCGTGGGGGTCCCCGGGGGCGGCGGGGGGCGGTGGGATGCGATGCGGCGGGGCCGCCTGGGTTTGCGGGTGGGATTTTCCTCCCGCCTCTGCCCACTAGGTGGCTGCGTGCTGGGAGAGCCCGGAGCGGGGAGCGGAGGGAGAAGAGGGGAGAGCAAGAGGGAAAAAAAACAAGGGGAAAAAAAAAAAAAAAACCGAGCTGCTGAAATTTAAGCAGGAGAGGGAGCGGCAGCGCGGCAGTCCCGGGGTCCCTCCTCTCCGCCGCAGCAGCCAGCGGGGCTGCCGGCGCCAGGCGGGGCGCCAGGCCGAGCCCGGGGACCCCGCAGCGGGGCCGCCCCACTTCCCTCCCGGCGGCGGCAGGAGGCGCCGGCCCGGCCCGGCCCGGTGAGTCTGCTCAGCACCGCGGACAGCTCCGCGGCCGCGCTCGGCGGGCGGCCGCCATCGGGCTCCGCGTCCGGGGCTCCGCGTCCGGGGCTCCGCACCCCCCGCGGTCGCGCTCGGGGCTCCGCGCTCGGGGCTCCGCGTCCCGGGCTCCGGGCTCCGCGTCCGCGCTCGGGCTCCGCATTCGGGGCTCCGCGTCCGCGCTCCGTCTCCGGGCTCCGCATTCGGGACTCCGCGGCCCGGGTTCCGGGCTCCGGGCTCCGCGTCCGCGCTCCGAGCTCCGCGCCCCGCGGGTGGCCGCGCCCCGGCCCGCGGCCGTTTGTGCTCCGGGAAGGGACCCGCGGCTCCCCCGCCGCGCTGCGGGCTGCCCCCGGCCGGGCCCCGGGGGGCTGTGCAGGGGAAGGCGGTAGGGGTTTGGGGCGGGGGGCAGACGCTGCTCGCACTTTCTGCAAGTTCCTTTTGTTGCTGGAATGAGGTTAAAGAAATTTGGCTCTTGGCACCTGCGTCATACGGCGAGAGGAGACATTTCGGGGAGGGGAGGAGGTTTCTTGCTGCATACTCGCCGGCAGCGCTGAGGGGGCTCACTCACACCCTCTCCCCCTCCAGCTCCAGCTCCCTGCCCACGCCGTGCCCTCTCTCCCTCCCGCTGCCCGCCGCTCCCCTCCGCCGGGCGCCCAGCGCAGCCCGGTCCCCGCAGGGCCGTGCCGGGGACGCAGCATCCCCGACCCCGGCGGGGGGAGCAGCCCTGCGCAGCCCTTCCCTCCCGCGCACGGCTGCCCCCGCACGCTGCTGGCCGACACGGAGCCCCCCCCCCAGGCTCGCTGCGGAGCCCTAACCCCGGCTTTCTGTCTCAATTCACCAAAGTTTGAATGGGATTTTTGCCCTCTCTCCTGCCTGCTCAGGAATGCCTGGTGGGCGGCGAGGGTCCCTTTCTCTGGGAGAGCTGACCCCTGGAAGGGGCCGTCTGAGAGCTCTGGGCTGAACGATGCTCCCCGAGCCTGCGCTGAGCTGCGACTTTTAAAGCCGGGGAGCAGAGCACTGGCTTGGCGAGGTCACCGCTGAGCAGAAGGGGGGGCGAGCAGCTGGAGGAAGGGGCGGCAAGGGTGTTTCTGAGGCACACGTTAATTAGGCATGCTTCGTTAGCAGTTACCTGTTACGGCTTCTGGCAGAATCCATCTGTCCAGAGAGGAGAAGGAGGCTGAGCCCGGTGGGGAGATGCTTCCTGAAGAGGCAAGGGGTTTGCCAAGGCTCTGCAGAGCCAGGGGGAAAGAAGCATCCCTGTATCCTGCCCTCCTGGCTGGAAGCGGGAAGCGCCTCGCTGCTGCAGGCTCCTGGCTGTGTGTTGGCTAGGCACCTGAGACTAGACATCTCCTCCTGCGGTGGCACTGGGGTGGCAAGGAAGGGCCAGGTTTGCAGGTCACTTTCTGCCAGCAGCATCGCTGTGGCTGCCCCCCGCATCACACCCCCATGGGACGCGTGTCTGCAGGCAGGGAAACTGCGGCATGGGGAATGGGCAGGAGGAGGCCAGGCAGGCAGGCAGGGGGGGGGCAGATGAGGGTTCTCCTGCACCTTTGGTGGAGCATGAGTTTGTCTGTTTATTTGACTCTCAGGTCTGTGCTCACAGCGATGGGGTGCGAATCCCCAGGACGGGATGCTGGACAAGTGGGTTTGGTGGGAGAGAGGGGCCCCAGAGCATCAGCGGCCCCACCAGCCTGCTAGGAGGAGCAGGTCTGCCCCTGGGTACCTGTGCAGCAAGAGGTGGTGAATCCTCAGGGGCTGGGGCTCTCGCTGGGGCCACAGGGCAGAGGTGGGCCCTTGGAGGGGCATGGACCCACATGTAGATCCATATCAGCGGAACTGGAAGGTACAGTGCTGGTTGCCAAGGCTCATCATGCTGCTGCTGGGGTGGGATTTGGCTGTAAATTCTGGCAAACCAAGGCTGAGGAGAAGGCTTGTTTGGGGCTGAAGCTGGGGTTTCCTCTGGGCTCAGCTCCTGGTGAGCAGAGGTGGTTCTGTGGGCAGGGATGGACTGGGCTGCCCGTGTCCAGGGGGCTGCTTGTGGGGTACAGGGGAGCTCAAGTCACACACACACACGGAGAACTCCCCACCCTGCCCTGTACCCTAAACCTGCTCAGAGGGACTCAGCAGGTGGCTTTGGGCACCAGCAAGGTGAGGACAGAAGGCTGCGGTGACACAGGGCAGCAGCCTTGGAGGTGGACACAGATCTCTTGCTGTTCTCTGACAGTGATGCTCCAGGCTACCCAATCCCTGCTAAGGCAGCTCAAGGACCATGTTAGGAGGCAGAAATAAATCCTAGAGGAATCCTTCCCTGCCACAGCCACAGCTCTGGCCACCAATAGCTTCATCTGCAGCTCTGGGTAGGGCAGGGGACAGGCACCCAAACCTGCTGCGCTGGGGTGGGCTGGGGGCCGGGGCTCCTGCCCCAGGCTCAGGGTGTCTCTGGGGCTCCCAGCCCTCTCCCTGCTCCCATTCATCTTGCCAGAGCGCGTAGCGAATGCAATAAACACCGAGAAAAATGCTAATTAGTGACTACAAGCATGCAGGGTGTAAAGTAGATGTTTAACCATATTATATAAACAAACATAAAGGAGCCATAAATTAGGTGGGGGAAGAAGTCGATCCATTGATGGAACTGCCCAGGCAGAAGAGAGAAAGGCAGCGCACGGCAGCCGAGGGATGGGGACACAGCGTGGCCGTTGCCTGTAATCCTCTCTCCTTTTAATTGCACCTGTAACGAGAAACAAAAAGTCAATGTTGTTAGATGCTGCTTCTCTGTAGGGTGGTCCCAGCCAGGGGAGCAGCATCCTACAGCCAGGCCAGGGTTAAAATCCCGGAGAAAGCAAAGCCTGGGACTTCTTGGAGCCTCCCAGCCCTTGGGAACTGGTCTCTAACTGTGCCCATTGTGCTGGCTGGAGTTACTGGGAGGTGGCTGGTAAATCCTGTGGCATTAAGTGCATTAAGTTCGAGGTCTCTACAGGACCTGTTTGACAACATGATTAGTTCTCTGTCTTCTCTAACCCACATCACTGCTTTCAGCCCGGTGTCACCTTCACCGTGCAAGAAATAAAATAAGGAAATAAGAAAGAAATAGGGATAGGAAATTGAAAACAAAAATAGAAAACAATGGGGCACGTTTGGCGGGTACTGTTTGTCCATCCCTTGGCCTGGAAGGGATTTTCCCCCCCAGTGCTCTCCCACGTCTCACAAGGCGGTTCAAGCCTCCTTACCAATGCGCCTGAAACTAACGCCGGGGTGCTGGGCTCCCTTGTAGCCAACCTTTAGTTAAGGATTTTATTTCTGTTTTTTAAATTTTTTTTATTTCTATACTTTAAAGACCTTCGGTTAGGGATTATCCCCATCAGCTCCCTGTGCTCCCTCAGCCCTGCAGGGAGCTGCTTCAGCTGGGTGTTATGGGGACTGGCAGGGCCTCTCCCCTCCATCCCTCCCCGCTATTCCCTGGCTGGAGAAGGGGGTTGCAGTGTGGGTGAGAGAGCCCCTTCCCACTGGGGCAGCAGCATCCCTGCACTAATTAACTGATGATGATATTCCCTGAAATAGATTGGAGGAGTGGGACTGATCCAGCCCAGGGATGGGCAGCTGGAGCTGGCAGCCAGCTCGGTGCTGCCTGTTGAGACATCACGTCCCCACCCGCCTCTTGGCCTCTGGACCAGCTTGGGGAGTTTTCTGATTGAATTAATATTCAAAGGACCATCCTTTCCTGCCAAAATCTCAGCGGCAAACCTCCCACTCAGGGGCTGCTGTGGGGTGCTAAGAGCCCCTCTCCTCCTGTGCCTCCCCAGTCCGGCCCAGCATGTCATCCTCATTTCGGAGCTTGATTTTATTTTCCCTTTCTAATTACCCGTTGCAATCTCTCCCGGCAGCTCCTTGATGAGCCCCTTGTTTGTAATTGTTTGGTCCTTTTTTTAACCCCTCTATTTTCCTTGATGCTCTGCAATGTCAAAGCCCTGTATTTCCATAAGCCAGCACGTTTCTCTCCGGTAAAGCATCTGCAGGGCAGCAGCACTGGCAAGGTGCAGGCAGCAAAGCCGGCAGCTGCCTGTCTTATGTCTCCCAGCTTCAACCGGCCGCCTTCAGTAAAACACAATGCTTTTAATAAGCCAGCACGGTGAGCTCGTCCTGCGGGCGCATGAGCACCCGAGTCAGCAGAGGTTGGGAACACATGAGAGTGGTGGAGGTGTCACAGCTGCGGGATGTCACATGTCCCCTCTCCTCTTCCCCACGCTGGAGACCCTCATGGGGTATGGGTTTTGATACCCCATGGTTGGTTGCTGCCAGACTTGCCTGCAGGGTGGAAATTCCAGGGACACTAAATTCTCCCCTCACGCTCGCAGGGGTTGCTGAGGGTAGGAAGGGGGCTGGGTCCCCCCAAAACCCCTGCAAAAAGAGACAGCAAAGGGGGTGTGGGCTCACTGAGATCCCTGTCTCTCGGAGGTCTGGTGGGCAGAGATTTTAATCCAAACCTTTTTCTTCTAAACTGTTGGGTTTGGGAAGCAGCTTGACCCAGGACAAGCTAAGACCCACCCCAGCTACCACCTCCCGCCTCCTCCCTGCCCCTCTCTCAACTTTTGCGCTAAATAAGCGCTTTTTGGCAGACATTTCTGCTCCCCATCCCTTTTCCCAGGTCACGCAGAACCCCAGCGCTTGTCCTTCACAGCCAGCCACCACAGGAGGATGAGATTTGAAGCCTCCTGCTAGAGCATGGTCATGTGGGTCATCGTTAGAGGACTTATTCAGGGATGTTTAATTGGTATCTGGGTAAGCGTGGGATGTAGCCAGCCCACCTCATTTCCCTTGGCCCAACTGGAACTCCTTCTCCTTTTGCAGGAGCTCTTAAAATCACCCACACTTTGTGGAAATGAGGTGCGTGTAGCTACTACAAGTGTAGAAATGTCCTTTGGTAATGGCTGACCTCCAGGAGAGAGGTCTGGCAGAGGCGAGGGGTTGTTTCTCTCCTTTCCCTCCGCTCATGAGAGCCATCACATGAGGGAGAAATTATTTCAGCTTTCCGTCCTTCATCCCCCGGGCAGCTGCCTCCTCTTCCTCTCGCTCGCTTGGGAAGAAGACCCGACTTGCGATCGTGTGGGGCTGGGGGCTGTGGATGGGGAGCTGGAGAGGTGCCTCGGGAGCAGACATGCTCCAGTGGGTGCTAGATCTCCACCCAAAGTGCAAATATCCTCCCTGGAGGAAGAAAAACAGCCTTAACTCTGCCCACCCAGCACCACTCTCTGTTTCAGAGCCTGCCATCATGGGATGTGAGGCAATGTCCCAAGGGAAAACCGCTCCATTTGCATTAGCTGGAGCACACGGCTGGCCGGCGTAATTACTCTTCCTTGGCCCCGCTGCCTGGGATTTGAAAATTGATTGCTGAGTCAATACTGATGCGTTTGGACCGTGCCGGACTGCCTGCAGTGGGAGGCAAGCGCTCGGGACGGCTGCCCCCACCCATGGCCAGCATGGGGAAAGGCTGGGCTTTGGCTTTCTGAGCTCATCTCCAGCAGGAGAGGTGACCCCTGAGCCCCGCTGCACCGTGCTGGAGCAGGGTGGTGGGTGCAGGATGTGTGAGCAAGCAGGAGGAGCATGTCCTGGGTCATGCGGCCCCTCATGGATCCCACCCTTAGGGCTCCAGTCCCACCATTGTGGTCCTGAAAGATCATCTCCGTCAGGGAAATGTTTCTGGGTGAAGGTCTCAAGCTGTTTCCCCGCTGGCTTCCTTCATTTTGGCTGAAACTATGTTAGTCAGCAGAAATCACTGAAACTGTGGATTCCTAAAGTGGGTATTTTATTTTCCTTGGGTTTTTGGTGGAGGAGTCCTCTAGTCCCCGTGGGGTTTTGCAGTCTCGCCTTGCCCAGCCTGGCAGCCAGGAATAGGTCCTGTCGATAGAGCACAACCATGTCCCTCCTAAACAACACAGGGGACACGCAGGGAGCTCCACCAGTGGCAATTTTGGCTGCTGGCAGCTGAGCTCACACTGCAGACAGCTCAGCATCCCCGCGGCGAGAGCACGGCCGGTAATTAAAACGCAGATTGATTGAGTTCGATCTGGTTGTTGTCCCTTGGGGAAGCGAGGGGCTCCCCAAGGGGACTTGCTGGCGCTGACAGCACCCAGTGTTTGTCACGGGGGATCGGTGCCCTGCCTGCCTGTGCCCACGGCTGTGGCGCAGGGTTCGGCCCCTCCTCACACAACACTCGATGCCCGTGTTTTTGGAAGGGATGCTTGTACTTGCATGGAGACTTAAAAGAAAATCCCTCTGCAAAGCATCAGCATTAAACTTATCTTTAATTACACAGTTAATTTATTATGTAGCACTAGTAACAAAGTAAAATGGGTAAACGGCTCTAAGATAGCACGCCGAGGATTGCCTCATTTAGTAAATAATTTTAACTTAAGTAATTATTTCCTGCAAGGGGGATGATGAGGGAGCGTCCCAGGGGGCATTTCATTCATGGCCACAGGAGGGATGAACCCTCTGTGTAATTCCTCATTAACTCCTGGATGCTGTTGTCGCCTGCTCCGTGTCTGGCTGACGTGCACCCATCACCCCACGCACCCCAATGGGGTCCCAGCGGGCGCTTTCGGTGCTGCCTGTGTGTGCTTGCTGGCCCCAGCCTGGCAGCATCCCTGGGCACAGGCTGGGAGGTTTTCCTTTGGGTTGTTGCAGTTTTTTCATCCCCAATTTTAACATAGCCACTTGTCATTTTGCTAAAGCTGCATCTCCTTTAGCTAGCCTTGCATAACGAGGACTAATTGCAGTGGGACACCGATTAACTTGCTGGGCACTTTCCTGCTGGGCGGGAGGTGGTGGGCAATGGCTGAGCTGGAGGCAGGAGATGTTACCCGCATCCCTGGTACCTGGCACTTGTGGCACTGCTGGCTGCATCTCGAGGTCCTCCAGCTGCCCTGTTTTCGGTAGGAAACATGGTTTATATGTAGCTGCTTCATTTCTGTTCCCCCCCCCCCCCCCCCCCATCTTCCTCTGCAGCTCATCCTGCTCCCCCCTCTTCCCTGGCTTGTCCCCGTCGTCCCCCCCCATCCCTCTCTGGCTTCGCCCACACGCTCTTCCCCACTCCGGCCTTTTGTTTCCCCCTGGGGCTTCATTTAAAAGCGCTATTGATGCTGTTAGGCGCTAATATGAAGAGAGTCTCTCTCCGTCTGCCCTCCGCAGATGGGGACCTCGGCTCAATCCACGTCCTGTTCTCCACTGGGGAATAACAATGAACTTGGGCACCATGGAGAGATGGAGAAAGAGCAGCTCTGTGCTCTGGGAGACAGCCCTGTCCCCGGGGCCAAAATAACTCCACTTGTTTTATTTATCAACTCCGGGGGGACGGGGAGTGAGTGGCATACAGATGTTTCCACAGCTGGCTCTGCTGGCCCCACGTGCCTGCGACTGGCCCTGCAGTGGGGTCCCCTCTGGAGGGGGGATGCTCTGTGGTGTCTGGGTCTCGGCATCCCATCCAGAGCTGGAAAACCAGCTGAGGGGTGTTTCAAAATACAGAGCAAGATTTGGGCTGTGGGCATCTCTGTGGCCAAGCCCCAAGAAGCCTTCAGCTGCCAGCATCCGATCTGCCACGAATTTCTACCCTCCCCCAGGCTGGTACCCTAGTGATGCTCACACAGAGCCTGAGACAGCTATGCATTTACCCAGCATCTCTGGTGCTTGCAAAGGGAAGAGGAAACAGGAGAAAAGTCCTTCTTCATCATTTATGCACGCACACAAAATGAAACGAAGGGTGGTAGCCACTGAGCTGGTTTTTCCCCATCCCCTGCTCCCTCCCCACCACTGCCCCCCTCATACACGCAGACTCACTCCCCCCTGCTCCTCTCTTCCTGCACTACCACGAGTGAATTGGATTAGTCACCTTCTTAATTAACTGTGCCGGTGTGAGCTCTATTAGGTATTAAATGTTTGTCACAATCCAATTAAAAAAATCCATCCCAGCAGGGCAGGGCTTTGTAGGCACTGGGCGTTTGCAGCCCTCACACCGGGGGCGTGGAGATGTGAAGTTGGGTGGGACGGGGCGGGGGGTGTGTGAGCCTGGTGGGGTTTAACCCCCCCCTCAATTCATGGATACCCCAGGGTCTTGTTTGGCCTTTGGGAAAGGTCATCCTCACCCTCTAAGCAAGGAGTAGACCCAAAGGTGGTGCCCTGAGGAGAGGCAGGGATGTCCCCACAGCACCTCCCAAGCACCCCCCGACCCAATGCAGGTTGTAAATTGGGCTGGAGCTGGGTGAAATCCATGATGGAGCTGGGGTACACAGACTCTGACCAGCAGCGGGGTGCCTGGCGGCATCGGTGAGGCCAGCCTGGGGTAAACCCAAGCTTTTTGGGGGGCTTAAGGGCTGTGTTGTTAGTGTGCAGGCTGGACGCTTTCGGGAGGGAGATGGCATCAGCATCTTCAGTGTCAAAGGCAGAGTTCGTTTTGAATGAACACCCACACCAGGGATGAATGAGGTTTAGTTTCTGCTTCAAAACCAACCCAGCTCCCGAGGACAGGCACGGCACATCCTCCTGCAGCCCCCTACATGGTCCAGCCACCTCCCTGGGGCAGGAATTGTCCCAAGCTCTGCACCCCATCGGATGCCTTCATCACTGCTCATCTCTTTTATCTATCTTTTTCTCGATCTTCTAGACCATTTCTGAGCTGTAACAAACTTTCACCTCTTGTCTTAGTTCCCTTAATAGCCTCTGCAGAAGGACTTTATGAAAGTCTCCTGGAAACTCTGAATTTATTACAGCTCCTTATGCCTCAGCACACAGCGCTTTTCTGGCTCCCTCGGGTCAGGGCTCCGGTAGTTTATAGGAGGCATACGGAGTACTTAGGCTGGTTTCTTCCTAGCCCAAATTATTATTTATCATTTTTATGTATTTATTAATTCTTTATCAATATATAATTATTATTATGATGTATTATGAATATGTTTTCTCCCCACGCTAAGTGACAAGGCTCACTGGGCTGTGGTGTTTCCCAGCATCACCTTGTGTGTATTTTGCTGTAGAGGATGGTGAACCACTGACCAGATGGGTGGGAAAAGCATCATTTTTCACAGTAGATTATATGTCATTCAGCACTTTTAGTCTAAAAAAATGCCTCTTGAGTGAACCCTGCAGGTACCCAGGGGGGTCTCAGTGGGTACCCATGGCCACACTTCTCACCCATGAGGTCCTGAGGCAGCTGATGTGGTCCAGGAGGGGAGACCCTGATGGGGAGCATCTCATTTGTGGCAGAGGCAGAAAGCTTAATCCCTTTAAATTTCTCTTTATCGATTGCAGCTTTATGGCTAAATCACTCGATGTAGCGATGCATGATCTTCCCCATCGCAAGTGCATTAGTGGCCTGCGGAACTCCAGCCATTGCACAGCACTGCACAGCGGCACCTCACCTGCCATCCCCTCCGCAGGGCTTGGCAGAGGAGCTCAGGCAGCACCCAAGCATCCCTGATTTCCAGCATGAAACGGGAATGCTTGGGCAGGCCCAGGGAAGAGAAGTGGGATGCGATGTGTTGCCTGCACGGACAGGGGTGCAGGTGCCGACATGCTGAGGCGCTTGCCTTGGGGAAGCAGTTGGAGGTGGTTTGTCACCCATGGGTGCAGCATGGAAGAGGTCAGTGCTTTGGGCCCTGCTTTCAGTCTCCCAGGTGGAATTATAGGTGCTTTACATCATGTATCTTCTGGGGGTGTCATATCCTACAACCTGTACCTGTACTCCTGCCTCACTCCATGGGTGTCCCCAAAACACATCCTCCTCACCAGGATGGTGGGCTGTGGCAGGGGATAAGAGGAATTTGGAGGTGTTATCAATTCCCAGAGCAAAGAATCTGCTTCTCTGGAGGATTTTTCTTTCCAGCAATCAATGGAAATGTGTTTATCAGGAAAACGTGTTTGACCTGGACAAGTGTTTTACTGATGTAAACAGAGCCAGGGAGAGTGATGGGGGGGAGGAGAGATAAGGAGTGTTAGGAGAGGAGAAACAGCCACAGAAAGAACCAGGAGGGAGGAGAGGAGGCTAAAGGGGCAGAAATAAGGAGGGATCCTGCCCTTCCCTGCCCAAGCTGCCAGAGAGCAGAAATAGGGGCACACACAAACACCCCAAGCTTTGCCCAGACCCCTGTGAGTGGTGGGCAGGGGCTGCCAGGTACAGGCAGGCAGAGGGGCTTCGCTGCCTGCCCAGGTGGGTTGTCTCCAACCGGTCCAGGCAGCTCCTTAGGGAGCAGAAAGGAACCGGTTTCCTTAAATTAGCAGGAGTGCAGGCAGGGGAAGGAGCGAGGAGGGCAGGTTTCCATGGAAATGGGAGCTGGCATGAGAGGTGGCAAAGGCAGAACAGGCAGCAGTGAGCCCTGGCGGGGGGGATGCTCTGCCCACCTGCCCCTTGCTGCCCGAGGGAGGGCTTCTCCCTGTAGTTCCCGGGTATTACTTGGAGCAAAAATTAATCTCTTCGCAATGGAGACATTCTTATGCCTGCTGCTATGATAACAGGTCTTTTCTTCTTCCTCCGCAGCATCATTTATGCTATAAGATCCTCAGGAAAGACAAGAAGCAAATGCCCAGCCTCAAAATGCTGGGTTGGGAAGTGAGACTAGGCAGCAGGTTTGGAAAAAAGAGCAGTTTCAAATGTCAGGGGAATTTGTGTGATGAGGATGTGGTTTGCAGAGGGCAGCTGGGCCAGCAGGTTAATGTGCCTACCCTTTGCAGAATGAACTGGGGGACATTTAATGACTGTAAATAGCAAGGGCTTGGGTTTTACATCTGGTCTTAAAAATACCTGGTAAATCCCAGGTGAACTCTCACTTGTCTGTAGTTTGGCCTCAGTGCATGTTTCGGCTCCTGGGTAGGAGTAGCTCTGTCTTGCAGTCTTGCCCCTGCACATCCCCTTTGGGTCCCACCCTAACCAGAGGAGAAGTCCTCATACGGGATCCTGTGAGGCTGGTGGCAGAGCAAGATTCAGGTAGAGAAAACAGATTCCTAATCTCAGTGGGGCATTGCGCACAGGGGTTCTGTGCAAGCAGCAGGACGAGCATCACTTGGGAGCTGGGGAAGGCATGTGCCTCCCTTCAGCTGGGAGAGAACCTCTTCTCCTCTGGCCCAGGCCGGGTAGAGCAGAGCAGAGATGGAGCTGGTCGTGCTGCAGAGAAGAATAAGGCATTATCTTGATTCTACTTACAGCTGGAGAAGGGGACGTGTGTGCCATCGCTGCACCCCGCACGTATGCGTGTCGCTGGCAGGCTCATACCCAGGTCCTGCGCAGCGCAGCCTGGCTGGGTGCAGGGGAATTTAGGAGCCCGTTCAGCAGCCCATGGATGATGATCCTTGCATGTCCAAGCCCCAGCCCAGCACCAGCGAAATGCTCTTCTCCAAATTCAGTGGGATTTGAGGTAGGGTGGTGATGTGACTGCCACATGCAGTCAGGGACCACATTGCAGAGCATCAGAGTACCTGCCCTCCTCCCCCAGAGCAGCTCCTCAGCCACCCCCAGCACTGATTTGAAGCCACCCAGCCCCATAAGAACCCCTCAAGTGCCACCACCCTGGAGAAAAATCCAACTTACACCACCAGTGAGATAGAGAGACGCTCAAGACCATGCCCAGATGGTGCCAGCAGACACCTCTCCCCTGCCCTGGCATACAGCCTGTGGCAGCCTGGCGCTGATGGCTTTTTCATAAGCCACTGCCTGACATGAGGCCACCGAGTCCAGTAGGTTGGCACTGGTGGCTTTTCTTTCCACCCTCCTCAAGAGTTTGGGTTCCACTGAGCCCGGTGCAGACAGACCTCTCGTTGCATCAGGGCACGTGGTGCCCCCCACCAGCTGGCGGGACAGTCCTCCATCGGCTGGGACAAGGCAGGAGGGACCCCAGATTGGCTCCCGGGGGCAGAGGGAGCTGGGCAGCCCCAGTGCGGGTGAAGGATGTGCTGCTCACTCCTGCTGCCTGCTCCTGCCGGGGGGCATGTGGCCATGGGACCCGTGGAGCTGGCATGGAGGAGGCTGCTGAGATCCAGTCCAGCCTGGGCTCCCTTCCTCCTAAAATAAGGGTATTTGGGGAACACCCCGCTGCAGAAAGCAGCAGGATTCATCATTTACCGTGTTAGTGCCAATGCTTGGGATCGTCTTAAACAGGACACCAAGGGAATTAGAACAGATCTAAGTCTTTGGGGTACACATTGAACTGTTAACTGATGCCAAGCTGGGGGTGCTTTCTTCAAACTTACCATCACATACGCGTCCTTTTTGCACCTGAACCTCCATACCTCTCTATCCAAATTGGGGAAAATCTCAGCTTTGCTTCTAGGGACCAGTGCTGGCTGCTGGCTGGGGCCACAGCAATATGCCAGTGTGCCCAGCTCCAGCGCGGCCACATCCCACCCGTGGCCATAAATCACCTTCCCGGAGGGAAACTGCCTCGCTGACCTCGGGCAATTAGTATTTGCCTCGTGCCTGGATATGCCAGGGGTTTTTATCCCCTCTAAGCTTTTATCCTCTCTTGTTATCCCTTTTGGTGTCTAATCCTGCCTCGAATCCCACTAAGCCGCTGACGTGGCTGTGCCCAGACCCTGACAGCCACCCAGGAATAATTCCTGCATCGAAGGGTGGGGATGCTTTGGGGTCCTCCAGACCAAAACCAGAGCAGACTCAGGGGGGAGCACTGGCCATCCTTAATAGGCTAAAAATTAAATTGGAGTGAAAAATCAGGTTTTTAGTGGGGGGGTTCTTCCCAAATCCTGCAGACAGCTACAGAAATACATTTTCCGCCACTTGACCTTGATAAAGCACTCACTCCAAATGAGATTCAGAGGTGCAAATACAGTTAATTGCTGGGTTGGGCTCCACTCCTGAATTGTGGGGATCCTTAGAGTGCGGTGGGTGACGGTGTGTGGGACACCCCAATTACATGGCCAGTGCTGGGTTGTCCCCAGCAAGGGAGCATCTCACCTTGCTGCATCCCCTCCACGGCTTTGCAGAAGACAAAGCTCTCAGCTCTTTGCTTTCCCCTGGAGCTGCTCTGCCCCAGCCCTGGGCTCAGCCTGGCAAAGGTGCTGCAAACTCATGACACCTGTGGGTACCACCAGTCTTTCCCCGCCCATCATCTCAGCTGGATCCTTTCTCCTCCCTTCTTTTTTCCTCATGGTCACTTGGAAACAAATGTTTTAATGTAAAGGAAGGAGGAGCTGGGGGGAAGCCCAACCACCATCCCATTTATGCCCTGGTGTGTTTGGTATGAAAAATGATGCTTGGGACAAGTCCAGAGCCAGATCTCCAACTCCCAGCCTCCAGCAGGAGCTGGTCTCAGTAAAATAGCCCCTGCTTACACAAGAAAAAGCTTTAACTTCTTGTTTGCTGGGTTGGAGGCAGCCTAGCAGCTGCCCACATCTGCCCATGCCACGCTCGCTCGCTTGGTCCCCAGAGTGGCTGTACTGGTGCCCCTCAGTGTCCCAAGCCCGGCTGCAAATGCCACCCCACTACATCACAGCCCAGCAGCGTTAATTGCCCTCGTTGCTTTGTAATTACCTGGTAATTACTATATTCTCATTCCCCAGTCTGCCTTCCTGCACCCTGCAGCCACATCCCCGTTAGGGGTGCCTCTTGATTATTGCTAATGATGGCAATGCAGCTGAATGCCAAATTCCCCATTTCCCTGTAATCTGCACTGCGGCAGTGCAGCCAGAGCTAAGGCCACCCTGGCTTTGGGACTGTGGGGCTTGTTACTCACTTATTATCCTCTGGGCTCACCAAGATGATGGGGGGAAAGGGGAGATGTCCCCCGGGATGGCCACGGGGACTGCGGGGAGCACAGCAGTGTGCTGGCCCCAGGCAGCTCAGTGGGGTTTTCCCACCCCAGACTGGGCATGCAGGCAGGAGACAGGCAGCCTTTGCCAGCAGGGGAGCACAGCGGTGTGGCTGAGACCTTCCCAACTCATTCCACTCACCTTCCTTGTAGGGATGCACAAGGTGCATCGCACCCCCTCCCCAGCCAGGAGGGGGTTTATCCAGGCAGCTGCGTGGGCTTCTCCAGATGCTGTAGCAAATGGGAAGGTGAAGCACCAGAGTGAAGAATTTAATTTTTTAGTCTATTTCAGTAATTCCTTATTTTGTTTATTCCTCATCCTGCTTAGGGAGACTGAGGCATGGGCACTGAGCTGGGGGCTTTGACTGCAGGGATGTGCCAGCATCCCAGGGCAAGGCAGGGATGGGTCACATCCTGCTCTCCCCACCCTGGAGGGGAGTCTGCTCACAGGCTGCTGCCTTGTCCCCATCCTGTAGAGAACCAGGTGCCCATCCATCATTCCTCCGCGATATGGCATTTGGGGAGAAATCCCCCAGACGCCTGCAGGGTTCCCCTGCCTGAGCTGAGCAGGCAGTGGCACTCCTGAGCAGATCACAAGGGCTAGTGGCATCCCTGTGCTGAGTGGGAATTGCTTGGAATTGCTTGGAATATCTTCTGGGGTAGTGAGGTCTTGCATGGTCCTGCTGTACCTCCCTGGTGGGAGGCAGGATTACTGCTAGGCAAGGGAGGTTGGCAGGGATGCTGAGATTAATGGGGTTTCGGAAGGAGGTAGCTTGGGTGGGATGCTTCTTGAGCCTTTTTAATAGCAAAAAATAAAAGATAGCCTCCCAGGACAGAAAATAAATAGCAAAGCCCATTGACAGTGCCTGTGGCGGCATGAGGTGCTCCGTTCGGCTGAGCATCCTTGGGTCACTGCTGGTCCTGCTGGGCAAAAAAAGCCCCTCTGCAGGGGATGGATCCATCCAGGGCATGATGTGGAGGGGGGGAACAGAGGGGAGGGGGAAATCACCAGTGATGACTATCACAAGGAGGAATTAGCAGAGGCAAACACCCAATTCAGCTGCTGAATCCCCAAAAGGTACCTGTGGGGGGATCTGGATGCTCCTCCTCCCCAAAACTGTTGCAGGGATCCACCAGGGATATGGGTGATGCCTGTGGGGCTGTGACCAACCTCTTGACAATTTTATTGCCACCTTAGCAGCTCAGAGGGAAGGGCCAAGGGCTTTTTATACTTGAAAAAAGTCTTTTTTAAAACTTCGAGCTGTGCTGTTTCCAGCATGGGGGCTCAGGAACACAGGGTTGGGGATAGGGCAGCAGGGAGAAAATGAACCCCCAAAATTTCCCTTATTTGAACCCAGCAGCGAGAGAGGTTTGGGGTTGCTCAGCACAGGTGCAGGTTTTTGGCTGAGCTGGCAGCACGTGGCTGGCCAAGCGCCAGTCCCCGAAGCAGCAGCTTGGGGTTTTAGCCTTTCCCTGGGGTGAGCGCAGCCAGCGTCAGCGCTAAAAAAAAAATATGACACAACGGAGGTGTGAATCAGCAAGAGGAAAATTCCCACCATTCAGGGAGGGAGAGGAGGCAGAAAAATTGCAGGCAGAACCATGCTGGACTCTGCAAGGCAACTTCATGGGATGCAGTGATGGGATAGGAACGGGGAAGGCAAGGAAAGGCATGGAGGCATGGTGCCAGAGCAGCCAGTGGTGTATAGCAGCGGGGCAATGTATGGAGGGTGTTCAGCTGATGATCCTGCAGGCTTGAATTCCAGCTGCCAGGAAGCTTGGGAAAGCTGCCCCAGGTACCAATCTCACAGCATCACTGAAATGTGGGCTTTGTCCCCAAACCCACTGTCCTCTGCAGGGTGGCCAGGTCCCGAGCATCCCAGGGTGAAGGGATGCAGGAGTGTGGGTACATGTGTTCACCAGTTGCAGGTTTCTTGGTGCCCATGTGCAGGACAAAGCCCAACCCCAAAAATGGGGGGAAAAGTGTGTCAGGGCAGGGAAGCATCCCTGGGGTGGGATGCTGAGCTCCTGCACCTTGTGCTCCTGCACCAATGGGTGTTCTTCCACCACAGTTTGCTGAGCTAGAGCTGAGCATGGCTTAAAAGAGAGGGCACAGAGACGGGGCCGTATTATCTCGCCCGTAACGCACTCGAGCTGAGCAGCGCAATGGAGGCCATAAACAAGATTGATGTACGGATTAAAGAGACAGAGGAAAGAGAGGCAAAGGTTAAGAATATAAATAGGTAAAGCTCCAACCAGGAGTGCGAGGTAGAGGCTGGGCAGGAAAGACAGTGAATAAAGCAGGGAGTGAATGGCCAGAGGGCTAGATAAACATGCAAGGGATGGGGGAATTGAGAGAAAAGCCAGGTGGATAAATAAGCAGCGAGATGAGAACAGCACCAGGGGACTTGGGGTTAGGGAGAGCTGGGGCGCAGGGTGGAGGGATGGGCATGTGGTGCTGACTGTGCCAGGGCGCTCAACATCATTGGAGAGGAAAGAAATAAAATCAAAACCCAGCATCTCCCAAACGCAGCTCATCTCTGTTCCCCTGCCAAGCACCAAGTTGCTTTTTCCAGCTTCCTGTTTTCCCAGCTCTCTGCTCAGACATTATTAATTCTACAGCCCAAGACGACAGAGCTGTTCGAAACAAAGCGAGTGGCACCATGGTGCTAATTCCCAGCAGCAGCCAGGCACCATCAACCAGCACCACACTGCCTTCCCCGACCCTTAATGAGCCCCCAACAGGGCGGCACCGTTAATTGCATTGCCTTGCACCCTAAAAGGATGGTCCAAAATATATATGTGCGTACATCTATAGCATGCACAGTGTTCCTGTTAACATCCGTAGTGGGGGGTTCTGCTGGTTTTAGGTTGCCAGCTCTGTGGGGAAGATGCAGGGATGTCCCTGTGTTGGAAAGCTGGAGAGGGGCAGAGCAAAAAGGAGAAAATCTCACTCATCCATAGAGGCATTTTTGAGGGCCATACATCTCATGGGGGAGCAAGCCTCCCCTGCCACAGCCGAGCCATGCCTGGCTTTGCTCATGGCTCACTCCCCTGGCTCCCTATCACCAGCAAGGGGATTAAATGCTCTTTTTATGGCATGGCTGGGGTGGAGAAAAAGCCCCCGGTGATGCTTTGCTCTCCGCTGCAGCCATCAGGTCCCTGCACATTCTACGGAGTCGAATACTGATGGAGAGGGGGGACAGTCATCTTTTCACATGGACAGGACCCAGCAGGGATGCTTGTGCCCTCGGGTACCCCCCAGCAGTTGTGCTTCCCTCATCATTGGAGACAAGTTTTTACAACTGTTTGGACAGACGGTAGTTTTTACAACGGTTTTTACAACTTCTAGAACCACTGAGTTGCAGTTCTGGTGTCTCAAAATAGATTGTCGTTAAAGTGTCAGGGTAGCAGGTCCCTTTGGTGGCCAATTATTCTTCTTTATTATATCAAAGACACTCAGCAAAGGCCAAAAAATAAAATAATCTAGGTGATTTACTCCTCTTTGTAATTAGAGTTAGTAATTAGACTGTCCTTCATAGCACAGTGGGGTTGTGTCCAAGAAGCGTTGGCAACGTGGATTTTGTCAGCAGCCCTACCCAAAGACCTAAAACTCTCTGGCTGGCTCCTGTGAGGGACCGTGGGGACATCACAGCAGTGTCACCAGCACAGCTTCAGTTTTGGGACCTTTCTCCTTTGTTGCTCAACTCCAGGATGGGAAGGACCTTGGAGAACCTCGGCTGATGGGTTCTGTTGGGACCCAACAATTGCTATGCAATTATTGAGAAGGTAATTGAGCAAATGGAAATGACTGAAAAATAAGTAGCAGAAAAGGGATATTTGAGGCCTTTCCATAACTCAGAGGATTTCCCCATGCAGCTTGCTCCAATGGGGAAAGAGGGTGCCTGTGCAGGGTACCAAATGCAGGGTTTGCTCACCGTTCTCCTCTCCTCGGCACTCACCACTGATGCTGGTGGGGTTGTGTCCTCTGGAAACAGGCTGGGATGGGGTTTTGCTGAGTGAAAGAGAGCATCTCCTGTTGGATTTTGGTGCTGGTGCATGCTCTTGCTGGGATGGATTTATCTGGCTGACACTTGAAATTTGTAACTTTGCACTTTCCTTCAGATATATTGAGCACAAGGTTCTGCTGAGCTTCCTAAAAATAAAGCAAAAATAAGAGAGAGATGTTAAAAAGTCACTTTAGCTGGCTCCAGCCCTTAAAAAATAG
The DNA here is from genome assembly GCF_017639655.2 of Falco naumanni. Classification (NCBI taxonomy): domain Eukaryota; kingdom Metazoa; phylum Chordata; class Aves; order Falconiformes; family Falconidae; genus Falco; species Falco naumanni. The sequence goes on along the minus strand of NC_054064.1, from coordinate 5,696,540 downwards.
GGGTGTCTTTTCAACAGGCAAAGGACTGGATAGCTTGTTTGGGTTATTTTAATTAATCTTTACCAGCATCCCCTTTATCTCTTATGACCCTCGCACCTGGTCCTGCCACCTCTCCGTGGGGTGACCGTGGCCAAGCCCTCCCATCCCATCCCATCCCATCCCATCCCATCCCATCCCATCCCATCCCAGGTCCCCATCACCTGCTTCATCTCTCAGGCTGTGGTGACTTAGGGCTGCATTTGCTCGTGGGTGTTATAGGATTTATTGTTATTTTTATTTTGGCCCTGAACTGGAAAGGAGAGAGGATGTTTTGGGAATTGTTTTTCGCTTGGTTTAATTCATTTTTAATCGGCTGACGGTAATGATTTGATACAGACAATCTTCCCCAACTGAGGTTAATCAGGACAGAGCAAGCCTTTCACTTGGTGTTATTTAGAGAGGCATTTTATAGAAATACTGTTAGAGAGGTTATTTAACCATATATTTGTTTTCATTGTGTACACAGCTTTTTCATGGGCTTCCCAGCTTTTAATGCTGAGAGATTTTATTTATTTTTGTCATTTGGAGGGAATTCAGGCCTGCCAAAGTGCCCAGGACAGATAGCCCCGCAGGCTGCAGTAATCTGTTCAGACCATCTGGGCTCCAGCTCCTGGAGCAGCCCCGGGAGGGAGAGCTGGAAAGCTTTAACCAGCCCCAGCCCCATCAGCCTGGGAAGATGGGGTTTTTTGGAGATGTGGTGACGGACAGATACCCCAATGGGGATGTGCTGCCTCCTGTCAGTCCCTGCAATGCAAAGCTACTCCCAGTGCACCATCTCTCTGGAAGGGCTGAGTTTTGCTCTGGTGGGTTGGTGATGGGTTGGGGGCAAAACTAAACTGGGAGGTGGAGGCAGCCCCTCGAAGCTTGAAATTTAAACTATAGAACAGCTGAATGGTCCAGCAGCCGAGCTCCAGCACAAAGTTTTCCAGCCAGCGCGGAGCAGCGAGCATCCACACCACCTTGAAAAACACCCTCCCCAGGGCAGCGGGGAGCAAACCCAACCCCTAGATACCAGCTGAGCAAATACTCATTTACTCCTACAGGTAGGGCTGCATATGGGTATTCCTAGGCCAGACACACGTAGAAACCCACTTGTCAGCAAAGCCCCCAGGGCTGCTGCTTTGCAAGGGAACGCCAGCGCTTTTAGCTGTGGTTCTTGACCCGCCAGAGATGCTCAGGGACCAGAGAGTCCCCTGGCATGAGCGGTGCCTGCGTGGGGCTGCACTCGCTTTTGTTTTCATCTTGTTGCAAGGAGTAAAGCATCTGTCTGGAGACAGTAAATTATCCCCTCGGCTGGTGTATAGCTAATGTAATTGAGCTGCATTTAAAGACTCCCCAAGGTGCTCCCTTCTCAGCCTGGCAGTTTGCAGTGTGCTTGCTCCCAACTGCAGCCCAGCACATCCCAGTGCATCCCTCTTGGGGGGACCAGCATCCCCAGCTGTTGTTTGCAACTGGTTTTCGATGGGGGTGGGTGGGAAAAGCTGTTCTGCCCAGTCCAGGTCCCAGGCAGGAGGTGATGGATTATTTGCAGTCTGCAGTTGTCTGTGCATAGTGGAAATTGCCCACTGTTGGTTTGGGCAGGTGGGCTGCCAAGCAGCAGGATCAGACCATTGCAAGGGGCTCTGTGGAAAACAGAGCCACCCCAGTTCAACCCCCAAATCATTTACTGGCCTCACCAAAAGTTTCCAGTGCCTTGAAGCCTGTAAAAAACCTCCGTGCTCTACTGCCTGTCATAATCTGCATTTCACAGCAGGGAAACCTGTGTTTCCTTTTAATTTATAAAAACTCCCAGATGTTCTGGCTCCAGATGTGCAGTGAGCAGCCTGGGCAGCACAAACCCACTAGTGAGGGCTTACTGGGGGGTGTTATTTTAACCCTGAATGTGTTTGCCACCACAATGGCTGCTTTCTACCATCTCATGACTTTTATTCAGAAAAAAAAACAACCCAACCAACAAACCAAGGTACAGGCAATAGGCTGTGGCAGCAAGGCAGTTTTCTGGCTGCTTGCTCAGGCAATCCCAGTTTATGCTTTTTTATAAGAGGCAACCTGTGGCTATGGCTTGAAACCAAAAAGCCAGGAGAGCCAGTCTCCACCCCAGTGCTGCTTCCCAATTCTTCAATAAAATCCTTACCCTTGACCCTGAAAGAGCTTGGATCTCCTATCGCCCCGTGTTATATTCAGCCTTCCCCATATAGATGGGGCATTGCTGGGTACTGAAGTGCTCCCCCAAATCCCCAGAGGACTGACATAGCAGAGCAGGAGTGCCAGCTGTCCCCATGTCCCTCGGGGAGAGCACTGCCTCGTGGTCTGCAGCAAGCTCGGCTCCGTCAGGTGCCCTTACAGGCAGCGCAGCAAGGAAATAACAGGAGAGAGATGCCAACTGCTTCACCTCCCTTCCTCTGGTCGCTTTGAACCTAGCCAGAATTAGGAAAAGCTCCCCCAGAGTTTGCAGCGGGGTCACAGCGTGGTGCTGGGAGCTGCTACCTGCCCCATCCGTGGTGTGGCTGCATGGCAGGTTGCTCCCCCTTCGTTAGCTTTTAATCAGCTTTCCACTCCCAGTGCTCGCCAGCAGCATCTCGGGGGGGTGGGTGGGGTGGGGAGCAGCGGGCGGCGTTTGCAGCAGCACAGGGCCACCCAGCCTGAGCTCCCTGGCTAGGGCTGCCTCCCTCACCCCTGGACTTATTTATATCTTTTATTTTTCTCTCTGAGCCATATTCCTCCTGGCATTGCTAAACCAAACAGAGTACAAAATCTGATAAGCGCAAGGTAGCATTTTTTTCCCCCTGCAGGATACATTATTTACGAAGCTTATCGATTGTGGGAAATAACCCAGGGGCGTTCAAACATGAGCTACATCCACTCTTACACCAGACATGTTAATTACCTGCAAGCTGTTACTGGCTTCTCTGCTGCTGAGCATCACCCGCAGACCAGGAGGGTTTAGGGATGCGAGGAAATGTAGCTCACGAGCTGCTGGATCACACCTTTTCCAGCAGCCTCCTGGAGATGCTGGGAACGGGCATCGCTCTCACTTTAAACCCCATGTGCTGCATCAGTCATCTAAATTTGCCTGCCTTAGCTCCCAGCCATCACTCCCGCTCTGCCTTTCTCCTCTGCTGTAAAGAGCTCTTTAGTATCTTCTTTAGTATTTCCCTGCCTTGACAGTTCTTATAGGAAGTCATGAAGTCACCTCTCAATCTTCATGATAAACTAAGCAGACTGAGCTCTCTAAAGCTGGCAGCTTCCCCATCCTTGGGGAGTTCTGCGACTCTCTCTGTAACCACTCCAATCTCTCAATGTCCTCTCAAGGAGCACGGCCACTGGACCTGCTGTCAAAGCACTTGTCCTCAGCTGCATCAGCGCTATGTAGAGGATAAAATGGTACCCTACTCCTCCATGGCACCCTAAATGATGCAACCCACCCTCTGCTGGCAGAGAAGCTTTTTCCCTCCTCTTAGCGCTGATGAAAGAGGTGCCAAACGCTGCTCGTGAGGCACCAGGGTGGTTTCTGGAAGATGAAGGTAGCGTGGGGGAAGCACAGGTGGGTCTGGCAGTGTCTGGGGTGGACAAGCAGCTGAAAACATGAGGAGAGCAGCACCAGTGGGATGTGGAGCTCAGGGCTGCACCACAGGAACTTACAAAATTTTGTACCTTTGCAACAAACCCACTTCTACTACTACTACTATCACACCAGATACACTTTTAATTTAAAAGAATGAAGTGTCCTTAGAGTCATTGTCCAGCTCTAGGTATGGAAAACCAGAGTGGGTCAGGGATGCTCCTCCACCCAGGCAGGAAGAGAAGGGGCACCACCAGCTGGAGGACGTGGTCATACCCATCAGAGAAGCTGCAATGGACATAAGCTGAAGGATAATGGAATGATAACATCAGTAGTTAGGGCTGCAACAGAGATTAAATGCTGGGATTGCGATGGAGGACAGTGATGGGGTGAAGGCACCTGCTCAGGGCTGATGCAAATCAGTGTAATATCACTGCCCTGAGTCTCAGCTCACACCCCGATACCCATCCCAGCTATGATACTTCAGGGAGAGGAGAATGACCGATAAATGAAGCAATAACAGCAAAAGACTATAAAACCATAATGAAAAATAATTAAAATACAACTATTGGTATGGGGATAATTATGAATGCAGGGAAGGTGGCAGTAACTGCGCTAGGCGATGAAGGCAATGAGGAGCAGGAAAGGCGCGCTGCTGGTGACGGGGCCGATGGAGACACCGACTTGTCTGGATGGAGACGCAGATCTTGAAATTGTAATGGGAATAATTATGACTGTAATGGGGTGGTAATAAAGATAATGGAATCGTAATTGAGGAGGGGATGGCTGTAAAGGAGGAGGTGCACATAACAGCCTTGTAAAGGAGATGATAAGAAAGATAATGGATGGTAATGGAGTTGTTGTTAAAGGTAATGGAGTTATAATGAGGTGACGACTGCGGCAGGTAGAAGGGATGGTTGGTTTAACGAGGACTATGATGCAGAGAGGACTCTATTTCTAATTCATCATGACAGGCAGTGCTGGAGGTGACCATGAGGCTAATAATAACTGAAGGGGTCAATCGTTAAGACAAATGCAGCCACACAACGAGCACAGCAGGACTGCAGTCCCTGGAGATGCAAGGTGGAGGTGCAAAACCTGGGCAGGGGGTATGTGGTGTTGCATCATGAGGTACAAGGCAGAGGAGACAATAAAAAGCACCGTGACAAATTATCTGGGCAAGTCCTCTGAGGTTTGCTTTAGTGCAGGGCTGCCCTTCAGAGTCTTGAACCTAGGAGACAGGGATGGGGTGGGGGCAGCAGCTGACAAGGGCCGTGTGCCCCCAGGGAGGGCAGCCCACAGCAACTATGAGGAGCCACTGCAGCAGAGATGATGGTGACAGGGACCGGCTGATGACCACAGGGGGAGGAATTGGGATTAGCAAGGGCAAGGCTGGCTCTTGCAGCATCAGGACAGACATACAAGCGAACACATCAGCTTGTAGTGACTCGGGCACCTCCACAGGGGGACAATTCAGAAAGCAGTTAATGGCATCATCCATAATGGCAACATCCCGTGCAACGTATCTGCTCTTCACCTGCTGCTGAAGCTCAGCCCAAGGTCCCCAACCCTTCCTGCAGAGCAGGTCACCCTCGCACAGCTGCTTGCCACACACCACCAGCCAAGCCCCAGCCTGTCCCCCACCACTCCCCTACCCACCAGCCCGGTTACCCTGTCAGAGGAGAAAATTAGATTGGTTCCACTTGACTTGTTCTTGACAAACCCATGTCAGTCGTTACTTTCTAACCTCATTATCTTCCAGGTTTGTACAAACTGATTGCTTAATGAGCTCCTCTTGCAAGGCTTCCTGTTTTGAAGCCTCTAACTCCGGGGGTTGCCCCACTTCAGCCCCCAGCTTGCCCTGGGCTCCTGCAGTGCTGGAGAAACCCTGAATGCTTCCAGGGTTGGGTTGGCTCTGGCAGTACGCCCAAGGGAGATTTTGGGCAGCCCTGCCAACACCAGCACACCTGGCTGATCTAAACAACCTGGAAGGTCTTCTGCCCACGGAGTTGGGCTCCTGCCCAATATAATCATCCTGTCCTAATTAGCTGAGTGCAAGGAAAGGCTCAAGCAAAGCCCACTCTGAATCCTTTAGTTTTCCTCCTCTATTTAAGCAACATCCTTGGGCTTTCCTCAGCTCTCCCTCTCCTTCCTGTGCATTTACAAAAAGGTTTTGCCCAACCTAAAAACAGCCAGTGCGCTGGAGCTCGTTCTGCACCTTCACATCTCCAACTTGTAGCTGCCCTGTTGTCCCCATCACCAGGTCTCTGGCCTCAGTTCCCCTTCTCTGCAGCTCTTCTTTGGGTCTGAGGTCCATCAGGTCTCTGCATCACTTCCCTCTTGTTCCTCTGCATCAGGACAGGTTGTTGTGGTGCCCCTAATGCATTCGCTTTAGATAATTGCCAGCTTCCCTGTGCTCTTTAGCCCTTAGATTATCCTCCCTAGAGATGCTACCTACTGGTTCCCTGAGATTTTTGCAGTGCATTATCCTTGCTCTGCTGTTCACGCTCCCTTTCTCTTGGCATTGTGGGATCTGCTATTTTGTGACTTATTTCCTGAAATTACCTTCCACTTCTTTCAGTCAGTTCTTCTCTGTTAGCCCAAATCAAGCCCAAAATAGCAGCTTTTCCAGTAGCTTTCTCCATCACTGGAAATGAGATGTTGCACTAACACACCCAGGGAACTGAATGGCTCTGTCCTGCTGTATCGCTCACCCCAGAGATGTCCATGGAGATGCCATTACCACCTGTCATGTAGAGGTACTTTGGGTTTGGAGAGTCCCTCACACCCATCCACCTCATTCTTCTACCTCACATGAAGTCTGTCCCACCAGCTGCACCCCTTTTAAGTTAACCACATTTGATGTAACCTGTTCCCCACCCCTTGCTAACCTTCAGGAAAAGCACACCCCCATTTTTGGGACACTCCTTTCCTTCATTTTCCTTGCCTGCTTCTCCCCAGCAAGTCACAGAGGGTCCTATGTGTCCTACCAAGTCCCTGTTATTTAAGCCCTAGACTGAACAAGGTACTAAGATGTCTACATCAGCCTGTTTGTTTGCCATGCTTTGCCACACGTGTACAGAAACATTTGCCCTGTTATTTGCTTTCTTGTCCCTTTTCTGATCTCACCACTTATTTTTTTCCTGCCATTTGTTGGCATTTCTTCTGTCTGCCTTGCTGGCATGACCAGGTGCCTTTCCTCATTCAGGGGATCCCAACCTCCCCCCAGCAAGGACTTCTCCATACACATCAAGAGCCTCTGGTTCTGCTGACCCCCAGCCCAACAGCAGATGAGAGCATTTCTCCACTCCTCACCCACAACCCAAGATGACAGGGAGCCTGTCTCCACCGGCCACCTCTCAGCTCATTTTCACCCAGAACTCCTCAAGACCTTTGCAATTCCACCCCTGCTTCCAGAAGACAGTTTAATGGGTTTAAAGTACCATCTGCACGTGTCCGAGAAGAAGGGGAGAAGTAGTGTCCTTCAAACGCTTAAGCACCTGTGAAATAAATAGAAGAGCTAATAAAAAAAATATATTAAGGGTGAAAAAACTGGAAAAAGAGGAATACAGGAGATTGTACCAGCCTTGGAGATAACCTAGGGACATTTTTGTATCACGGAAAGTCCATTTTCAGTACAGATGGGACTTTTTCTTCTTAATCGCTTTCCCAACAGAAAGCCACCAAGTCACAATAACCTAACCCACCAAAGGACAAAGCAATTGCAAGTCCTTTCTCTGCTAGCTGGTTGCCAAATCAAACTCTGCTAGATAGGGGGGGTGGGGGGAAATACTCTACAACAGGTCTCCCAAAGGGAAAACAGGGAACGAGGGTGAAGGATAGGAGGGCAAATTGGAAAAGAAACACTGCCCAGCTACAGGATGAACTTGTGCAGAGAGCCCTTAATAACTAACCAGCTCTGGCTGCCTGGGGAATTTAGTAGAAAAACTCCCATTTTTGTCATCATCAGCGATGCCAGCCCTGATAAATAACAAGCTGGAAAATTTGTGGGCACTCATGTCCTAGAGACCAAGGAAGGCAATGGAGCCTTGAAGCAAAACTGGAAGAGTTGGCTTTCACATGCTGTTGCTTGGGAGGTTTGTACTGGGAAGATGTCCCTCATCTCCAGTATAGGGCTGGCCAGGAAGCTCAGGAGGAGTTTTGCCTGAGGATTTCAAGGGATCAGGATATTTGCCGGTCATTTTGAAGCAGAGCTGCTTACAGCTGCCTGATATAGGAGGAAAACCTGGAAAAAAGCCAGAGCAGAAGGGGAAAAAAAATGCAAAACCTGTGATAGTGCATGGGAAGGCACCAGCAACACAGAGCTGGAAAGGATCAACACTTTGTCCACCGGCCTTAATATAAAGCGTTTAAGCTGTCTGGAGCCTGCTTTCCTGCAGAGCTCTCTGCTCAGCCGGTCTTTAAGCGCAGGAACAATATTATCCACACTGAGAAATGCCCAGAGGCGAGGTGTCCCCCCAGCCCAGCCCCCCACATTTGCAGATTAGCAGCTGTGATTTCCCTTTAGGGGTGGCAAGATAAAGACAAGGAACTACAGTAAAGGTTGGGGGGAAAAAACTGAGGCTGACCTGATGCTGGCTGGAGAGGGAGACTCGGAGCAGGACTTCTTTTCCTAGTTAACGGAAACCCCATGGAGTAAGGGCTGATCTCTCTTTTTGCTCTCTGCCACCTTCTTTTCACTAAGTTCCCCCAGTCTGGTGTCTTCAGAGCTTCTGGGCAGCAGCCAAAGCCCCTCCAGGCTCCGTGGTGACGCAGGTGACTTTGGCCAGGAAGACAAACCTGGGTGCTGGGGTGAGCGCTGGCTGCAGTAAGGCTTGGTGCTATGGGGTGAGCTGTTGTGCTGGGACCAGAGGCACTGGGGTCTCTACAGCAATGGGACCAGCTCCTGATGGCATTGCATCCTCACACCTCATCACAGGGACACAACCTGCCACTACCGAGGGATTAGTCAGCCTTGAAGTGTGGCAGGAGGATGGAAAACCAGTAATAAGCATATGGTCATCCCCCAGGGAGCTGGCTCCAGCCACAGCTGGTTGTCCCAAGCCTGCAGAGATCATGTTAGCATGGAAAGGCACAGCAAAAATAATAAAATTTAAAAAAAAAAAAAATCAAATTTTTCAGGCATTGCATGCTTGCTTTGATCATGCCCTGTGCTCAGCAGCCTTACCCCACATAAGCCCAGCCACCCAGGCCAGCAGCCTGCTGCCAAAGGAAAAAGTCCATAAACATCCCACATGCCCTGCTGCATCTCTCCAGTGTTTTCCCCTCTGCCCAAGCTTGTGAGGGTATCAGCATCTGGGCATAACCTCAGGATGTTGCTGAAATAGTTGGAGAGAAAAGAAAATAAAAAGGGAGATAAAAATTCCCATTATGCAAGAGAAGAAACAGTGTTATTTTGGCTTCTGTAGATGCCCAGCTGTCAGTGCACACTGTTCTAGCTCCCTGAGAAACGGTACCTTGTGGGGAAAATCCTACAGGATGCAATAGCAATGCAGCTAATGGAGTTACCCTGAAACCTGCAGGATTTAATAGCTCGGGATGCTCTTTCTAATAGCGGCTTTAACCATCCAATGTGTTTTTCTTTATGGCAGGGAGAATTATTCTTGCCCTTTCATAGAGCATGAGCCACAAAAACCTGTAAGAAAGCCATTTTCTATTAAGCCCTGTATTGCTTTCAAGGGGGTAAAAAAGCCAGGAAATGAAACTCAAGTGAAGTTTCCCCAAAGTTATAGTTTCTTTTTAATTCTTAAAGTCTTAGAAGGATTTGAGAGTTGGACTCTGCACACTTGGCATCCATGGTCATTTAGTTTGGAATGAAATCCAGGTATGTCACAGCCAAGGAGCTCATGGGTCTCACCAGGACCCAGCTTTGGGCTGAACCCAAATATACATGTTCAGCCCAGGGTTTGCCAGGCAAACAAATTAAGTTTTCATTGTCGTTGCTGTGGTATCCGAGTAGTGAGAAGTCTTGACTGAGTGTTTTATAAAACAATTCGTAAGCAGTGGGCAAAAATCGTCTATTGGCATCCATGTGAAAACTGGGAGTCAAACTGGCTGCTGTGGGAACAGGCTGCTGCAAGCTCTGGTTCTCCTTTCCCCTCGCCTTCCTGGATGACTGTGCCAAAGCCACCAGTGGCGACGTCGCCTCCACATCGATTTGTTGCTGGTGTTGTAGAAATTAAAGACGTGCTCTTTTCAACTCTGGGAAGGTACACTCAACTGCTGTAGATTTCCATGATGGGCATTGCTCACCCTGTGCCTGCACAGATGCGTGTGCATTCACTCCTCCCCCGGGGTGTAAGTTTTCACTTCACCTACTTGTCCAAAATGTTGCCGTTTGATTTCTTGTCAACTCTTGGACTGCTCAGAGACGTGGTATCTGCTGAGAGAGCTGTGGTGAAGAGCTTGGAAGAAGAGGAGAAGGGGGGTCCTCTGATCCAAAGGAAGAGTCCTGCAGAGATGGGTCTGCCTTGTCCAGGTCCTGCAGCATTACATGTGCCCTCATGGAATGTGGCATGGTGGCACACATGGTGGGGTGACATCTCTTGCTTCGAGCTCCTCAGTGGGGTTAAAGCTGAGCAGTCACCTCAGTCACACACAGAGACCCCCTCCAAGGGATGCTCTTTGCAGCCTCCTCACTTAGGAATATAAAACAGATGTCACAGCAAGGTCCTGGGGACCTGACACCATCCTGCTAGCACCATGACCAGCCTGCAGCACCAAGCAGAGATACCAGGGGTGCAGGCAGCTGTGCCACAACCCTGCCTGCAGCCAGTGTGAATGGGGTAGAGACACCACAGAAGCTGGTTCTGGTACAGCCAAGGCAACCTGGCTGCCCTTGGCCACCCCTGCCTCTTGGGGAACATGATTTTCCCCACCTGAATGGCGCAAAGCACCAGTGAGACACAGGGGCTGCAGAGCACCTATCAGTGCCAGGATATACCTTATGTGCAGCTGGGGGAAGAGCATCCAAACACTGCTGATGAGCCCAGGACCATGATGTCAGCTCCCACAGCAGACAAACACCAGGACTGGATTCATGAGCCATTTCACCTGGGCATCAGCCCAGTCTGAGTCAGTCTTCAGGCAAGCAGCAGCAGTCCTGACATTGCACAGTCAGGGTTGGGTCTAAAAATAAAATTATAAAGGAAAAAAAATTTATATTCTTTGCTCCAGCCCTGTTCCAGAGCCCCCCAGGGGACACTGAGATTGAGAGGAGATGGCAAAGTCCAGGAGGTTGGAAGCACAGCTCTGGGCTGAACGTGCTGGGTGTGCAGCAACATCAGCTGCATTTCACAACAGAGAGGGAGCTCCCCATGACACCATCTCCTGCCCTCATTTTTAGGGAGGAAAGAAAAATGAAGCAAAGGAAGCATCCAAAAGGCCACGCCAAGTCCCAGGTAGCCGGTGCATAAGGCTGTGACCACCACGCTGTAAATCCTCACCCACATCCCTTGGTTTTTGTGCTGTTGCCACCTCCCCTGCAGGCTCGGCCGCGCTCTCTGGAGCAGCGTATTTGGGTAATTTATTCTCCCCTGGCAAGCTCAGCTCGTGGGTAGCATCTGGCTCTCTGCAAAGGTCACTCTGTTTTCTTAGCATCAGCCTTCCAGCCTGGTTTGGCAGCAGGACCCCGAGACTCACCAAAAACCTGGCTTTGCAGCCCTCCCCTTAAACAGAATAAGGTTACTCAGAAAACAAGTTACCCTGAAACATGGCTCAAGAGATTTCCTTTAAAATAGATATTCAGGCTTCAAGGCCATTTTCCAACTAAAACCATACGAAGCTTAACTTCAGACAGGCTTGGGAGCTGCTCTGATGTGCCTCAGTTTGCCTTTGCCAACCAACACGTTGCTCCAGCAGCCAGACCCGGACTGAAGCCAGGAGCTGGAGCAGTGCCCACAGGATGCTCCACTGCCCTCAACAGGCCTCACAGACACGTTGCCTATTGCCTGTGATCAGATTTGCTCCCTCAGTGTCTTAACTTGTCCCAGGTCCCATTTTTCTGTGCAATTTGCAATATGGGATGGCTCCTTCCAGCAGCCACAGTACTGCCTCCCAGCCCTGGAAAGCAGGGACTTCCACAACTGATACACTTTAATGGACATTTAAGATTTTATTTAAGTTCCTGATGTCATAGAAGATAGAAAAAATATTTTTTAACATGCCAAGAAAGGCTGACATGAAATGCAGGTGAGTTTCCTTCACCTATCCCCACCCCCTAGAAAAAAAAAACCCCAAAACATTTAAAGTAGTTATAAGAAAGAATTTTCTTTTTTTATGAGGGTGCCTAAACACTGGCATAGGTTGCCCAGAGAGGTGGCAGATGTTCCACCCCTAGAAACATTCAAGGTCAGGTTGGATGGGGCTCTGAGCAACCTGATCTAGTTGAAGATGTCCCTGCCCATAGCAGAGGGGCTGGACTAGATGGCCTTTAAAGCTCCCTTCCCACCCAAGCCATCCTATGAAAACCTTATGCTAACAAGAACATCACTACACACCTGAAGCCAGAGGTGTGCAAGCACAGCAGAGCCACTGGATAAGTGTCAGATGAATGGTCCCTGTTGACATCAGCACTTTCTACTTAAGCTTTTTGGGCTCTCCAAACTAGCAAAACTCTTTGTTTTCAGAGTTAGCTCAACATGAACTTGCATAAGCAGGTCTGCTGCGGGATGGATGGACCCACCATGGGTGCACCCATGGCCACAGTCCGATGTTGAAGCATTTCCAGAGTCAGGTAACAAGTCATCATCTCTCCCATGTCTCCAAAGCCTACGTGCATCTCTCACCGCCACAAATAAATCTCCAGGCTTTTTCAGAGTTGGATTTGTAACACCGAAGCCTCAGGTTGCGTGTACTCAAGTGTTCCATGGGAATTCAAAGGTCACTGGAGTGCTTTTGAAAAAATATTACTTAAGCTCCTCTGAAAAGCAGGTACTTCAGTGGGGGCTCGATCAGGTTTATAATCACGTACGGAAGCATTATCCCATGGTTTTAGTCTAGCAAAAATGCAAAACATGATACCCAGCAAGGAAAAAACAGAGTTTAAGTTGCTGATGGGGGTTTAAGTCAGTTCAGGGAGAGGGAGCGTGGCAGCTGAAGGGAAGCAGTTCCACAGCCGAGCATCCAGCAGCTCTCCCCATCCAGATGCACTGCATCTAGCTGGAATGAGACCTCTCTTCCAGCTTTAAGAGCCACACTCATCACTTCCCAAGGCAAATCTCCAAGCAAAGCACTCAGAAGAAGCCTTAGGGCACACTGATTACATTTGCCTAACTTGCTCAGGGCAGAGGTTTCCAGTGTAACCAGTAACCCCAAGCAAGGGCAGCCCTTTTGCACTGGTAGCAGGGCAGCAGGCACAGAGCATCGACTGATTCCCCACTGCCTGTAAGACACTTGTCCCTGTGCCCGTGGTTGCACTGCATCCCAAGATGCTTTCCAGAGGTGCTCCCACCTTCACTGTCTGACCAGCTCTTCCAGCAGTTTTCACTCAGACCCAGCAAATGCAGAACAGCTTTGTCTAAAGACAAATAAATTTTAAAAACCCTCAGAAGGCCATTATAAAAACCATATACCCGCTGGATAACCCTGGCTGCGGCTGTGCCAGCTCAGGGCTGTGTGCTCTAATTACTCTGGAAATCACTGATTTACCTGCAAAATTTCAAAACCAGAACAAACCCTTGATCTTTCTTTTTTTAAAAAGAAACAGTTGTGCCTCCTGGCTTTTGCAAACAAAGAGCATTTTACTGCATTCAGCTGTTCTCCAAGTTTGGTTTAGATGATGCTAAAGTCTGTGTGCTCCAAGGCGCCCATGTTTAGGTCGGCAGGAAGGCTCGTGGGTCACCCAGGAGGGGTAGAAAAGCCTGTGACAGGCACTGGCAGGCTCAGAGCTGCAGGAGTAGCCCAGAGGAGATACCAAAGCAGCTCAGAGCCAGAGCATCACCTGGGCACACAGGGAAGTCCTGGCATGAACCAAGCCCACCTCAAACCCACTGATAGGAAACACAGGGCAGGGAGCCAGGTGAGGTAATGAGACCTTCCCACCCTATGCTTGAGAGCCAGCTCTGAGGAGCTTAAGATTCAATGTTTATTTTTAAATAGCATTCTTCTCAGGGTGTAAATACTTAAAGAAAATACTTGAACCCCCTCCAAACACGTGGCTTTCCTTACAATTAATTGCTTGGCCCATTTAGCATCCCAACTTTGCTTAGAGCAAGGGATCCACCACACATTAAAAAAAAAAAAGTTTACATCAAAAAAAGAGAAAGTTTACATCTTTATATATGCATGAGACACAGAGGACCACACAGGGCACACACTGTAGAGAAGGAAGAACTGCAGAAAAATCAACACAACAAGCACACCTGAACTCCAGAGCACAGGACTCAGGTCACAGAAGATCAATGTGTTTCCTCCTCCAAGGCCACAGGCAACGTTCAGGCTTCTCAGGGGCCATCACGTGGCAGAGCAACAGCATGTTAATGCACATACTGGAACAAGACAGAAGTAGCACTCCAGGATCTTCTGGTATTTCTTCCACCCGGTATCAAAAGGCAGCACTGCCACGGGCACCCCACCAGACTTCCATGTTCCTCATGGAAGCACAGTCCTTACAGAAAAAGCCAGCTCCCTTTCTTCTCCCTCTTAGCTATATCTCCTATCTATCTAGAGCATCACTAACCACACTTGGTGTCCACCCAACGCCACAAAACCCCCAGCCCCATTGTTATCATAGATACTCTGCTCCTGAGCTGATACAAACAAGCAAGAACTCAGCAGAGCCACGTGGACCTAAAAGGAGTTGATCAGCCAACCTAATTACTTATGGCTGGTACCACCCCTGTAATTAGCCATCTCACCTGTGAGAGCTGCAACAGCTTTAGAAAGGAGAAACACAGGGTGAAGGAGATGGAATTTCAAAATAACTATCAACAACACTTGGCATTCCTTTGGTTTCTCCAGAACAGCCAAGGCAGGTGTGTATCTAGCAGACTAGATCCCCTGCCAGGAAACATAATCATATATGAGAATGATTATAATGACTTGCAATCAGAAAACCTTCCATCGGAGCATCCTGCAGCACCGTACAAGCCGTAATGAGTGAAAGCCCTTCTGCAAGGCACACCAGAACACCACAGGTGAAACACCAACCATGCCTTGGCTTTAGGGCACCCACCTATTTGGGCAGGAGGAGATCTGAGCTGAGTACGGGCACTCCCAGCCCTGGCTTGCTGCCTGCCCCTGGCCACATGGTGTTGGTCTCAGTCCAAGGAGGCAATTTGTGATGAAAGCCCAGAACCTGGCAGCAGAGCTCGTCACGTCCACGTGCTGCATGAAAAGCAACATGATTTTTTTTTCCCAGAGCCCTGCAAAACCAAATATTAGACAAAAATACATGTGAAGCTGCTATTGATCTTCCAGCCAAGCTTTGTGTTAAAAGAACATTCTTTTCTACTTACTTCACTTAAAAAAGAAAATGAGGTATCAGAGACATCACAGCTCAATTTTATCTCCTAGAGACCAGCCAAACACCATGTTAGAGGTTGGCAAGGCCAGCCAAGATAGGAAGAGAACCCACCCAAATTTCAGTGTGACCAGATTGTAAAATTAATCTTTTTCCATAGTTTTGGCAGTGGAGTTGTCCCTGTCACCTGCCCAGCTGAGCACACGTCTGAGAAGTCTGTTACAAGGCTTTCTGTTTCCCTTCCTCACATGCATTTTAGCGGAGTATTTTGGACTTTGTGGAAGAGAAGTGTTCTATAGGTAATCCCACCAGAGTACAAGGACTTTGGGTAATTAAATATCTATCTAGAGTGGAAAATTAGACTGGCACCTCTGCAGAGAAACGGATTTCCACCAGCTCATGGTACTGTCCATTAGGCTGTCATCTCAGCGTTTCATAGGGAGCTAGCCCTATGTTATCCCCATTTTTCAAAGGGGTTAAGCAGCAGTGGCACCAGCAAGATGTATCCATGGCAAAAGAGCATGGCCAGGGTCAGGGTGGGGGTGAAATGCCTGACTGCTGCCGCCCACCCTATCCACTCAGCCACATCAAATGAATGAATTATATCCCAAAAGGTAAAACAATTGCTCCAAAATGGAAATGGCTGTGCCAGAACACAAGCCTGTTTGAAAGCCTCATGGTGACCTACTCCAGAAGGATGCCCTAACCCACAACAAAACCCAGCTGGGGACATCATACTCATGTGCAAGTTGTTGTCCCCCTCTCAAGGAGGACCACCCTGAAATGTCAGTGGATCTGTTCCTTGCAGCAAGGAACCACCCAAGCCTGTTCCCAGGTGGGATCCTTGCCTTGCCAGTTGAGTGAATAGAGTGTTTTCTGCTGTTTCCCATTCATTTTCCCATGCAGAGCTTCTTGCACAAATCTCTCAAAAGCTTCAACCCCTTTCTCCTACTGCAACAATTTGAACTTCATTAGAACCACAGAGGTCCCACCAGTCTTACCATGATGCATCTCAAGCCTTCCCAGCTGGTAGCCTCACCAGCAGTTTTCGAGGGATGCCTAGCTTCCAGACTCAACAAAAGAGCCCCATCCTCTGAAGTGCCATCCTCCCTGCCCTGCTCAGCAGCCACAGCTTGGAGTTACAGGTAGTGGAGACACCACAGTGCCTAAAAAAATGCCTCTGATTTTGAAGAGAAAACTGCAGTTGTGTAGCCCTCATCGCATGGCCCATTGCAGGCTGGTGGTGGGTGGGAGTAGCCAGGGAGAGGCCAGGTCCAGCCATACACCAAGACTGAACACTGTCCTATTTGCTCTGTTTAAAGTGCATAAGAAGCAGTCCATGTCCAACTCAATTAGCAGGTTGAGTCTGCCTAATTTGACAGGGCTGTCCTGCTCCCAGCAGGCATCAAGGGGCGTTTGCTCCTCACTTTCTGCAGGAATAGGTTGCAGCCAATAATTCCTTGCTTTCAAATTGCTACGCTCCAACTCTGCAAATATTTTTTGGCTGTTTCTCGTCTTCCTACAGTGCTGCAATTGCTGCCCAAGTGATCTCGTTTCTCAGTTCAGCAAGCCCTGCTCGGATGGCTGCAGCGTGTTATTTATCATTATTTATCTATCCATTCCATAAGAAGTGAAGGAGGGCAGCAAAGGCAGGCACAGAAGTGTGTTTCAACTGACTGTGGTTAATTTTGGCTTAGAGATTGTCAGAGTCTCCGAAATACGAGGTGCTGAGCCAGCATTCTGGGACATTGGGGACCACAGAAGTCAACCTGAAGATGAATTTTGACCCGTCCATGAAAAGGGTTATATCACATCACTGCCTGTCACAGGCCTGAAGGGGTCTCCTTCATGCTGAGTCTTACATCTCCACACAGTTCTTCAGCATAAAAACAGCCTTAAAATTGATTTTAAGTGCTCGCTGGTGAACTGTCTAACCCCAACACTTACAATACTAGTGGGAGAACTAAAGCGAGCAAAACCAAGCTCTAGCTTAAAAAACATCACAAAGCAGTGGGCTTGCCTCCAAGCTCCCATGCCCTGCACCAGCTCCAGGCTCAATGAAATTATGTTCCGCACTTATATCCACTCCTTAATGAGGTACTTACCTATTATAGGGCAGTAAAACCCCAACCTGACTCAGATCTTTGGCTGGTGCAAGCCCACATTGACTGCAGCTGTTTTCCCTTCCCAAGGATCTTGGGTTTCCCTGCAACAAAAGCGCTGAGGCTATTTCCAGTTCTTCCCCAGGGATGTAAAATGGGGAGAGATACAGATTTTCCCGCTCACCTTCGTTAATACGGTAGCCCAGGTCTTCCGCCAAAGTACAACAGAAGCAAGTCTATTTTTAACCAAACCGCTCCAGTAGAAGCCTTCAAGACCTGCTATAAAAATGACTGAAGAATATTATTTCTGGCGTACCTTGATTAAAGCCATTTTATATTCCTCCAGAGGCACTGGGGGGTCTGTGCAGGCACCCAGCCAGCTCCTCAGACCCAGACGTGTCTGTGGCAGCTACCCCAGCTGGCAGGAAGGTATAACCTAAGGAAATCTGGGATTTGGACTGCACATCTCAGCATTACTTGTTGTAGAGGGTTCCCATCCTAAAAGCCCAGCCCAGCTCTGTCCTACCCCTGTGAGCCCCTCTCGCTACCTGGGGCAGACAGGCTCTCGAGGCTTAGGAGAGCCCTGAACCACCGTGGCATCCAAGGCTGGGTGGGTGATCACAGTCCTCCTCTCCCCTATCCCCCCTTGCCCTTTTTCCAGAGCCCAAAAATGAGCCCCTGGAATATTAAGCAATCTGGAGTCTCAGCTTGTTCTTTGGGAAGGTGCACGTTTTTTTCTTAGCTGTTGTGAAAGCAGTTTTTAAGAGCATCAGGGCAGAGAGGCAGGGGGGAATTCTCCCCTTTCTTTTGGCTCCCTAAAGAGACCCACTTGCAGCCCTTATTTTCCTACCTCCACATCCTGAGATGTCAAAAGAGGGAGGACAAGGGCCAAACCCACTGGCTGGGCTGTCCCCCTGCTATGGCTGTTAGGGTCAAAGGGATGGCAAACTGGGGAGAGGAGGGGATGCGACCGCCTCACGTAACGCCGTTGTAACAGCAGCACGGATTGCAAAGGGAAATCCTCGCTCCCAGCGCTGCACAAGGATGACCAGGGGTGATTTAGCTGGTCATTTCCAACATCCCATCTTTCCTGGGGGATCCACCTGCGGGCAATGCCACGTGCTCTTTGGGAAGCATGCTTGCAGCCAAAAAAGATGTTTCAGAGGAGGACCCGTCCCTACCAAGGGAAGGATGAAGGGCACTGTCCTGGGGTGGGGGAGCCACATCTCCAGCATCAGGCTGGACTGGGGCTGGTGGGTAGGTCAGGGTGCAGCATCCTGGTGTTGGGGTGGTGGGTACGCGTGCACCAACCCAGGGCTATAGGTCTCCTCTTGGCCATATGTCCCTGACACGCATTAACCTGGGGAGCTTTCCTAAACACAGCACCACCAGTGCATCTCTTTCCCCCTGCAGTGCCTGGAAATGCTGCCTCCTCTCCGTACACACACGTGTGGCTCATCAGAAGTGAGAAAAGCCCCAGATTAACCTATCTGACACAACAGAGCCTGTCACTGCCTGCCCTGCCTTCCCTTCTGCGGGAGCAAGCACCCGTCATCCCATTCACCACCTGGAAGGAGGAATACATCCAGGATGTGTCAAACCCAGACCAGCTGCCTGGGTCAGAAAAAAACAGTTATTACTGCAAACTCTATATACATTATTTATCAAATGAAGTCTCTGCAGCAGGACCACAATTCATTACTCCGCTCTGGCTTTCTCGTGCTCCCTTCAGCTCTCTTTTCAATGGGAAATGATAGAAAACATTTGCAGGCTCCTTGTGGTCACTGCTGCAAGGCTGTTCCCCTCCTGAGGAGACCCTGTAGGTCACCAAAAGGGGCCTGGGACAAGCTTTGCCCAAGCAAAATCATCAGCCAGCCCCACCGCAGCAACTTTGCTCCAGCCCCAAATCCATTGCACAAGTACCTACTGCTGCTCTGAATATTCTGGGTGAAATGACAGTGGGAAGGGGAGTAGAAAATATCAATTACTGGAGGGTTCGAACAGCACAAACCCTGCTGCTACCTGCCAGGTTGCATATGCGTGTAAATCAGCTGTAAGATGTGATTTAGTTTGAGCAACATATTAAAAAGCAAGGAAAATCTGAATTTTTTCTAGTGGAGGGGGGGTGCGTTATAAAGCAGGAGGGGGAAAGCCACAGCATGCACAACCCTGATCACATGGCCCTGACCTCTGCTTCATCCCCGCAGTGTAAAAATACACATGTGGGGGGAAAACAAATGCAAAAACACACCAGATGAGCATTTCTTTTCCATTCCCCTGACTTCGGGTCAGGTATAAATGACTAGGCAAACCAAAAAGCAAGTTAAAAAAACTGTGCTCATTTGACTTCAGCAGGTGGCTTTGCTTTCACTGAAAGCAAACTGAGTTCCTGGGTGCTCTTGCTCAGAGTTCCTGGGGAAAAATGCAGCAATCCCCTAATTATGGTTAAAAAAAGCCGTGATAATAGCAGGGATTTTCCTCTCCTGGTCTGCAGTGCTGTTATCCATTTAAACGTGGTCGCGCCGGCAGCATTCAGAGATTATACAGGGCAATGGAGGTTGCAGCACATCAGATTTCTTCAACATGACTTTCTACTTCATCGCACACTCCTTCATCTCCATCGCACCGTATGCTCAATCTGTGGCAGGGGTAATGGGTGGCAGCATTTTGGCGATGGAGCATCCCAAGCTGGGCCGTTTTCATTTGCTTCAACTAAGCCCTGAGGAGGTCCGGGTTGACTCGTAGACTCTAATGCAACATGACAGCCAAGCATCGGCTACACGAGCACGAGGGCTTGCTGCTGGCACCCAAGCTGAGTGCTGGGAGCAAACGGGAAAAAAAAAGCCTCGTGCCCACAGCTGAGAACAATCCGAATCCCACCCGCTGGTTATGGGCTGTGAGTTCACAGCATAATTGAGGCGGGACCAATTAACCGTGGAGGCTCTCATGCTTGGTTTTCCCCATGCTGGAGGATGACCGGGAGGATCACCACCCTGACTGCCTATGCATGGATGGGCAGAAAGTGGGATGCCACTGAGGGGGGAGTGGGAAGGGTTGGCAAAGCCATGGCTGTTAGAGAGGGAGGAGAAAGGAGATTTGACTGTCCTGGGCAGCAGCACCTCTGCAGTATTGTGCCTGCAGGATCCACACCATGCCCACATTCAGCTGGGTCCTACGTTACCCTCCAAAATTAATTACTGGTGCCCCTGCTGAAGATAAAACTGAAATCATATTTATTTTTGCGCTTACATTCCAGTTGCCGTGTAATTAAGTACTGCCACGTAATTAAAGAGGATTTAGAGGGTGTTTACGCCCTGCAATGCTCCATAATTACAGCTAATTCCTCCTTTACGGCTTCCAAGCATCTCCGGTGGAGCTCCGGGAGCCGCCAGGGCAGGCAGAGCGGCTGTCGTGGGGCTCAGAAATGCGTGCACAGCTTTAACGCTGAATGGTGGCATCTCAGAAAGGCCTGGCCCCATCCCAATATCTTCCTTTAGCAGTTTAATCTCTCCCTGGGCATGGGGCAGGAGCGATACCCCCAGGAGCATCATTATGGGCAAACGGTGATGCAAGGGAGAGCAGCAGCAGGAGCCACCCCAGCCTCTGCCCCCAAGCTCTCCCTGGTAAAACTGCTGTAACTCCCAGAGACACTGCATAAGGATTAAATAAACCATTCTGCAACAGAGAGGGCTGCTGAGGGGGGATTTATTTCATAACTGAGTGTGAGTAAATATATGCTGTGTAGTGCAGGACGTGATGACCCTTCATGGGTGGGGAGTCCCAAGGGACAGGGCTGTCCCAGCAGTGGGGCAGGCGAGGCCATCTCCAACAGACATCAAATCTTAGTGCTCAGAGAGCTGGGCTACGAAATATTCACCTGCCACAACTCAAATCACACATCCAGCCTTGTAAGTAGGCACGGAAGGGCTCAGCTTTAGCAGCCAGCGACTCCCATTAGGACCTGGGAGTCCAGGTGCCACTTGACTGGGGTGTTACATATAGACCCAGAAGGGCACATGTCACCCTCCTGCAGGACACCGGACACCATGTTGGTGTTAAAGGATGGAGAGAAGCATCTAACCATGAGCCATGACATGCTGCACCGTGGGTTTGCAGTCTGCACCTGCATCTCAGCATCACCCACGGAGCGCTGGGGCCGGTCACAGCAAAGAGGTACGGGCAGTAGCCAGGCCACTGCCCAAGCCCACTGTTAACAGCTTTTATTACAAAATTAGGCATCCACCTTGGCTTTCATTGCACGGTTAGGTGTCCACCTTTGCAAGCTGGTCATACAAGTGAATTTTGCACCGAGCAAGTGTTTTTCATGGTGTGTGGTTCAGCGCAGTCGCTTTGAAGGGAGAGCTGATAACGTACCTGCCGCTGCCTGAAAATATATATATAAGTTAAGACAGGCAGCGTCACAAATTGCTCAGTAAAATGCTGGGATGGGCTTGGATTAGAGCTGGCACCCTTGTGAAAATGAGACTTAGCCTGGTGACTCCCCGGGCTTCACAGGGGAGCAGGTCGGAGGCAGCGGCTGAACGAGACGATGTGAAGCCAGACACGCTGCATCCCGGCTGTACCTGTTAATGGGAAAATGAAATGAGATTCCCCCAAAACCTTTGCGCTAAGCCACTGCCTGCTTTCCTGTGGGAGCTTATAGAGACTATTGATATATGTCGTGGCAATTGAATAAAAGAATATGTAATGAAAGCAAGATATAATGTAGGCTGCAATCATAGAGGCGTACATGAATTATTAAGCTGGCAGCATTTGCAGTCAGTTGGGGGGAACTATAGATTTCTTCCTCCACATATGGTTAGGGAACGCTGGTAAAAGCATCGAAGTATTTCATCCTTAAATATGTTATTAGTCAGTTGGGTGAAAATCGTTCTCTCTCTGAGGGCTGCTTGGTGGCGGCTTGAAACGACTCGGTTGGGTTTCTCCGGCGCCATGCAGGTGTCACCTGCTGGTCCTCAGCTCCAACCCCATGAGTCCACAAGGTCTGACCTTCAGCTAACCAGTGTTATGAGGAGACAGGATGCTTTGCTCCTCGAAGCTTTCCATCTCCTTTAATTCTCCCAAAAGCCTGCAACAGGCTGCGTTGTGAGGGAAGACGAGGTTTGCAGTTAGGCAGAGGGTGCAGAAGGGGTTGGTCAGGGAGAGGGCTCCGTGTGCTTGCACGTAGCAAGGACCTGCATTCTGCCACAAAGCCCAAGGAACTAATGCAAGGAAAACCCTTTTAAACAGACAAGTTATACATCAGTAGGTTAGTAATAACTGGGAGCAAGTGCTCTTCCCTACAGAAAGCTGCAGGAGGGAATTGGGTCTGCAGGACATTGCTGCATCTCTACATCTGCTCAGGAGAGTCCTTCTGGGGCAAATCAGCCTCAATGACACCGAATCTGCAGCAGTTTCAAGCTGCTGAGGAGCTAAGCCAATTATTTCCACTATTTCTCAGTTAGCAACTTGCAACGTAAGTGCTTTCCAGTGAAATGGGCAAACCACAAGAGTTTCTCACCAGATCACAAAGCAAAGCAGAAGCAAGATGTGTGCCTGCCCGTGCATACATCCCCACCTGCCATGGCTGGAGGACTGTGGCACCCAGGAGCGATTTCAGCGTAGAGCCAGTACCGATGCTGATGCACGGGAGCGATGGGTTGCTCTAAACCAGCGAGTACCGCAGCCTCTTTTGGGAGGTCTAAAAAGAAAAAAACAGAGATGGACTTCAGAGGTTCCAATCCACCTCGGTTTGCCAGCTGTGTGGTCCCTTTGGAATGGAAGGTGTATGGTGGGAAGCTGACCAGAGACATCACAGAGCTGAATTTCCTTCCCTGTGAGCCCAGCCAGTGGGAGCAAAGCATCTCGCCATAGCATGGAGCAGCCACCCTCTGCACTGAGTGCTTGGGTACCACGGGGGGGGGGTTGGGGAGACTTGAAAACTGTCCATCAGGGGGTCTTTTGCCTTATGGGAAACCTCCAACACTTTTCAACATAAAACCCCAAATAATACACTCCGAGGCCGCCTGCCTGCTTCACGCACCACCATGCCCCGGGCTCGCTCCCACCATCAGCAGCAGTTGGGAGCAAATCCGTCACGGCGGTCTGGCTCCTGCCAGCCGAGCTCTGGCAGGGAACACATCACAGCTCCAATGAGCCAGCCCCGACACAGCTCGGGGACCGCTGGGTGTCAGCTAATATCTGCCCGCTCCTGCTGTGCTGGGGAAGCAGGCAGCGAACTCCGTTTCTCAATGGTTTGTTGGTTGGTATTATGGATGGATGCTGGTGTGAGCTCCAAATAGATCTGATTTTCCAATTTGCCATCTGCACCAAAAGCAGGGTCTGTGGTTCATCCAGTGTTCAGGAAAAGCAGAATGCAATAAATGCATGAAATGCATATATGTACACATATATTTCTATGTGCTCTGGGTAGATTAAAATATTTCTCACCCCAAACAAAAACATTCACTTCATTTTCACACCTTTAGTGACTACAAAAACAATTCAATGTTTAGTGACTTCAAAAATATTTTAATAAACAATATCTGGCTGGAGAAACAAATGCTTTAATTTTTCAAGCATCTTTCCAGGCAACATAGGGTGGTTGTTTTTAACCAGAGCAATTCACCAAAACTGGCATGAAAATAGAAATATTGTTGGACCATCCAGATATTAAATTATCTCCAACAAATGCTGGCAGTCACACTTCTGGCATCATCCTTGTTGTGCAGATCTGATGTCCGTGCTCCCACCCTGCAACAGCCCCTGGAGCACAGTTTGCATTTGTTACATTCGTATTGCTAAGCAATAAAAAAAGGGGCTGCAGATGCTGCTGGGGAATATGGTGCTGTATTTCTGGGTGAAGCTGCCCCCCCAAAAAACTGCTGCCACATCATTAATAACTTTCTCGGCACAGCTGCTCTGAGCATCACTGCACGCAGGTTCCCTTTTGCATGCCCAGCACTGAGCCACTCACACAGATACAGCCCATCAGCAAAATGTAAAAATAGCTGAAAATATATAATTGGGGTGGATGCACTGTGGATTTAATAGGGTTTTGCTATTTCTTCCTTTGCTGGCCCATAAGACACAAATCCTGGGTGGAGAGAGGCCATTCGGGAAAGAAAGAGCACGCTTTGCTGTGGTATATGTTTGGCAAAAGCCCTCAAATATTTTTCTCAGTTGTATATTGTGTGTATTTTTATTGAGCATCACACAGAAATTGCAGCAGATTGATTCTTTCACAGCTCCCCAAAGTTGAAATGCTTTGGAGCTGAAAGCTCAGTACCTGACAAACTTCGTAATTAACTTTAATAACTCTTTCATTTAAACTTTAATTCAAACACCCATGTTTCTGGGGGACTGTAGGGAGGGGTGAAAAAAAAAAAAAAAAAGTACAGCAAACCAAGGGAAACCAGCTCTGGTAAAGTAAAGCTGCAGCCTCAAGCCAGAGGCAACTGGAGATCCACTATCCTGTCCTGGGAGCCAGCAGACGGAGAGGCACTGCCCCAGCCCAGTGGAAAGCAAAGGAGAAGATTTTGCCATCAGGTACCAGGGAAGGGCCAGGCTCAAAGCTCAAAGCTGCCTTCGCTGCCCCAGCCAGGATTTCCAAGGCCACCTCCAGAGACAGAGGGAGCAAAGCCACCAGGAATGCCACCAGCTTGGAGTTTTATCTGAACTTGGTGACAACGAAGGCAAAATTAAAAAAAAAAAAAAAAAGATTAAAAAGCACCCCAGATAAATTTGCCCTAGCACAACTAATTTTACATGTGAGATGACCACAGAAATTTGCTTCTTTTTCCTTGTACAGGGAGAAAGAAAAAATAGATAGTCCTGGATCTGTTTGCTCAGTCAGTGGTTTCTAATGCTTCTGTCACTGCCCATGGGCAGCATGAGCTGGGCTGGGAAGCGCTGGGAGGACAGGAGGATGAGGAACCTCAAGCAGGAACATTAATGCAACTTCTCTTCCCTGACAGACAAGCCTTGAGCTGTCAGACCATGCCTGCAGCCCCGGCACCCCGCCAGCCAAATCCCAGCACTAGCCCGCCACTGCCAAGCCCACGGTGGTGGTGTCCTTTAGGGAAAAGCAAATCATTGACAGGAGGAGCAGGAGACAAAGCAGGACCAGATAGGGAATGGAGAGGACAGACCCTGGGAACACATCCACAGATCTGGCAGAGCTTCAGAGCTGTCAGCCCAAGCCTCCAGGAAGAAGCTGAGGATTAATAGGGATGTCTGGCTCAGATGGTCTGCTGTGGGTTGGAGGGCACCAAAGAGCATCCTCCTGCCCTGCAGGACCCTGTGGATTCAGCCTGGTTGGAGCCAGAGACAGCCCAAACCAGGTGACTTTTCACAACTTCACAGAAAAGAGCCCACACAGTGGCATTAAGCCTGATCCAGCACCTAATCAATCAGGATTACATTTCTTTATTTATTTTCCTTCCATGATCCTGTTCCTAATAATAATAAAAAACAGAAAGCTTCCTTAGCATCGCGCCATGTGGATGCCACCACCCCCGCAGCATCACCCCCTGCCCAAGGCCACTGCTCTGAGCCGGGCTGGAGGGGGATGCCGTGACTTACCGCTCAGAAACGAGAGCTGGGCAGCATCCCACCGGTGTCCGCCGTGATGAATATACTGATAACGAGATTCAGATCAATGATCCTGGCAGTTCCTACCAGCAAACAAATGGCTTTCAGTCTATGGGTTAGAGAGTCGTTAACTACCCAACCTGCTCACTGTCATTCGTGAGCGATCACCACCCTGTATCTGCTCCCCCCACTCTATCCACCCACCCATCTCCCACTCCCTCATCCCTGCATCCACCTAGAGCCCTTCTCCCCCCATCGCTCGGCTCCAGTTCTGCTCATAAACAGGCTCTGGCATCTGTATCGAGCCAGGCTGGATCCGAAGAGCAGGGAGAGGGAGGATTTCATTTCCCCATGTCTAAGCTGCTCCCGTAATCCTGCAAGGAGGCTGGCTTTGAAGCTCTGGCCCAGCTCGGCGCAGCTGGCTCATCACCACAATTACTTCCACTCCAAGCACACACAAAAAAGCTGAGCGAGAGGCCAAGGAGCAGGTAGTTAGCCCCGAATGCTGACGAGTCAGTCAAAGGCAGCCGGTGCTAATTAGTCCCTGTGCCTTCCCCTGTCACGGTTGCCCCATTACACAGGGACAAGAAGTCTCTCCATGGGTCAGCCAGGGCCACCCAGGAGCCACTGGAAAGCCCAGAAGGCAGAGGAGGATTTGGGTGGTCAGAGTGTGAGAGTGCAGCCCCAAATCGCCTCTTACAGAGCATCGACCCCACTCCCTCCCTCACACTGTCACCTCCAGCGCCCTCCTCCATTCTGTCTTTTGCAAGCATGGCCAGAGCAACCATGGCAGCCAAGGGGAAGGAGGAGAACACCCCGCCACAGAGTTATTTCTATTTTTCTTGCTTTTCCTAACACTAGAAAAACAGAGATCCTACCGAAGGAGTCCCAGGTGCCTGCTCACAAGAAGCAGGCATTAAGTAGGGAGCCAGGAAGAGAAGTGCAGCAGAAACATTGTGGTAATATGGGATAACAACCCTGTGAATGCTGTGAGGTGGCTGAATAGTTGTATTTTCTGGAGTAACATGATATTGTTGGAGAGAGACCAGTGAACAAATATTTTCATCCAGCAACAGGGCATGGGGGGAGGCATGACCATTTCCCAGGGAGCCGGAGAGTTGCTCCAGAAGGAGAAGAGTCATTACAAGTAAGGGAGGGCAATTGCTCAGGATTATGGCACTGGCAGATACCAGCAGTCAGATGCAGTGAGCAGCCCCGAGCATGGCTCAGCTGTGGATCACAGTCGAACACGGCACTGTTATCCTCTCCCACACCCCCCTAAAAAAACCCCAAATACTAAATTGCTGGAGTATTGGCTGGGAGAGCACCCACCCTGCCAGACCAGCTCCCATGGTTTGGAGAAGATCCCAGATGAGTAATTTGGAAGCATCCATCACTGCCCTGCACCTCTGCTCACCATGACCAGCACGTCCTCGCATGGGGCAGATGTGAAACCCCAAGTCCAGACCCTACAGGGTCTGTACTAAATGCAGTTTGGGAGATTTGGCTTTAGGCAGCTTGCTGGGAACACTCAATCTGCCACTCCTTTCCACCTCTGTTTCCCAGTTCTAGCAACTGGTATCAGAGCTACTGCAATAGGCAGCTGAGTCAGATCAGGTTGATGTCTTATCTCCTTTTGCCCTCAGATGTCCCAGAAGAAGGCTCATGTTGCAGTGGGCAGATGTTGGCAATTTGCAGCTCTCCATGTAGTGGCCCTTCAAGGCAGGTCCCATTCAAACACGTCACCGCAGCACTCGGGCCTCTGAAGTTCTTGAGGTTTAAAGTCCTTCTTAACCCAGATAGTCCTATGGGCTTATTTGTAGCCTTTGAACCTGTACAAATGGCTAAGCCCTCTTACAGTCTAAATACAGAGTTATTAATGTGACTAAAACCAGAGTTATTAAAGTTAATTATGAATTAGGGCTGGACACTGCAAGAGGCATGTCCTGGCTTTGAGTAATACCTAAACTCCACAACTTCTTGGAGTTTTGGTAATCCTCAGCTCATTGCATCTTTTTACCAGCACTTTAAAGAGCCTGTTGCCCAGATGTAACGTGCCTGCTGCATCTTTTACACTGCTGGTGCAGAAAGAACCACAAAGCACATCTCCAGCGTTCACCAGTCCAGGTCCTACAAACGCAACACAGGTAGGGAGCCACAAACAGGGTGATTTACATTCCATCCTAAAATGCTGCAAGAAATCCAATCAAGCATTTGAGCCATTAGCTGGAAATCTTTAATTAGCTGTCCTGACACCGAAGCAAGTGCCAGGGCTCAGCTGAGAGCCTCTAACTATGGCACAATGTGCCCAAGGAGAAGCCACACTCCAGCAATCCCACCTGGCCTGCAGGGAAAGCACAAGGCAAACAGTATCTTTGGGTGCAATGACATTGCAGACACAGCCTCTGTGCTGTCCTGTGACGGACCCGGTGGTGATTCCTCATGGCAAACCACTTGGAGTTAAGTATTGGTCAGCAGATAGCGGTCCCAGCAAGAGTAATGGGGCCAAATCCATCCACAGCACAACTGGGCTGGCACTGCTGATTTCAGGCTGGAGATAAATGCGGTTCTCGGAGGCTGGCTTACCATCCAGGGGCTCGCGATCGATACCAGAACAAGAAGTTGTGTTGTCCCAAATCAAGGCAAGGTTAACTTGTAATCCAGAGCATGGGCAGGGTGTGAAGCCACTTTAACGGGAGGGATTTGTCTGCTCAGAGCGTGGACCTGAACAAGCTGGAGCCTGCCTGTAATTTAATGGTGTTTAACATCAAGGCTACCGTTCCTATAGCTACTGGAGGAAGCTTAGCAACCCTGGCCGCAGCTCCTGGGGCACAGGAGACAACCGAAGGAGAGTGCAGGGATGTGTCACTGTCACCCATACTTTAACCCTTTGGACCCTACACACTGTACTGATCTGGCACTGAAGGCAGGTCCCATGCAGGGTGTTTCTGCTGAAAACGTGGCTGTTCAATGCTTTGTTAGTACCAGATCAACTGTTTCCTTACACACACACAAAAAAAAAAAAAAGCAACAAGAATCTGCCTCTGTCACTGTTCAAGGGCTATGGCAGGGTGTCCCCCCAGGTCACAGGCTCCACGTAGGGTTGATTTAGGTTCCATCAACACCAGCAGGACTGAGTGTGCATCAAGTCAGCCCCACGTCTCCCTGGATGGCTTTGCCCAGAAGGACTTGCCTCTCTGCACTGAGCACAGTTTCAGGGCTAACACCAAGCATGCTCTTTTTCTTCTGTGTCCCCAGGTCCTCCCCGCGCTTGGCTGACCAAAGCTGGCTTAGAAGGCTCTTCCCTCTCCCAAGAAAATGGGGACTGACAGTGAAAACTCGGTCCTGAGGAACGTGCTCATCAGCTTCAATTTGCTTCTGCTGGGTGCCATCCTCAAGCCTTTTGAGTGCAGGGTGGAGGTGACAACAGAGCCGGCCAAGAGGCCGATGGTGGATGAGGAAGGCGGCCTTGCCAACTGCAGCCCACCCATCAAAGAGCAGCCCATGGTCTTCCACCACATCTACAACATCAACATCCCCCTGGATAGCTGCTGCTCGTCCATGTTCAAGTCTTCGGCCGAGGAGGTGAGTTCAGAAGACGACCGGCTGGCAGAATACGCTGAGCAGACCTCCGACAGCGAGAGCCAGGTCACCTTCACCCACAGGATAAACTTGCCCAAGCAGGCCTGCAAGTGCTCCACCTCCCTCCCGTCCCTGCAGGAGCTGCTGAGCAGAATTGAGATGCTGGAGAGGGAGGTCTCCATGCTCCGGGACCAATGCAACTCCAATTGCTGCCAAGAAAATGCAGCCACAGGTAGTAATGCCATCCTGTTAGCGCTCGCTGGGGACTGAGGGTTCAAGCAAAAGGCAGGAGAGATAAATACAGAACGGGTGATGCCACTCAGAGTGGCAACAGAGAGAAACCCATGTTCACCTGTGATGTGGCTGCGGCTTTAGGGGAAAAGTTCAGCTTAGGTCCTCTGAGGCAGGAAAACCTCTGGGAGGGATTTGGCCACTCAAGTCCCCATGCCCCGCTTGCTGCAGAAACCCTGTAATGGCCAGAGCTACAGCCCCATTACAGACAAAATTAGAGCTGCCAAGGGGTGGGCAGGGTGACCTCCCAGCCCTGCAGTCTTTGCAAAGCTGTTAGAGACCTGCCACCGCTCCTGGGACAGGGAGGAGAGACGGAGCTGCTGCTCTCCTAAGCTGTCCCTGGGCTAAAGGCAGCACCGCAGGAGCTGGCAATAACCCCTTCATCTTCTCTGTAGGAGGAGTGAATCTGTATGAAAAGCTGAGTTTAAAAAAAATAAGAAGAGTAAGAAATCCAGGGAATAACTTCTGTTGCCATGAAAGATGCAAACAAAACCTATTACAAAGGCACAAAACCATCAATGGGATATTTCATCTGAATGGAAATATTTGTGGTTTGAGCCTCTCATTTCACCACGGCCATTCCTCAGAGCCAGGGAAGAAACATGCAGCTGAAATCAGGTGGGTTAGGAAAGGTTTGGGCTAGAGGCTGCATTTTGATAGCACAGGAGCCATCATAGTGATGGTTTTCCTTACATCTTGGGGAGGCTGGTAAAAGGGACTGTCCCAAAGGGCATCCATTCTTCACACGGCCCAGCCCTGCTTGGGGCTCCGACACACCAGGGCTCCTTGCAGAAAAAGGCCACCAGGCAAGGAAAGCCCCGCAGGGCATCTTTCCAGGGCCTGCTTTTCAGGCCAAGAACAACAACAGGGAGGAAGAAAAATCAAAATCAACTTTTCCCCCCAGTACCCAGTGCTTTTTTTAAAGTTTTGCAGCTACTAGTGTAATTTTTCTGGTGGTACCCCAACTAGGACACATTAAAATGAAATAGGTGCAACCCACACTCAGGTCAACAGGGTTGGATCAAGGGTGTGTGGGTTGAGGAGGAAGAAAATGGGAGGCTCGGGCTGACATCTCCCGTTCCAGCCGCAGGCTCAGCCCACAGCCCCCCCTTCCCCCCCCATGTGACAGTCATCAGCTGCATTAATAATTAAGACAAAACAGAAAACACACATACGTGCCACCAGTGTGTGCAAAGCAAGGGTTAAAATCATCTAGGAAACTCTGTGGGAAAAAAAACTGTTTTAAAGGAATTAATTTGAAACTCTGATGGGCCTATTTGGGTTACTTGCAGAAAGGCAGGCAGTCCCATTAAACATTCATCGCTCGGTGGAGTCTCCACTCCAGTCGCAGATGCACTGAACTAAAACTGGAGTAATTTCATTTATTTTTACTGGAGCTGCTTTTAATTCACCGCACCGCGAAGGAGATCGGGATCCCCACCCCACCACCCGAGGCGTTTCCCCAGGGAAAGCCGCCCTCTTCCAGCACACTTACAAGCATCCTCTCTCCTTTTGATAACTTAACTAGAGACTGAGATCTGAAGAAACCCTGATTGTCATTCCCAGTATTTGCAGTTTAGATGGGAAGCATCCTGCAAGGTAACCCAAATGGGTCTGTCTGGCACAGCATGTAACTGAACCCTGCTGAGGATAAAAGTGGGACATAAGAGGTGGTGGCCATGGTGGCCACATGCTTTCCCTGCTTTCCCACAACCCTAGCACACCCAAACCCCTGATATTTTGTGCAAAGCCAATGGCTCCATGCTAATCAGGCTTTCCAGGATAGGGATGAAGATGATGTCTTTGGGTATATACTGGCTTCTTGTAGGATAGAGGGTGAGCAGACAGGGATTGCTCACCTGTAAAAAGGAACAGTGGGTGGAGAGGAGACAACAGGAGTCACGGCTGGTGCAGAGAGCTTGGCCAGGGAAGGCTTTTTCCCAGTAAGAGGTCTAGGGAAGTTCCCATCGACTGGGAGCTGAGCTGAAAAGAAACCAAAGGGAGCACTTGCACCCCAACAAGGCTGATGGCACCCATAGCTATGGAGGCCAGCGCTCCCGAGGGGACAGACAAACTCCTAGAGACCCACCCAAACCCCACCATGAGCCCCTATCACCAAATCTGCCCCTGCCAGCCCTAAATCCACCAGCTCCCCAGAGCTGGACGTGCTGAATCAGACAGAGGGTCATCCCATGCTTGCCCCACACGTCTCCCCCCCTCCCCACCGCCCATGGAGGGGCTGACCCAGGACCAACGCTGACCTTTTCCCACCTCCCACCTGGTGGGCTCTGACCCTCGGTCCTGCCTCCTTTCAGGGCAGCTGGATTACACCCCGCAGTGCAGCGGCCACGGGAACTTCAGCTTGGAGTCGTGCAGCTGCGTGTGCATGGAGGGCTGGGCGGGCAGCAACTGCTCCGAGCCCCGCTGCCCCCGGGGCTGCTCCAGCCGCGGCGTCTGTCTGGAGGGCCAGTGCATCTGCGACAACGACTATGGGGGCGAGGACTGCTCCCAGCTCCGCTGCCCTGCCGGCTGCGGCTCCCACGGGCTCTGCGTGGACGGCGAGTGCGTCTGCGAGGAGGGTTTCGCCGGGGAGGATTGCTCCCAGCTGCGGTGCCCCCACGACTGCTCAGGGAAGGGCCACTGCGCCAACGGCACGTGCATCTGCCGGGAGGGCTATGCCGGGGAGGACTGTGGGTGGCTGCACTGTCCCAACGCCTGCAGCGGCCGTGGGGTCTGCCAGGACGGTCTCTGCATCTGCGAGGAAGGCTATGAAGGGCAGGACTGCTCAGCAGGTAGTGGGGGCGTGCAGGGGGAAAGCCAGACCCTAACGTATGAGCAAGGGCTTCAGAGTTCCCAGAGCCCCCTAAGAGCACCATCAAGCCTGGGAGAAACTCCCATCCAGCAGAGCATGTCACACAGGACCTGCTCAGGCCCCGCAGTTTGACCACCTTCCTGTTGTCCCTGTCCCCAGAGACACCATGGGCAAAGGTTTGCGAGGCAAGCAAAAAGCCAGCAAGTTCCATCCCAACATCAGTGGCAAACCCTGGGTGCCACAGCAGCTGCAGTCAGTTTCTCCCGAGCCTTTGCCTTGCTCTAGCACTGAATACAACCACAGACAGCACATAACCCCCAGCCCAAAGCCCATGCCCGTGTCCCACCAGCAGACCCACACACCCTTCCCCATGGCTGGGTGGGAGGATAAGCCACACACACCCTGACGCTCTCCTTACCTCTGCCCTTCCCATCAGTGGCTCCTCCTGAAAACCTGCGAGTGACGGGGATCAGCGACAGCTCCATCGAGCTGACCTGGGACAGCCCCGGGGCAGCCACCGAGTATGTCATCTCGTACCAGCCGGCGGGGCCAGGGGGCACCCAGCTCCAGCAGCGGGTGCCCGGGGACTGGAGCAGCATCACCATCACAGAGCTGGAGCCAGGCGTTGCCTACAACATCAGCATCTATGCAGTCATCAGCGATGTCTTGAGCACCCCCGTTACCTCCAAGGTGATGACCAGTAAGTATCCTACCGCACTTGTCACTTGGTAACCAGATAACCAGAGGTGATGCTCAAGCTGTCTTGCATTTTCCACAAAAACCTTCTAGCAGTAGAAACTTGAGCCTTCAAAAAAAAATAATAATAAAAAATGGGGATATTTTTATCCCCATTTATATTTGTATGGGAATATAGGAAAGCAGGAAATACGTCCACCCTCTGCAGAAAGACTTAGTCTGGATGACAACCTGAATGATTAAAAATCAAAG
Organism: Falco naumanni; assembly: GCF_017639655.2. Lineage (NCBI taxonomy): Eukaryota > Metazoa > Chordata > Aves > Falconiformes > Falconidae > Falco > Falco naumanni. The sequence goes on along the minus strand of NC_054064.1, from coordinate 5,663,130 downwards.
AAACTTTCAGTGTTTGACAAAAGCCCCCAGAATACGGCCCAAAATATTACACTTTTCTCCTCATAGAAAATATCACGATACATTGCAGAAGTCAGAGGTCATCCTCCCACTCCTGAATGGGTTGCCCATGGTGAATCCCCATGACATGGGTGATAGTGCAGCAAGAGGGGCTGCCTCTGTGCATCAAGACATACGTAGTCCTGACCAGGACTGTGATGCACAGAGGAAAACAGGAATATCAAGCTGTAACGGCAACCTGCAGAAAGGTTCCTCGGAAAATAAAGATACAGAGGGCAGGGGAAAACACAGTAACTATACAGACACCCCCTTTGCAACCCCATCGCTCACCCTGTGTGCACAGTAATGTGGTGTCTGGCAGCCCAGGCATTTCCCTCCTCTCCCCCCAACCCACGCTGAGGAGGGACAAAGGGGCTCTGCTAACAGCTACCAAAAGGTTCCCCATTGTTGTTGCCCAGATAATGAAATACCCACAGGGAGCAGGGTGGGGATGGACAGCACTCCTCCTGCTCTTCTCACCCACCCTGCTCCCTTCCAGACCTCGCCACGCCGCAGGGGCTGATGTTCAAGACCATCACAGAGACGACAGCGGAGGTGCAGTGGGAGCCCTTCTCCTTCCCCTTTGATGGCTGGGAGATCAGCTTCATCCCCAAGGTACCGCCGCCACATGCATGGCATCACCTAGTCACCCTAAAAACACCGAGCGAACGGATCCTAAATCAGCTTCCAGTTACCCCCGCCTCACAAACCTGACCTCTGTTTGCAATTTGTGTGCTTCGCCTCGGACAGCCCCAAACACCTCAACCTCTAACTGCCAGCTTCAGGTTCCCCAGTAGTGTCAACACATACACGTTCTCTAAAAAAATCCCCAATAAAATCAAGGCAAATAAATAAATAAACCTTCTAGCCTTGCTGCCATGTACCATCACACACACACCCCTTTTTTCCTTCCACATCCTTTCCCACGACCCTTCCTCCTCCTCCTCTCCCTCGCCCCTGCTCTCTGCACGCTAAGCTACCCAAAGCAGCCCGGCTCAAACCAAGCAGCTGCCGGCTCTCAGACAACAACCTTCAGCATCCCCGAGTCACACGCACAGCTAATTCCTGCCACGGAATTTTAATCACAGGTAGAAATTGTGCCAGAAAAGATGAAAGGATGAAAATGTTGCCCTAAATATCGCAAATTTTCTATGCACGGCAACAAAAATTGTACATCAAGTATTTCATCTATATTCATAATTTCTACACCATTTAGCCCTAAGTATAGCTTCAATTGTATATAGAGCCTCTTTACAAGAGCAGTCAAGCCCCAGCAGTAAAAGAAATGCTGATTAAGTGCTCAATTATGACGTTTTCACTTGTACAAAACCCTTGCTGGAGTCAAAGGCAGCTCTGGGCAGAGGAGAATTTTAAAACTTGGCCCCAAAGTTTTAAATGCTCTTAACTGTAAAGGGTCATTATGCAGCATGAAGCAAGGGCCCAAGTGCTTTAAATAACTCAGTCCCTCATTTCCAAAAAAGGCTGGAAGGATGCAATTTTGGTACATGTACACACAAATTCTGTCAGAAGTCAAAGTTCAGGTACTGCAGGTACAAACTCCAGGATAATTTTCATTCACCAGTGGGATAAAAGCCCAAATGATAAGGCAACATCAGGGAAGAGCATTTCGTAACAAAAAGTAGCTATCTTGCCAGCATTTCACTGATACTCAGGAATTAAGCTCAACAGCATCCCCCTGAAGCAGATAAATGGGGATAGATCCATTTTAGGGTGATGAATCACTGGGATAGAAGCAAACATCTCCCTGCAGGGTCAGAAACGATAGGTTTTTCTCAAGCCAGCCCAAAAATACAAACCATTGGCCCTCCTTTCCGTTTTTAAGCTTTACACTTAAAACCACACAGCAACATTTCAGGATTTCAAGGAAGAGATAAGGTGTGAAAGGATGGCAGCTCCTGGGTGCAGGTTTTTGGAGCAGGGAAAGGATGCAGCTCTTTGGGCTTTGAGGTTCTTGCACCCATCGGTCAAGCGCATGGTCCTGCACCGTGAACACTCACGCCCCTGCTTATTGACTGCTGAAATTGGATTCACTGAGTCTCCATCACAGCTTTTCTCCTAAAATAAGGCAGAGGGTGCTGTCTCCTTCATTGCCTGGAAGCATCACTGCCTCGGGCAAACTCTAAACCGTTGCCACACCCCAAATAAAACTGAAACCAAGTCCCAGAGACTAAAAACAAGAGAGCTATAACAGTAGCAGCACAAATAACCTCTACGAGCAAAATCAAAGCTCACTCTGTCTTCCCAAAAACTGGGCAAGAGGATGCTAATTTGGTCTTCAGCATCCCCGTGAGGCTGCTCACACCCTCCCACAGAGCAATCCTCCTCCTGTGGTCCCCGCGATGCTTTTGCCCCCCAGAAGCCAGGTCAGGCAGGGATTGCCTGTCACTTGCGTGTGCTGGGGATGGGGTGCGAAAAAGGTGAAGCAAAGACAGATTTATAAAAGAAAATTAGGAAAGGTAAGGTGGCAATTTATGGCTAAAATGGAAGATTTCCTGTTTAATGAGAAAAGAGATTAATATGAATTGAGAGCTATGTGCAAAGATTTGTTTAGCGTGTTATTAGTGAAGACAGCGGCAAGAAAAGATCCTTTGTCCAAACACTGGCAGGAAAGGTGACATTTGCAGTTGCTTAAAGCCTTACAGTTTTTCAGAGCAAAACCACAAAGTATAATGAGTTTAATAAAGATATGTAAAAAGCAGGGGATGGCAAAATAAAGACCTTACTGTTTCATACCCATATATGAACAACAGAAGGTTCCTGGCACCTGAATAGTAGGAAAAGGAGTCTAGCCCAGGCTTTGGTTTTATTGTCTTTTCTCTTCTGGAGAACAGCAGACACGCAGATGGCAAAATACAGAAGTTAGGGGTGGGGAGAGAAGGGATGGGGGAGGATTTCTCAGCCCAGCAATGTGAGTGCTCCATGCTGGTGGGTGACTTCACCCGGGGTTTCTGCACCTCCATAGTGGAATGTGCCAGGGTGACAACACGATTTGGGGATGCAGGGCTGGGCGGGGAAGGTTGCAATGTGGGGACCACCTTCTCACCATGCATCAATCCCCCCAAACCAGCTTTTTCGGTTGTGTTTTTTTAACGCTTATTTCTGCTCCCTGGCAGAATAATGAGGGCGGTGTGATCGCTCAGCTCCCCAGCACCGTCACCACCTTCAACCAGACAGGGCTGAAGCCGGGGGAAGAGTACACCGTCACTCTGGTGGCCCTGAAAGAACAAGCCAGGAGCCCTCCCACCTCTGACAGCGTCTCAACCCGTGAGTGAGCCTGACCCTGGGCAGCACGGCAGTGCCCAGGGCTCGGCCCCCAAAATAAGGTCCCATCAGCAAGAACAGCCCAGCACTGCATGGCAGGGCTGAAACTAGCACAACTCAACTGCCCAAGCTACAGGTGCATCGCAGAAACAGCTTCTTCATGCGGTATCTCGTCCCTCTCCCTCCCAAAGTGCTGCAAGCACAGAAACCGTGGCGAGGTTAATGGGGTTGGGAACGAAGGCTTGGGTCCACTGTTATTACATTGCTGGATAAATTCCTCTTCTCCACTAATCTCACAATTTGGAGGCTGAACGCCCCCAAGAAACATCTCTATAAATGTATCGCCTGCACATATATAACAGATTAAAACTCCCACCCGCTTTTGTGCCACTAAACACCCTCTACTCCCAGCAATTCAGGCAAATCAGGCAGCAGGACAGGGAGCCAGGAGCAACAGCACGTCCCTTCCTAACCAATTTCTTTGGCTGGTCACTGGTCCACCCCATAGGCTGAAGGAAATTCAACTGGATCTTCTCCTTGCCGAAGGAGTTGTGGTGATGGGCAGAGCTCACGGGGGAGAAAAGGCTCTCCATGTCAGATCTGCTGCAGTCTGCCTTGGCAGCCAGGCAGATGTCTACCTCCATCCAAGTTGTTGTGAATGGAAATGGCATTTAAATAGCCGCCAGAGGGTTATAACGAGGTGATACTCTCTTCGGGCTGCTAATTTGAGGCAACAGTGAGAGCGAAGGGAGCAACCCTCCACCAGCAGCAGCTTGCTGCAGGTCTGAGCTTCCTCGGCACAGTCCTCCTGCCTTGCCTCCACGCTCAGCTCAAAGTGGCTTAACAGAGACATCTCCTGGTCAAGCCCAAACCTTCCTTTCCCTAAGAAGACAGCAAAAAATAAAGGCTGGTACTTCAGACTCTGCAGTTGACCTTTGCAGGGGATCGCAGATGGAGTGGTGGGCTCCCAGCTCCCTGCTCCATGAAGGTGTCCCCATGCTGGTATGTCTGCCTTCCTCTGGGGCACACCCCATAGCTTTGCCTCCATCATCCTCGTCCCTGCCTCAGCACCTTGTGCCGGGATCGAGCAGCAAAAGCATGGATTTATGCTGCACAGCTAACTAGAACTTGATGCTCCCCAGCATCACCTGGATGACTGGACAACATGAAGTAGTTGGAGATTTCAGGGTTTGGATAAGCATGATGTGGTCCTGGCCAAGCTGGACAGCCAGCTTGTACTTAAACACTATGCTTCCCAGCTGTCCTCCCTCCTCCATTGCTGTTTTACCCCCAGACCTCACCCCATTGCTCCCATTTCTCCCACATGTCTTTTTCTAACCCTCCCTGGTCCTTCCCACCCCTGCCCACACACATCTCCCCCCGAACTTCCCACCCTGGGGTGCAGCACTCAGAACATCCTTATTATATAGTGTCATTTTCTAATATGTACTTGCATGCAGTATAGCCTGAATTACAGAACCAGTGTGGGGTTTTTCACCCACCTTGTGATCATGTAAGTGATAAAACGGGCTGACCGGTGGGCTCCAGGCATCAGTGCTGCCATGGCACAGGAGCGATGGCCGGGCTTGGCCCATCCATCCACCTGCGCAGCAGCGAGGTCCTGCTGGACTCAAAGCATCCATCACCTGGGCTTAAGCCCATGATTTGCAGAGGTCAAGTGTTCCCAGATGAGGAGGAGGGAAGGGCCCAATTCTCTGCAAAAGAAAGCAGAAATGTCCAAAATGATCTCCTAGTAGATCCCCAGTATGAATTTAACTAAAACCCCTTTATCTGAGAGGCTTTGGTAGACACCCACCACAGCCCCGCACCCAGCTAGTTATGAAGACTCACCAGAGCAGTTGCATTTTCTCTTCTCTCCTCACAGCTAAGACATAACAGCCTTACGAGCCAATCCCTCAGCTTAACGACAAACCAGGAGCTGGCACCGAAACAGGAACATTTCTAGAGATGTGCCTCAGTTCTTGATGCTTGGATCAGTCCTTGGCCCCACGTTATTTAACACATTGTCAACGCCTTTCAAAAGACATAATATCATTGCTGATAAATTTTGCCAGCAATGGAAAGGCTCAGACAAGAGTAAATTGAGAGGAAGGAGATCATCGATAAAAGCAGTCTGAATGGCTCAAAGAGCTGGGCACAAAGGAAAACTGTGTTCTTCAACACATTGCAAAGTACAAGCAGTTATCTAGGAGCAAAGGAAGTGGACCACAGTCAGACGTAGGAGGTTTTATCCTGGGAGATGTCACCTGAAAAAGCCAGGGAGGAATTGTTACAACCAGCTCGAGGGAAGGGCACGGGTTGCATTACAGCTGTAAAGGGCATCAGTGAAAGAGCTGCTGGCCTTGCTCTGATGCCCACAGCTCGGGAGAGACATCAGTGAAAGTGGAGAGGGTTCAGGAAAGAGCCAGGAAATTGGGACAAGGGACTGGCAATCCATCAAGACCAAACCCTCTGAATACCTTGGGGCAGGGTGTCATGTCTCCTGCCCATGCCACCTCCCTGCCTTATCCCCAAATGCTAATTCAGGCCACTCCGAAGGTCAGGTCGAAGCATGCCTGAAGCTTGGTGTCCCCAAAGATGCCACCTTGCCCCATCTAACCCTCCCAAAATAACAGGTGCCTGTTTCCCCCCCTCCTCCACAGTCATCGATGGCCCAACGCAGATCCTGGTGCGAGATGTCTCCGACACGGTGGCCTTCGTGGAGTGGACACCGCCACGTGCCAAGGTGGACGCCATCCTGCTGAAGTACGGGCTGGCGGACGGGGAGGGCGGGAGGACCACCTTCCGCCTGCAGCCCCCCCTCAGCCAGTACTCCCTGCAGGCCCTGCGTCCCGGCGCCCGCTACCGCCTCGCCGTCAGCGCCCTCCGGGGTGCCAACGAGAGCCGGCCAGCCCTCGCCCAGTTCACCACAGGTAGCTAGCTGGCTTTGCTGGGAGAACCGGCGTGAATTTGTAAGCCTCCAGCAAGCACGGGCAGATGGCTTGCTGCAGTCTGCAGGTGGGCTGTTGCATATCTGGAGCTGAATCGAGGGGTTTTTTGGCATCTGGGATTTAGTGGTACCTGGTTTTCCTCTGGCATGAGTGAGTTCGGGTTTAATCCAGCGTACTGGGAGGAAGCAGCGCAATGAAAACTATGGTTAAGGTGCAGGTTCAAATGGAGATGCCCAAACGCAGGTGCCTCGCATCCCATTGCGGTGCCAGTACAGAGCAAGGCAGCGCAAATTATTCAGCTCACCCTAAAACACGCAACCTATACCACCCCTTGACCCCCCTCCACTAGTGCCTACATTTCTGTTTAGTCCCTAAAACCTCCAGAGCAACAGGTCTTCTTCATGCCCTGTGCCCCCCAGGGATGCTGGCATGGTCCCCAGGGCAGCCCAGGTGATCAAGGATGCCAGCACCCGGCAGATGACTCAAACCCCCACATTTCCATGACAATGCCTGAGCAAACCCCACCTTGGCCGCATCCTGCTGCAGCATCAAGGCTGAACCTGCTGCTGCCTGGGACACACGGCCCCACCAGCTTCAGTGCTCATTCAGACCCACAGCTTAGCTTGAGCCTACTGCTAAAACTTTAAAACCCAGCAGTTTGCACCCTTAATAGCAGCTGTGGATCAAAGTGCAATTCTTAAAAGCACCAAAGCAGCAAGCACAGGTCTGAATTCAAGGCGATGCTTGCTCCCATTCAGTGTTGAAAGCCAAGGCAGATGCCTTGCCCAAGGAATCAGCAGCAGTTACGCAGCTGAAAGCAGCCCGGTCAGAAACATGGTTATCTTATTTTATATCTTCTCTGAATACCCTAACTGGTCGGTAAAACTTTAATTAATGTTAAGCCTGCACATAGCTAACAGGTTTAATTTACCGTGCCATAAAGGAGAAAGTAGAGCGTGTATTTCAGTGCTGGTTTATGGTATATAAATTATTTGTCATGTATATTACTGGTGGATACTAGGCTCCTACTATAATAACTGCGGTGTGTGAATTGTGTGTGTATGTATCTTTATAGATAAATATTTTGGACGAGATGTTCACCCTGACTGATTTGCTGCGTTGGCCTTCCTTGCTTTATTTCTAAAAGGCAACATAAAAAATCCCCCCCTAAACTGAGATCTATCAAGGAGCAGTAATTACCCCTGTCCGCTGGCACCCAGCCCCTGCCCGGCACTAACCCATCGCTCACCAGCAAGGTTTATCGTGCAAATCAGAGCATATTTGGTGCACAGCCTCAGCAGCACTAATAAACAAACCCTTTGGGCAACATCTGAGTGTGAATGAGCTGGTAAAGATGCTTGAGGTTCTACTAAGGGCTGTTACTAAGGCGTAACTGCTACAGAGCCCTTTTTCTCTTATGCACGCTACCTCGGTTTCTCTTACTCTAACATAGGGGGGAAACACTTTTCTTTTTCAAATAACACACCATTAGATCTTGAATTGAACTTACTGAGGGATGCTGCAAACACCCCAGCACTCGCATCGGTCTCACGGGTGGCATCTCTCGGTCTGTGCTAAGCAGGAGGTGAGAGCAGATGCCCCAGCCCTGTCTGCAGGGACATGCCCTGGGGAGGAGGGACCGCACGTGGGACCTCATGGACATCACACTTGGGTACCCCTCCACTGCCGTTTAGCCGTGGAAAGGCTATGGGGTGCATTCCCGGTGCCCGGCGATGAGACGGTGCCTCTCTCCCTTGTGTTGCACAGAGATTGATGCCCCCAAGAACCTGCGGGTGGGCTCGCGGACGCCCACCAGCCTTGAGCTCGCCTGGGACAACAGTGAGGCCGAGGCGCACAGCTACAGGGTGGTCTACAGCACCCTGGCAGGGGAGCACTACCATGAAGTCCTGGTGCCGCGTGACACCGGTCCCACCACCCGGGCCACCCTCGCAGGTATGCGTGCACCCACGCGCCCTTCCTCCCCCTCCTCCTCCTCTCAAGCAGGTAGGGCAATGGAGAGCCCCGTCAGCACCAATGCTCGGTTGCCCTTATGCTGCCACATATTTGAGGCTATTTTGGAGTTTACTAGTTACCAGAGAAAATAGGTTCCTTGGGTTGAAGTTCATTTCCCGCTCTGTGGGTCTGCATTTGGACACAGCTTATCCATGAGCTGAACAACGCACCTCCCAGTGATGCACCTCCAGTCTGTCCAGGTGCCAAAGAGAGCTGGCAAGGAGCAAAGTGAGAAATGGGGAGAGGAAGCATTTTTAGACTGATCTAAAGGAAGATACTATTTCACCGTTCTTTCTTTTCCTTGCTGAGAAAGAGCCATGGGCACCAATGCCCCGTAAGAGCAATGGGGAGCCAGGCTGCCCGAGTTCATTGCCTTTCTCCTAATCAAGCACAAAACAGATCCAAATCCAGGGATGCTATTTTTGAGCAGGTCCTTCAACTGGTACATTATTCAGGCCAGCACAGGGTGTGCCACTGGGGGCTGCAAACACCACCCACCTCCTGCTGCCAGGGAAGTCCCAAACACCTTCTGCAGCAACATGGTGAAGCACCGTGTGAGGTCTGGTTTCCATTTTTTTTCAACTGCAACTGCTTGCCTGCTGGATTTGCAGCTCTGGTGACATTTTTGGGGACAAATACAAGACTTACGCATGTACAAAAAAGATCACTCATTCATCCTGAAGCTCTTCAGTATGGCAGGACACCAGGTTCTTCCACATCAACTGTCTTTGCCCTCCTGGGATCGCCGCAGTCCAAAGGGGGCTCAGGCATCTCTGCCGTAAGGAACTATAGGAGTAAGTTCAGTGGGAAAGTCAAATGCGAAGTTACAAGCACAGTGGCACCAAGTCACGAGAAAGGCTGGTGGGCAGGAAAGCAATTAAAGCAGGTAGCTTGAAAAACGTGGTATGTGGGGAAAAAGAAAAATGTTAGGGATAGTTTCTGCTGCATTCATGATGAGGACATGCATGGAGAACCAGGATGGGATCAAAGAACCAGTGCTGGTCGCCTGCTAGGTTTCCTCTAGGACGCTTACTACCTTGGTAAGGGAGAAAGAGCATTAAAAATGGGCCAGATCCCCCCTCCTGCAGAGGTGCAATACCACCCCAGCGACCCAGACTGCGGTGACACCCATGGCAGAGGCTGAGCTTGCCTCAGAGGACATGGCAGCCCAAAGGCTCTTGTTTTCCTGAATAATAACGTAAAAAGCTGCCAAGTCTCTGCCAGACTCAGGCAGGGCTACAGGAAAGCCTCTCGGGAGCAAGCTCCAGAAATGCAGAAGCTTAAGACAACAGCAGTGAGGGATTTTTATATAGTGCTTCCATCATCACCTAAGTGCATTTCTTCTGGTTCCCAGGGTACTATGTAATAAACAAAGAAATTTAAAAAAAAAAAAAAAAAAAAAAAAAACCACCAAACTAATCACAGCAGAAAATAACCACAAAAACATTCTACTGGCAAAAAAATAATCCAGGATAGCACATGAGTCTCTCCCATAGCTCCATTACGCACATGGTAGTCGTGTCCTCCAAAGTCTTGCTGCATGTGGTGCAAAGCCCGTTGGGGTGGGTTTCCAGCCAGCCAGGACCCGGTGGGATCCATGGCGTGAAAGCAACCAACAATTCCTTCATCCACCTTCATCTGCCTGCAGGAAAACCAACGAGGAACGGTGCTGAGCAGAGCTTATCAAAGATTTAAGCTTAAAAATACAGCAAGCCTTGCCCTGCCCCAAATGCCTCTTTTCAAAATCAGCATTTGCACAGAAACAGCCACAAGTTCGCTCCATCCAGAAGAGCTGGGAGAGAAAAGGCATCATTTTATACGTTCCTGCTCATTTATTCCTTCTCCTCCCCCTTCCTCCCAGGCTCTTCTCCTTTCCAGGCTACTCCTGACACTTACTAGGCAGGGGCAAAGGGGGTCCCTTTCCACCCCCTGGCACCAAGACTGCACCATAGCAAGAGGAAAGGAGCAGGGAATGTGGGTTTCCCTCCCTCTTGGCCTCTCAGGGAAGGTTTTGGTGGCTTCAGGGGATGCTGCCCCTGGGCAAGGCAGGGTGAGACTGGGCTGGAGGGTTTATGGTTTTCTCTAACCCTGTGGGAAAGATCATGAAGCACAGGGAGGCATGGAACAGAGCTGCCAGCAGCCAAGCAGAAGTGAGAGGCAGAGGCAGGAGATGTCCCACAGAGATAAAACATCGATCAGCAAGAGGTGCAGGGGAAAGGAGCTGGATGAGCTTGATTCCCATATCCCTTGAGAGAGGCACCGCAGGATGCATCCATCCCAAGGAGCAGCACTTGATTCAGCTCCCAGAAAGACTGCGCCTTTCCTAATTAATGTGCATTTCATTTACTCTGCATAATTTATTTCTCTTCGAGACACCAGCCCTGTGACAATATTTGATGTCGAATCAGTTTGGAAACAAATGTAAGATACTTTATCGTTCCCATCTCAGCTCACATACACACAATTTCTGTCTCGGTGCCAGCAATTACAGCAGACCTCAGCAACAACTTTTAGAAATTGCTTATTACTGAGCCTGAATAATCCAAATTCCCTGTCCAAAGGCATCCATGTGGCTTTTTAAAAAGGCTCAGCTCTTCCGCTGACCTGTGGGAGGGCTGCTCACCCCAGGGATGTTCAGGAGGGTCCCCCCCTGTCCCCAGCTGTGGGAGGTGGGGGGGTCCCTCCCCAAGGCCACCCAGCCAGGTGCTGCTCTCACACCCCTTTGTGTCCTTTGCACCCCCCGGCAGATCTGGTGCCAGGGACAGAGTATGGCATTGGGATTTCAGCGGTGATGGACAGCCAGCAGAGCGTGCCGGCAACCATGAACGCCAGGACCGGTGAGTTTGGCCCCATTGCATGCTTCAAGCACAGCTGGCTCCTATGGCTCAGATGTCCCCATAGGACAGTCCGTGCATGGGAACAAAGGTGTGCACCAACCCTCTCCCATAGAGCTTGACAGCCCCCGGGACCTCCTGGTGACGGCCTCCACAGAGACATCCATTTCACTGGCCTGGACCAAAGCCATGGGTCCTATCGACCACTACCGTGTCACCTTCACCCCTGCCTCAGGGATGGCATCCGAAGTGACAGTGCCCCGGGATGAGTCACAGCTCACCCTCTCGGAGCTGGAGCCCGGGACAGAGTACACCATATCCATCATCGCTGAAAGGGGACGCCAGCAGAGCCTGGAGGCCACCGTGGATGCCTTCACAGGTAGAGAAAGATAAACTGGGGCCAAGGGCACAGACCACCACCCCACACTGGCATCTACGCCAGCCCGCTGTATCCCTAGCACCTAAACTCTTGAGGTGGTGATGGGGATGAGAGCTGGAGGCAATGCATCCATACGGGAACAGGTCTGTTGACCTCAAAAGGAGGATGGCCCTACCAGTGTAGGTGCCTTGTCCCCTTTGCCTGCAGCTCTGAGCACACTTGCTTGGCTAGAGGCTCCCATAAGGACAAGGCAGGGTTGGGGGAATGGGAAGCCCATGCCTTCCCCTGTGGTCAGGGTGGCCTGTGTGTCCCTAAGAAAGAGAAATGAAGCCTTGAGGGACCTTACAAGGACCTCTGGGTAGAAAGCCTGCAGCTGAGAAGCTCAGACAACACATACCATCTGTAGTGGGACAGCCTTACCACCTACCATATGGGTCTGGGATGGAGGGTGTGTGCAGGCAGAGCTGAGAAAAGCACTGGTTTTCCCCTCCCAGTTCTGCCTCTTGATCCCAGCACAGTTTCAGATCAATAGAGAGCCCAGAGCTCCAGCTTTGCCACCTCTCTTGGGTATTTCCCACACAAACACTGAGAACATCGTGGAGGCCAGGATCTGCAGATGGTTGGGGCTGCATCTCCCCTCTCCATCTTGCAGGTGTCCGGCCCATCACACAGCTCCACTTCTCCCAGCTGACATCATCCAGTGTGAATGTCACATGGAGCGACCCATCCCCACCAGCAGACCGCCTCATCCTCACCTACAGCCCCCGGGATGAGGAGGAGGCGCAGCAGGTCACACTTGAAGGCACCCGTAGGCACGCCAGCCTGGCGGGCTTGCAGCCATCCACCGAATACCTGGTGTCACTGGTGGCTGTGCACGGCACCATCAGCTCTGAGCCTGTCATGGGCTCCATCACAACAGGTACCATGGAAAGCCCCCCGCCGGGCACAGGACCCTACCAGGAGGGCGGGCCGGGGGACAGGGAGCAGACCTGCCTCCCACAGCTTTGGTTTCTGCTCCATCTCACCAGGGATTGATGCGCCGAAGGACCTCAGGGTGGGCAATGTCACTCAGGAGTCCATGATGGTCTACTGGAGCCCTCCCATTGCTGCCTTTGACCACTATAGAATATCCTACCGTGCCGCCGAAGGTAATGGGTCAGACCGCTCTTGCTCATACCCTGAGCTCACAGCTGCCAACCCTCCCTCCACCCACTGGCAGGAGCAAGCCACCAGGTCATCTTCACCCCAGGCAGCATCCTGGAGCCCTGGGCAAAGCCACCAATAGCTGGGATGGACCAAGAGGCTGCAGGGACGGGGTGTCTGGGACAAGGATGGGAAGGGACCACCGCAGCCAAGGGCCAGCCCAGCACAGAGGGGCACAGGGAGTGATTCACTGCAGTGAGCTCTCCCTGGGGATGGTTAATTCGGGGCCCAATCCTGAAATCCCACCTCCCTCACCTGCTTCCCAGGTTCATCTCCCTTGGTCCCAGTTTTGCCTTTGATGCTGAAAAGGTTGAGCCAGCAGCGATGGGCACACAGGTGTGCACCTGCAGGCACAAAACCCAGTTACCCCCAGTATCAGCCCTGGACTGGTGGCATTGCCCTCCCCTCCCAGGCACCTCCTATAGCCCAGGGATGGGGCCAGCTGTGATGCCAAAGCTCTTGGCTCCATCCCAGCAGGCAGGACAGACAGCACCGCCATCGGCAGCGACGCCACCGAGTACGCCCTCCGCCACCTGCAGCCCGCCACCAAGTACGAGATTGGGGTGAAGAGCGTGCGGGGCCGGGAGGAGAGCGAGGTGGCCTCCATCACCGTGTACACAGGTGGGAAGGAGCTCCTGGTAGGCAGGTAGCGCTCAAACTGTGCCAGGGCCAGCCCTGGCAGCCCCTGCTTGCACTAGTAATCAGGCAGCTGAGAGCAAGCTAGACCTGATGCAAGCTCAAGATGATGAGCAAGGCTCACAAGGGCCCAGTGTGTACTGTTGAAGTATGTCTAAGCAAAGCCTTTCCCGAATATGCGTAGGTAGTCATGGGAGGGAGTGATAAATCTGTGTACTGGGCACGGGGAAGCCAGAGATACGATGGTGGGCAACCATGACAACCTTTCCTAAAGGAAGTACAGACTTCCAGAAATAATCCCCGGGGAAGCCCGGACACAGACAGCATCTGCTGCAAGAATAAAACCCTCTGCTAACTTCAAACTCCTCAAAACCTAAAAAACTCCTTAACATCCCAGGCTGTGCGTCAGGAAAGCAGTGGAAGAGCAGCCCAGGTAGCAGAGCTATGACATCTCTGCTCTCCAGCTAGGGCAGCAGTAACTCCTCTGCAGGCACATGGGCCTGTGTTACTGAAATCTCAGCATGAAGACCTTATCAACACCAATGTGATGTAGATAAGCAGACACTTCTTTATTGACAGCCGGGTGCGTGAGTGAGTCCTCTCACGATCAACGCACACCAAGCTTCAAAATCATACACCATATATAGAACTTATTCATGCATATTCATTAAGTATTCACGCATAATCATAGTATTTCCCGAAAATCATTAACATACCCTCCTCCCAAATCCGATTCTGCACAGTAAAGGTTAGAAAGGTCCAGAAATGGGTCTGGGGTACGATTTGGGTAGGTGGTACATGAGTCGGTGGTCGCGATCTCCCCCCTGCCGGAATTACCTTTTACTAAAGCTCACGGTTTCTTGGCAGGTAACTACAAGCTGTTCCAGTCGACTCTCCCCAGTTCCCATTAATTCTACATTCTGACATTTCAATACACTTTCTACATACAGAAGACTAGTCAAATACAAAGAAATCTGTAAAATCCCAAATTTGTTACCTAAGTTTTAAACAATGATTCTAGCCCATTCTTCTGGCCTTGGTACAGGGCTGTACAGAGGATTTCATAGCAACTTTTGCTGTGCAACTACAAGTTTCATTAAAATCTATTTCTTATTCCAAATGATTTTACAAAATCAAATAAAGTCAATTAATTCTAACTTATTAGCAGATCTGTAACACCTGGGTAGCAAGTCAGGACCACAAGCGATGGGCCACAAGAAGCCTTTCCAGTCCCCATTCCCATCTTTTAAACACTTCTGACTCTGAATCTGTCTTCTGTGCAGCCATGGATGTCCCCTTGGGGGTCACGGCCACCAACATCACCCCTACCGAGGCGCTGCTGCAGTGGAACCCACCGCTGTCAGAGGTGGAGAGCTATGTCCTCATCCTCACCTGCCGCACAGGTATGCTGGGGCTCCATTTCACCTCACCTCCACCTCTCCCCCACCCCAAAGCCCAGGGCTCAGTAGGTGTCCTCCACGGAAGGAGCCCTTGCTTCAGGAGGGCAGCAGCTGGTGGGTGGCATGGCTGTACCCCATCCTCAGACACCAGCTCCTCCCACGCAGGTCCCATGGCATGCGCCTTGCACTGCCCCCACCAAGCCTCAGAGCACAGCAGTCCACACAGGAAAGGACTGGGATCCTCCCAATTTGCTAACTGGCCCACCAGCAGCAGCCCTGGGGCAAGCAAGTACCCATCGCAAAGAAACTCGGTGTGTGGCAACATCAATGAAACCCACCACTGAAGGCAAAGAAAGTATCAGGCAAATATAGGGACCATGGGAAAAATAAGACCATCCTTCAGACCGACCACCACCACTACAGCTCACCTGCTGCACTGGAGCTCACGGTGTTTCAGCCATGGTGTGTCATACCCATAGACACATTTTGGAGAACCACCTTGAACATCTACCTTAACTCATCTCTTTTGGCTTACAGTTGCAGGAGAAACAATTCTGGTGGATGGAGTCAACCAGGAGTACCAGCTGACCAATCTCCTGCCCAGTACCACCTACACAGTCTCTATGTATGCCACCAACGGGCCTCTCACCAGCCAGACCATCAGCACCAACTTTACAACTCGTACGTACGGTCACCTCCCCCACTGCCTGTTATGCGCCCTTACCCACACATCCACCCCAGGAAAGGCGGCCAGCAAGGCTCAGCCAAAGCTTTTGTCACATACACATGGGTGTAGAAGTAGCCATGTACCAAAAGGCCACCCAGATACCAGTGCTGGGCACAACACAAGAACAGAATTTTAATCACAACAAGCATCAACCATCATTTTCACTCTTGCAACCTCCATCCACCTCTTTCTTTGATTTCCCCTGGATGTGGTTCCCCGAGAAGACCCTTGACCAGGTCTTTTTCTTGCCCAAGGCTATAATCCAGGAAAGTCCCACAACCCATTTTGCTTACAGGAAGCTCGGCAGGCCCCATAACACATGAATTTCGGAGCTGTTACCCTTCAGAGAACATGCAAGTAGAGAAGGACATTTAGAGGGCTTACAGAGCTCTGATCAAGGCTGGAGATGGGTGGTGGGGTCTGGAAACTGAGGGTGAGGATGGACTTTGGGCTGTAGCTCAGGGTTGCAAGGTCGAATCCCAGTGCACTGAGTTGGGAAGCGGGCCTGGGGAGGTTGGTTGTCTGTGAGAACTTGCACTTCCCTTGGTCCCAATCCACCCTTGCAGTTTTGGATCCTCCAACAAATCTGACTGCCAGTGAAGTCACTCGACGGAGCGCCCTGCTCTCCTGGGTGCCTCCCGTGGGAGAGATCGAGAACTACGTCATGACCTACAGATCCACCGATGGCAGCCGGAAGGTGAGCGAGTCCTCACAAAGAAAGAGGCTCATTAAGTCAGGGAATAACACAACTGTGGAGAAATGAGCAGGAGAAACCCAACGAGGTAAAAGAATGACGCTCACTAGGTCAGGGAGAGACCAGAAGGGCAAACACTGCTTTCTACATAAGCAATACTTTAGACAAAAAGTTAGAAAACACAGGAAAAGATTGCCTAGGGCAAAATCTTCATGTACATCTGCAGGTCTGGGCAAAGAGGGCATACCTGGGAAGTCTGGAGGAACAGGGGAAATTCCCAACTTGGGAAACACAAGCAAGCTGAGGCAGGAGAAAATTACCCCGCAAACAGAGATGCTGAAAAAGCCATTTGCCCTTCTTGCAAAAGGAAGATAGGAGCAGACAGCTAATTAATCCCGCAATACAATATATTTGATTATTTAATGAGTACGTCCATATCTGCCTGTCCGGAGGCTGCTACAAACACTATCAGGAATACGTCACTGCAGAGTCTCATTGCCTTTGCCGGTGCGACTGGCTCGCCGCAGCCGGAGGATAATAGCTTTGCAAAGGGGTTCGATATAATGCTAAGTGGCATTGGCTGACGACCAGAAAAATTAACATGACAGGAACTGATGGAGCCAAAACTGGCTGATAACTAGGTTTTGGCCAGCTCTGCTCCTTGCAATGCTTGGGCAATCAGTCATGCCCCGGATTGAGGGCACGCAGATCCCGACAGAGTCGGTAAACAGAGCACACAGACTGCAAACATTTACATCTCCTGTGCCTAAACCAAACCAGCTAGCTTTCTCCTGCCCAAACCATCCCAAAAGGTCGAATATATATTAACATCACCTTGACTTAGTCCAGGGGTGTAAGCAGCCATGCAACGCTCCTCGGCCAGGCACCAAGGGCTGCAGCAGTTTGTAGCTTCCCTTCCCTCCTCGCTTGCTCTTTAGGCTCCCCATCGCTTTTCTCATCTGTTGCTCTTGGTGTCTACCTCCTTCTGGGACCCATGTACAGGAGCTGATTGTGGATGCCGAGGACACATGGATCCGCCTGGAAGGGCTTTCTGAGACCACAGAGTACACCGTGCGCCTGCAAGCTGCCCAAAACACCATGCGGAGCGGCTTCATCTCCACCACCTTCACCACAGGTGAGGACCTGCGCCGCATCAGCTTGGCCAGGTGGGGTTTAGGCCACTCACCATGCTGGCAGACACAGACTGCTTTTGTGGGCTCTCCCTTCTCAGGCAGCATTTCACCATGATCCACAGAGAGGTATCTTCATTGCCACGACCTACAGTGCTGTTTTGCTATGCAAAGTTAATGGCTGTACCTATATCTGTAATACAACACAAGACCCAGTCCAGGGCAAGGGGTTTTGAGCTTCAGACCAGGAACCATCTACCAAACCCTTTACCTTGCCCTTGCCCCTCCTCAAATGCATAAATAGAGGGGGAAAAAAACCCAGAAGTTAACAACATGTATCAAGAGGTATGCTCTTGGAGCGAGCAGGGAGAGACTCAGCTGGTCTCTCCATGCTGTAAACATGGTCCAACCTCTCAGATATATCATAGAATCATAGAATGGTTTGGGTGGGAAGGGGCCTTTAAGGGCATCTAGTCCAACCCCCCTGCCATAAGCAGGGACATCTTCAGCTAGGTCAGGTTGCTCAGAGCCCTGTCCAACCAGACCTTGAGTGCTCCCAGGCATGGGGCATCTCTGGAAATATCAAGCAGGTGCATCTCCACTACCACCAGTGGAGTCACGGACAGCAGGGCCAACGTGCCCACAGGACTGTGATCCCACAGATTTTACCTAATGGCATTATTCCTCCCTCCTCTCATTCCACAGAAGTCACGATCCACTGAGGTAACGGGGATTTCCTTTCCAAATCAAAGGGTGGGCGTCCACGTCCAACCCTCACAGACAGAGTGCTTATGCTTGCAAGAATGACACTTGTATAAAAATGTCACCATTGCCCCCACCATTTGCAACCATTCATGTTAGAAACTGTGCAAAGCATGTTGTCCCTCCGCCTCTTTGAAAGCCATGCTAGGCCTGGGCACTTAACAGACAGAGTGCCTGTTGTTCAGGGCTGAATCTAATTGCATTTCTCCTGGGCTTCAAAAGCACTAAGCCTGAAGACAATGTCCACCAAAATTCCTCCTATCTGTGCTGCCAGTTCGATTAGGAGAGTTTTCTTTGCATCTGCTGCAGATACACTTTCCCATCTCAGTTACATGCAAAGGTCCCTTCATCTGCTTTTAAGAGATAATAGAAACTATTTACATTACCAAAAAAACCCCAGAAAAGACTCTTCCCTAATGCATCTGTGGATCAGGTTTTCCTGTTATTCTCACCTCTTATGCAGGCATATAAAGCCAGCGCAATTCAGGCAGGTGACGGAAAAATGCATGTCATCTTTGAGGTTCTTTGGGAGTCAGGGACAAAACTGCATGGGGCTGGCTTCTCCACTGGGATAAAGCAGCAGAAATCCACTCACGTCAGGCAAGGAGAGCACGGTTTCCATTAAACACAAATGCCAGACCTCGGCAGTATTAGAGACACCATTGCCAGCTGATGCAGCATCCAAACACACGTTTAATTACTTTTAAGATGAAGATAGGCACCAACTAGACACCAGCTTCTCCCCACTTACCCCCCGTATCGATCAGACAGAAGCACCCAGGAACGACCGCTGGGGCAACGCGATCCATGGGCAGCATCCTCAGCAAAGAATCGGGGTCTGGGATTCAATTATTTCATTTACTCTGGCAGCACATCAGGGCACTTTGCAGAGAATAAGGACTTGTCTTTAAGGAGACAGGAAAAAAAAAAAAAAAAAAAAAGAAAACAAAAATACCAACCAGGCTTAATTTAAATTGTTTTGCTTCCTTCTGCTCACAGTACACATCCCGGGGTTCTGCCATTGCTTCTGACATATTAATAGCTCAGCCTCTTTGTTTCATGTTTGCATAAGGTTCTTGGGGAATTGTATACAGATGGGACAAAAGGAAGAAACAGATACAGTATTTATAATTTATAGTGGTTTGAAATGTCTTTCAAGGTCTCCTTCGCTCCTAAAGATATGAATATAAATTAAGAAACGAGTAATCTCTGCAGAGCTCAGGGGAGCCTGAAGTCGTTGTCTTTGAAGCAGTTTTCATTGTTGGATACTCTAAAATGCAAACACTGCCTCACCACACCTTGCGTTACAGAGCACGGAGACAGGAAAAAATAGGGAGTCTTCAATATTTGGACAAAGTGACAACCTCCAAAGTCTCCAGGTGGCATGAATGGGGGGGAATACACCCAAGTGGGAAATAACAGACAAGGGTCTGTACCCTGGTCCTACGGGGTATCACTCAGTCGTGACGGATGTACACAGCACACCCTTTGCACCTTCTCAATGAGTAACCAAGGCACCCTCCAAAGCCACATCCATATTTCCAGCTCTGCACTCATTTACTCCAGCATCCATACGCACCAACGGCAAAGAGAAAGATGTAGTTCCACATTTTGCATTAAAGGAGAAGAAAATCAAACTCAGAGTTGACAGCCCAATATTGTTGGGGTCTTGTAGTTCAGACTTTTTTAAACTCTGACCCCTAAATGAGAAGTTTCTTCCTTAGAGGACACCTGGAGCAGAGCTACACAGCCCGTGCTGTCTGCCCATCTCTAGTATCTGGCACAGCCTAATTCCTGCTCAGTTTGCAAGTGACAGTCAGCCTGGCATAAGTCCACCATTGTTTCCAAGGGCATGGATCAGGAGAATCCATCTGGAATCAATAAAGTCAAAAAACTTGCTTGTAGCTGGCAATCCTGAGAGGAGGACAGGTTCTGGTATTGTCACAGCTGTCTAAATACGCCGGTCACGGCTCAAACCCCAGGGTTTCAGACACAGTGCAGAAAGATGATGCAAGAAGTGACATCCCTCATCATTCACAGCGAGGTTACAATGCGCCTTTCCAATATGCACACACTTTTTTCCATTAAATCCTCCAGTGTTGTTGGCAGAGGTAAAGTCCCTCCACTTCACAAAGTAACTTGAGACGCAGAAGCCAAATTAGACTTTTCCTGGATCACAACCAGTGAGGCCCGAGGCATGTGGAAAGGGTGTTGCTCTCCTTAAGTTTTTCTTGGGTTTGTTTTTGTTGTTGTTGTTGTTGTTTTGGTTTTTTTTTTATCTTGCAGGCGGCCGTGTCTTTGCTAACCCTCAAGACTGCGCCCAGCACCTGATGAATGGAGACACGCTGAGCGGCATCTACACCATCTCCATCAACGGGGACCTCAGCCAGCGGGTGCAGGTGTACTGCGACATGACCACGGATGGAGGCGGCTGGATTGTGAGTAGCCGTGCGGCTGTCCTCTGTGTTGTCACCATCACAAAGTAACCGAGCCTCACGCTACCAGCAAAGCCAAGCACCACGCTGCACGGGAACGACAGCAGGCTTAATATCGCATGCTTCATTTCCCACGCCATAGGGAATGGCCCACGCTCCAGTAATAATAGTTACACTTGGAGAAATGCCCTTTGATTTATTTGACATGTTTGCAGTGCTTCTGGAGAGCAAAATCTGAGAGTGAAGCTGATTTATTGTTCTAGAAATGAAATTAATGGCCGGTAGCTTTCACAGAGAATGATTCACGCTGCCTGCAGTAGGAGGGTGTCAGGCATCACCCCAATTGAGTCCGCACAGGAGCACTTTAGAAGCAAATGCCTGTTTGGCTTTTGAATTGCACAAACACTGCCTGTCTTGATGTAGATGGACTGACAGCTTAAGTAAATAATGCTCTGGTGCTTTGATTTTATTCATGTCAAATGCTTGCTTACACGCATTACACAAAACCCTGCCAGATGTATAGTTAAAACAACAAAAAAAAGGACTTGCCCAAATGCTGATTTCTAGCATGGGTATTATTCTAGCTAGGAGATTTACCTCCATCTCACTCTGCTTCAGACCATCCCCTTGCATGCCACAGAAAGAGCCAGCTGAAAGCAGAATCACATGCTAGAAGAACAGTCACCATGCATTGGGTAGAGCAGAAAGCTTGACGGCTGATTCCTTCCTGTTAGAGCATTGATTTGCCTTGGACATCATCTAACATCTCTTCAGTTTCTCCATCTGCACATGAATTAATTGCATGGCTACAATTAACACTAACTGGATGGGCACTGCAATTTGTGCCTCTGAAAGGGGCAATGGAAAGAAAAAGTATTGTCTTTACTTCACACTGATCTTCCCCCACCACAGGTCTTCCAGAGGCGGCAGAACGGGCTGACTGATTTCTTTCGGAAATGGGCGGATTACCGGGTTGGCTTTGGAAACCTGGAGGACGAGTTTTGGCTGGGTATGACCCTCACTGTTTGTCTGTCAGTGACACGTCAAACCTGAGCCCCCTACGCACCGTGCTGCTCGCCCATGCCAGCTGTTGGCTCCTTGCCTTTCACCCCACTCCTCTACGCTCTCCCTCGGACAGTTTTTCTTCCATTCATTCCCAGCCCTTCACATTAGAAAGTCACTCAGGGGCACACAACATAAAAGCACATTGTGAAGGCCAGCAGCTCCCCAGTTTGCTCCTCCTAGGAGAGAAGGGGCTAAGCTGGGAGTTTTCATGGACCAAAAAGCATCATCCTCCTTTGGATGACTACAGGTTGCATCAGTAGCATCTATGGATCACGGGCCTCGCCTGGCCTTGGCCAGCAAGCCAGTTGCCCGAAGAAAGTAGGAAAGGGGCAAGTGGGAGGAAACCCAGCACAGCTCTGAAACGGAGCGTGCTGCCCCAAAACCTGAACACAAGCCAAGGCCAGCCCTGCAGCGTGAACACGCTCTGGCTCGTGTGGAAGCTTAGCAGCAATGGGAGAAGCACCAAGGCTCCGCAGCTGAACTCCCCCAGCTTCAGCAGCAGTGTGGAGAAAGCTGAGCCTGGGCCTTGAACCCACCTCTCATAGCCACGGGGAGGTGAAGCTCAAGTGCAAACAGAGCTCAGACCCCACCACTGCCAGGAGACACAAAGACTTAGCCAGAAGCGCTGTTGCTTTTTGGTTCCCCTCCTCGCACTCATTTCCCACAGCTGTGTTATTTACCTAGAGCTCTTTTTGTTTGCTCACGGGGCGGATCCAGGCACTGGGTCTCACCGGGTGTCTTGCTGCTTGTCTCACCAGGCTTGGACAACATCCACAAGATCACGTCCCAGGGGCGCTACGAGTTGCGAATAGACATGAGGGATGGCCAAGAAGCAGCGTACGCCTACTATGACAAGTTCTCCATCGGCGACTCCCGGAGCCTGTACAAGCTGCGAATCGGGGACTACAACGGCACTTCAGGTACAACCTCCTTGCTAGCAAGTAGTAAGGAAATCCTGGCACCCGTGAGTCTGAAACTATAAAGGAAATCCCAGCATCAAAGCTCACTTGTTTGGAGCAGCAAGACACAAACCCATAGCCCTTTCTGCCTCCCTGCAGTCCGTCATGTAAACCAGGCTGGATAAATCCCACAAAGGACACAGGGAATTTTCCATCGGGGATTAGATATTTAATATCAGAGGCATTACTGTTCAGATAACCAGGTCAATCATCAGAGGTGTCATCTCACTTGGCAGTAACCGCAGAGTGCTATTGATGCTGTGCTGGAGGGTGTATTTATTGCCCTCCCACAGCAATGGAAAAATCTGAAATCCTCTGCATTGTTTCCTCTTGCAGAGGCCAAACAATGGCCAGTTTTTCAAGGACACTGTCACACCTGCTTGCTCAGTCAATGCAGCAGCATGAGGCTTTGCCCACCAGAAAACAGTGGGTGATGGAGGGAGGGCACGGAGGTCTCTTCCCAAGAAGGGGGAGAGGGGACGGCTGCAGCCTCTTTAGCTAGGATAGATAGGATAGACAAAACTTCACCACCATGTACTTAGCAAGGAACCACACACCATATCCAAGATGCAGGAATTTTTTATTCCAAACCTGGTAGCTGCTACTGGAAAAACAGCAACCGGAATCTTGGTTGTGTGCAACAAAGCACTTGCTCTGACCTTAAGTCCTAGGGCATGAGGCACCCAACCTATTACCAAAAATGCCAGTAACTACTGCAGACATGACTCCCTCCCTTTCCCCACACAAGCTCCCCTTCTAGCCGCCCAGCCAAGGAGCTTCTGCTCCACCTTGAGCAAAGAGAGCCAAGACCTGCCCAATGGTTCATCGCCAAGAGGTGTCCTAGCAAGCTTCACTGTGCCTGGACTGCACGGTGCTGGCATGAGTCTACTTTGTATTTTCTTAGGGACCACCAAGGAGCATAGTAAGGATGTCTCCTGTAAATACATCAGTTGTAATAACCATGTTTCACTTGGATGTTCTTTCACCCAAAAGCAGCTCTTTTGGTCCTTAGTAAGAAGGTGAGATGAGGTTTGTGGTTTTGGTAGAATAAGATATCACACACCTCCCAAAAGCTTCTTGCCCTTATCCAAAGTGAGAAAAGAAGGCTAAGCATCTTGGTTCAAGGGACAAATGCTCGGTCTCCATTAGGCGAAAAAGTTCCCTTTGGCTCACAGGAGGGAAGGAGGCTGAAAGAGTCCTGAAGTTAAGTAGTGGAGCCAGGCTTTGGAAAATCAGGGATGCCCAAATCTAGGACTTAGTTCATTTCTGAAACACTGAAATTCAGATCCAAACTCATACAGCATTTTATCTGCCAAGCCCAAGCAGCCGCTGAGCTTTGCTGTGGTCTGTACTGATCCTAAACGGACAGCAGAGGACCTCAGATGAACCAGTTGTGAGCAATTCCAGTTAACGTTGTTCCCAGACCTTCAGCTGCTTGAGCCGTGGATTGGCAGGCTGCCACATCTACCAGAATATCTTAATTTCCTTGTGAAAAGACCAGGTGACTCCGGCTCTAACACCTTTAACGGCACCTCTTTCCACAGGGGACTCCCTCAGTTATCACCAGGGCCGCCCCTTCTCCACCAAGGACAGGGACAACGACGTGGCTGTGACCAACTGTGCCATGTCCTACAAAGGGGCCTGGTGGTACAAGAACTGCCACCGTACCAACCTCAACGGCAAGTACGGGGAGTCCCGGCACAGTCAGGTAAGGACAGAGCTGGGCTGAAAGCCTTCGGCATTTCTTCTAGGGGTGTGACCAAGCCTGACAGCAAGCCTAGGCTGGAGCTGGGGCCGCACAGTCCATGCACCAGGGGTGGGAGCACCGGTGGGGTGACCCCACACCAGCTGGAGCAAAGGGAACCACCTTCAAGCCATTTAGGCTGATGCTTTGTGCCTCAAACTGGCTGCCGTGGTCATTTACCATGGCACCTTACTGCATTACATTAAAAAAATATTACATACGGGAAATCTGATCAGGAGCCTTTGAGCAGTGGGAAAAACAAAGGCATGGCTGCAGAAGAGTTTCTTACCCTTCCTGTAGCAAGTTCTTCCTTCTGACTTCTCTACAGCCATCAACCCTGTTTCCTTCCTTTCCAGCTCTGGTTTCTTGTTAGGGTCTTTCTTTACCCTGTGCCTTTCTCTCCCTCCTGCCAGGGGATTAACTGGTACCATTGGAAAGGCCACGAGTTCTCCATCCCCTTTGTGGAAATGAAGATGCGACCTTACAACCACCGTAACATCGCTGGGAGGAAGAGACGGTCCCTACAGCTCTGAGCCAGCTGAACCCCTCCTGCCTCCCACCACCTGACCTTTTCTGTCATTTGTTTGTATTTTATAATATGAAAAGGGAAAAAAACCACAATTACTACTCATCTGAGATAGCAACCTGCCCCCCCACGAGTGCTGGAGGGAACCAGGGTACAAGCAAAGGCCGTGTGAAAGGGAAGACCTCGTTGCTTTGCATCTGTCCCAGAGAAATACCAAATTTCCAGTTTCCCTACCCCAGTCCTCTGGCCCTTAACATGAGAACAAGAAAGAGACAGACAGATTTTTTTGATATTTTTTTAAAACACATAGAAATCCCCAGCAAAGCCTGTTAGAAATGTTTGTCACAGGGCCCATGGCAGAAACCTTCCCCACAGGGACCTTGGGGCAGCCATTTCCACCCCAGTCATGGCCAGGGACACCCGTCCTCTCCCTGCCTCCCTGTTGCCTCCTGGAAGGGAAGTCCCAAGCTTCATGCCATCCTGTAGACACCAACTCTTCCAGCAGGCAGAGGCCCATCTCTCTTTCTGGCCTGGTCATCCCTCCCCTACACACAGGCACTGCACACATGAAGACAAACTGAGGATGAGCAAATGCAAGGCTCATCCCATCCCCAGTTTTCGCACATCACACCAGGAGGGCTTGGCAAGCATCAGCATATGTAGGCAAACTCTAGAAAGCCCACAGCTCATGTGCTGGCCCCACCACAGCCAAACCCATCCTCATGTACATGGGGTGTAGGGGAACAAGAGCTGTTCCACCAGCCCCAGCCTGTATCATCCACGCCTTCCAGTTGAACTCATCCCACTCCAGGTGCACAACATCTGCCTGGGTTGTGCTGAGCTTGATGGAGAAGAAAGGAGTCAAAGGAGAGGACCTGGGAGAAAAATCACTACTTGTGGTCTTGAGGCCTAGGGCCCGTTTCCTCTGCTATTTCTACATCCCACTGCACTGGCTTTCACTGAGGGCATTGGTCCCAAACCAAATAGTCTCAGAGAAGGAGCAGCAACCAAAAGAGCCACCACACAAGCGCAGCCCAGCCTGAAGCCGGCAGCTGGTACAGCCCAGGTGCTATTGTTCAGAGACCTCCACGGTACACGGGGAAGGATGGCAACACAGCTGAGGGAAGAGAAGCGCAAGCTGAGAAATGCCCATTCCTTCCCTTCTCCTGCACCACCCCTCTTCGCTGCCATCACAAGAGGGACACAAATCTCAGTGCCTTGGTATCAGCATCTCTCTAACAGGAAATCAACCATTTCCCTTCCTGGAAGGAATGTTTAGTCCATCCAGATTCTGGAGCTCTTCAAGACTCTTGAAAGAATAGATGAGTTCACTCTTCCCACCCTTAACTTCTCCTCTTTTAAGGAAGACGGACCCTTTGGATAGCTCTGGCTGGGTCCTGTTACCATTGACACCACCTCCATGTAGCCCAAATGACCACCCGCCGGAGTCACTCCTCTGCTGAGTGCTCAGATCAATGCTGGGTATTGTCACTGGTCTGGTCTCGGAGAAGGGTCTTGTCCCCACAGCCAAGGACAATACAGCTCATCATTGGGTTTGCAGCCAAGGGAGCATTACAAATGCTAAACACTGCTTTGTTATTTTATCACACTGAAGCTGCTTTGTCTCAAGAAACATCTACCAGATGGCAACATAAAGGCATCTTTACAGTAGCTTATAATTCAGGCCAGTGTCTCTTTCATGGCCATGCTCCTGGATCTGCTGACGTTACTCACCATGGCTGCAGAGCTGAAGAAGGGCATTAAGCAGGAAACGCAGCCTCCTTGTCCATGTACTGGCACACAAAATCATAGCTAACCCCAAGGTCAGGATCAGATCCAGGCTCCAGCCCTTCAAATGGTCAGCTTACAAGCTGCAGTCCAACCTGGAGGAAGGATGCTGTAGCTCAGCAACATCACGTGTGTAAATGAGGCATCTCTTGTTACTTCCAATCAGCATCAAATCAGGCAAAAAGTCAACCAATTGGGCAACAGGTGAGTCAGAGAGGCTGCAGATGATGGGAACTCTTGTAGGACATGGCCGGTGTCACAGATGGCAGCACGTCACATCTCCTGAGCAGCCTGCCCTGTTTTAGGTCCTAAAAGTCAAGCAGCAGCCACAGCCGATTAAAACCTAAGAAGCCTCCTAGTGGACCGGCAGAGTAGTATTTTTCCCAACATCACCAAGAGTTTATGGGCAAGAAGTGTCCTAACAGAAGCACTGTAGTGCACCGGTTATAACCAGGAGCAGAGACGGGCAGTGGATGGTGTTCATGGCTGCTCAGATGGTGCTGTTTGCTTGTCTACCCAGGCAAAAGGAGGAGACATCCGTGGAAACACAAGAGCTCATCACTAGCAATCAAGTGGAAGGCAAGAACTCTCTTTTGAAAAGTATGAGTCAAACAGAAAATCAAAACAAGCTTTTTCCAGGGGGTTCAAAAGAAGATCCTCAAAAAAGTTGATTGTTCTCTTAACAGATTTACTGACGCATATCTCTCCCTCCCTGCTCATGTCCGTCATCCCTTTTATAAGTCCTGTAACTGGGATGAGAGGGCCCAGTTGACACAATGCCATCATTGAGTCTGAAGGACACTCTTGGAGATAACACCCGACCTTCTGGTGCTGTTATATACCAGTGCTGGTCCCTGCTCTCACACATGGTGCCAGAGTGTTGTCTTTCTATTACCTCGGTGAAACGCAGTTGCTAAAATCTTTTAAAGGAAAGACTTCTACACGTCATGGTTTTCTCCTGGTGATAGCCTAAGCACGCAATTAGCAAGGATGACATGGTCATTTGGGCCATTGTCCCTTGTTCAAGTTGCCCACATACAAGATACAATTTTCCAGAAATTCATTTTTCATTATTGCCTGATGAATTTTCCTGGACAAAGCTCCTGCCAGCAGTTTCAAGCAAATTTGTGCTTAACGTCGATGCTACAGAGCGTCAGAGAGTGTGATGAAGTACAATCTCTCTGCATCCTCCATCAGTGGTTGGGCAAGCCCTTTTTCTGAATTCACTCTCCAACCAGACCAGGTTTGGCCCTTGTCCCCCATCAGCACAGCGCTGAGACTGAATTAAGTCTTGGCATGAAATTCCCAGAAGCCAAGCCCAGATGCTGCCAGTGCTCATCTCACCTTGACTCCAGCACGTGAACCATCACTGGGCTCTGGTGGCTCCTCTGCCATCCAGCTCATACGACCCAGGCTTGCCCCAGAGCCCAGAAAGGAACCTGAAGCCATTACCCAAACCCCACTATCCACTGCGAGATGCCAGCTCCCACAACATCAAGCAGGAGGAAGCACGTGATGTCCTTCACCCAGCAGAGCACCACGTGTACCCAGGACCCTCTCAGCCTTTCAAAGCTGCCTCTTATTTCTAACCCCAAAATCTTGGAAGAAAACACCAAGGGACTTTCATCTCTTGCCCAGTTTTGATTTCCCTCTGTTTCCATTCCAGCCAGACCCCCAAGCCCACCATGCACTGCACTAAAACATAACAGAAAAACCCAAAACCAAAAGTTCTTGAAAGGAAAAGCTGCTTTTGCTAAAGTGATCCTTAAGACAGCACTTATAAATTAATAATTTGGGGAAGGAGAGAGGCCAGGCCCTCCCCAAAGGTAGCTGGGTTTTGGCAGGAGGATGCTGGAAGAGCATCCACACAAAAGTTTGGGAGAAGCCTTTGTTTCTACTGCTTTCCTTTGCATTGCTTTACCATGGGCATCTCAAGGCGTAGTACCAGCCTAAACGCGCTTTTGCCCAGCCTCTTACCTCCTTCCCAAAGCGACGCTCCCCCCAGGAAGCGTCAGGGTGCGGACAGCACAGCTTATGCCATCTTCATCACCAGTGCTGCAGCAGGTGAGGGCTCGAGCAGTGGTGTCCCCACGCTGGGGCAGCCCTGTGCCTGCCACAGGCTTAGAGCAACCTGCTGAAACACAGCAGGAGCTCAAACACCCACCTGGTGCCTCACCTCGGCGCCAGCACATGCCCTTCATCCAGACCCAGAGCCACCCTCCTGGGATGTCCCCACCGTCACACCCTGAGGTAACCATCACCCCCTGCCCTGTGGCCCCCTGCGATGCCCACAAGCTCTGACCTTACCAGACACTGCCAGCAAAGAGCACCCCCCCGCCCCCGCCAAAACCCTTTAACTCCTGCTTACACCGCTAACAGAGGGCTCCATCCCGGGGCCAAGGGAGAAGCCCATCCGTGTTTCTGCCAACCAAGCACCCTGGGATGGCCATCAAACCCAGCTGGTACCCTCCAGGTTCACCTTCCCCCTTCCTTAAACCTGATGGCGCCCAGATGGCGGTGGCAGGTCCTTGCCCCTTCTGGGAGCAGGGGGGGAGCAGGTCGGGTAAGGTAGAGGGAAAGACTCGTCCCTGGGGACGTGCTTATGCTTGGACCCACCTCGGCACCCAGCCTACAGCTCTCCAGGTGTCAGTGGTTTCTCAGAAGGATGGTGACACGAAGACCTAAACAAAGAAACGAGCAGTCCCTTGTGTACAGGTGTTACCCTGGAATTGTATTTATTACTTTAAAAAAAATTTAGAAACCATAAATAAGAAGGAAGAACGGAGGCAACGAAATCCCTTGGACAGGTTCTGACGAACTCAAACACAAACCAACGCAACCAAATGAGGGGGAAGATAAAAGCAAATAAATGCATAAATAAAATAAATAATATAAATAAATAATATATTAAACAAGCCTCCCCACCCTGTAATGAAAACGTAGCTCGGAGAATGGGATCGACGCTTGTTAACCATTGTTAACTAGTATTTTTAGTCCTGACCGCTCTTAGGCTATGTATAGTTCCTTTTTTTAATGCATTTTCTATACATTAATAAAAGATACCGAAGAAGCGAGCCGTGTGCCTGTCCAGGAGCGGGGTGGGAGCGGGGTCCTGGCGCATCCAAGCCCAGCAGCGACACAGCCCCCCCCCGACCCCACTCCAAGCAGGGACGTGCATTCCCTGCCCCTAATCCTTTATCCCACAGGAGAAGGAGCACAGGCAGCTTGTCAGCAGGGATTCGCACGCTCTCCCCCTCCTGTAGGACATGCCCTGCCCCAGCAGAGCTCAGATCCTTCTGCATCCAAAGCAGCTGTCCACAGAGGCTTGGTTTTTTTGCTCTGCTCTTTGCAGCTGAGCTGCAAGGTGTCGTACAGTCGAGGCAGCCGCCCCAAGAAAACATCCTCCTTGTTTGCAAAGCACAGCCAGAAACACCAACCAGGAGGAACAGAGCAGCCGAGAGACAAATCACATGCCACGTGATTAAAAAAAAAAACAAACAAAAAAACAGAGGGAGGAAATTCTGGGGGCAGCCCAGTGTCAGCTGGTGGTGCCATGTCCATCCTTGGAGGTGCTCAAGACCAGGCTGGAGAATGCCCTGAGCAACCTCATCCGCCCCCACGGCTGCCTCAGGCAGCAGGTCAGCTCAGAGGCTCCCAAGACCCAACCCCCCCCTGCCACCCCCCCCACCCCCAAACTATTCTGTTAAAATATATAACAATAAAGTGACCCCAAAGTTGGGTTGGTGTGGCCGGTCCTTTAACCACGGTAAGGCAGGGAGCTGTGCTTTGGCCTCAGCCCAGCGCAAAACATTTTGTTAATAAATTTAGCTGCTCCCATGAGCTAGAGAGGCCCTCAGCTCTGCAGCTTGCAGCCAGAGAAAGCAAAGCCACAGTGTAAATGCTCAGAAGCAGAGCAAAACAACCCCAGAGTCTTCAGTTAGAGCTATTCTCCCAATTTAGACAGCAATCTGTTCCCAGCACGATGGAAACCCTACCAAAAACCAAATTGCAAGGCTATTTCCAGCAGAACATGCTCCCCAGTGGAAAACAACAACAAAACAAAAAAAGCCACGAAAAATGAAAAAGCAATATTGATTTAGCAAAAATCTCTGGGACAAGTAAGAATTTCAGAGGATTTTGAAAGCTGTTTCACAGACAGACTTTATTTAGACCTCCTTGTCTTAAGTTTTCAAGTTTGACACGTAGCCAGGCAGGATGAGAAAGCCCAAAAGAAGCTCTTCCGCCAGACTGGTTCAATATTTTCTAAATTTAAGTTCTAAGAGGCAAAACAGGGGAATTTGCAGCAGTTTCTCAACTTCTCTTTCTTGCTCTGATTCAAAAGAAAAAAAAAGAAAGAAAAAAAAAAAAAAAAAAAAAAAAAAAGGAAGTTGTGAGCAGGGGGATCGCCCACCTTGGCCACAGCCACCGGCACAGCAAAACGCCAAGCCTGAAGCCTGGTGGACTCAGCTGTCTGGATTAAATGAACTTTTTCATGTTTGAAGGGAATCAGTGCCATGGAAGACCCTTCAGGCAAGCCCAGGATGGAGATGGGTTTGGGATGGAGAGGAAGGGTTGTCTGCACCAGTGCTTGACGTCCCAGTCTCACCATGCTTGGCCAAACAGTTGATCCAATGCAGTGGGTTTTGTTTACGGTCCCTTAGAGGAGGGCATTGCTCTCCATTATACCCCTCGTGCAGCACGTCTGGGGCCAGCTGGGGACCCCAGGACCTCCATTCCTTGCAGAGCACCCCAAAAAATGCTCATCTGGAGGAAACACGGTCTTCCCATTGCAATAACCAGACATGAGAGCTGGGCACGCAACGCTCAGAAGTTGGTACCCAGAGAAGGCAGGCGCATGTGGGACCGCAGCATCCTTCTGGACCATAACCCACCTCCCAAAATCAGAGCCATGGCCCAACTCCATGCTTCAGATGGGATGAGAAAGGGGTCAGGGCTGGCACAAGCTCTTTCCTAAATGCTCCAAGTTTTGACTTAAGCCAGGAAAGTGTTTTGCCCCACCACGCCAACCCCTGCGGAGCTCCTTCCCTGTCACCCATTGCAGGTGCCCACCACTCTCATCGCCCTGGCCCCCTCTGCCCTTGCTCAAAGCCATCTGTATACTCTAGACACAGTCCTGCAGTATCACATGTGGTGGGATTGCACTTTTCCAGCCACTCCAAGGAGCACACGTCCCCAGGGAACCCAGGCTTTGCGCAGGCACACACTGCAGGCAGCCATGCTCCTCTTTGGGCACTTCCAGCCATCACAGAGCATCACATCACCAGCTCCCCCATCTGCACTTTGTACAGAGAGATTTCATCACAGCCCTCTTACCAAAGTCCCCTTCTTGCATGAGCGATGCTGGAGAACTTTGTTCCACCAGCAAACAACAGGAGGGTGTACAAAGGTCCTCAGCAAAGGCGTTGGGCATCCATCCCAAACCTGGAGCTCAAGCAAGGCATTCCCAGCAACACACCCCACAACCTCAGCCCAAAAAACCACAAGGGAAATGCTCACCCAGGAGCAAGCAGCACTGTGGGAGGAGGTGCAACGCCTGCAGGAGCAAGGCTGGAACAGATCAATGAAGGGGCATCCTCGTCCCATGAATTCACAGCTGCTTTATGCCTTGTGGGATGTGATTTTGATAGCACCATCTTTAACATGCTTGGGCTTTAATTCCCCCTCGTAAGCCTGGATGTGCTCATCATCCCTTTAAAACCTCATTCCCATTTTTATATTTTCAACTCCTGTGGCTACAGGCTCTAAAGCTTAATTACGTAGAGTGTAAAAACAAAAATAAATATCTCTTTTAATCAAATCTAAATGCAGGGCTTTTATATTTCATTGATTTGTCCCGTCTCCCTGGGATAAGGAGCACTACAGCCATGGCCTTGACACGCAGTAATTTTTCTGCTTCTAAGACATTATAACAATCTTCCCCACCAAAAAAATATAATCTGCATTGTATACATCATATTTGAGGCAAGATCCTAGCTATGATTAGGGACCTTCTTACAGTGGCATTTCACTCCCACTATTTTGGATTGCCTCCTGCTGTCGGTGGGGATGCTGAAGGTGTGCAGCCCTCCTACAGCACGCACCATGCAATGTATAATAAGCCCACTCATTCCCAGCAACGTAGCTGATCCTCTCTCTCCCACCCAGGTTATCCCCTGGGTGTCACTCCCCCATGGGCACCAGGGCCTGACACAGCTGCCAGACAGCAGAGTGGAGCACACCAGGATGCTGGTGGGGACACAAGCCACCTCTGTTGCCCACAAGGGTACCTTGTTCCCAGGCCATCCCCTGCGTTTGGTGACATCGCAACAAAAGACGGGTTTGAAGGAAGTAATTCTGCAAATGTTTAGGAGAAAAACCCTCCCCATAAGTGAGAAAAGGGGGGAGGGGGGGGGGGGTGGGCAGGGGAGTGGGAGATCTTTCCAGAATTTCAGCAGAAGGCGTTGGAAATGGGCAGGAGCAGCAGAGAGGACAGTCCTGGAGGAGCATCACTGGCAGCCATTGTCCCCCTGCTCCTGGGGACAGGCTCTGGCCCTCCTCCTGGTCCCACGTCCCTTGCTGCACTCATGCAGAAAGCAGCCAGCACCTGCCTGCTCACCACCTCGTATCGGTTCCTCTCCCGTGACCCAAAGCCACCTCTCCCCTGCCCAGGCGGGACTCTGCCCCTCCAAATAAAGGAACCTGCTCTCCCTCACAGGGGGCAGAGAGAGGCAAAACACCTCCAGGAGAAAGGTCTTCAGTGTGGTTTAACTCTTTCACCCGCCATAATTTGCATTTTGCTCTCGGTTCCCTCGCTAGGGAGGGTGTGAGCCCCCCCAAGCCACCCTGCCCAAGCCCCAGCACCCAGCTGCATCCTCCCCACCAAGCCTTGCTAGCAAACAAGATGGGGAGGAGGAAGAGGAAGAGTCTTTGAACTGTGAAGAGCAAGGGTCAAATATTCCCCATCCCCAGGCAGGAGCTAAGCCCCAAGGCAGCGCAAAACATCCCAGCAGAAAGGCACACCTTGGCCAACCGCACCAGGGCCACCAGCCAAAATCCTCATGTGGTCCCAAGCCAAGGGACATCAGCTCACTGGAGGTCTCCAGGAACAGCTTCCCCCATGGAAGTGGCTTATGGAGGTGGAGGAGTAATAAAAACATTAAAAAAAAAAAAAAAATTGGCAGCCACTTATCATGAAAAAAATGGGATTGGATCTCCCTGCCCACCTCAGCTGGGCTCCGGGCATGAGGGATGGCTGCCGATTGCTCCTCAGCATCGCAGGGCTAAGCCAAAGGAAGGACTGCACAGGATGGCACAGCCAGCACAATTGGTTTGTCACCTAAAAATCCACCTTGGCAGATCAGATCCAACACCCATCTGGCATGGGAAACCCCCGGGAGTGGCTGCTCTGGGAGGAGGCACAAGCTACCTCTTCCCACTACCGGGGGCACACGCTGGTCTTCAGGGGGCACTGGGGCTGCGCCCGAGCATCACTTGCTCCTCTGCCTTTGGTTCCCACCTCCCACAACTCCAGCCCTTGGGAGGTGATCCCACGCCCATGCCAAGGGAAGGAGCACCCCCATTCACCAACGAGTTTTTCTTCCCCTGGCCTTCATGTAACCGATCCTTGAGCCATTCCTAAGTGGGAAGGCACCACCCGGCACATCTCCTCACCCCCCTCACCCACCGCCAGCACTGCGCATAGGATTTCCTCAGGAAGGAGTTCCTGAAGGCTCGTGTACACAAAACAATCATCAGCTCTAAACCAAGAATAAGCCCTCACCGGTTCCCTCCGGATCCCCACAGCACACACTGGGACACACAGCCTCCCGCCCTCCCACACGCACACGGGTCCCCATACCCCATCTTTTCTCAACACAAGCACCAAGCAGAACTTGAGGAGGCACCCAAGGACCCCACCTTGCTCCCACCCCAGCCCTTTCTCTCCCCTCAGCACCAGGGAGGGAATCTCCAGCAGACCTGGACCCACCTCAGCAAGCCCAGCTGCACCCAAAGCCGCACAGGTGACGGGTGGGGAAGAGCCACCCCCATAAAACACCCCAGTTTTGAGGCATTTCCCCTAAAAGCAGCCTTTCCCTCATGCAGGACTGCGCCCCAAACCAGCACACTGGCACCAAGGTGGGACCTGGACACCTGAGCCCACCCCAACCTCAGGGCTCCCCCCTGCCAGGAGGGGACAGAGCCAGGCAGGCACCAACAGGGGGAGAAGAGGGGATGAAGCAGCAGCCACAGAGCCTGCCAGCCCCAAAATCACCAGCTCAGTGTTTGTTCTCCACCCACCCCCCCCAAGGGTCACCACCCCATCCCATCCCACCCCATCCCATCCTGCTCCTGCCTCCCTGTTCTCCAAAGCCAGAAAATCCATTGCTGCTGCTAAAGCAAATACCAAGGGCTGCTATTTTTATCCAGCACACAACTAGGCGTGCTTTATTTTTGGTATTTAAACTGCAGGCTTTTTTTGTGGGAGGGGGAAAGGGAGGGAGAAAGGCAGAAGCATGGGGGAAAAATGAGAGGAATGTTCCTCCGGGAGCAGAGTTTTCCATTGCTTACTTTAAGCCAGGCTGGCGCCTACAAACGGAAATCGCAACCGGAGAGCAAAGCAAGCAGCTGAGAAGAAAGGTGTGATCACATCTGCAGTCACTTCACATCTCCTCCCATCCCACCGTGCTGAGAAAAAGCCAAATATACCAGCCCTAGGTACCAGCTGGGTGTTACAAGGCAGGAGTGAAGCTCCCAGCTGTGCAATGGGGCAAACTAGTAAATAAATCAGCTGAATCCGA
This sequence comes from Falco naumanni, assembly GCF_017639655.2. Classification (NCBI taxonomy): domain Eukaryota; kingdom Metazoa; phylum Chordata; class Aves; order Falconiformes; family Falconidae; genus Falco; species Falco naumanni. The sequence continues at coordinate 5,627,747 of NC_054064.1, read as the reverse complement.
TGAAACAAGGTGAAAACAAGAGGGTGGTTTTATTTTCGGTGTAAAATTAGTAGTGTGTTCCAAATAAAATTAGAAATTGAGAGGATGCTGGAGGAAATGGAAGTTATCAGGGGAGCTTTTCAGCATGTGAAAGGTTTTGATCTTGCATGGAAATAAGGGGTTTCAGAAGGATGGATGGAAAACAGGGGCTGGAGGTAGGATTTTGGCTCAGACCGACATCCCACAATGTGACAGGGGCTTCTCTGGCACGGGCTTACTTGGTTCCTGGTGCTGAGGGGCACCAGCAAGCAGGGAGATGTGTAATGTGGAGCAACAGCTATTCATCAGCAGCTGAGTCACGGCTTCCTCTCGCCCATTAGAGTTTCCGAGAAACAAAGGGCAATCCCCTGGAGCCCAGATACGCTGGATGCCAAACAAAACTAGGAGGTGGCGGGTTCAACACACAAACACACACACCCGCACCCCCAGAATGTCCTTTTTCCCCACGCTGCATATGAAGGAGCTGTGGAACTCCTCACTGCAGGAGACATCCACAGGGTCAGGCATCAAAAGGAATTTAGATTCTTTCAAAGCATCTCCTGTGGACCACTATGGGGAAGAGGATGCCGGCTAGACAGGGCCGTGGCCTGACTGATTATATTTGTATATACTTGCATTAATTCTAAGTTTCTTGAAGTCCATCCAGTGCTTCCCAGCTTGGTTTAATGGTGTCACTACACTCAATGGCACCAAGGCTCCCCTTTACAGGTAGGAGCATCACGGGAGGTTTAAATGCTGAGCTCAGCGTTATCAGTGCCCACCGGCTCCACCACTTTGCCACAATGCTCCTGCCTGAAGCCAAGTGGATGCTGAAGCACCGTGCTTGGAAGGGCCCCCAAAAAGCCAGGGAAGGTGCCCAGCCTGGCAGCTCCTCCCTTGTCGAGGCCTCTGCCAAATTAAATTAGCGACAAGAAGGCGCCAAGCCCCAGCGGGGCTGTTTGCCCAGGGAGCAAAGCAAACCTCCCAGCAGCCACAGCAGCAGCTCTGCTGGGGGCGGGCAGGGCTTTCATCCCCCCAGCCCTGGACACCCCTGAGCCTGGTGCCTCTAATGATAAAATATTTCCAAGCAATCCTATTAGGCTGGTTTCAAAGGTGACGTTACGCTGCCTGGTGCTGTGGAGTGGCTGGGTGGCTTCTCGTGCATGTGCTGGGAAGGCTGTTTCACAGGAGGGTTTGGTACCTGCAAATGAGGGAACTGCCACAGCTCTGCGAGGGGGGGAGCTGGGATGGGTGAGCCAGGATGGGTGAGCCGGGATGGGGTGAGCCGGGATGGGTGAGCCGGCATGGGGTGAGCCGGGATGGGGTGAGCCAGGATGGGTGAGCATGGATGGGGTGAGCTAGAAAGGGATGAGCTAGAAAGGGGTGAGCTGGGATGGGGTAAGCCGGGATGGGGTGACCTGGGATGGAGTGACCTGGGATAGGTGAGGATGGATGGGGTGAGCCGGGATGGGTGAGCCGGGATGGGGTGAGCTGGGATGGGGTGAGCCGGGATGGGTGAGCCGGGATGGGGTGAGCTGGGATGGGTGAGCCGGGATGGGTGAGCCGGGATGGGGTGAGCTGGGATGGGGTGAGCCGGGATGGGTGAGCCGGGATGGGTGAGCCGGGATGGGGTGAGCTGGGATGGGGTGAGCCGGGATGGGGTGAGCTAGAAAGGGATGAGCTAGAAAGGGGTGAGCTGGGATGGGGTGAACCATGAACATGGTGCAAAGCCCAGGGATCTCCATCCTGTAGCATAAAAACCCAGAAAAAAGTTCCTGGCACTAACAAGCAGTGAATCCTTATGTTAAAAGGGTTTGGTACTTCCCGCAGCACATAAACACCTTGCCAAAGGCTACCAGGAGACACTTGGCACAAGCCGCAGCCTGCAATGGGGGTCTCTCACTCACACACCCCCCGGCCCCAGCAGCAGGATGAAGGCAGCAGGAGGGAGGCCAGCAGAGGCAGCCGGGGCTGGCAGGCACCTTGGCTCCATCCCTCCTCTGCCCCTCTTTTCTCCTATTCCCACCGTGACTGTGCTGCTGGCACTGCCGGGGCACGGGGCTATTTTCCAGCAGCCTGGAAGGGTCGGGCAGCCCCAGCTCCCCCAGCCCGGCGCCTTGGCACCAGGACCCAAGGGGAAAAGCAAAGCCACCGGCTCTGGAGCGGGGAGGAGGGCGAGGAGGGCAGGCAAGCACGGGGTTTTTGTAATCCAGAATGATTCAAGCCAGCCAGAAAAATTCCAGCAAAACATTTTTCTAGTTGTGGCTTGCCCAGCTGTCAACATCACAACGCTGCACAGAGCCCGCTCAGCCCCGGACTGGGGAGCACTGGGAAGCCGGTGACTCCTGGCATCCCTCAGGATGCTCGGAAGCAAGAGGGAGGGAAAGCAGCATGTGGAAGCTGGGGCGGCGATCCGCGCTGAGCCAAAATCAAATTTTGGGAATATCAGAGCCCTGCACAGGCTGGAGTGGCTTCCTGGGGGGAAAACATCACGTACAGCCCCCATGGGTGCCCACTTATATATTTATATTTATATTTATATATTTATATATATATCTATAAAGCGCCCGACACTATACTGATAAACACCCTTTGGAGCCAACTCGAGGGCAGAGGTGGGGCAGGACTCGGCCGCTCGGTACTTCAGCACTTCGCTTTCCAACCAATTAAAAAAAAAAACAACCCACCAAACTGTGCCCTGTGCCCCGAGCCCGGCGGAGAGCAGCCCCCCGGCGTGGGGGGGGGCGCCTCCCGGTGTGCCCCCCACCTCCCACCGCTGTCCCCGCTGCAGGGGCGTGGGGTGGCACCTCCCTTTGGGACACGGGGCTCTGCCCTGTCCTTAAAAGCCCCCCGACAGCATCGGCGCCCCGCAGACCCACCCCCCGCTGCCCCCGAAACAGCTCCTGGGGAAACCGCTGCCGCAGCCCAGCCGCCCCCCGCCACTGCCCAGGCCGGGCTTGTACCCCCTCCCCATTGCCGCCGCCCCAGACTGAACAACCCCAGCTCCGGCAGCGCCCGGCCCCGCCCGGGGCACCCCCGCTGTGCCCCCCCCCACACCCCGCAGTGTCCCCCCACCCCGCTGTGCCCCCACCCCACCCCGCGGTGTCCCCCCACCCCGCTGTGCCCCCCCCCACACCCCGCGGTGTCCCCCCACCCCGCTGTGCCCCCCACCCCCACCCCGCGGTGTCCCCCCTCCGGCGGTGCCCCCCCCCCCGCTGCGCACCCCCCCCGCTGTGCCCCCCACCCCCGGCGGGGGCGCGGGGCCGGGAGCCCCGGCGGGGCGGGCGGGGGCGGGGGCAGCGGGACGGGGCGGCCCATTTCCTCCGCCGCGCTGCGGGCCGGGCCGGGCGGGCGCCGAGGTAGGTTGGCCGGCCGGGGGTCGGGGCGCGGGGGGGGGGGGCCCGGGGGGAGCCGCAGCGTTACCCTGGGCGTTGCGCTCCCCCCAGCAGCGCCGTTCCGCTGTGCGGGGGTTGGAGGCCACACCATTTGCTTAACGGGCGGGGGGGCGCTGGGGGTGGCTCCGGGCGGGGGCAGGTGGGGACAGCGGCACTTGACGGCGCCGAGGAGCAGCCGGCTGCGGGGGGCCACGCCGGCCCAGCGCAGGGGTGCGGGTCAGCAAAGCTCGAGGTAAGGCTGCGCCAGCGGGTGCTGCTGCGGGGGTCCGCAGCCCCCCGAGCCTCCCGCAAGCAGCGCTGTGGGCAGCCCAGCCGCGGAGGGGCACGGGTGGGCGACCGGGGTACCGCGCTGCCGGTGACAGTGTCGAGGGGGTGGAGGTGGCCCAGAGGGGCGCCCGGTGCTGTCGGGGTGATGGGGGTGATGTCGGAAGGCAGAGCTGGCCCGTACACCGAGGGCGGCCATCCCGCCGGCGTGCGGATGGTGTCCCAGCGGGCTCCAGGCAGCATTTTGCAAAATACTTTCACTTTAACCCTCTTACCCGGCACTCGGAGGGGTAGTTTTCCAACTCGCTCCCTTTAGGGGACGAAAGCATCGCCGCACGGCTTCTGGCTGGAAGGTCTGACGGTGGGAATAAGACGGAGCTGTAGTTGGTTTTGTTTGCTGGGGGATAGCTTTAGGTGTTTGGTTTTGAACGTTTGAGGAAGGTCTCTGGAGCCTGCTGCGAGTTCGGAGAGACCGGCAGCAAAACTCGTATTATTCACCGTTTCCGAAAGAGTAACATGCAATCCCAGCACAGGAAACTGCTCACTCCCAGTGTCAGCTTTCATCCAGTTTTCCTTTAAGTCTGCAGGTGCAAATGGGAAAATAGATGTCACTGGTGTGCATGCATGCGTAGCTGTGTCTCTGCTAGTTGTAACAGAGAGCGCACAGGCTCTGAGAGAGAAGTTAGCCTCTCCTAGCTGGATCCCGAGCTATCACTGCCAGCAGAAGTGGGTATAAAGCTTGATACAAAGCAAATAACAGAAGGAAACGGTCAAGTTGAATATTGTGATTCCTGCTTTGCACCACGTAGCATCAGTTGCATGAAGTGAGCTCTCACCAGAAGATCCGGTATGGTCCGCATTAAGGAAACGGGGGCAGCTGCAGGTCAGATGCTTTTGTGTTACCACGGCAAGTCCGAAGCTGCAGCTGAACACCAAGCGTGGGGGAATTCAAATAACCTAGGGGTACACGGGGTCAAACCCCGCAGGTCATGGGCTGTCAGTTGGTTGTTCTCCAGAGCTGCCCCCTGCTTCAACATGGATGCAGGGAGAAACACCTTAGAGCAGCCCCGCTCCCGCCTGAGCCAGGCATGTCAGCCAAGAGGAGCAGTTGAGCTTTGTTAGGCTGGAGGGAACTACACACAGACGTAAGAGCCAGTTGAGGGTTGAGCCTAAAGGACTTAACTTGCAAAATCAGGTCCTAAACCACCTCCAGCTCTCTCCCCTCTGCCACAGTGACCCTGCATAACAGTTTCTAGCTCTTTGCCCCCTGTTTCCAGCAAACTGCAACTTTTCTGCAAACTCTACCTCCATCCCTAGCCGCTGCGGTCGCTCTGCAGCGCACAGGATGTGGGCAAGCCAGCATTGCCAAGGCAACCCCTCTGTTTTGATTTCCCCATGCTCAGGCTGGCAGCCTTTACCCCTCCAGCTCAGCCAGGCAAGCCGTGCATGCCGATGGTTTGTGGTGCCATCCCAAGCTGGCCCTCCAAAGGAGCTTGTTTTCCACCCACGGCTGCCTGTAACTCCAGAGGAGTGGCAGACGATCCCCACCCTTGAAAACCGGCTCTTGCAGAGCCAATGTGGATTAAAGAACCTTGTATTGGACGCCCAACTTCGATTAAAACTTACACAAGACGTGCAAACCCCAGCCATGTAGAGCTGCTGTCAGAAGAAGCCGTCCATCCCTGGCCACAGGATTTCCCGAGCAAGTTACCGTGTCAGCTTTCCCCGAGTCGCTGCCAGCACCGGCTACCCAAAAACAAAGAGCTCATTTAACAGGGCGCTCAGCAGCCCTCCCCGAGATGCTGCCCTGTCTCCCAGTGCCTCCCTGGGCCTGTTTTTTGGTCCCATATCTTGACCCAAAAAAACAGCTGACCTCCCAGCTGTGGCAACACGTGCATTGGGCACACAGTTCACACCCGTCATGGACCACGGCACGGACGCAGCTCTCCCTGTTCGTCCCCTCTCCAAGGGGAGACGTTGCTGTTGCACCATGCTCAGTGGCAGCATGGATTTTTCCTAGATGCAGCTCCTCACTGTGCACACAGGCTTTCAGCTGGTGATGGCCTTGGGTAACCCCTCTGCCCTCGGAGCCGCTGGCTCAAAAGGCACCAGTTTTTCTACTTTCCCCTCCCCCCTGCCTTTTTTTTTTTTTTTTTTTTTAATTAAACTGAAGAACCCCTTTATTTAGCGCACAGGCATCCCTTCATCTACAAAACAAAAGGCGACGCATACACCAAAAAGAAAAGGCATTTGAAAACCAGCTGCATAGCCATGCTGAAAGGTGGCCCCAGGATTTTGGCGCTGCTTGGTCAGGGTGGTAGCAGGTACCTCTGCCTTCCCCTTGCCAGGGACGCTCGGCCGCATCCCTGCTGCTATGGGATTGCTCAGAGCAGCCACATGTCCCCAGCTGGGCACTTCCCAGGACAAGCAGCCAGGGCCTCTAGAGCGCATTCAACTCCAGTTTAAAGTGGAAACATTTCAAAGGACTCTGCTCCCTGGGTTGTTTTTTTCTCTTTTTTTTTTTTTTTTTTTTTTTCTCTGCAAACAATTAATTACAAGTTTAAAAGGAAGTTCCAGCCCTCCTTCCCTCCCCAGAAGTTTAGAGGCAATAAATATAAAGCAGCTCAGCCCAGGAATAAAATTGTACATCCTGTTTTGTCTGAAATTAAAGGCGGTTGTTGTTTTGGGGTTGGGTTTTTGTACTTCTTTTTTGGAATGAAGTGTATCCTAGGCGTCCAGTATTCCTGCCTGGATAATGAGCTGTCAGGATATTTATGGATAAATGGCAAACCTGCATCACACAGATGATTCAGGCTGAGGAAAAGCTGCTCTGTTTACTTGTGTTGCAGTTTAACCTTTACGACAGCTGCCCCCAAAAAAGGCCTTAGCAAGGAGGAAGGCTGGGACAGGAGCAGTTTTCAGAAGCCGCTGCCCTTTGCTTGTCATGCCTGCAGGCAGCAGAGAGCTGCACCCAGAGAGCCCTTGCTTATCTCTCCTGTCAGCAAAAGCAGATCTGTAACCTCACTGCCGGCCCTAGGCAGGGGGTAGGAAAAGGGTGGAGGGGATTTCGGTCTCTGAGCCTTCAGTGGTAGCCTGTGATTTCTCAGGTGGGGACTGGACATCACTGTCCTCTGCCAGGTAAGGGAATGAGGCAAGGCAGGGAGCAGCCAGTTTCCCAAGGCCAGCAAGTTGCCCAGTGGCAGAGGTAGGGTAAAAAAGGCTCTTCTGTGTCTTGCAGCACCATCCCTCCCTCCTGGGTGCATGCCTGGCATCCCCCCCTATCCTGCTTGCCTACCTCCAGAAAAAGCCCCACCACAGTCCTTTTTTTTTGGTCTTTTTGTGTTTGTTTATTTTTTTTTTAAATTCCCCTTCTAGCAAGCAGAAACTGGAAGATGCAGCAGACTGGAAAAAAAATCCAGCAATAAAAGATTAGCTTCAAACATCTTCACTTAGCCAAAGCCCAAACCACCTCCCAAAGTGCTGCATTTCATTTGGTAAATCTCCAATGAGAGTTTTTCAGAAAGGCACCCACAGAAGTTCATACGCCTGTTTTCATCACATTTCCCATGCACGTGTTCGAAAGAAAAAGCACCAGCACCAGCTAATTGGGGCCAGCTCAGCTATGCTCTCGTGCATATCGAAACAATAAATTTACAGCGGTCAGTCTGTTTCTGTGAGAGGCAGGGAGGATAAACCCCTTCTTTTAATAGGATCTAAGCACTTGTCCAAAATTCCCCAAAAAAGCCCAAACTGAGAGCTCAGCATCTATGCTGAAGGACATGGCTCTTGGGATCCTGGCAATCAGGTCTGAAAGCCAGTGGCTGGGGGCAGCTGGGGAAACAAGACCCCCCATACAGCTTTGTAGGTCCCAGGACACTGTTTCTGAAGGCAGGTTTTTCCCTTGGGAAACACCTATCTGGGGGCTGCCCACCAGCTCCCGCCTTGGCAGCGGCACAGGGGCTATGGTTAGGTTTGGGTGGGACTTGCGGTTTCTTTTTCAGGCAAGGCTGGCAGCTTGGTTCGTTAGGAGGCAGGGTGTAATTGCAAAGTGAGGCAGGAAGATATGCAGGGGCACCAGCTGGGTGAAGCAGAGCATCCCAAAACGCTGGGTGCAGGAAAGCATCCCTTAGCAGGTGCCGCAGCAGCAATAATCGTGATGCAAAGCAAGGAAGGATGCTATAGAAAGGAGGCTTTAGCTGAAACCAGCCTGGGTGCTCTTCTCATTCATCCGGTGCTGGGGCTCTGGGAGAGCTGCCAGAGGGAGAGCCGAGGAGTCGGTGGTCACAGGGGACAAGTGGATCAGCTGCTCCAGGACACCTTTGGAGCTCAGGCTGTACCTTTTAAGTTTTTATTACATGGAAGCATTGGCTTTTCTTTTCCCATGCCTCAGTTTCTCCTCCTGTGCACACGGGGATTTTGCATTCCCTCAAGAGGCTACGCGGCTTGAATCCCAAAGGCTGGCAAAGACCCTGATGTAAAAAGCTGAGCAAGGGTGAAACACGGTATTACAGCCTGATGTTGCCCCTGCCAGCTCTTCATCTGTACAACCCATAATTTAGCAAACCTCGTATTGAACCAGAACTGCAAACTCACAGTACAAAGCCCCCTGCCCTACTCAAACCCCCCAGGAGCTTTGCCTGGCCCCAGGAGAGCAGGAGGGCTTCCCTGGGAGCCCCGCCACTCAGCAGCACCTCTCCCTCCCTGAGGGAAGAGGAAAACCTTACGTCAGGCCGCAGAAATGCTCCTCAGCCCTACCCAAACCCTTGGAGCAATTCCCAGGTGAGGCACGGCACCGGCTTTTCCATCCCCAGCCAACCCTCGTCCTCCCCCACCGCTGCCTTTGTGGCCAGCCCTGGGTGCATGGAGGCAGCCCTGGGCACCAGGCTGGCGTCCACCCACTTGCCTATCACCTACGAGTCCCACTGACCGTAGTCCCCATCAAAAATCCAGGCTGTTTAACCACAGCCCCCACCCCAAACCTGCTGGCAGTGCCCCGGGTGCCAGAGCGACAGGGCCAGACCCCCGTGTGGTGGCTGGGACAGGCACACCTTGCCTCTGCGCTGCCCGAGCACAGGGCAGTGTCCTGCCCACAGCAGCTGGGCTGCCTGTCCCAGACCGTGAGAAATGGGCTGTTCAAATGAGACACCCCATCCTAGGGTGGATGGGAGTAAAGAGAGACCTGTGACATGTCAAGTCCCAGTTCCGATGGCAGCAGAACTGCTCTCTGTGGTGTGGTCCCTTGCAAGGTGGACCAGGCAAGTCCTTTCCTGGACAGGAAAGCTCCTGCAGACAATATTTCTTCTTCTAAGAAATAAGCCCTACAGAGGTCTAATAAGAGCTCCGTGTTGTGGCTGCCAAGCAAGAGTTGAGCTATATGTTCAGAGGGGCAGAATTTGTGCTTGGCTAGATGACAAGGCATGTAGGGATGTTCAAAGCCCTCCTTGCCCATCCACACCACCACGAATGAACCCCAGAAGAGGTTGACAGGCTGTGTTTCTCAGATGGGGACACCCAAAAGGATGTGGCTGGCAGCATGGCCTGTCCCTTGTGACCCCAGACCTCTCCAAGGCAGCAGACCTTTCATCCTGCTGAGGCTTTGGCTGTGCTGGCAGCTCCATGGAGAAAAATGCTGAGGGAGCAGGCACCTGATCCATGTGGTTTCCTGTCTTTGCAGGCACCGTCCAAGGACATTTGTGGAGCCCACTAGCTGCTTACAGAACGTATCCCAGGGCGCTTTCAGGTGGAGAGAGCAGCACAGGCAGCCTGCCCAGGAGCCAACATGGAGCAGAAGATCAGCTCTTTCTTTAATTCCATCTTGGAGCTCATCCGTACCAAGCACGAGGAAGGTGTCTTCAACACTGTCTGCCTAGCTGTGCTGATGGGTCTGCCCTTCGTCGTCCTCATTGCCTTCATTTTCATCTGCTGCCACTGCTGCTTCTGCAGCCGAAGGGGACAAAGCAGGAAGAAAGGTGGCCCCAGCAGCAATGGGCAGCTGCACGCCGAGAGGAACAAGAAGAAAAAGAAGAAGAAGAAGGATGAAGAGGACCTGTGGATCTCGGCTCAGCCCAAGCTGCTCTTGCTGGACAAGAGACCCTCCTTGCCCATCTAGCAGACAGGAGGGCATTCAGGCCCTCCTCTCTGAGATGCCACCAGTCCTTTCAGCTGTGCACTAGGAGGGACGAGGAGATGCCAAAGCTGCTGCCACTTTATGATGACTTTCAAAAGAGGCTGAGCCCAGCGGCTAACCAGCGTGTTGAAGGGCCAGCAGAGAGCAAGGCAGTCAGGCACAGGTTTATGTAAGCCACTTCTGCCTGACCATGACAGCATGCCCAAGGGCAGAAACCCCGGCAAAGGACAGGTGTGCATGTGGACACGTGCCCTGCTGAGCACGCAAGGGTGACCTGCCACCGGGCCATACGTACCTCCTGCCATGAGCACAATGCATGCACCGGGCTGGCACGCAGCGAAGCGGGTGCAGGCTCTCCCTCTGCACTCATATGCAAGCACACGCACTGTGGCGCAGGCAAGGGTGCGGGGGACCATGTGCACTCAAAGACCGAGCCACCTGCTTGCTCCCCCTGCACAAACACGGAGGGCCGCATATGAAGTGAGCCCAGGCATGCCTCATTCGCTTGCCCGGCCGCGAAGATGGCACAACTTGACTGTCTAGGCTCTGTCCAAACTCAGCTCACGCTGGAGATGCAAAGAAAGCTGAGAGCAGTTACCCCACAGCTCAAAGATGTGCCATCTTCCCGGCCATCAAAGGCAACTGAGAGCACCTGAAGCCAGATGCCCTCAGCCCAACTTTAGAGACTTCAAGACACCACCTTAAGGCAGCAAAGCAGAAGGATGCATTGCCACCCAGGTGAGAGGCAGGGAGGAGAGAGAAGGCTGCAAGACCGGCCCCTTTGCACCAGCACTTAAGAAGACAAACCTTTCTTGAAAGACTGTTTTATACAGACTTGCCTTTAAAGAGCCCACCACGCTACTGCAAGAGTGGAAACGCAAGCCGAGGCTGTGTAAAGGCTTAGCTATGGGCATTAGAGTTATTTATTCAATGACTACTAAAGAAGAAAAGGACCAAAGGCCCCTCTGTTGTGGGGCTAGGCACACTGAAGCGGTATTGAAGCAGCAGACACGCTTTCCCAGCACACTCAGCCACCCCCTCTCCCTGCAGCCCTTGTGCCACGCATTAAACACACGCAGACCCACAAGCACGCGCTGCTGCTGGCTGATGCCATGCGGGCAGCTCTGTATGCTGTGCAGAGGGCTTTGGGAATGGCTGTCAAGCCTGCCTGCTCTGGGATTTGGCATGTGCTGTAGGAGCAGAGGCGGGTAAAGTTCATGCCCACAGTCATCCCTTACTCAGGGATGCAGCGTACAGCTGGACTCTGCACCCCTCTCCATCCTCATCTCCCTTGGATGCATGACGGCTCAGCCAGGCAAAGCAGCTAGAGACCACACACAGCTCTCACCCCTACTCTGGTTTTAACCTTCTGCTTCCCCTAGGGCTGCGTGCCCAGCCTACCTCCCAAGGAGCTCAGGGTCTCCTCTGCCTCCCCACTCTCCACCCCGCCAGGCTTTGTCTCCCCCAGCTTGTTTTGCCAACGAGGAGTGTGCGCGTGTGATGACAAGCCCCATCACATCTGGGTTTTGCCCAGCATCTGTACACTGGATGTTTTCCTCCCGTTTTCTTCCAGTTCGTAAGAGCTGCTGGAGCAGACCAGAGCTACCAGCCAGAGCCAGACATCTGGGGGGACGAGCAGCCAAATCCATGTGAGCAAGCCTGGATAGAGCTGCTGGACACAACCGCTTCCACCCCAGGCAAGGACAATGCCACCTTCCCCTGGCTCCCAGGGCACGTGCCACTGCGGGGCAAAGCCACCAGTTAGAAACAGCTGCCTGTGCCACCCAATCCCAGCACAGCCTGTTTTGACCCATGCGGAGAGGGGGGTAATACTAACATCACGTCACTTCACAGGGTTCGGCTCTGTGTGGCTGTGCTGGTAACAGCCGGGAGGCCAGGCTCCTCCTTGAACAGCCCCTTAAATTGACCCCATATGTGCCTTATTTTCCAGCTTACTTATTTCAATGGTAACAAAGCAACTCCCTTCTCCTCCAAAACATGAAGCAATATACAACGCTATAAAAAAATCAGGATTTGCCACAGCTAATCCTAGAGAGAAACATGCAAGAATAGCGCTGGTCTCTGTCCCAAACCCCTAGCCCAGCCAAGACCCTGGAGAGCCAGCACTATATTTGTAATATTCCTTCTTCCTTCCCCCCATCCAGGTACTTTTCCCAGCCCTCCTACCTCCACGCTTACCAGGTGGGCAAAGCAGCCTCCCTGCCCAGGCAGGTGTTCCTGCTGCAATCCAGAGGCACCAGCAGCCCTGGAGGAAGGGCGGTGCTGCCTAGAGAAATAAAAAAAATAAAATATCAGAGCGAAGGGAAACACGATGGGAGGTCAGAGGCATACCCAAGCAAGCAGAGGCATGGAGACAGGCAGCACCAGCAGAGTACAACCTGCCTGGTGTGGAGCTGCTGGGCTTTGCGCAGCTCCCAGCAGGAAGGTCCTTCTCTGGAAGGGGAAGCAAGTAATGTTGGGTGAGAGCAACCAATTCCTACCAGAACCAGAGAACTGTCAAGAAAACGTGTGTTGTGTTGCATGCAACACGTCTGATCCAGGCTTTGGGGAGTTCAGAGTCAAGTCTGAATTTCAAGAGCTCCCCAAAATCATTCAGACCATCCCAGGGCTGGGCAGGGCGGGACTAGGATACAACCCTACCCTGATCCATCCGACCAGTGGATGGTCTGAGCCTCTGCACCCTGTAAAGCACGCGGGCCACCTTGCTCGAGGGGTGCTGGTTTAGCCATACCACGCACTGAATAAGCTGCTTCTTGAGACAAAAGCAAAAGAGCAGCAACAGCCTGAGGTGCACCAGAACCTGCCACCCATCAGCCCAGCAGCAGCAGCAACCCCACCCAACCCATGCTAACAAGGCAGCAGGAGATGCATGGTACACAAACCCTGCTGCATGGGTCCCCACTCTCCAGCCACCTCCGCACTGCCTCCCCACAACTGCATTTCAGTATCAACCTTTTATTTTCCCTAAACAGTTTGCGTAACAGGGGGAAAGATAAACCAAAACAAATTTTTTGCATTTATTTTTTTTTTTAATAAAAAGAACCCAAAAATAAATGACTCAAACTGCAAACAAATGCTGTGTCTCTAGCGCTCAGTCGTGTGTTTATTTCCCTGGGGAAATCTTTCTTGTATCTGCGTCCTGGCCCTAGATAAGACACAGGGAGAGCTCAGCGGGCAGAGGCTGTGCAGTCTGCCTGCAGCCAGCTGTGCAGCTCAGAGACATTTTCTTAAAGAAACAGCTTAGTTTAATAAAATTTAATGGTCTTGCCTTGTTAATGAACTCAGCCAAGCTCCTCTACCCAAGGGCAAAAAGTAGCAGGAAGAAGAAAAGCTGTGTTTGTGCACTGCAGGAGGTGGGCTGCAGAGGAGTTATTTTAACTTGCAGAGGGTCAACAGCACAGACTAGTTAACCCCAGTTGGTTTTGATCAGACAAGTATTTCACGGTGTCTGCAGCTTCTCGCAGCTGCCTGCATTGGGTAAGTCATAAGACCAGGCACACACCACACCTGGGCAGAGCTTTCCAAGTCATGCACCACTGAGGTCTCCCTCCACAAAGGCAAAAAAAAAAAACCTGCTTCTCACCTGGGTGATGCACCAGGCTGCACCTTGCCTACAGAGCTGAGGCTGTGGAAGAGGCTGGTGGTATGAGGCATGCAGGACCACAGCGGCGAGCAGCTAGAAATGGCAGACACACACTTTTGGGGGGAAGGAACGAGCAGTGTGCCCGCCTTGCTTCTCTGCAGACAGCAGCCCTGCACATTGTATTCAGGGCCAGGCGTTCAGGGGTACCACGGGCTGCAGAGGGAAGGGGAAGTTCCTGGGTCCTAGGTTAGAAACAGGCAGGGGTTGGGGTGAAGCTGAGCATCTTGGCGCAGTCCAGGGATTGAGGGGATGCAAAAATTGCCCCCACAGTCCATGAAACCCCACTAGGAGGGAAAATTTGGATCTTCACTGACTCTTTCCCTCTATTTACTCAGCCAACAAAGCTCAGAGCAGTGACCAGAAGTAGCACTGCTGCTTTGCAAGCCAGTGCCCAGTGTAATAAGACACTTCTATCTTCTCTCCAAATTACACCGTTCAGAGGACATTATCTTTGGGAAGAGGCAGGCCTTCTCCCTCCTCCTCCTGGGTAAATGCTGGGGAACTGGGTGAAGAATCCACCACCTCTCCCCCTGCAGCAGCATTTCACTGAGGTGCCCCTACAGCAGCACTGGCCACACTGCACCCCAGATGTGTCACACCAGATGGGTCCTTGCTGGTGGGACCCAGCAACAGGACAGTCCCCATCTACACAGTGATGCCAAGGCAAAGAGGATCCTTCTTGGATTCTAATTCTGCCCCTGGGCATGTTGCAAACCAGTATATAAAATTCAGGTGACCTCAAGGCAAGGCAGAGGTTTTCAGAATATGTTTTGGCCCTACAGCATCACCATTACAGGGCTGAGTATTGCAGCAAAACAAGGTAGTAAGAGGCTCTGACATTTTTTACAGGACTACCCGAACCAGCCTGAACCTTGAAACCAGAACGGCCAAGTCCTTAAAGCAAACGAACTGCTTTAGTTGAGCAGACCCAGCTTCTGAAGCTGTAGCACTGACTCCCGTTAACCCCAAAAAGGTCTCTCCACAGAGGCCAGCTGGACACAGGGAAGTTTCTCCTGCACTAGCACGAAGAGATGATGCCATCCTGTGGCTGTTTGGGAACACTGACTTCCTGCAACGGTTTTCAAGCTGCCTCCACTTTGACTGCCCTTCCTGGTGAAAGAGGGACCCATAATTAGAAGGGGTAAGTAACCTCACCTGAGAAAATGCAAAGAAGGTGTCTTATTTACCTTTATCTCTGAAATACAAAGCTCATACCTCTTAAGAGAATATTCCCTGCTCTCATGTAAGATTCAGCTTCAGAAGGAGATCATGTCTACACTGTGCCCTTTAACTGAACAACACAGCAAAACCTGTTCTTGCCTACAGACAGGCGACAGGAAGAAAATCACTTCACCACAGAAAAGAACCCTCATCATTTTCCTGTGTCCTTCTCTCAAGCTCTTAGCACAGAACCTCTGCTAATTTCCTTTCCTCCCTCTGTTAGTCTCCTCCTTCCCCCAAACCAGGGCCTGGATACCCTAACACAGCTCAGATGAGTCTGTCTGCCCACACACACAAGAGGCACAGTCCTGATAGTACTCAGCTTTGAGAATCAATCCTCTAGCTAGCTGTCCTCAGCCAGGTCCTAGCAACCACAGACCAGTTAATTGCTTTGCAGTATTAATTCATTTAAGAGATCACATAGTCCCCATCCCTGTTTTAGAGCAGACTCTGAAGACCTAGTCTGGGCCTGAGTATTGCTCCATCTCTGTAAGGAAGGCTTAGTTTAAATGGGAAGAAAAAGAGTTCTGCCGCCCAAAGCAGACAGAAAAATTTTATGAGCTCCTTTATTTTCAATTTCATTACTTCCCCCAAAATCCAGGAAGGATTATTTAGAATGTATTACTCAGTTTAGCACTGGGATAGAAAAGGCCATTAAGACATAGGACAACCATGCTCCAATCTGCTCAGACAAGGAAGCCTTTGAGCAAGCATCTGTTGGTGAGCTCATACTTCTTTTCCCTGGCTGTAGCTGATGGTCCAGAATTTTAATATCTGCTCAAGGAAAGAAAATAAAACTCACCTTTATGGCTGTGAGGAAAAAAAGTAGCCAAATGTGAAACCATGCTAGGGAGAGCACGCAAGATTTGTTTAACTCAGAGATACTCATTTTAGAGGCAGATGACAAGCATTATCATTTCAGCATCAGTAGCTACCGCACTGCTAATGAAAAAACAGAAGGTGGCAGATGGGACAGTTGCATGGAGAATTTTTTTCATGGTCTGTAAGCGCCTTCTCAGGCAAGCAGTATGCAGAGGCAGGTTTGGAATGGTGAGCAGAGGATTGGAGGAGTATAGCCCTTGCACTCACCCTGTTCTGGGCCTTGCCCAGGAGTGTAAACATTAATTTACTGCATGTCTTCTCAGGCTTTTCTTTGGGCTGGGAGACAAGAAGACACAAGCAACATAGAAAGCAGGATTTTAACCTGGAAATTAGGTGATACTGGAGGTTGAGGAACCCAGACTACAGACCTCACTTGGGTTAATGAGCCTTGCCAGCAGCCTGACATTTCCCAAAACTCAGCTCTTTGACTGCAGGAAGAGTAGGGAATGTGCCCCAAATGATGAGGCAAAAGGAAAAGAGGACCACCCACAGACCAAGGCAGGGAGAGGGGACAATCTCAGGAAAGGGCTCTCTGATGTAAATTAGGGGGATGTTATTTTTTAGTGGGTTCGAATTTAATTTTTTTGAAGTCTGAAGCAGATGGCACCTGAGAGAAGGACAGAATTAAGAGGAGTCAGCAGCCTGGGGTTTAAGAAAGAACAACATGTGTTAAAGCTTGTTTTATGTAAAGTTCATAGAAGGTGCATACATTGGATCGAGCAGGTCTTTGTGTTCAGCCAGTCAGGGGAGCTACAGGGATGCTCCCCACAAGCCCTCTCCCAGTCTCTAACAGATCATCCACCAAGAGCTCCAAAGGCTGGAAGCAGGCTAGGCTGCAGATGCAATCTCTGGGGGCATGCTGGTCAGCCATTGTGTCCAATGTATTGGAGAAAGCTGTCTGAATCTAACTTGTTAAGAAATACTGAATCATTATCTTTGGGTACTGTCCTTCACAGAGTTCAGCCCTGATCTTGTTCCTCTTCCCCGATACGGACCTCTTCTTCCTCCCCATGGTTGGCTTATTACTGGAAGACTGAGGATGGATCTTCATCTCAGTAAAAAGGATGGAGAATTCATGGCCTTTCCATGGCTCCCGGTTCATGCCCTGGGAAAAAAAGACCACGGAATTTCTATTACTAAAGCACCCAGACCAGGTGTTAAGAGTCTACCACTACTGTCCCCCCTCTAATACCATTTAACTCTCCAATAAACAGAGACGCTATTGTTTACCAGATTTTGACTGTAATTATAACCAGTCTTCCAAACACTCCTAATATAAATCAAATCTCTATCCAGTTTGGAACACAACAGGACTGAGTCATCTTCAAATCAAAAAATAAGCCTGTACAATGAGATGCACACCAAAGCACTCACTGAAAGCCAAGGCACAGGCTACATGAGACAGTGAGCCAGCATCCCACTGTGTCTCCTAGTGACTGTTCTTTTATGTGCTCCCCTCAGAAATCAAGGCAGCTCAACATCAAGTATCTCTGCCCACAAGAATAAGGGAGCTATGCGCTCAAATCCTCTGGATCCAGGGAGGACAGAATAAGAGCTGTAAATTTCTTTATGGATTATTTTCCCTTCAAATGAAGTTACTTAGGATAGCCTGGGCAATCTCTCCTGCTCCAAGGAGGGACATCCCACGCATGTGTTTTCTCAGGGCTAGGGAAAAGAGCTAACCACCACACAGAGCTCTGCTGCTCACCTCACTGTGCTTGTTCTCTCCATATTTCCTATTCAGGTTGGCCAAGTGGCAGTTCTTGTACCACAACACAGCACGGTGTGTCAGAGCACAGCTGCTGAGAGCCACATCACTGTCTCTGTCCCACACAGTGAACGTCCAGCCATTGTGGTAGGTCATTGCATCCCCTAAGGGAAGGGATGAAAGACATGAATAGGAGTAAGACACTACAGTTGCTCAGCCTAAGGGCTTATACACCCTTCAGGCAGAACACAGCAAGCCTGTCAAGGGAAAAGCAACAGCACAGCATAGATCTGGACAATACTTTCTAAAGGGCTGCTATTAGAGGGCATATCCAAGGGCCGGATCCTCCCAGCTGAAGAACTAAACCTTATGGCAAGAGAATATTAAAGCATTAAGTGGAAGACCAAGGACACAATGGCAATGGTAAGGACCTACCAGTGGCAGAAGCCAGCACCAAGATGGCTACTGCTGCTGGGCAAACTCCCATCTGGAACAAAAGCCACTTTCTTTGCACTTCTCACCTGGGAAGCCCCAGAAGTTGCTCCCGAGTCAGCATAGGTTACCTCATGGAAATGCTTCCCGTTCTGCCTTCTCAGCTGGCGTTTCACTGGGTTAGAGCACCCTCTCTTCCCCATGGAAAAGCAACTGTTTCTCCTATCTTCTGAGGAGACGGGCCTGTAGGCACACTCTCCTCAGTCTTCCTAGGACTTACAGGCTTCTCTCCTCAAAGGGTACCACATCTGCTCTAACCTGACCTAACGAGCTCCCACACTACTGGAAAAACAAATACAGAGGTCCCAGATTCACTTCCCTGTGCCAAGCAGAGACAGCACAAGTACAAGGCACTCCTCACCGGCATTGCCTCTGTAATTCCCCGCTGACAGCCTCTATCTGTCCCTGCTCCAGGCAACCTGGAAGAAGTCATAGACAGCACAGATTCACTAGCTGTCTGCAAATCCACCCGGAGCTCATAGCGGATGGAGCTGCTGCTTGTGAGATTGTGCAGCTTGTCAAGACCTAGAAGGAAAAAAAAAAAAAAAAAAATTACTCTGTAAAGGGAAAAGCTTGTTAACCTTTGCAGTCCTAGACTCTTACCCTGTAGCCATTTTGGTTAAATCGGCTATTTCCTGCCTCCCTCCTTCCCTGCTTGATGCTGTCATGACATTTTGCCAAGTTTATGCTGTCTTATCTCATTTTCTGGCAAGAGGCAGCAGTATCAGAAAAACTCAAACAGCCTAAACCAACACAAGACTGGCTGTAGTGCAACATTATTTTTCCCAGAACATTTAAAGACCCTTGCGCTAAAGACCTTGACCTATTTAGTGCTGGATTTTCTGATCCACAGAGAGTTCACTAACAGGACAGACAAAAAATGACCAAGTACACCAAGTTTTTTGTAGTATGCTGGTCTTAGCATTTTCACAAATGCAATTTCCTTATTTCCCCTCTCCTAGGAACACCCGAGCCTGAAATAAACCTTTCCAGAATTTGGCTTGCTCTGGGACTTCTCCAAAGCCCAAAGATGTCAATAGAAATACTTAGTGGGCCTTTAGAGATCCCTCAATACTTCATTAGCATTTCTAAGGAAGACACAAAAGCTGACAGTTCAAGACTGCAGGCTTGGGGGGGGGGGGGGGGGGGCGGGGGCGGGAAGCAGATAGCTCAGCATTTAAGTGCTTCTACAAAGCTAATCTTCAGCTCCTCTTCACTAGTCACACCCGTGTACCGTACCAGGCCAAAATACCCCAGTGTGATCTCCAAAGCCTTCCACATAATTTTCCCAGCGTTTGTAGAAATCCACCCGGCCACTGCTCTGCCTCTGAAACACCTGCAAAGTAAGTGTGAGTTCATGACAGGTTGAGGAGATACAAAGAAGACAGAGATCAGAAATGCTCATCCTGATTCAGACGCAGATGAAAAGGTGACACATTCAGGAACAGACAGCTCTACCCGATGGTACACTGCACCTGCGCAGGGTATGCACAGGAATCCATTTCCATTTTCTGACTGCACAGAAGCACTGGGGTGAATATTTAGTTGTGTAAATTTTACAGTTTACTTTCTACAAATGCCTGAATGTGATCTAAAAGTTTAGACAAAAGAGACTTAGAGACAAGATACACCAGACATTTGGGTTTCTAAACTTCACCAAAATCAGAGGGACTTGGGCAGTAACACACAACTATTTATTTCAGCAGAGAAAAATCACTTATCACCAAAAATGAAAGGTGAACAAAGGAATAAAGATATTTTCATTTGGTTATTTAGAAGACAGCTATCAGACAACCTCAGATTCACTCCTTCATGTTCATACACATTTCCCACCTCAAAGCATCTGTGCTTCTGCCTCCAGATTCCTTTAAGCCACTCAACAACTACTGTGTGGCCAGAGTCCTGGTACATGCTCACAGCACTAGCACTTAAAACACCAACAGGCATCAGCTGAACTGCGTTAACTGTCTGTACATATAACCTACATTATCTCACCCTGACCACAGCATAAGCTTAGTTAACTCATGAAAGGCAGTACTGAGCTATGTTTACTACTTCATCTTACAACAGGGCTGAGTCCACCCTCACAGACAACTCCGATGGCAAGAGGTAACACATTAAGCTCTCATAACTCAGTCACTGCCCTCAGTCAGCAATAATATAAACCTGTACGGCGTCCACAACCAAACAATGAAAAAGCCTTTGAGTCATTTAGCTTCCCACATCATTCCTACCAACAGCCTGAGATCAGCATCCACCACCCTTCCTAAAACATGTCACTCCATCAAGAAAGAGCTGAAACATAGTAGCACAGTAGAGCAAAAGGAGCCTCAGCTAACATCAGTACCAAGTCCACTTGATTATGTGGGCAAAAAACCCGAAGAGGTGCAGAGAATCACTGACTATCCATCTACCTCCATTGTCACAGTACACCTGCATCAGCCTGCTGCCATGCCCATTCAGGTAAATGGTGTACATGCTGCTGGAGGCACTTCTGCGGTCTCTGACTGCAGCCTGCTGGATACGGGTAGAGGAAGGTAACAGTGAGAACAGGGAGGGCAAAACTTCACACCAGCAAAGCAGGCCATAGAGCTGGAGGAGGCATTTCACACCCTTAGGAATCTCCTAAGGACAACAGGACTGGAAAAGATGTAAAGAAAGCAGCAGCTCCCACTGTACACTCACACAGCACCCAGCTGCATCAGCAGGTTGCTGCTGGCAGCCTTTCCCGCCGCCTGGGAGCTGGCACATGGACGGGGTCCCCAGGGGCCACAGGAAATACAGGAGAAGGAGCCCTTGTTTGTGAAGGTGGGAGTGTCAGCAAACAGGGACTTCAGTTTCTCTGCATTTCACAATTTGCCCACAACGGACAACCCCTGTGGGCACTAGCACAGTAAAAGAGGTTCCCACAGCAAGCCGGCATGAGGTTTTGTTTGATTAGCTGCCATTCTAGTGTGCATTTCCTCATTTCCTGACCTTCAAAAACAACCTCGGCAGCTACCCAACGCCACGAAAGTACTTAAAGATCTGTGCCCTACCATTACTGGATGGTGCAGAAAGATCTCTAGCATGTCATCATCTCTCCTGCCCACTGGCAGCTCACCAGCAGGCTTTGTCCTGTGCTTGGCTAGTGAGGTTTGCCAGCAGCACTGATCAGCATGGGCAATCTTCATTCACGCCATCCCATTGTGTTTCCAAGCCTCCAGATGGCGTGGCTTAGACTAGACACCCAGCCAGGAGACACATCATTGATCTGCTGGATGGTTCGCTTATGATCACATAGTTCCTCAGTGCATCTGTACAACATGAACTCCATGGCTGACCTCCACCACAAAGCACAACTACTGCAGAGCACAGGGAAAAGTGCAACACCTAAAGCCAGTTCCTACCTGCTGAGAAGGTACTGTCTGTTCTGCTCTGGTGATCTCCCTTATAGGCCATCAAAAAGATGGCATGCCTCACTTCTTATTCCAGTCCTTCTAGCACAAACGGTTGTTTGCCAGGACTCAGCTGTACTTCCTGCCAAATAAAACAGATCAAAGGTCAACCCAACTCTGAACGGCATTTAGCTTTTCCAAACAGTGCCTCATACTACATATGCATTTACAGGCTCTTCTCGTAGAGTTCAGACAGGCACATTCACTGTATATCCTTGAAACATGCAGTCAGGCCATCTCCTCAGAAGGAAAGTTCCGGGCAAGGTCTCAAGAAACACTGTTGGGACACTGAGGATACCCTGTCCCTGGTGAGTGCTGCCCTTCCAGCTAATAAGTTAGAAAAGAGAAGTGAAGCAGCAAATGTTCTTTGCACCCAGAGATCTGTTGGGAAGAGGTATTCCACTGTCAAAGTCCCTCCACAGCTTCTGCTCCTGACAGTAACACATTTCCTTCCTTAAGCTCTCCCTCCCTGGGCTGTGGATAGCATAGGTTCCCCCTCAAAATTGTTTTCTTGTGGTCCATATACCCACAAGACCCAACTGGCAGAGCCCATAATCACAGGGTGATTTCAGTGGGGTCTGCAAGACTGAAGAATTCACTGTACCTTACTTGTGCTGTCTTGACCCTGGAAGGTCAAAGCGTAGCCATCAATCTGTGCTGCAGGAGGAGTCCAGGTAACCACACCAGTAGAATGAGTTGCAACTGATACATACAGGTTCTTGGGAGGATGAATCTCTATTGAAAAATAAAATTCAAGTCCCATTGCATCAATGAAAGACGGCAACTGCATTGCAGGGCTTGGGCTGAGATTTCAATACCTGATCCTGTCAATGGGGAAGTACAGAAGTCACCCAGTGACCTTCATAGCCAGAAAGCAGCAGGAGCCTGGACCAAACATGGCAAGGCCTGCTACGGATCTGGTCTGGGATGCTTTGTGAGCCCTGCAATTGGCTCAACTGTACAGGACCCAGGAGCTCCTGGTATGCCTGTTTGAGAAGTTTCCATCAGGCTCATCTCTGAGGAGCATTCACAGACAGGTCAGGTTTGAGCTCTATGCCTCAATCCTGGGGCATGGTCCTAGTGTGCCCTGCTGAGAGCCCTTACACCTTGTCGCCCTACTGCAGATAAAGAATGACCTCACAGGTTTCATTGTTGTCATGCTTCAGCCTTCTTTAGCAAGTGCAGGAATACAAAGAAACCCACAGCTTTACAGTTTGGTCTGCGCTGTATATGGGACACCAGCTCCCTCACTGACATCAAGGGCTTAGCCAGACTTCTGCTGTGCAAGTCAGACTGCCCGAACAGAATTATTTTTATGCAATGCCAGATCACAGCAGTTGTCAAAAAGTATCTTATGAAATGCCCACAACAGGGCTGCAGTTCTTCCCTTAGGATAAAAACTATTTCTAAAGTTCAGTTGGAAATAATAACAATAGAAGCAGCCTCTCCCTAATTTTCATCCAGTGCTTGCTATATTCTATATATTTTGGGAATGTGTTAAGGAAAACAATGTAAAGAGTATGATTTGTCTGGCTTTCCAGGTTTTAGAGAGAATGTTCTTGGTGGGCAGTGCTGGCCTTCAGCGAAGAGTGCTCCAACCCTGAAGTACACCTGAGTTTATAGCAAACGGTAACTAAATAATTCATCTAAATTCCCTGCTCTTCCACAAACCTTCCTGGGAGACTATGGACATGTCATTGTCCATTGATTCAGTTCTTCTCCATATAAACCAGGCCACAACATTTCCCAGACCTTGAAAAGTGCTACAAGGATAAGCATAATAACAATCATAACACATCAGTGAAATTCTACAGTTGTTAAAAGCCACAGCGAAAGAACAAGGACAAGCAACATCTGTCTTAGATAAATGAGTGGAGCAGCACGGCTTCTCCCAGGAAATGCTGCACTCCTCAAGCATCGAGTTACCGCTTAAAAAAAAAAAAAAAAAAAAAAAAAGGCAGAGAAGAAGAAATCAAACCACCAAATACAAGAACAACAGGGACAGTGACACCAAGATCCACACAGCACCGTGTCTAAAACACTGGCTACGCATTATAACTGAAGGCCACCTTTCACTAGGCTAATGATTTAAGCATTAGTTCAATATCTAATGAACTTATGCTTCATTTGGGAGACCACTACATAATTGCTAAAGTAAAACGACCCAGACACCTCGGAGTAGCTCACTACGTGTGTAGCCCCCGCTGGACAGAAGAGGGAGCTAAAAGGTACCAAATCCACGACGAGAAGCAAGGGGTGGGAAGGGCGGCCTTACACGGCGCTGCTCTTACAGGCCAGCCCGCAGTTTCCATGGGCGCTGCTGCAGCCGGGTTTAACGCTAGGGAATAATCAGCATTCACCTTGTGTAAGAAAATGTTGTTTGGAGGATTTTTTTCCCCTCCGTACCTGTATTATTTTAGCAGAGGTGTCATTACTTTTGGAAATATAACACACACACACTCACAAAAAAAGATGAAAGAAAAAAAAAAAGAAAAAAAGAATACATGAGGGGTTTTAGTGCAGGTATTTCAAAAATATCTACACCAATGCTTAAAGCATTCCCTCTCCCAGAAATTTCATTTCACGTGAGTGTCTCCATTTTCATTCCAGTTAAGAAACCCCACCATAACATTTCAGTTCACAGAAACTCTGCTTGCATTTCTAGTTCCAGATAGGTTCAGTCTCTTGGCCTCAAGAGACTCGCACCAGCTTGATTCATAAACTAAGAAAAAGTACATTAGCAAAGGCAATGGATCTGGAATGACCCTGACATGTTCCCAGTACACCATAATCCTTATGGCTGACTGAACAGGACAGATTTAAGCCTGTTTGGCAGTCTCCAAGGACCAGTCTAAGGTTAGGAGTCAAAGGGCAGGCCATTCTTTTTAACTGTGCCCGATTCTAAAATGGTTTAACTTTGGTTGTTAAACCTCTGTTATTGTTAGGCTTGATAGCAGCACATGAAGCACTACATGTTTTTGATTAAGGACTACTGAAATAAGCTGGGTACCATCAGCTGTCATCACTCTTGTATGACGACATCTGCTTTTTCTATAATCATCTATAGCAGCAGTCTGTTATAGTAGCCTATACTCACACGTTTATCTCCAGAATGGGTTTACCACTGTGCATCTTCATCACCCAGTAATGCAAAGGGAGATCACGAAACACAGAATAATAAGAGAGTAGGGTCCCTTCTACCCTGTTTCCTTTCACTTCTGCCCACAGTTACCTGTCAGTGTGTCAGGGCTTGCCCTCTTGCTCTGCTTGCTTCCCAGCTCTGCCCAGGGATGGATAGGGAACTTCATGCCTGATTTCAGTCCTGCCAAGGTGGTAGTGCCTCTGTCCTTCCTCACTTCTATTTCATAGGTGTCCCCATCAGCAGAAGCGTAGCTTACCATATACCTGTCTATGGGAGCTTGGACATTGTCCCAGGAGATGGTGGCCGAGTCCTCTGTCACGAGGTCACTAATCAGATTCTTGGGACTGTCCATTTCTAAGAAATAAAGTGCAGAGTAGAAAGGGTGGGTAATTAAAAGACACATGCTCCCTTTAAAGCTTTTGTTTTCTAAAGCCCCATGACCCTACCCTCAGGAAGGAAAGGATGACATGGACTAACCCATCTGTAGCTTTACTGGATCTCGGTAGCTGATCACCACACTTGCTATTGACAATGCAGAACTGAAGTAAGACAAAGTAAGGCACTGAGACATGGCCATATTCAGACAGAGGCCTCTTAAGTAAAGTATCATCAAGCAGAGATACAGGGAAGAATGATTGTGCAGAAGGTCCAACTGAAATCTGAGGCTATGTCAAACCTAAATTCTTAGGAACCTTAAGCAAGATCCATTAGACCATTATTCAGGAGTCCTGGCTGACACAGATACAGGGAGGCAAAGAAAAAGATGTGAGAGACTGAGGCAGCACCAACACCCTACTCCCCTTTATCAGCCTCTCCCACAAATACCTCTTTTTGAGATGTGAGGTGCCAGCAAGGTATAACACTTCTCTACATTACAACCGAGGAAGGAAGACCTCGGTAAAAGAAGTGGCCAAGGGAGAACATAATCATAGCTAATTCACCACGTGAAACTACATTCCTCCTTCCATAGCTGCAACCATCGTACTCCAAGATTTCCAGAGGCCACTCAGAGTGTGCCTGCCCTCTTGCTCTGCTTGCTTCCTTTCCCTGCCCAGATACAGATGACACACACCACAATTGGCTTTAAGCTAACCAGGACAGCAAGACCTGTGTCCTGCCCTGTCTCCCCCTCATTCCCAGGAAAGGCTAGCAGTGTCCTCTGCTGAACAATCAGTCTTCAGCCTAGCTAAGCAGTCAACTTTTGTATAATCAAGACTTTTGCTTACAAAGGGAATTACTGACAGCTAAGAAAGACCTAATCCAGGCTCAAACCATTTGCTACCCTTTCATGTTTTGGGAGAAGATGATTAGGATAGGCATGTTTCCTTCAAAGTCTTGATTCTTATAAGTGAAACTAGTTGAATCCTGCCTAAACTTAGGATGGTTCAACAGCAGTAGCATATACTGTGGGGCAGAGCTAAGCCACAACTGCAAACCTTAGCATACCTGAAGACCAAAAAGAGCAGGCAAAGTTGCTAAGCGAAGGATCACAGTGCTTTAGCAAGTGCTGTGAAGCTCATACTGGGCTGATAGTTTCTGAACTAACAGAGCAGCTATTAGTTCTCTACACTTGGCACTATCTCTATGTGAAGCTTGAAGGTGCCCCCTCAAGACAAACGAGTGTCTAGTATATGCTCTATAATAGGCCAGAAGAAAACAGGACAGAAGTTGAGGTCACCTCCACAACGGTGTCATGTAAAAGCAAAAGGATTCTCTAGAATACCTGTCACTGCCTCAGTGCTGATCCTCTTGCTCTGCTGGGCTCCCTTCTCTGCCCAGGGAAGATGACATATTCAATGCCAGGTTTTAGTCCTGTCAGACTTGTGGTAGTCTTGGTCTTTCCCACTTCCATCTCCTCTGTGTCACAACCAACAGAGGTGTAGTTCACCTATCTAGGAGAGCCTGGACCCTGTCCCAGGAGATGGTGGCTGTGCCCTCTGTCACTTGGTCAGTCACCAGGTGATCTGGGCTGTTGATTTCTGCAGAGACAGTTAAAAGTGAAGAACACAGGCTGTCATAATCAGGCTGTACTGTGACACTCTTTCCCCCTTTAAGGGCCTTGCCAGTGTCTTCCTTTTTCAAGTTCCATTTCTGATCACACATTAATTAGAACCATAAAGCTGGGAGGTGTCAAGGTCTGAGGTGGTTTGACTGGGGTCTGTCTTTAATCCTTACACATGCTTTCCTAGGAAACTACACAGCCAGTCCTACCTGGACAGAAAAGAGCCTTTTCAAAGCAAGATACTGTTACTTTCTTGTTTCCTCATGGCCACAAGACTCCAAAGCTCACATACACGTCATCTCTCCAGAAAGTCAGATGCCAACCAAAGCTCTTTTGTTAAGAGATCAGAGTGACCCAGGTACACATTTACTTCAGCCAGTCTATGACCTAGGGCATGAGTCTTGCAAATGCTTACAACCATTTGCAATGGATTCAGACGTGCAGCTTGACAGTGTTGTTATAAATCGGCAACCCTCACACCGGGCAGATCCCTTACACCTCCTTAACTAGGACTGGCAACACAGGGGAAAGTCCTAATAAGAACAACTGAGGAACCAGGATTAATCATCCTATTGTAAGAAAAGGCATCCTGTATTCTGTTAATTTCTCTGCATTTCAATATTTTCATCTGCAAAAAGGAACTGAGCATTTCCTTATTCCACAATGAAGGATAAACAAATTAACCAATTAAAACAAGACTACACAAATACATGAGACACTTTTGCAAAGGCTTCATTTTCCTTAATCCCTATTAGTATTCACAACACAGCCCATTTGTAGTACATACAGGTAATCAGAATCTCTCTGTGATGATGCTGAAAAGGTTTCACAGCAAGATGCACTAACCTCAAGACTTGATCTGTTAAGCCTGAATCTCCCTCTGCTGTGAAACTGTCTTGGGATGGACTTACTCACTGTTGTTAAGGGCAAGCTGGGCTGTAACTTACAGTCTTAACAAAATATATTGCCCACTTACCTGTTATAGCCTCAGTGCCGACCCTTTTGCTCTGTTGTTCTCCCTTTTCTACCCAGATGCAAATGACATACTCCATGCCTGGCTTCAGTCCCGCCAAGGTAGTGATATTCTTGTCTTTCTCCACCTCTCTCTCCTCTGTGCCCCCATTAGCTGCAGTGTAGCTCACTCTGTATCTGTCTGTTAAAGCCTGGACTTTGTTCCGGGAAACAGTAATTGCATCCTCCATCACTTGTCAGCCAACAGCTCAGTTGGGCTGTCGATTTCTGTAAGCAGAAGTCGTAATTATTAGAAGTTTCAGTATAGTGCTGTGGTAATCACAGTGGTCTAAAGACACAGACAACACAAGTTTTTATAGGCAGAGGTAGTATGTTTTATTAAGACTATCAAATATATTTGGAAAAACAGGTGAATTTTGAGAAAGAATTCTACGCCCAAAGAAAAAGAGCTTGTGTGTCCAAAAGCTTGCCTGTTTTTTTCCCTCCAGCTCAAACTGGTAAATCTAACAGAAGTTTTATCTGTAGCTATAAACTGAGTTTTGATCATGCAGTGTAAATAACTGACACTTAAGCGAGTCCCATTGAATATCACCATTTGTAGAGCCAAATCATTTTGTACTGTTGGATACAGTGCAAGTAGATAAAAAGTGGGTGCTAACCGCTTGCAAGCCCTGCCACTCTTGACACATCGGTAAACATGCTTGCATGTCAGTGCGAAGGCAGCCAGGCCTTGGCAGGACCAGCCAGCCCTCTGCTCCTGTGCTAGGTGAGCTAGGCCGCTGGCTTCTGCAGGAACACTTAGGAGTGAAGAACACAGATTGTCCCAATGAAGCTACACTTACACCCTTCCCCTCAAGGGCCCTGCCAATGTCTTCCACTTGTCATCCTTTATTTCTTATCAAGGATGGACCTGAACTACAAAGCTGGAAGGTGCTCAGTTCTGAGGTATTTCAGCTGTGGTCTAGGTCTCCTCCTCACAGCTGCAACAGCAGGGCTTTCTGTTGGGGGGAGACAAAAGAACAGCCAGCCCTGCACCAGCAAAGAGGAAAGCCCAATTGCCTTCTGAAGATCACTGCCTCTTGCCTGGGTTGCTCTGGAAATTAACCCCAAAACCAAATCACCTCCTCAGAATCTGTCTGAAATGCAGCTCTCCTGGAACAAGGTTATTTCATACTAAAGCAAAACATCCTACCTGTCACAGCCCTGATGTCTGCTGGGCTCCCCTCTCTGCCCAGAGGCCAGCGACATATTTTTTGCTTGGCTTCAGTCCTGTCAGAGCATCAATGCTCTTGTCCTTCCCCACCTCCATGTCCTTTGTGTCCTCATCAGTTTTATTGTATCTCACCAAGTACCTGTCTTCCAGAGGCCAGATCCTATCCCAGGAGATTGTGACTGTGTCTTCTGTCAGCCATCTGGGCACTACACTACACTGGCAAATTTTTTAAGGGAAGGTTTGAAGGTTAAGAACCAGGCAATGGCACGAGTGAGGACTACGCTCACATTCTCCACTAGAAAAAAAAGCCGCTTTCAATCTCCTCCCATTATTACAATCATTCCCCTGCCCTTTTCACAGATGGAAACATGATGCTAGAATTCACAAGCCTTAAGTCACTACCACAATGCAGCCTGCGGGAACATGGCCCTTCGAGGACAGCCCAACAGCCCATGATCTTTACACAGAGCATTGTTTTTATTGGTTTTGGTTTTTCTTCACTAACTGCTAAATACATCTTAGCAGTCGGAGCAATGAAGCACTTGCAGATGTATCCCAAATGATTGCAACGGCATTTTGTTCCGGCTTAGTCTTCTGCAGGCTCTAAACTCCAGAGCACAAATGCACAACCATCTAACAGCCACACTGTAATTTACCACACACCAGCTTAGCTGCACTATGATTTACCACACATTAATTATGGTAAAAGTTGTGCTTTTTCCACCTGTGTGTACTAATCTCACCTCTTTTGTGAGATGAAAACACATTACTTCTCATTTTAATGAAAGATGCTGAGGTTTGTTTGTGTCACCCTAGAACAGTGCACACTGGGAACATGTATTTGAATAATCACAACTCAGCTAGTTAGCAGTGTAAGATGCTCACCTGTGGCAAGAAAAATCAAGTGAATGATTTTCTTGTGTGATATGAAAATCAAGTTTTTTCTTCAGTTATAATAGCACTGCAGCTGGATATGGGCTGTGCCTGTACCCATATGCAATGTATTTAACTCCTTCACAACCTGGGTGGTCCAAGAGTTTCCTAGCCAGTCACCTGTACAAGTGAGAACACGGGCTAGCCTGAGACAATGGACCAACTTGAAAGCAGGTGATTGACTAAGCTTCATAATTAAGCATTTAACTGATCCTAACTGATCCCTGCTGGGTGGGAACTTGAGGCAGTCTTACAAATCCTCTGAGGCAGCTCCTGTTGTGTCTGGTCTGATTTATATGCTTAAATGTGTTGGTTAGCATCCTGAGTGGAGCATCCCAAACACTCCCCCAGGTAATTTCTG
Source organism: Falco naumanni (assembly GCF_017639655.2). NCBI lineage: Eukaryota > Metazoa > Chordata > Aves > Falconiformes > Falconidae > Falco > Falco naumanni. The sequence goes on along the minus strand of NC_054064.1, from coordinate 5,597,916 downwards.
CTGTAGAAGTCCAGATTGCACACATATAATGTTTCTAAGTGACCAGTAGAAGCTGCTCCTGTACACACACAGCCACACTGGACCATCACTGGCTGGATTATAAGAACTGAGCAAAACTGGTTCAAGGAGTTTCCCAATCTAGCTGCAAATGCAAGCACCTTCCAATGGAGACTCCCTGTCACCAAGGGACAGCAATGAAATGTCCTGTTTGGGAGATTTGATTCCCCAAGTGATTCTCAATTTATGCCATGACCCAAATAACTTTGGTTTTCCTCTTTAACAAACACTCATGACTATTTGTACAAAATGTGCATGACCCGCCTCGTTCTATTGGGAAAGGCCACAACAGCCACCCAAAGAAAACCTTGGAGGTGGTTTATGGCATTTTAAAAGAAAAGCACAAACGACACATTCCACTTATAAGGCTTTCATTTTGGCTGTGTTTCACTGTTTTTTATACCAGTAGTAAATGCTGCCTACCACAGGGCCTGTCCACAGCAGGACTCAAAACAAAGAGCCTTCAAACCTCTGCAAAGCAGGAAAAGCTTTACTAAAACAAGTAAAACTGATTAAGGAGTTTGAATGTCAAACTCAGTTCCCTCTGCTGCTGCAGCTTACCTGTCAGCTCTGGTACTTGCCTTCTTGCTCTGCTGGGGCCCCTTCACTGCCCAGATGTGGGTGACATACTCCATGCCTGGCTTCAGATTCAGTAAGGTGATCATGCCATTTTCACTCCCCACTTCTATTTCCTTGGTGTCCCCATCAGCTGAGGTGTATCTCACCACATACCTGTCTATGGGAGCCTCAACTTTATTCCATGAGACAGCGGCTGTATCTTCTGTCACCCGATCAGTTGCCACATTGGGCTATCAAGTCCTGAGAGAACATTTCAGAGTACAGGATTAGGAAACTCCAGCTGAATTAAACCTGTCACGACACATGCCCATTTCCTTCATTTTTGCCTTGCTGCTACGGCCAGCTAAAACATATCACCTAGGTTCCCTCCTACAGCCCCTTGAGAAGAAAGGCATCTGTGGGCAACCAGCATGGTCAGAGTGGGGACTGTTCCCACCATTTAGATGAAAACATTAGAAAGCAGGACTGTTCCACCACTTAGATGAAACTTTCAATTTTTTTTCTGCAGGAATAGCTTGCATGCTACCTGCCTCACCTTCCATGGGTACGGACTTGAGCATTACCCTCTTGCTTGCCCTCCTCACAGCACCAAGCATAGGCCCCATCCTTTCTCTGCCTGCAGTATCAGCCATTTGTTGCTCTTCCCTTTCTGCCTACCCTGCAGACCTGTCCCTCAGATTCCCCCAGGGCTTCTGCTATTTTAAGTGATGAATCAAAGTTTAGTGGTAACTCTTGCAATAGCTGGTATTCGTCTTAGTCACAGCTCCTAAGTTCCAGGCATTACATAAGAACATGAGCAGAATTACTCATTGTGGATTTTTTTTTCCTTTTTAAGAAGTTTTGCAGCCCCATGTCTGTGAAGAACAGCTTGAAAACACAAGCCAAGGGTGTTGCAAATAATCAGAATCTACACAGGGAAGAAGAGCAACCTCAATGGCAGCATGGAGGTTGTAGGTTCTGTTGTTTCAAATCAAATTTATTTTAATGGAATAATTTAAAAGACAACCTCAGGAACGTCAGGCCTGATTTGGGGTTTTTCAGTCTTTGAATGCAGCATGCCTATCCTTTGGGTAGAGAGATGTATTTCAGAGTTCCCAGAATTTTACAGGTAGAACGAGAGTTCAAAATTCTTTAAGCTCTCTTTTGCAATATAATAGCTCAAAATTATTCTGCCTTTTTTTTTTTTTTTTTTAAAAAAAAAAAAAAGACCTTGAAGCATCAATGAACCAACAGGGTTTCCAGATCTGTCTTAACAGTCAGGTCTGGAATGGCTAGGCTTCCATTACAGGAAAGACAACAGTCAAGTAAGAGTAGAACCTGCCAGGCCTTCTGAGCTGCGCTGAGCATACAGTTGGAGCAGAAGCCAGCTTAAAGATGTTTCTGTGCTCTCCTCATACAGGAGATTACTATGTCTGACTTGGGCTCTGGATAACAGTATAACTATAAAGCAGTCCAAAGCTTCAACCTCTAAGGGCCAGCAAGGAGCTGAAGCCCTTTCAGTCACTTCAGATGTAAGAGGTGAAGACTAAAGCTACTACAGAAATGCCAGGGCTGGGACACTGTGCAGTCCGCTGGACAAGCACAACTTTACCACCATGGGGCAGGCATACCAGATCACACAGCAGGCTGGGACTACAGCCCCCAGTGGAAATGCACACCTGGCAACAGTGTGCTAATATGCTCCTCAGTCCAACTATTCTGTTCAGTCTGGTGATCAGAAAAATAATGTTGGAGTCGGGCAATAGAAGAAGGAAGAAGAACATGTCGTCTTCCTTGCTGTTCCTGGGCTCAGAGACCAGACATATCAGTGGCAAATAGCTGTGAGGCAGTTGTTGGCAGCTGCCCCAAGGATCCACGAGGAAGGGCCATACCCAGATCACAGATCGTGTGCGCTAGATTTAAGCAAGGTCATTCTGTCAACAATCTCATTAGGGAAGTCATGAACCAGAAAACTTTGAGTTACTGTTGGACCTAGCTCTGAGCTTGTCTGAGGGTTGTTATTACATACAGAGGCCAGCTTACTATGCTTTACCCTGAGTCTGGCTAGACTTGTTAGTCAAGTTAAGGCAGAAGTTACTGTAGGTTTAAAAATCAAGGCAAAAGACTCAGCTATGGCTAGGTTTAGTGTTTAATATACAACGTAGACAAGCCCAAACAAAATATAAGCAGACCTGGCTGCAGGTCATGCATGAAGGCAGCCAGCTGTGCACCTTTAGTGCTGCCATCTTGACAGATCTGTCCCTGAACTCTGTAGTAACATCACTATCAAAGAAACTTTCCATATACCAGTCCTACCACTCACTGAGGATGGTTTCCCCTCTGTATTGTCCTTCACAGGTACGACAGTGACCTTGTACTCTGTGCCAGGTTTCGAGCCTACAAAGAGCAAAAGGGAGCATTACCAACAATTAGGGAAGACAGAAATCTAAACTAAGTTCCTTTCTACTACAAACCTAGAACTGGATAGACTAAACAAAATAGCTTTAAGAAAAATTACTATCTAACTTCCTTTTGTCTTGAGAATGCCTCGATAGCACTTTTAGCCTAGGCTTACCCTTAGAGCTGACATTAACTATAGCAAGTGAGGATTTCCATAACATCAGTGTTACCAGCTTGGAAACAGAAGCATATTCTTTATTCCTAACAAGGACAGAATTAAAGCTGAATGACTATTCCTTGTAACTTACTATCCACAGGGCAGAAAGGCTTCATCCCTGTGGAGACACCCATTATTACAGGATGGGGGAACCCCAGTAGATCTCACCCTGGACTACAGCAGGCACGAGGTGAATTGAAACTGGCCATCCACACACAAAAGAAAAATCGTCTCAGGACTGTGGTCTGACTGTCAATCACTCCTGCCACTTCTCCCTGCCCCTGCCCAGTTTGGAATACCCACAAGTACTCACCAGTCATACTGTAGCCACTCTTAGGGTCATTGCTTTTGGGCACCATAACTTGCTTCTCATCCATCTCCACCAGGGATCTGAACTTCAGCTTGTAATAATCCACATCTGTTGGTGGGTTCTCCCACCCCACTTCCAGGGAGTGTTCCATCTCCTCTGTTATCCAGACAGCATTCAGTGCAGACAGGACCAGGAAGGATAGCAGAGGGCCATGAGGAAGCAGCCTCTGCACAAAAAGGTAAATATAAGATACAAAGTTGCTAAACAGTCCTCCTCCCTACCCAGTCACCTGCTCTAAGACCCCAGACATTTTCCTCAGCCAAACTGAAGAGTTAAGCAAGTACAGCATAATCATTATTTCACTCCAGCTCAAGAGTTTTCTGGCTCTCAGCTCCCACCTGTTATGCTAGAAGCGAGAGAAATGTCAAAATAACCAGACTTCTCACGGTTCTTGCCAAGTGCAAGCAGACAGCATAATATCACCTTCTAACAAAATGGCATTTCAGTTCTCAAGGGACTGCTTCAGACATGCAGTCTTTCCACACTCAACCTCCTAACCTCAGCAGCATCAGGCCCATTTAGTCCTGGGAAGAAACTATGAAGAAAACTTGCTGCTGCAGATATGCTCGGCAAATTAGTACCTAGGAATGACAACCTGCCTACTTTAAAGTCCCTTTTGCATCCAGTCAAACAGTGCATTATTCTTAATAACATGCTGGCTTTATCTTGCATGCTTCCATTCCTGTTTCTTGCAGCAGACAACGTTATGGATTCCCTGGAATTCAGGGGTGTCAATGCAAGTAGGATTTGGACAAGATAAAGGGAAAGAGAGGAAGTTTGCAATATATTCAGCCCTAATGATACATATCTGGGAATAGATTGCCCAGAAAAGAACATTGACAGAAATCTGCAACTGAGGCCGGGAAGAGAAAGCACACTCCAGCACTCAGACAGGATGTTACCAACCTGCAAAGCCAAACAATTCACTCTACTTGTTCAAATTAACTTTAAAGATCTACAGCTTCTGACTGAAGAAAATACTGCCTGCTCCTACCTGTACTTGCTTCTAGATACTTTGGCTCACTGTCAATCCCCTTCTTCACATGACGAAGTGTGACATTGTATGTGGTGCTGGGGTGGAGACCCACAATCTCATAACTGAGCTGCTCCTTGGGCATGTGGACTTATTTCACCAATGTCTCATACCCTATGGGATGATAGGTAACGAGGTAATTTTCCACATCAATCATTGGATCCCAGCTGACAGCTAGAGAGTTCTTTGTAGAGTTCAGCAGCTGTAGGTTCTGAGGACTGAGCACTGGAAGAGAAACAAAGAAAAACATTACAATGAGGATGACGTCTTGCCACACGGCCAAGCAAGAAATTTTTTCGAATCTATTTTGAATACAGAGAGAATGCAGAACTAGAATTCCCAGGCTGTAGTAATCTTGGATTTGTCCACTTCTTTCTGCTTAACAGCATATCATTAAATACACATGAATAGTGCAGTCAGTAAAAAATAAAATAACTCCCTGGAAAACTCTTCCCAGCTTCTAAAGCAACACTGGCATGGGGAAAACTCTCTCATAAAGCTGTCCCTTCCAATACCTCTAGCATGAGAAAGACAAGCCAGAACCTTCTTTTCACATCACTGTCAGAGTTATTTCAAAATGTCAACTGGTCCCCAAAACTGGGGAACACAGCTTCTCCATGGCAGAGATAGAAAACTGAACTTTTATCCTGATGGAAACTTACACTTGGTGCCCAGAGGAGATTTGGGCAAATCTGCCTTAACTGTTTTGCCACAAGACAGACAGCTCATCAGGTTTTGAAGCAGCCCTTGAAAGCGGTCAATGTTGAACATCTGTCAGGTAGTTTATCTGATTTTAGTTACAAGTAAGCACATCATAAACTGATCAAACCATCTACAAGCTGTATTTCATTAGCAAGGTACTAACCAACAGAAGAAAATAGATATCGATTGCCTGTAAAAAGGCATGTGTCAGCAACATCAGGTCACATAACACCACGAGACTCTTCTCACTTGAAAGGCAGCATTCATTCCCTCATGTAATTCACAGCTTTCACCAAATTCCACCCTCAATATGTGCATGACATTGCCTTTAATGAAAACTTTGTACAAAATAGGAAAATGTTGATCCTGCCTCTCCTTGTGATATAGAAGCCGAATTTCAATAATCCAGCTTTGCAGTAAAATAATAAGGTACCCAAATACGTATGGTGTGCTTCAGAAGAGGATTGTATCTACCTCTCTGAAGAGGAGAAGTGTAGCATAAGAAAGCATATCATCCATTTAGGACAATGCCTAGGACAGCTTGTGTTTCAGAACATGTATGAGGGGTTCTTGCAAAGGCAGTGACTCTAGCCCAGGGGAAATGGATTTTACATGTTTTTCAGCTCTGCCCCAAGATGCACCAGAGCCGTCTCCTCCAGCCGATGTGACAAACCCCAGCACTTCAGGGCTTGACAAAGACACACCTGGCCAGGGCCAGGGCTGTGAAGGGGAAGGAGGCACCGCCTGGACCTGGACTTGATAACCCTTGAAAACCTCCTCTTCTTGCTCTCCAGCAGCAGAGGACCTCCTAGCCTGAAGCAAAAGGGTTCCTCACAGGCACAGCACTAATTGCGGAGGTGAATTAGGAGGACGGGTGGTTGCAGCCCATGCCAGAGTCCATCTTGCATCCTGCTGGCTCCCATCCATCTCTATCCATTAAGCAGCTTCTCCTCCAGAAGCAGGCTGAGGCTGGAGCAAGCAGGGAATGAGCAGCACATCCATAGATCCAGGTCTGGGCCGAGAGCTCACACAGGGGCTTGTTGGGAACCCTGGCTCCCCTGGGAACAGCAAAGAGTACCTCTTTCTTTTCCAATTTCCTGATTACAGCATCAGCACAAAGACTTCCCAGTTAAACTGCTGAGATACCAAAAAACTGCTTTTGTGGATACCTTGTTTTAAGCTGCTGGTTTATTCATCTTCAGATATCCCACAGTGCTACTCTTGGAGTGTCAGGAAACAAAGTTTAGAAAGAGCACAGGCCAATACTTGCTGTTCAATATGTCCTTGTCCTCTATTTCTCCATCAGAAGGAATTGTAAGTCCTCAATTATACTGTTGCATGCTTGATAGTAACTTCTAGATGTTCAGGCATTCCAGTTACTATGGTGATATACAACAAAATATGTCATGTCATGATCTGAGACACATAAAAAAACCAAAATAATGATAAATAAATACAGTGCTCTGTGTAAATCTCCCAGGATGCAGAGATAGAACCCAAAGTGGAACAGAAAAGGCAATCTGACATCTATGGGAGAGCAATGCTTGGCTACAGATGCTGAGAAAGGAACCATTTGCCTCTGGACTCAGAAGTTTTTAAGTAGGAGTGGAGATGTGCTCAGAAACAGTAGCAAAATGGATCATGCTGGGTGTATTAACTCTGTAGTGCTTGCTCACTGAGAGAGCAGAGGCCACTTTCACAGGCTGTAAAAGAGCTGAGGGTGTTGTGTAAGGAAGAGGATCCAAAGCTGGACTCAGCCAGCCCTTTGGGAGAGGTTGGCTGAGCAATAGTTCTCTGGAAGAAACTCTTCTGCTTGCCACCTCTGTAAAAGTTGCTGCCTCCCAAGCAGCAAATCCCAGTCTACTGACAGGAGAGAAGAGAGCTGGAGTCACAGAGAAACAGCCCTATACAGTGTGGAAGGCATAGGAGGAGTGAAGTTTTGATGCAAAGATCTTGTTTGGATGAAGAATTTGAGCTAATAATCTTTTATTTAAAAGATGAGTCTCTAAGCAGATAGATCAAGCCTGAGAGGCGACGGAGGATCTGGAGCAGAAAAGACCTGAGAGTAAGGTCACTGCAAACCTTTTCTGAGCAATACCTGAGCACAGGGGGTGGCTGTTACCTAATTCTCCTTCAGGAGAAGCTGTGAAAGATTAGACCAGGGGTCCTCAAACTATGGCCCGCAGGCCAGATACAGCCCCCCAGGGTCCTCAATCCGGCCCCCCGTATTTACAGAACCACCCCCCGCCGGGAGTTGGGGGGGGAAACCAAGCAGCTGCAGATGACTGCCTGCCACTTCATCCGCACGCCGGCCCCCTGTTTAAAAAGTTTGAGGACCCCTGGATTAGACCAAGCAGTGATGTGCTGAGAAGGAAAGGCAGCTTCCAGGGTAAAAGGCTGAATGCTGAAGCCTGGAGTATCAACCTGCGGTTATAAGGAGATTATAGCTTTTTCAGAATTAACCAGGAACTGCTGGACACACACCCCAAGGTCATCTCAGTCAGGTCTTCTCAGGCAAATCCTACTGCATTGTAACAAAGCAGGATAAGGGAGAATTTCCCAAAGACCTCACTTCAAAGGGTGGTTATTGAAAGGATTTATACATCCTTTGTCTCACAGATTTTATCAAATCAACTACCTTATTGGCAAGCAGTACACTCTGCAGCAAACATGATTTTACCTTCCATTGTCTCATTTGTATGTCAAGGAATAGACTCTGGCTCCCTATTTAATTACAGGCTCCATAGCCAGTTCGCTCTCTCCTTCAACTGCTGAACACAGGCTTGTGTTAGCACTGACTTTAACTGCATTTTTATGCATTACTACCTTTCTGCAATTCAGAAATGTTTTCCAGGCTATTCTTGAAAACAAGGACCAGTCAGCAACCCCTAGCCCAGCAGGAACTCCGAGAGGAACATGGCAACCCCAAGCTTGGCTTACCTATAGGATTAATCAAATGTTTATGGGAGGAAGAGAAAAGTTGGATTGAAGGAAAGAAGGAAGAAATAACTCACAGGCACGTCTTACCCTGGGAGCACTCAAGGCCAAAGAAGCCATCATGGCAGTCGCACTCTCCTGTGTCACAGAACCCATTGCCACTGCAATCCCTGGGACATCGTTTCTCACTGCAGTCCTCTCCAATGAACTCCTTGTAGCACTGGCAGACCCCTTTGGCTGTGTCACAGATCCCATTGTCGCTGCAGGTCTCAGGACCGAGCTGATAGCTGCAGTCCTCACCAAAGTAAGGCTCATCACAGATACAGTTCCCACTGTCGCAGTGCCCACGGCCGCTGCAGTGGCTGGGGCAGGTGGGGTGGGAGCAGTCACTGCCCTCCAAGCCCTCAGCACACTTAGAGCTGCAAGTCTTGTAGAGGAAAGTCCCATGGCTGCTGCAGTGTGAGACACCTGGCCAGAGCAGCACCAAGATGCACAACAGCAAGTGTGACACACAGATGAAAGAAAAGAGAAAAAAAAAAAGAAAAATTAGGAACATAAGAATAGACAGGTAGTGCAAAGGTGTGTTCAAGGTCATTAAAGAAAAAGCATAAATATTGCTGGAACATATGAGCTGAAAAAGTCTAAAGACATCACCTTGCCCATCTCCCCCAGTCCACCTGTATTTTTCATGTAAGCAAAGAATTAGCACTTCTCCCTGTCTCCATTCCCCAAACATCAGTTTATTAAATCTTTTCTTAGAGGCCACACAGTATAAAACTTTGATCACAGGCAGAGCCGGTGGCCACCACAAAACAGCATCATCGTAAACTCTGCTCTTCTTTTTAGTCAGTTATCAAGAAGGAAATAAAAAGACAAATTCTCAACAACTGCAAAATTCTGGAGGCAAAAATGAGAAAGGAAGAGACAGCAATGAGAAGTGCTTCCCTCATCTTGCACCCTCCTGTCCTCCAGAAATTCCTCCACTGAACCCTCCCACCTATGTGAAACTCAGGAACTTGTTCCCTTCCAGTTCCAAGAGATGCTTGTGGAGATTTGCCCTGCACTGGTTCTTTATATCACAGAAACCAGAGCACCACCCCATCTGTAGGGCTCAAGCATTTCACTCACAGAGAACTCCCAATAACATTGAGAAATGGATTCCAGTCCCCAGATCTCTAAGGTAAATAGGCTGTATCTAGGATCTAAGAACAGATACTGCATTTGTAACTTACCTTGGCTTCCCCCACAGCAATTCTGAGGGCTGCAAACTTCTCTCAGCTCTACCACTTCTTTCTCAAGCTTCTCCATCCTTCTAAACAGATCTTTAATGTGAGTCAAAGTTTCACAATCCCCTTTGGGTGTGTGCACATGGATGTTGTGCCTAAAGATTATATTCTGGTCTTTGTCTTCCTCATCCTCCCTGGGATCTAGCTGCACTCCACTGTTGTCTTCATGCTGTAATGGATCTGCTTCCACCTTAATCTGGGAGGATGAGGGCAGGTCAGTCTTGTAGGAGTGGCTGAAGGATATTCTTTGCCCATCACTGGTGCAGTTGTGAGATGCAGGATGTTGAATAGCAGATGTTTGAAGAGCGCAGCACAGCAATAGCCCCATTAGCAAAGCAAGCCAGTTCTGGAAATCAATTTGGCAGGTTTTTAGAAGAAACACTGACCCCTCAAACAGCAAAGCTGCTTTCAAGAAGGGGGTGGTGGTGAATATATAACTAAGAAGTTTATATATATATATATATAAAGCTGGTTTTCATTATTTTCTAAAAGACAAATTATTTGTTTTGCCATGATTCAGTACTAGGTTGGCAAGTACCTGGAAAAGGAGTCACACTGGATAAATTAGATACAAAAGAGCTTCTAGATGCTCCAACTAGGAGCTTTAAGTTTGCAACCTTCAAAGAAAACTTAGTATCACAGTCCACCATAACTATTAATTATGCCATAGCACTTCTCATTCCCCTGCAGTTACAACAGACATTGTATTAGTCTCCCAGCTGTGAACTGCATTACTGGTTGCTTTTTGGCCATGGCAATCTTCAGCAGCTTGCATGGTTTTCAACTAGAAGTGTGATAAATGTGCAGTGCTGCACGCATGAAAAATTCAGAGTCAACACTGATCTTTTGGCACAAGAAGTTTGAGAGAGAGTTTTGCTCACTTAACATGCATCATGCATGAGATATCTCTCCCAGGACAACTGCATTTCAGGCATGGGTGGAAGTGTTTTCAGGAAGGTATTCAAGGGGACACCAAGGGTCTGTTTCTACGGGGACTATTAAGTGTGGAACACTTGCTCAAGGAGGGAGATCAGCTAAGAGAAATGGACCACAGAACAGGTGTCACTGGGATAGACTGGACATGTTTGCACGCAGCTGCAAAACAACTCACACCTTTCTACAGCACGCTGTTAAACATCCCTATCCTTCTCCCATCCCTTAGGGCCCGTGGTGCTGCAAGTGCACCTTGTGCTGACCTGACCAAGTATCAACCCCAGCCTTAGAGTCCTCATCTCTGCCTGCTGGAGACACAGCAGAGGGGCTGAGTTTCTGTGGAGCTGAGGACATCTGCTCTGTACAGGCAGGACTGAGAACCTTATCTGGCTTCACATGTGCTGTCGATTACATCTCACAAAACCCTCACTTCGGGTACAACTGTCCTGATAGAGCTGAACCAGCTGTCTTCAGCTTCAAGGTCTCACACTAATGATTCCTGATTTTAGTCCACCAGTTCAAAAAGGCCCTTTAGATTTAAGTTACCAGGTTTTCATCATTGGATTCAAATGATACATAAAATTAAACCCATCCTCCTCTTCTAATACAGCGCATAGCCTACGCTTTTATCTGGATCAGGAAGAATTAAAAAAAATTCCTCTATGTGAAACCAACGCATCGGCACTTTGTGTGCCTGAACGCTGGATTCACTTGAGGGATTTCAAGGTCTTGCTTTGACTTAGTTATCTGATTTGTTATCTTAGCATTGGCAAGGTTAATTTAGAAGATACTGGAGTAAATCTGTTAACACATGGAGCAAGAGAATGTGTTGCAAACCCATTTGTTTTCCTGTACTTTTATTTCAAAAACATTTCTTGTTTCCTACCCTGCATAAATAAATAGGATGAGCTTGGGTTTAGGCTGATTAAGCCTCAAAACTAAGACTTAAAAATAAATAAAACACTACTGTTTAACTGCATTGATATTTAGAGGTCAAAAGTCCAAACATTTAGTTTAAAGTTAAAGGCATAGTCTTTAACAAAACCAAATCTGTTTGCTGTAAAAGTCTTGTGCTGCAACGAAGCAAGAATTTTGGACCTAAGAAATTAACACCTCATAGATAAGAATAACAGGAAGGAAGGAACTGAACAAACAAGGGTAGAAGGATAAAGTGTAAAGCTAGAAACCTAAATTTATCAATTGGCTTATTCAACATTATAAACTAAATTTTGGCATTAATGGTAGATGTCAATCTGTAGAGGAGGTGATACATGCTTGCTTAAATACTTACACTTTCGTATCAACAGGATGCAGATACACACCATATGTGGCTTACTAAGCAGTCATGTTACTCATCGCACAAGCAGAAGAGAAAACATTATTTAAGTGCTAAATTAGGTAATGCGAGAACTAGAAAGCATTTGGCCAATATGTATCCATAGTAACAGGACTTTTGAACTCAAGATAACAGTGCTGCCCCAAATAATACTCTCTGAAGTAACAGAAGACTCCACTCCTAAAGAGTCATAGCAGAGGAGCTGGAAACTTGGTATTTCCACTATAGTCACATTTCTGAAAGTCAAACAATCCCAAGTTATGATGAAAATTAACTGTTTCTGTGAAACATTCTTATATCTCCTAAATGTCTGCCAGAACTTTGGAAACACCCCTACCATCAGAGTCATGCCTTACCATGCACATCTACAGGAAGGTATCCTTCATGCCCAGAAACATGAGGCTTTGGTTGCTAACACAAGAAACAGAAAACCACCAACACTGGAAATACGTATTATATCTGCTTATACCTATACTGCAGGCCACTCTAGTGTATCTCTCTTCAAGCAAAGTCATCACTGATATCAACCAAAATAGGGTATGGATTTCAAGATTCGGTCTACAACTCCTATATTTTATATGTAATAAAACAAGGGAACTATCCCTGCTGCCACATGTAGCAATTTGTTTGGTTGGGTTTTCGCCCCTCCATTCAGCACTTATCTACTCTTAACTTACAGTAAAAGAAATGGAGGGGGGGAAATTATGTTGCTCTGCAGAGGCAGGGCTGCTTCCCTGTCTCTGTCTCATGAGGTTTTGCAGATACCTGTTTATGACTAAAGATACAGCTTTCCCACCGCCACACACTGCTATTCTGCTTTCCAAGACTCCTCTCCCTCAAAGAGCTACAGAAACTAATCATCTCTTTCTTTTTCTGCTATGCAGACTTCTGAAACAAATCAACAGATTGCTTCAAAGCTCTGAACAAGTTCAACGCCTAAGTTCCACAGGTTCTCATCATAGTCTACTGCAGGAAACCCCAAAAGCTTTGTTTTGCAGGGTTTATTTCCAAACCCCTGGAGGTGAGTCCCCCAAACCACCCCACCACCCCACACAGGCACATGCACAAAATCGCCCAGCACCAAGTGCTGAATAGCATTTGGAGTTGTAACATGATGTCATTACTAATTAGGGCTTCATGGGAACCACAAATTGAGGTCAGATTTTCCTGGTTTTAAAGATCATTCAGGAGGAAAACCCCTTGAACATAAGCATTTCTGTCAAGCATAATGAAAGAGGACAGCTTTTTTTGGCTTCTTCATCATGTAATGAAGAGATTTTCTCCTGCTGTTAAAAAGAGTGGGTTTAACTGATTCTTCGTGGGGAATATCATGCCGCACATATAACTGGCAATAATAGCAGATTAGGGAAAGGACTAATTTAGGAAAGAACATCTAACAGTCAGATCTACTACACACAGAATATTCTCCTAAGGAAAGGGACGCAAGAAGCCCTGCTCACGTCTTTCCAACCTTCGCAGAGGAAAGCATGGGATGATCAAAGCTGGAAAGAACCTACAGTAATTATGTGAAAGACTCCAATGACCTAACTCTCTAAGTCTTTTTGCATCCTACAGGTCAGTGCTTGAAGATCTGGGCATAGGCCTTCACAGCATTATCTTCTGCTAACGCCCAGTCAGCCACAGGAGAGATGCATGACTGGAAGTTGCTTCAATCAAGGCAAAAGCTGATAAAGATGTGGATGTACTTACCAGGGTGCCACCCAGGCAATGTGGAGATGGGATTGAGGAGAGAAAGGATGGACTTGTAGTCACAGGAAAAAGGAAATGCAGGTCTAGGACAGCTCCAGGGTTGCAGAAATGGAAGAAAATAGAGAATTATAAGAGCAAAGATTGAGAAATGGGGCAGAACATGTACATATCCAAGCAGCGTTATACAACGTGACACTAAAAACAACACACATTAAAATTGAAGAAAAAGAGGGAAAAAAAAAAAAAAAGAGAGAGATGCAGTGAAAGGAGCCATAGGCTGAGACTGAGATTTCTAAGTACCATGGGAAAGTACATTGTGTGATTTTCTGAGCACAGCATTTTGCACACAGAGGCTAGAACAGAAGCCGCCAAGCTGCACCATAATGCAGGAGACACAAGAGCTGGAAGTTTCCTAACTGCCAAGTCAGAAAATTGGCGTGTTTGACTGTCCTAAAGCCAGGGGAGATTTCTTCAGGAACGCAAATGGAATAACAAATACTAGAAGACATTTCAGAAAGTCCTTAGCAAGTTCACAGAAGTGCTGCTGATATCCAAACAGCCATCACTTATTCAATAACTCCTGAGAAGAGCAGCAATGGCCCTGTCTGACCAACACTAGGAAGGTAGCATTTAGGGTCAGGATACACAAACATTACCAGTGACAGACACTCATCATGTACTCTGCTTTTCCATGGATGTTGACCTTAAAACGCCACACTGCTTAAAGCATGGAGATGACAACGTGGGAGTATGTAGCAGCAGCCTGTGGAGAGAAGAAAAAGCACCTGCAGAGGCACACAGCAAAGCTGTGCTCTTCAACACAGAAGCAGATGTAGCAGCACAGAAGCTGGTAAGCTAGCTCATCTCTGAGCAAGTTGGAATGCATTTGCACTCCTTACATCTTGTAACACTTTTAGCAACAAAGAATGACACGAGTCAGTAACACCAAAGAGTAGAACTCGGTCATTGGGGGCTACTATTTTCTGTTGGCGCTCTGACAAAAACGAAGGGACAAAACATGCACAAAATGATGATACTACTGCTCAAACACTAAGCAGTCTAGCCCATTTTACTTCTGCTTTACCTATTTTTCTCAGTGAAGCATTCAGCTGAGACAAGCTACTAATTTTACAGACAAATAAGTATCATAAGTATAATTTAGTTAACCAGCTGGATTATTTGTCTTTATTTTCTGTGGTGAAACTATTCTACTGTTGCAAACCTCATCTACTTCAAAAAGCTCTGCATCAGATCCCCTTTTCTCTAGTATTGGTCATAGAAGTCATTTGATGCAACTGCTGTAATAAGCCAATATTATGCAATCTTCACACAATTAATGGTTGCAATTAATGCAACCAATGACTGCCAACAAAGCAATCACTAACTTAGCAAGGTTGTTTCTTTTGCAAGTATCTACCTTTTTTACTTCGAGACTGAACAAACTTTACCTAATGCTACAGAAGTTTGGGATTATTTGAAACAATTAATAGAAAAACATAATTATAATCAGCCAGGTAGACACTGTGCTTCTGGATTCATCCTTATATTCACCTTTTCTTTCACCCAAATTATTCTGCAATGTCTGATAAACAAAGTGTATTAACTGTTCATATGTGAATGAGAGGTTGCTTCTGAAATCCTATATACTCACTAGAAAGTGCAGAGAGGCTTAACAGTTTGTAAATTTACTAGTTAGTATAAATATGCTTCTGTAATATATTACAAATTATATTTATAATGTAATTATGTTTTGTAACAAATTTTCTAGCTCCCCTCTGTTAAATCATTAGCTTTCAGTGTAAGTCAGTCTTTCCTGAAGCAAATCTTTGTTCTGTTGCCTGCATAGCTCAAGAATTTTGTAACTCCTGCATTTGATAATTTTAACTTAATGAATGACTGACATTTTTATTCTAAATGGTATAATCAATAAAGTAGTTTACTGAGAAAATAGTGATATATTTCATTTTATGTGGTAAGAAACTTCTACTGGCTTTCACCACCGAGTCTGTGAAAAGGTACACTAGAAGGCATAGCAAGAGCTTTTGGATGAGAAAATACAGAACAGTTACCGAGAGTGTTTGTTGCAATCACAAGATGTGTGATTAAATTCCAGCATGATCTCATGACGAAAGGAAAGGCTTTTAAAACAACTACTGTCACATACAAATCAGAGCCTAAAAGGGAAATTACTAAGAAAAAGCATCAAAAATAATCACCTTCTAGGTGAAACCCTAACTCTCTTAAAGCCAGAGGAGAAACTCCCATTTACTTGAGCAGATAGGTGGTTTCACACGGTTGGAGGAGACAACCTGGGAAAGCTTAAGCCCTTCAAAATAGACTAACATTAAATACCACTATACATTTTACAGTAATAATACGTGCCCATGATACAGGACTATTGATGTTTGTGTAAGGCTTCCAAAGTCTTGGATGGCATCTGCTACAGGAAGTCAAAGAAAAATTAACTGGGTTTTTCATTCAAAACAAACAACAGGAATCTCAATGGAAATAAAAATACTTTTCTCTTACCTTTTCTGAGAGCTGCCTGATTCAGAGTCCTTCTGATGCAGCCACCAGCTCAAAGGTAATTTGAGCAAGCTGAAAGGTCACCAAATCCTCTCCTCTTCCCACTCCAGCTGCAAACTAGCAGCAGTCCCTGTGGTGAATTTAAGGCCTCATGAACCAGATGAAAGGAACCAACACAGGCCTCAGGGTGTTTCCTTCCCACAAACCACCTAAGGAGCACACTGGGTTTGGGAGCAATTCCCCTACTCAGTATCAGTCTTGCATACCAGCAGGAAGATTAATTTCCTATTTGTTTTATGCTCTGCTTCTAGGCAAAAACCAGAAAACCCTTCCAGCCTTGTAAATCTAGTTTCAAACATCCCAGAATTATCACTGAGACCCAGATACTGACAAGTATATTTGTAGCATTAATGATGTGAAATTCAGGTGCAGTAACATAACAAGTAAAAATAAAACACCTTTTAAAACCAGCAGTAGTTGAACACAACACCGCACTTATCCAGCACAATACTTGAGAAAAACCTTCAAGAACTTCAAAGAAAGCAAATTATGTGTTGTAAGTATTGTTATAAGATTATTTTAACCACATGGATTAGTGAGCCAGGTTTTAGCTAGAAATTGTCTCAGATTCTGACTAGTTGCTTTGCTTTTTTCACCAGAAGCCGTGGTGAAGGAGCTGAAGGCAGCAGCAGCTGATGCATCGTTAGCTCTTGCCAAGCTGTCACTGCAACAGGGGAGTGAAGTCAAATGCAGCAACTGCACTGAACACTGCAAACACTGCTAACTCGCGCTGAGGCTCCATGCTTTTTCACCTAGTTTGTATTTATTAAAGCTATAAGCACCAAACACTCTGTCCTGGGCAACCCTGTTACAAAAAGGGAAAGGTAGTGCTGCAAGGCAGCAGGCATAGCCCCAGGGCCATCAGTGGGAAAGTGCTGTGTACACAGGTGATGCTATTGAGCAAGGGAAGGATTCAGCCCTGGCTGAAGAAACAGTTCTCCTTCCCACATTCACTGCTTCCTTACTCACCTGGAGCATCCAATAAACACAGAGATAAAGGGGAAGTGGAACAAGGTATTGTAGAAACAAAGGCATGCTCTAACATCCAAATCCACTTTGATCACATCCAGCTCCCTACTTTGTTTGCTCTGCTGATATTCTACAGATTGCTTTTACCAGCTTGAAAGCTGAAAAAATAGCAAGTTATAGACAGTAACATCAGGGAACAAAGCTTGACATTCTCTCCCTGCAAACACCAGAAACCTACTTCCAAGCTGTCAACACACCACACCACCAGGAAACACAAACAGCCTGAATTTTGAACTGGATACTCACAGAAGGGTTGCAGCCCACAGGCTGTGCAAGCTGGGCCCTTGCTGCTGCTGCTGCAGTTCCCCTCCATAGACAGACCCTCTTGCAGTTTAAGAGCAGCCTTTCAGCTTCTCAGAGTACGAAGGGAGCACAGAAAGGTGGGAAACGAGGCCAGTGACAAGCATCTCAACCTCTCCATGGCTCATGACACCCATCTAAAGCAAGGAAAAGTGAAAATGGCTATACCTCTATGTCAGTTTAAGGGTCTGTCTAACAGGTGTTAGTGGTTTCAGCTTGGCACATCCACAGGACAAACACCTTCGGGGTAGCTAACACCCAAGTTGGCAGGGCAGCCAGAAACCAAACAGGCTGTGGAGAATGAACCACTTCATCAGCACCAAAAATAGTCTCTTTCCACTGATCACCATCACCTGCACCAGGCAACCTGGGTGGGCAAGTTACTGTGGAAGCTGTTGTTGCTGTCTGCAGCACGGATAATAAAATTTAAGTGCATTAGCCTGCCAATCTAGCCATTTCCAGATGACATGTATGTACTTCAGGACCAGCACAATACACCTGGCACACAGACAGCAAGCAGCATGGCAAACAGAGGGAATCCACCTTCTCACATGACTTTTTGGATGTAGCTGACAAGCTGATACAAAGGGAAAATTTAATCAAAACGATTAATTCAACATCAAAAACTTAATGGATGTTCTCCCTGAGATCAAGACCTAGGTGTTTTAAACACTGCCTAAGTGAAGTCCCAGTCAACAGAACAGGACAGATTCTCCCACCCGACAACAGGGCAGCTAAGAGCAACAGAAGCAGAATTTCCCAGATATATTTTTTTTACTGTTCAGGGTTACGGTTGTTCAATTTTGTCTGTAAAAGGGCGTAACTTACCCAAAATTAATGAGTTTAAAAGAAATACAAAACACTGATATAAATTTAGGCACAGTCCTAGGTGACATACAATGAAACTCTTTACAAAATAAAACTAGAACCTGTAAGAGCAAGGGCAGGTACGCTTTCCTAGACAGGGGCCCAGAAGGCGATGCGAGGCCTCTGCACCCCGTTCCCCCCGCGGGGCTCCCTCCCTGTCCTCCACACAGCCTTCCCAACACGGGATCCCCCAAAATCGGATCCTGCGTGTCTGCGGCAGCTGCCAGCTCCCTCTGGTGAGCCAGGCCTGCCGTCAGCACCGGGACACGCAGCGCGGCCCGCTGCAGCGCCCACCACCCCCGCCCCGCCGCCCCCCGCCCGCAGAGGCGCCGGCAATGGGGCTCCCGCCGTTCCCGCCCCCAGCAGCCCCGCCGGCCCGAGGCGCATGCGCGGGGCGCCTCCGCGCAGCGACAAAATGGCGGCGTCCGCGCTGGGCTGGGCGCTGCGGGCCGCTCGGCAGGTCAGCGCGGCTCCCTCCCGCCCCTGCTCCCCTCAGGGCCCAGCCAAGGCGCTGGGGGAGCGGGTAGGGCCCGGCGGGGCTTGTTAGACCGCGGGCGGCGGCGGCTGGCCGCGGCCTGGGCCCCGCGGCAGCGCAGACCGGGCCTGAGCCGCTGGGGTGTAATGGGGGCGGGGGTGTCACCAGTGTGTCCCCTGTCGCACGTTGCTCACTGCCGTGCGGGAGCTGAGCTGCATCGCACAGAACCTTCAGGGGAAGCAGCTGCTTTGCAAGAATGTAATTTGAAAAAGTCTGACAGGAGAGGGGGAAAAAAAAAAAGATACACTTTAGGAAATAACTCATACTTGACCTGGGCAAACGGTATGTGCAACAGGTGGGTGTTATACATTTAGGTGTTTTTTTTTATTAGGTTCTTCCCTTGCCTCGCACGTGGCAAGTGCGGAGCTACTACGTGGACTGGAGGATGCTGCGGGATGTCAAGAGAAGGAAGCTGGCGTACGAGTACGCGGACGAGCGGCTGCGGATCAACGCCATCCGGAAGAACACCATCCTGCCCAAGGAGCTGCAGGTAGCGGTGGCCGTGCCCCGGCCAGGGCAGCGCATGGGCCCGCACCGGCCTCGCTGCCGTCGTGTGCCCTGGGCTGCAGCGGCCGCCGTACGGAGCCGAGCAGCTGTGCCAGGTCATGGATGATGGCGTTTCCCTAATGCATAAGCACGTACATTGCACGGTTACCACTGGCACCCAGGTGCCTTCGGAGCCTCTGCCTTTTGGGGGTGTTTAGAACAGTGTATCCACCTGACCAGAGCTTGTGTATGTTGGGTTGTGGGGTTTTTCTAAACCACTGCTTCTCCTGTAAGCAGTATATGTAACACTACATATGGTGAATCTCATTTTTTTTTTTTTCCTGTCACAGCTGTTACTAACATACATTCAGAAAGCTATTTTCTTTATTTCTGATACTATGGGATGTTACATATTTTGTAGTTTCCTAAGTAAACTTTACTTTTTTTTTTGTACTTGAAAACCTGGAAGCCTGATCCAGCCAAAACCAATTTGTTCAAAAGAAATACTTAATTTTACTCCTTCCCTGACCTTCAAGCATGTAAAAAGATGCATCAAATGTGGCAGTTAGATCTGTTCTTAAAAAAGCAGTTATTTGATGGCCTGCTCCCAGTCTTCCTTACTAAGCATTAAAAACATTTGCAAGAATCAGAAATACTTCTCTGTGATGTTGATCTGGCCACACCCAGTTGTGGCAAGATCTTTTCACATTTAAACATCCTGATAAAGTGTATGAATCTGTGTTCTATATTAACTGTAATTAATTGTATTAATTGCAAGTCTAGTCTGTTGGGTGTCCTTAGAGAGCAAAAGCAAAACATGACCTTCTCCCCCTCCCCCCCCCCCAAAAAAAAAATCCAACCCACCACACCAAACAAAAACCATGAAACCAAAAAAACAAACACAAAAATTGCAGCTGGATTTGCTTTTAGTATTCCTCAGCTGCTTTTGTTACCTTTTGAAGTCACTAAGTCATAGGAGCAGTTAAAATGAAGAAAAAGACTCTAGGAAAGTAACTTATTTTTTCTCCTCTACAAAATGTTATTTGGGCTCTGAATTTAATGTCTTAAGAAGTTAAGAGTTTTTGAAAGCATAGGCTACTTTCTGAATAAAATCCTAGGAATTAAATGGGTCAAAAAAAAATACTGTTTGGCTGTACTAGACAGTGTATAGGTAGAGCTATATACACTGTACAAAACCAATAACTGAAATATGCTCTGAAGACAGAAAGTCCTACTGACCTTCCTGTTAGTGAAGTTGAAAGTCATATTCCTGCTTTCTTGATGATGGCTTTCATTGAAGGCGAACATCACTTTTTAGAAGACAGCCTTATACTATTACTATTTATGTAGGCCGGCCTCAGTCTTTCCTTATACCTGCAACTGACCTCCTACCATGACTGAACACGGGATTCATTGAGCCCTTGTGTCTTTCAGAAAATAGCACATTAGGAACACTGCAGTTAGGGATGCTTACCTAGCCTCAAGCCAGCTTCCTTTTGGCTGCATTTCGTTGTTGGGCTCACTTGTTCTGACATTTCAGTTGCTGCTACCTGGTGCTTCCTGAAAACTGTCAAGCTGTCTTGTACACAGAAGGACCTTTCTTAAGGCTTTTTATTAAAACAGAGATGCTTTGACTTGTTCTCCTCTGGCTGTAATGCCTTCTGAATTAGACTATGTGATATTCCATTTACTGACATCAAATCACATTACCAGCGAAGGCAGTTGATAAGGGACATGTATTTACATTCAGCTTATCTTAAAGGACTAGCCCACTCTGCAACAAGAAAGCCAAGTGGATTTTGTCTAACTGTAACTACTGGTTTGAGGTTGTTCAGTCTGTAGTAAGGTTAAATTTTGGACCTCTTAAAGAGCTAGCCCACCCTGCAACAAGGACAAAGACAAGCGGATTTTGACAAACTATCATTACTGGCATGAGGTTGTTTAGTCTGTGTAATAAGGTTAACCTGGGGGGTCTCAGTGTGGATCATTTTACGTTCACTGTTAGGATGCCTAGAAAGGGTCAAGTGAGGAAGATGGGCCATAAGCCGCCTCAGAATCCTGGGGAACAGGATAAACATTGTGCTGTGGTCTTCTCTTTTAGGAAGTGGCTGATAAAGAAATTGCTAACTTGCCCCGGGACAGCTGCCCTGTGAGGATCCGAAACAGGTGTGTCCTGACATCCCGCCCTCGGGGGGTGAAGCGTCGTTGGAGGCTCAGCAGAATTGTTTTCCGCCATTTTGCTGACCATGCTCAGATGTCGGGGATACAGAGGGCTATGTGGTAGATCACTGCACGGATGTACATTCAGGCAGAAAACACAGAATACACGCCGCTGGTGTATTTGAGTAATTAAAGCAAGACTGACCTGTCTAGGAGTCCAGCATCAATATCAAACTAATAAAAGGAACAATGACAAGCCATGCTGATTCATTAAACTCACTGGAGTGCAAGTGGTATCAGCTGACAAAAGCAGCATAACTGTACTAAACTGGTCTGTATGAGAGGCAGTTTTATTTTGAGGAAAAAAAAGAAGTCACTACCTGATGGCTGGAGAAATAAACAGGTTTGTGATATGGGCAACATTAGAAATAAAGACATACAGCACAAGGCTCATTTAAATGGCTCATTTAAACAGTTTTTTTGCTACCGTACGGCAAGTTCACCATGGTAATTTGGGTAAAAGCATAAATGAAACTGTACAACAGGGTGAAGGGGTATTCTGCCACGAACAGGCATGAGCACAAACTGAAAATATAACATGGCCTCAGGTTTAGATACTCTCACTTTGCAAACTTAGCACACATGTATTAACAAGCAGACAAAGTGGATAAAGGACCTATTAGAAACTACAGTGTGCTACTATTTGTCTACTGTTTGTAGTACAGCACTTGGTCCAATGCTTTAATAACAAAGTAGCAAGTAAGTCCTAGTCCAGACCATAAGAGAATAATGGCTTCCTTAATCCATACAGTAACATCAAACACATCTGTCCTTGGGAGACACATGAGAAGGAAGCAGGAAAGAGTAACAAGAAGCTTGCTGCTAAGCTCATGTTTGCCCCGTACTCTTCTTCAAAGCAGGGTAGTAAAGGGGTAATGGCTACTTTGGCCCCCTCCCCCACCTCAGAGACACCCCAAGGAGGTCACAGCATAGGCACTAAAGAGCTGTTTTCATTTTCAAAATTCATACCAGGTTAAACAGCCAGTAATTAACTTCTGAGAATAATTAAATTTTAATACCATAGAATTAACATCATACTGTTTCTGCTCAACTATCAAGTGCTTGAATAGTGGTTCTACTTTCTTCAGCATTTCTCCCTTTGTGACATGCTTTACAGTTCAACATACTTTCCCACATCTAACCAAAAAACCACAGCCCATGTAGTGAGCATGACATTAGCCCCAGCAACCAGCCGGTACAACTCTCACTTGCAGCAGAGGCCCTGACCCATCCTAGTTCAGGTTTCCTTTTCCTTTACATTCTGTTCTCTGTTTCACAGCACTCTCCACTCATCTGAGATGCTTTTTCAAGGAGGGGTAAGGATATACCTATCCTCCACTCTTCAGGAAATGGTGAAGCACTTGACTGAAGGAAATGCTTTATAAGCTATATTTTATTTAAATATTTTCTCCAACCTGAAATGGAAAATGACTGTCTTGGAAGCCTGGAAGAAGGTTGTGTAAACAATGATCTTTGCAGCACAGCGTGTCTCACATGGAAGATCAGTGTTAAGGCGGCCCTTAGAGTACTTTCAAATATCCATTGGTATGTCCCCTTTGGATTGCTTTTCTCTGCTTTCAACCCAGGCCTTGTTGATGGTACGCTTCATTTCATCATCCCCTTCTGCATACATCTTTTTTAAAAGGTTCATAAGCCCTTCACTAGGATCTGAGGTGTCGTAGGCAGCCTTCCTGCAAAACGGATACATAGGAGAAAAGAGAGTATATTCAACAATTCTGTGAAAAAAAGACTTAATTTTTTTTTTTGAAATGTCCTGGTTAACAGTGAGGATTCTGCTTTGGCAAAGTCTTCAGACCCTGGCAGTCTCACTCAGCTTCCAAGGAGCGAGAAGTAAGTGCAAGTTGAACAGTACACCCAGAGCTGCCCCCCACTAAAGATGATGGGAAGCATTTTGCAGTAAACATGACCCAGGAAGCACCACCCAAAGTTAATTTTAGAATGCAGAAGTGGAATATAGCAGTCACAGAAAGTGCCAGTATCTGTCCATGATGTTATGTGATAAGCGAATAAAAATAGAAAAAGAACCACACTGAGCTCTTTGAAGTGACCACATTCACAACTCAAAAGGTATTTTTCTGCTTCCCATTCTTCTGATTATTTCCAGAGGTTAATCGAGTCAGTTTTAGCACCTTGCCTTTCAAAGCAATTTTCTTAGCAGCTGACAATCGGTGCCACCCAGACGGTAAGCACCTGGGTACGACATGCCCCATATTACCTGACTATACATAATGTCCTCTCTGGCAAAATTGCCTCTCTCCAGCCTGTTTTCTAAAACCCCCTAGGTAGTTACTAATGCAGCTGCAAGCTATCTGCAAAACAGGTAGACTGAAGTAGATTAGGAGAGAGAACAAGTTCCCCAAGCTCGGGGCTAAGCACCAGCCTCACAGACACAAGCACTCAGAAGCTGAGGTATGTTTCCCAGTTTACTCATTTGCCATACTGTAAATCCTCAACACTCTGAGTAAGGCAGCAATACTGATCACAGCAATGCAGGGCTTCTCTGCAGAAGATACAGGTTTCACAAAATGACCCGGTCCCTCCAGCAACCTGCATGAGTAGTCGAGTCACCTTCTCTTAATCTCCAGTCATCTCATTTGAGAGGGGAAGGTAGTTCTGCTCTAAATGCAGGTATGGTTAGTTAAGACTAATCAGTTTTAGCAAACCACCCTATAAAACACAATATGAACAGTTGTTGGCAGGTGTAACATTTGAGAGGGTGAGTTTTTCCATGCTTCAACGTGAGCTTACGCATTCTGGATAAACACGTGTGTACAGTAAAATAAAATTATTATAAGATATACTACTTTTATATATATTTAATCTCTTGTCCCCAGGTGTTTCCTGCTGTAATTCACCACCCTTATATATCCAGTGTCTAAGCTGCTTGCAGGATTGCTGCCAAGCTCTTGAAGTGATACAAATTAGCTTGAGACCTTATATAATGATCTAGGTAAACAAAGACCTGTGTTGCCAAAAGGACCCTGGGATTTTTGCACAGGCGCTTCACACACAGGTGACTACAACATTTATTTCTACCAGCACAGCTGCAGGGAATGTATTTCTTTCAATAAAGTCAACTTCACTAGAGACATTCTTGCAAGGAGTGCAGCCATCAAAATATAAATATATAAATGAATCTTTAACTGGCTGATTACCTTTAGCACTCTCACTACAGGTCTCATCTATCCTTTCTCCTACGATCAGCCTCGATCACAGCAACAACACACCAGAACAGTGGCAAACAGCTACTCAAAGTGTTATCTCCTCCATTGCCAGTCCTACTAGTACCAAAAAAAAAATCTCAACCTAATGATTCTCAAACATCTTAAGGGCTTGTCCCCCACAAGAGTGACTCTCACAGTTTGACCGTGCAGTCAGTATCGTACAGACCGGCTCTCCTGGCAGTCCTAAAGCAGTCTGTAGGACAAGAAATGGAATACGAGATGAAGGGTTGAAGAGACACTTACTCTTTCTCTTTGCTTTCTTTCTCCACTTGAGTGAGACATTCCCATTTTTCCTCCCGCTTCTTCCTACACATCACAAGGACCATGTCTGTCTTTATCTGCACGGTGAACAGCAAGGTGTGAATT